>NC_090448.1:1192902356-1193562460 GCF_031143425.1 Pleurodeles waltl
TGTGTGTACCAGAGGTATCCCCTTCAAGGAGAGCTCCCTCAGGTGTTCCATGGTCCCTTTGTGTACCAGAGGTATCCCCTTCCAGGCCAGCTCCCTCAGGTGTTCCATGGTCCTGTGTGTACCAGAGGCATCCCTTCCAGGGATGCTGCTGAGGTGTACCATGGTCCCTGTGTGTACCAGAGGTGTCCGCTTCCAAGAGAGCTACCTCAGGTGCTCCATGGTCCCTGTGTATACCAGAGGTTTCCCCTTCCATGAGAGCTCCTGAGATGCTCCATGGTCCCTCTGTGTACCAGAGGTATCACCTTCCAGGAGAGCTCCTACAGATGCTCCATGGTCTCTGTGTATACCAGAGGTATACTCTTCCATGAGAGCTCCTGAGGTGCTCCATGGTCCTTGTTTATACCAGAGGTATCCCCTTCCATGAGAGCTCCTTCAGGTGTTCCATGGTCCCTGTATCTACCAGAGGTATCCCCTTCCAGGGATACTGCTGAGGTGTACCATGGTCCCCGTGAGTACCAGAGGTATCCCCTTCTAGGAGATCTCCCTCAGGTGTTCCATGGTCAATGTGTGTACCAGAGGTATCCCCTTCCAGGAGAGCTCCCTCAGGTGTTCCAATGTCCCTGTGTGTACCAGAGGTATCCCCTTCCAGGAGAGCTCCCTTGGTTGTTCCATGGTCCCTGTGTGTAGCAGAGGTATCACCTTCCATGAGAGCTCCTGAGGTGCTCCATGGTCCCTGTGTGTACCACAGGTTTCCCTTTCGATGAGACCTCCTGAGATGCACCATGGTCCCGGTGTGTACTAGAGGTATCCCCTTCCAGGAGAGCTCCCTCAGGTGTTCCATGGTCCCTGTGTGTACCAGAGGTATCCCCTTCCAGGAGAGCTCCTGAGATGCTCCATGGTCCCTGTGTGTACCAGAAGTATCCCCTTCCAGGAGAGCTCCCTTGGGTGTTCCATGGTCTCTGTGTGTACCCGAGGAATCCTCTTCCATCAGAGCTCCTGAGATGCTCTATGGACCCTATGGGCACCAGAGGTATCACCTTCCATGAGAGCTCCTGAGGTGCTCCATGGTCTCTGTGTATACCAGAGGTATCCTCTTCCATGAGAGCTCCTGAGATGCTCCATGGTCCCTATGAGCACCAGAGGTATCACCTTCCATGAGAGCTCCTGAGGTGCTCCATGGTCCCTATGGGTACCAGAAGCTCCATGGTCCCTACGGGTACCAGAGGAATCCTCTTCCATGAGAGCTCCTGAGATGCTCCATGGAACCTATGGGTACCAGAGGTATCACCTTCCATGATAGCTTCTGAGGTGCTCCATGGTCCCTGTGTGTACCAGAGGTATCCCCTTCCAGGGATGCTGCTGAGGTGTACCATGGTCCCTGTGACTACCAGAGGTATCCCCTTCCACGAGAGCTCCCTCAGGTGTTCCATGGTAAATCTGTGTACCAGAGGTATCCCCTTCCAGTAGGGCTACCTCAGGTGTTCCATGGTCCCTGTGTGTACCAGAGGTATCACCTTCCATGAGAGCTCCTGAGGTGCCTCATGGTCCCTGTGTGTACCAGAGGTACCCCTTTCCATGAGAGCTCCTGAGATGCACCATGGTCCCTGTGTGTACCAGAGGTATCCCCTTCCAGGAGAGCTCCCTCTGGTGTTCCATGGTCCCTGTGTGTACCAGAGGTATCCCCTTCCAGGAGAGCTCCTGAGATGCTCCATGGTCCCTGTGTTTACCAAAGGTATCCCCTTCCAGAAGAGCTCCCTCAGGTGTTCCATGGTCCCTGTGTGTAACAGAGGTATCCCCTTCCAGGAGAGCTCCATCGGGTGTTCCATGATCCTTGTGTGTACCAGAGGTATCCTCTTCCATCAGCTCCTAAAATGCTCCATGGTCCCTATGGGCACCTTCCATGAGAGCTCCTGAGGTGCTCCATGGTCCCTATCGGTACGAGAACCTCCATGGTTATGGGTACCAGAGGTATCACCTTCCATGAGAGCTCCTGAGGTGCTCCACGGTCCCTGTTTATACCAGAGGTATCCCCTTCCATGAGAGCTCTTTCAGGTGTTCCATGGTCCCTGTATGTACCAGAGGTATCCCCTTCCAGGGATGCTGCTGAGGTGTACCATGGTCCCTGTGAGTACCAGAGGTATCCCCTTCTAGGAGATCTCCCTCAGGTGTTCCATGGTCAATGTGTGTACCAGACGTATCCCCTTCCAGGAGAGCTCCCTCAAGTGTTCCATGGTCCCTGTGTTTACCAGAGGTATCCCCTTCCAGGAGAGCTCCCTTGGTTGTTCCATGGTCCTTGTGTGTACCAGAGGTATCACCTTCCATGAGAGCTCCTGAGGTGCTCCATGGTCCATGTGTGTACCACAGGTTTCCCTTTCTATGAGAGCTCCTGAGATGCACCATGGTCCCGGTGTGTACCAGAGGTATCCCCTTCCGGGAGAGCTCCCTCGGGTGTTCCATGGTCCCTGTGTGTACCAGAGGTATCCCCTTCCAGGAGAGCTCCTGAGATGCTCCATGGTCCCTGTGTTTACCAGAAGTATCCCCTTCCAGGAGAGCTCCCTTGGGTGTTCCATGGTCTCTGTGTGTACCGGAGGAATCCTCTTCCATCAGAGCTCCTGAGATGCTCTATGGACCATATGGGCACCAGAGGTATCACCTTCCATGAGAGCTCCTGAGGTGCTCCATGGTCTCTGTGTATACCAGAGGTATCCTCTTCCATGAGAGCTCCTGAGATGCTCCATGGTCCCTATGAGCACCAGAGGTATCACCTTCCATGAGAGCTCCTGAGGTGCTCCATGGTCCCTATGGGTACCAGAAGCTCCATGGTCCCTACGGGTACCAGAGGAATCCTCTTCCATGAGAGCTCATGAGATGCTCTACGGTACCTATGGGTACCAGAGGTATCACCTTCCATGAGAGCTTCTGATGTGCTCCATGGTCCCTGTGTGTACCAGAGGTATCCCTTTCCAGGGATGCTGCTGAGGTGTACCATGGTCCCTGTGAGTACCAGAGGTACCCCCTTCCAGGAGAGCTCCCTCAGGTGTTCCATTGTAAATCTGTGTACCAGAGGTATCCCCTTCCAATAGGGCTACCTCAGGTGTTCCATGGTCCCTGTGTGTACCAGAGGTATCCCCTTCCAGGAGAGCTCCTGAGATGCTCCATGGTCCCTGTGTGTACCAGAAGTATCCCCTTCCAGGAGAGCTCCCTTGGGTGTTCAATGGTCCCTGTGTGTACCAGAGGTATCCTCTTCCAGGAGAGCTCCTGAGATGCTCCATGGTCCCTGTGTGTAACAGAGGTATCTGCTTCCAGAAGAGCTCCCTCTGGTGTTCCATGGTCCCTGTGTGTACCAGAGGTATCCTCTTCCAGGAGAGCTCCTGAGATGCTCCATGGTCCCTGTGTGGAACAGAGGTATCTCCTTCCAGAAGAGCTCCATCGGGTGTTCCATGGTCCCTGTGTGTACCAGAGGTATCCTCTTCCATCAGCTCCTAAGATGCTCCATAGTCCCTATTGGCACCTTCCATGAGATCAACTGAGATGCTTCATGGTCCCTATGGGTACCAGAACCTCCATGGTTATGGGTACCGGAGGTATACTCTTCCATGAGAGCACCTGAGGAGCTCCATGATCTCTGTGTATACCGGAGGTATACTCTTCCATGAGAGCTCCTGAGATGCTCCGTGGTCCCTATGAGCACCAGAGGTATTACCTTGCATGAGAGTTTCTGAGGTGCTCCATGGTCCCTGTGTGTACCAGAGGTATCCCCTTCCAGGAGATCTCCCTCAGGTGTTCTATGGTCCTGGGTGTACCAGAGGCATCCCTTCCAGGGATGCTGCTGAGGTGTACCATGGTCCCTGTGTGTACCAGAGGTGTCGGCTTCCAGTAGAGCTCCCTCAGGTGCTCCATGGTCCCTGTGTATACCAGAGGTATCCCCTTCCAGGAGAGCTCCTGAGATGCTCCATGGTGCCTCTGTGTACCAGAGGTATCACCTTCCATGAGAGCTCCCTCAGATGTTCCATGGTCTCTGTGTATACCAGAGGTATCCTCTTCCATGAGAGCTCCTGAGGTGCTCCATGGTCCCTGTTTATACCAGAGGTATCCCCTTCCAGGAGAGCTCCTTCAGCTGTTCCATGTTTCATGTGTGTACCAGAGGTATCCCCTTCCAGGGATGCTGCTTAGGTGTACCATGGTCCCTGTGAGTACCAGAGGTATCCCCTTCCAGGAGATCTCCCTCAGATGTTCCATGGTCAATGTGTGTACCAGAGGTATCCCATTCCAGGAGAGCTCCCTCAGGTGTTCCATGATCCTCAGGTGTTCCATGGTCCCTCTGTTTACCAGAGGTATCCCCTTCCAGGAGAGCTCCCTTGGGTGTTCCATAGTCCCTGTGTGTACCAGAGGTATCACCTTCCATGAGAGCTCCTGAGGTGCTCCATGGTCCCTGTGTGTACCAGAGGTATCCCTTTCCATGAGAGCTCCTGAGATGCACCATGGTCCCGATGTGTACCAGAGGTATCCCCTTCCAGGAGAGCTCCCTCGGGTGTTCCATGGTCCCTGTTTGTACCAGAGGTATCCCCTTCCAGGAGAGCTCCTGAGATGCTCCGTGGTCCCTGTGTGTACCAGAGGTATACCCTTCCAGGAGAGCTCCCTCCGGTGTTCCATGGTCCCTGTGTGTACCAGAGGTATCCCCTTCCAGGAGAGCTCCTGAGATGCTCCATGGTCCCTGTGTGTACCAGAGGTGTCACCTTCCATGAGAGCTCCTGAGGTGCTCCATGGTCCCTGTGTGTACCAGAGGTATCATCTTCCAGGAGAGCTCCTGAGATGCTCCATGGTCCCTGTGTGTACCAGAGGTATCCCCTTCCAGAAGAGCTCCCTTGGGTGTTCCATGGTCTCTGTGTGTACCAAAGGTATCCTCTTCCATCAGAGCTCCTGAGATGCTCTATGGATCCTATGGGCACCAGAGGTATCACCTTCCATGAGATCTCCTGAGGTGATCCATGGGCTCTGTGTATACCAGAGGTATCCTCTTCCATGAGAGCTCCTGAGATGCTCCATGGTCCCTATGAGCACCAGAGGTATCACCTTCCGTGAGAGCTCCTGAGGTGCTCCATGGTCCCTATGGGTACCAGAACCTCCATGGTTCCTACGGGTACCAGAGGTATCCTATTCCGTGAGAGCTCCTGAGATGCTCCATGGTACCTATGGGTACCAGAGGTATCACCTTCCATGAGAGCTTCTGAGGTGCTCCATGGTCCCTGTGTGTACCAGAGGTATCCCCTTCCAGAGATGCTGCTGAGGTGTACCATGGTCCCTGTGACTACCAGAGGTATTCCCTTCCAGGAGAGCTCCCTCAGGTGCTCCATGTTAAATCTGTGTACCAGAGGTATCCCCTTCCAGTAGGGCTACCTCAGGTGTTCCATGGTCCCTGTGTGTACCAGAGGTATCACCTTCCATGAGAGCTCCTGAGGTGCTCCATGGTCCCTGTGTGTACCAGAGGTATCCCTTTCCATGAGAGCTCCTGAGATGCACCATGGTCCCTGTGTGTACCAGAGGTATCCCCTTCCAGGAGAGCTCCCTCTGGTGTTCCATGGTCCCTGTGTGTACCAGAGGTATCCCCTTCCAGGAGAGCTCCTGAGATGCTCCATGGTCCCTGTGTGTACCAAAGGTATCCCCTTCCAGAAGAACTCCCTCAGGTGTTCCATGGTCCCTGTGTGTAACAGAGGTATCCCCTTCCAGGAGAGCTCCATTGGGTGTTCCATGGTCCCTGTGTGTACCAGAGGTATCCTCTTCCATCAGCTCCTAAGATGCTCCATGGTCCCTATAGGCACCTTCCATGAGAGCTCCTGAGGTGTTCCATGGTCCCTATGGGTACCAGAACCTCCATGGTTATGGGTACCAGAGGTATCACCTTCCATGAGAGCACCTGAGGAGCTCCATGGTCTCTGTGTATACCGGAGGTATCCTCTTCCATGAGAGCTCCTGAGATGCTCCATGGTCCCTATGAGCACCAGAGGTATCACCTTGCATGAGAGCTTCTGAGGTGCTCCATGGTCCCTGTGTGTACCAGAGGTATCCCCTTCCAGGCCAGCTCCCTCAGGTGTTCCATGGTCCTGTGTGTACCAGAGGCATCCCTTCCAGGGATGCTGCTGAGGTGTACCATGGTCCCTGTGTGTACCAGAGGTGTCCGCTTCCAAGAGAGCTACCTCAGGTGCTCCATGGTCCCTGTGTATACCAGAGGTATCCCCTTCCATGAGAGCTCCTGAGATGCTCCATGGTCCCTCTGTGTACCAGAGGTATCACCTTCCAGGAGAGCTCCTACAGATGCTCCATGGTCTCTGTGTATACCAGAGGTATACTCTTCCATGAGAGCTCCTGAGGTGCTCCATGGTCCTTGTTTATACCAGAGGTATCCCCTTCCATGAGAGCTCCTTCAGGTGTTCCATGGTCCCTGTATGTACCAGAGGTATCCCCTTCCAGGGATGCTGCTGAGGTGTACCATGGTCCCTGTGAGTACCAGAGGTATCCCCTTCTAGGAGATCTCCCTCAGGTGTTCCATGGTCAATGTGTGTACCAGAGGTATCCCCTTCCAGGAGAGCTCCCTCAGGTGTTCCAATGTCCCTGTGTGTACCAGAGGTATCCCCTTCCAGGAGAGCTCCCTTGGTTGTTCCATGGTCCCTGTGTGTAGCAGAGGTATCACCTTCCATGAGAGCTCCTGAGGTGCTCCATGGTCCCTGTGTGTACCACAGGTTTCCCTTTCTATGATACCTCCTGAGATGAACCATGGTCCCGGTGTGTACTAGAGGTATCCCCTTCCAGGAGAGCTCCCTCAGGTGTTCCATGGTCCCTGTGTGTACCAGAGGTATCCCCTTCCAGGAGAGCTCCTGAGATGCTCCATGGTCCCTGTGTGTACCAGAAGTATCCCCTTCCAGGAGAGCTCCCTTGGGTGTTTCATGGTCTCTGTGTGTACCCGAGGAATCCTCTTCCATCAGAGCTCCTGAGATGCTCTATGGACCCTATGGGCACCAGAGGTATCACCTTCCATGAGAGCTCCTGAGGTGCTCCATGGTCTCTGTGTATACCAGAGGTATCCTCTTCCATGAGAGCTCCTGAGATGCTCCATGGTCCCTATGAGCACCAGAGGTATCACCTTCCATGAGAGCTCCTGAGGTGCTCCATGGTCCCTATGGGTACCAGAAGCTCCATGGTCCCTACGGGTACCAGAGGAATCCTCTTCCATGAGAGCTCCTGAGATGCTCCATGGAACCTATGGGTACCAGAGGTATCACCTTCCATGAGAGCTTCTGAGGTGCTCCATGGTCCCTGTGTGTACCAGAGGTATCCCCTTCCAGGGATGCTGCTGAGGTGTACCATGGTCCCTGTGAGTACCAGAGGTATCCCCTTCCAGGAGAGCTCCCTCAGGAGTTCCATGGTAAATCTGTGTACCAGAGGTATCCCCTTCCAGTAGGGCTACCTCAGGTGTTCCATGGTCCCTGTGTGTACCAGAGGTATCACCTTCCATGAGAGCTCCTGAGGTGCCCCATGGTCCCTGTGTGTACCAGAGGTACCCCTTTCCATGAGAGCTCCTGAGATGCACCATGGTCCCTGTGTGTACCAGAGGTATCCCCTTCCAGGAGAGCTCCCTCTGGTGTTCCATGGTCCCTGTGTGTACCAGAGGTATCCCCTTCCAGGAGAGCTCCTGAGATGCTCCATGGTCCCTGTGTTTACCAAAGGTATCCCCTTCCAGAAGAGCTCCCTCAGGTGTTCCATGGTCCCTGTGTGTAACAGAGGTATCCCCTTCCAGGAGAGCTCCATCGGGTGTTCCATGATCCTTGTGTGTACCAGAGGTATCCTCTTCCATCAGCTCCTAAAATGCTCCATGGTCCCTATGGGCACCTTCCATGAGAGCTCCTGAGGTGCTCCATGGTCCCTATGGGTACGAGAACCTCCATGGTTATGGGTACCAGAGGTATCACCTTCCATGAGAGCTCCTGAGGTGCTCCACGGTCCCTGTTTATACCAGAGGTATCCCCTTCCATGAGAGCTCTTTCAGGTGTTCCATGGTCCCTGTATGTACCAGAGGTATCCCCTTCCAGGGATGCTGCTGAGGTGTACCATGGTCCCTGTGAGTACCAGAGGTATCCCCTTCTAGGAGATCTCCCTCAGGTGTTCCATGGTCAATGTGTGTACCAGACGTATCCCCTTCCAGGAGAGCTCCCTCAAGTGTTCCATGGTCCCTGTGTTTACCAGAGGTATCCCTTCCAGGAGAGCTCCCTTGGTTGTTCCATGGTCCTTGTGTGTACCAGAGGTATCACCTTCCATGAGAGCTCCTGAGGTGCTCCATGGTCCCTGTGTGTACCACAGGTTTCCCTTTCTATGAGAGCTCCTGAGATGCACCATGGTCCCGGTGTGTACCAGAGGTATCCCCTTCCGGGAGAGCTCCCTCGGGTGTTCCATGGTCCCTGTGTGTACCAGAGGTATCCCCTTCCAGGAGAGCTCCTGAGATGCTCCATGGTCCCTGTGTTTACCAGAAGTATCCCCTTCCAGGAGAGCTCCCTTGGGTGTTCCATGGTCTCTGTGTGTACCGGAGGAATCCTCTTCCATCAGAGCTCCTGAGATGCTCTATGGACCCTATGGGCACCAGAGGTATCACCTTCCATGAGAGCTCCTGAGGTGCTCCATGGTCTCTGTGTATACCAGAGGTATCCTCTTCCATGAGAGCTCCTGAGATGCTCCATGGTCCCTATGAGCACCAGAGGTATCACCTTCCATGAGAGCTCCTGAGGTGCTCCATGGTCCCTATGGGTACCAGAAGCTCCATGGTCCCTACGGGTACCAGAGGAATCCTCTTCCATGAGAGCTCATGAGATGCTCTACGGTACCTATGGGTACCAGAGGTATCACCTTCCATGAGAGCTTCTGATGTGCTCCATGGTCCCTGTGTGTACCAGAGGTATCCCTTTCCAGGGATGCTGCTGAGGTGTACCATGGTCCCTGTGAGTACCAGAGGTACCCCCTTCCAGGAGAGCTCCCTCAGGTGTTCCATGGTAAATCTGTGTACCAGAGGTATCCCCTTCCAATAGGGCTACCTCAGGTGTTCCATGGTCCCTGTGTGTACCAGAGGTATCCCCTTCCAGGAGAGCTCCTGAGATGCTCCATGGTCCCTGTGTGTACCAGAAGTATCCCCTTCCAGGAGAGCTCCCTTGGGTGTTCAATGGTCCCTGTGTGTACCAGAGGTATCCTCTTCCAGGAGAGCTCCTGAGATGCTCCATGGTCCCTGTGTGTAACAGAGGTATCTGCTTCCAGAAGAGCTCCCTCTGGTGTTCCATGGTCCCTGTGTGTACCAGAGGTATCCTCTTCCAGGAGAGCTCCTGAGATGCTCCATGGTGCCTGTGTGTAACAGAGGTATCTCCTTCCAGAAGAGCTCCATCGGGTGTTCCATGGTCCCTGTGTGTACCAGAGGTATCCTCTTCCATCAGCTCCTAAGATGCTCCATAGTCCCTATTGGCACCTTCCATGAGATCACCTGAGATGCTTCATGGTCCCTATGGGTACCAGAACCTCCATGGTTATGGGTACCGCAGGTATACTCTTCCATGAGAGCACCTGAGGAGCTCCATGATCTCTGTGTATACCGGAGGTATACTCTTCCATGAGAGCTCCTGAGATGCTCCGTGGTCCCTATGAGCACCAGAGGTATTACCTTGCATGAGAGCTTCTGAGGTGCTCCATGGTCCCTGTGTGTACCAGAGGTATCCCCTTCCAGGAGATCTCCCTCAGGTGTTCTATGGTCCTGGGTGTACCAGAGGCATCCCTTCCAGGGATGCTGCTGAGGTGTACCATGGTCCCTGTGTGTACCAGAGGTGTCGGCTTCCAGTAGAGCTCCCTCAGGTGCTCCATGGTCCCTGTGTATACCAGAGGTATCCCCTTCCAGGAGAGCTCCTGAGATGCTCCATGGTGCCTCTGTGTACCAGAGGTATCACCTTCCATGAGAGCTCCCTCAGATGTTCCATGGTCTCTGTGTATACCAGAGGTATCCTCTTCCATGAGAGCTCCTGAGGTGCTCCATGGTCCCTGTTTATACCAGAGGTATCCCCTTCCAGGAGAGCTCCTTCAGCTGTTCCATGTTTCATGTGTGTACCAGAGGTATCCCCTTCCAGGGATGCTGCTTAGGTGTACCATGGTCCCTGTGAGTACCAGAGGTATCCCCTTCCAGGAGATCTCCCTCAGATGTTCCATGGTCAATGTGTGTACCAGAGGTATCCCATTCCAGGAGAGCTCCCTCAGGTGTTCCATGATCCTCAGGTGTTCCATGGTCCCTCTGTTTACCAGAGGTATCCCCTTCCAGGAGAGCTCCCTTGGGTGTTCCATAGTCCCTGTGTGTACCAGAGGTATCACCTTCCATGAGAGCTCCTGAGGTGCTCCATGGTCCCTGTGTGTACCAGAGGTATCCCTTTCCATGAGAGCTCCTGAGATGCACCATGGTCCCGATGTGTACCAGAGGTATCCCCTTCCAGGAGAGCTCCCTCGGGTGTTCCATGGTCCCTGTTTGTACCAGAGGTATCCTGTAGGAAAGTACCATCTTGCCTGGCATGTTACCCCCATTTTTCACTGTATATATGTTGTTTTAGTTGTATGTGTCACTGGGACCCTGGTAACCCAGGGCCCCAGTGCTCATAAGTGTGCCTGAATGTGTTACCTGTGTAGTGACTAACTGTCTCACTGAGGCTCTGCTAATCAGAACCTCAGTGGTTATGCTCTCTCATTTCTTTCCAAATTGTCACTGACAGGCTAGTGACCATTTTTACCAATTTACATTGGCTTACTGGAACACCCTTATAATTCCCTATTATATGGTACTGAGGTACCCAGGGTATTGGGGTTCCAGGAGATCCCTATGGGCTGCAGCATTTCTTTTGCCACCCATAGGGAGCTCTGACAATTCTTACACAGGCCTGCCACTGCAGCCTGAGTGAAATAACGTCCACGTTATTTCACAGCCATTTTACACTGCACTTAAGTAACTTATAAGTCACCTATATGTCTAAACCTTTACCTGGTAAAGGTTAGATGCAAAGTTACTTAGTGTGAGGGCACCCTGGCTCTAGCCAAGGTGCCCCCACATTGTTCAGAGCCAATTCACTGAACTTTGTGAGTGCGGGGACACCATTACACGCGTGCACTACATATAGGTCACTACCTATATGTAGCTTCACCATGGTAACTCCGAATATGGCCATGTAACATGTCTATGATCATGGAATTGCCCCCTCTATGCCATCCTGGCATTGTTGGTACAATTCCATGATCCCAGTGGTCTGTAGCACAGACCCTGGCACTGCCAAACTGCCCTTCCTGGGGTTTCACTGCAGCTGCTGCTGCTGCCAACCCCTCAGACAGGCATCTGCCCTCCTGGGGTCCAGCCAGGCCTGGCCCAGGATGGCAGAACAAAGAACTTCCTCTGAGAGAGGGTGTGACACCCTCTCCCTTTGGAAAATGGTGTGAAGGCAGGGGAGGAGTAGCCTCCCCCAGCCTCTGGAAATGCTTTGTTGGGCACAGATGTGCCCAATTCTGCATAAGCCAGTCTACACCGGTTCAGGGACCCCTTAGCCCCTGCTCTGGTGCGAAACTGGACAAAGGAAAGGGGAGTGACCACTCCCCTGACCTGCACCTCCCCTGGGAGGTGTCCAGAGCTCCTCCAGTGTGCTCCAGACCTCTGCCATCTTGGAAACAGAGGTGCTGCTGGCACACTGGACTGCTCTGAGTGGCCAGTGCCACCAGGTGACGTCAGAGACTCCTTGTGATAGGCTCCTTCAGGTGTTAGTAGCCTTTCCTCTCTCCTAGGTAGCCAAACCCTCTTTTCTGGCTATTTAGGGTCTCTGTCTCTGGGGAAACTTTAGATAACGAATGCATGAGCTCAGCCGAGTTCCTCTGCATCTCCCTCTTCACCTTCTGATAAGAAATCGACCGCTGACCGCGCTGGAAGCCTGCAAACCTGCAACATAGTAGCAAAGACGACTACTGCAACTCTGTAACGCTGATCCTGCCGCCTTCTCGACTGTTTTCCTGCTTGTGCATGCTGTGGGGGTAGTCTGCCTCCTCTCTGCACCAGAAGCTCCGAAGAAATCTCCCGTGGGTCGACGGAATCTTCCCCCTGCAACCGCAGGCACCAAAAAGCTGCATTACCGGTCCCTTGGGTCTCCTCTCAGCACGACGAGCGAGGTCCCTCGAATCCAGCGACACCGTCCAAGTGACCCCCACAGTCCAGTGACTCTTCAGCCCAAGTTTGGTGGAGGTAAGTCCTTGCCTCACCTCGCTGGGCTGCATTGCTGGGAACCGCGACTTTGCAAGCGTATCCGGCTCCTGTGCACTTCCGGCGGAAATCCTGTGTGCACAGCCAAGCCTGGGTCCACGGCACTCTAACCTGCATTGCACGACTTTCTAAGTTGGTCTCCGGCGACGTGGGACTCCTTTGTGCAACTTCGGCGAGCACCGTTTCACGCATCCTCGTAGTGCCTGTTTCTGGCACTTCTCCGGGTGCTACCTGCTTCAGTGAGGGCTCTTTGTCTTGCTCGACGTCCCCTCTCTCTGCAGGTCCAATTTGCGACCTCCTGGTCCCTCCTGGGCCCCAGCAGCGTCCAAAAACGCCAAACGCACGATTTGCGTGTAGCAAGGCTTGTTGGCGTCCATCCGGCGGGAAAATACTTCTGCACGACTCTCCAAGGCGTGGGGGATCCATCCTCCAAAGGGGAAGTCTCTAGCCCTTGTCGTTCCTGCAGTATTCACAGTTCTTCAGCCTAGTAAGAGCTTCTTTGCACCAACCGCTGGCATTTCTTGGGCATCTGCCCATCTCCAAGCTGCTTGTGACTTTTGGACTTGGTCCCCTTGTTCCACAGGTACCCTCAGTCAGGAATCCATCGTTGTTGCATTGCTGATTTGTGTTTTCCTTGCATTTTCCCTCTAACACGACTATTTTGTCCTTAGGGGAACTTTGGTGCACTTTGCACTCACTTTTCAGGGTCTTGGGGAGGGTTATTTTGGTAACTCTCACTATTTTCTAATAGTCCCAGCGACCCTCTACAAGGTCACATAGGTTTGGGGTCCATTCGTGGTTCGCATTCCACTTCTGGAGTATATGGTTTGTGTTGCCCCTATCCCTATGTTTCCCCATTGCATCCTATTGTAACTATACACTGTTTGCACTGTTTTCTAAGACTATACTGCATATTTTTGCTATTGTGTATATATATCTTGTGTATATTTCCTATCCTCTCACTGAGGGTACACTCTAAGATACTTTGGCATATTGTCATAAAATAAAGTACCTTTATTTTTAGTATAACTGTGTATTGTGTTTTCTTATGATATTGTGCATATGACACTAAGTGGTACTGTAGTAGCTTCACACGTCTCCTAGTTCAGCCTGACCTGCTTTGCTAAGCTACCATTATCTATCAGCCTAAGCTGCTAGACACCCTATACACTAATAAGGGATAACTGGGCCTGGTGCAAGGTGCAAGTACCCCTTGGTACTCACTACAAGCCAGTCCAGCCTCCTACATATCCCCTTCCAGGAGAGCTCCTGAGATGCTCCGTGGTCCCTGTGTGTACCAGAGGTATACCCTTCCAGGAGAGCTCCCTCCGGTGTTCCATGGTCCCTGTGTGTACCAGAGGTATCCCCTTCCAGGAGAGCTCCTGAGATGCTCCATGGTCCCTGTGTGTACCAGAGGTGTCACCTTCCATGAGAGCTCCTGAGGTGCTCCATGGTCCCTATGAGCACCAGAGGTATCACCTTCCATGAGAGCTCCTGAGGTGCTCCATGGTCCCTATGGGTACCAGAAGCTCCATGGTCCCTACGGGTACCAGAGGAATCCTCTTCCATGAGAGCTCATGAGATGCTCTACGGTACCTATGGGTACCAGAGGTATCACCTTCCATGAGAGCTTCTGATGTGCTCCATGGTCCCTGTGTGTACCAGAGGTATCCCTTTCCAGGGATGCTGCTGAGGTGTACCATGGTCCCTGTGAGTACCAGAGGTACCCCCTTCCAGGAGAGCTCCCTCAGGTGTTCCATGGTAAATCTGTGTACCAGAGGTATCCCCTTCCAATAGGGCTACCTCAGGTGTTCCATGGTCCCTGTGTGTACCAGAGGTATCCCCTTCCAGGAGAGCTCCTGAGATGCTCCATGGTCCCTGTGTGTACCAGAAGTATCCCCTTCCAGGAGAGCTCCCTTGGGTGTTCAATGGTCCCTGTGTGTACCAGAGGTATCCTCTTCCAGGAGAGCTCCTGAGATGCTCCATGGTCCCTGTGTGTAACAGAGGTATCTGCTTCCAGAAGAGCTCCCTCTGGTGTTCCATGGTCCCTGTGTGTACCAGAGGTATCCTCTTCCAGGAGAGCTCCTGAGATGCTCCATGGTCCCTGTGTGTAACAGAGGTATCTCCTTCCAGAAGAGCTCCAACGGGTGTTCCATGGTCCCTGTGTGTACCAGAGGTATCCTCTTCCATCAGCTCCTAAGATGCTCCATAGTCCCTATTGGCACCTTCCATGAGATCACCTGAGATGCTTCATGGTCCCTATGGGTACCAGAACCTCCATGGTTATGGGTACCGGAGGTATACTCTTCCATGAGAGCACCTGAGGAGCTCCATGATCTCTGTGTATACCGGAGGTATACTCTTCCATGAGAGCTCCTGAGATGCTCCGTGGTCCCTATGAGCACCAGAGGTATTACCTTGCATGAGAGCTTCTGAGGTGCTCCATGGTCCCTGTGTGTACCAGAGGTATCCCCTTCCAGGAGATCTCCCTCAGGTGTTCTATGGTCCTGGGTGTACCAGAGGCATCCCTTCCAGGGATGCTGCTGAGGTGTACCATGGTCCCTGTGTGTACCAGAGGTGTCGGCTTCCAGTAGAGCTCCCTCAGGTGCTCCATGGTCCCTGTGTATACCAGAGGTATCCCCTTCCAGGAGAGCTCCTGAGATGCTCCATGGTGCCTCTGTGTACCAGAGGTATCACCTTCCATGAGAGCTCCCTCAGATGTTCCATGGTCTCTGTGTATACCAGAGGTATCCTCTTCCATGAGAGCTCCTGAGGTGCTCCATGGTCCCTGTTTATACCAGAGGTATCCCCTTCCAGGAGAGCTCCTTCAGCTGTTCCATGTTTCATGTGTGTACCAGAGGTATCCCCTTCCAGGGATGCTGCTTAGGTGTACCATGGTCCCTGTGAGTACCAGAGGTATCCCCTTCCAGGAGATCTCCCTCAGATGTTCCATGGTCAATGTGTGTACCAGAGGTATCCCATTCCAGGAGAGCTCCCTCAGGTGATCCATGATCCTCAGGTGTTCCATGGTCCCTCTGTTTACCAGAGGTATCCCCTTCCAGGAGAGCTCCCTTGGGTGTTCCATAGTCCCTGTGTGTACCAGAGGTATCACCTTCCATGAGAGCTCCTGAGGTGCTCCATGGTCCCTGTGTGTACCAGAGGTATCCCTTTCCATGAGAGCTCCTGAGATGCACCATGGTCCCGATGTGTACCAGAGGTATCCCCTTCCAGGAGAGCTCCCTCGGGTGTTCCATGGTCCCTGTTTGTACCAGAGGTATCCCCTTCCAGGAGAGCTCCTGAGATGCTCCGTGGTCCCTGTGTGTACCAGAGGTATACCCTTCCAGGAGAGCTCCCTCCGGTGTTCCATGGTCCCTGTGTGTACCAGAGGTATCCCCTTCCAGGAGAGCTCCTGAGATGCTCCATGGTCCCTGTGTGTACCAGAGGTGTCACCTTCCATGAGAGCTCCTGAGGTGCTCCATGGTCCCTGTGTGTACCAGAGGTATCATCTTCCAGGAGAGCTCCTGAGATGCTCCATGGTCCCTGTGTGTACCAGAGGTATCCCCTTCCAGAAGAGCTCCCTTGGGTGTTCCATGGTCTCTGTGTGTACCAAAGGTATCCTCTTCCATCAGAGCTCCTGAGATGCTCTATGGATCCTATGGGCACCAGAGGTATCACCTTCCATGAGATCTCCTGAGGTGATCCATGGGCTCTGTGTATACCAGAGGTATCCTCTTCCATGAGAGCTCCTGAGATGCTCCATGGTCCCTATGAGCACCAGAGGTATCACCTTCCGTGAGAGCTCCTGAGGTGCTCCATGGTCCCTATGGGTACCAGAACCTCCATGGTTCCTACGGGTACCAGAGGTATCCTATTCCGTGAGAGCTCCTGAGATGCTCCATGGTACCTATGGGTACCAGAGGTATCACCTTCCATGAGAGCTTCTGAGGTGCTCCATGGTCCCTGTGTGTACCAGAGGTATCCCCTTCCAGAGATGCTGCTGAGGTGTACCATGGTCCCTGTGACTACCAGAGGTATTCCCTTCCAGGAGAGCTCCCTCAGGTGTTCCATGTTAAATTTGTGTACCAGAGGTATCCCCTTCCAGTAGGGCTACCTCAGGTGTTCCATGGTCCCTGTGTGTACCAGAGGTATCACCTTCCATGAGAGCTCCTGAGGTGCTCCATGGTCCCTGTGTGTACCAGAGGTATCCCTTTCCATGAGAGCTCCTGAGATGCACCATGGTCCCTGTGTGTACCAGAGGTATCCCCTTCCAGGAGAGCTCCCTCTGGTGTTCCATGGTCCCTGTGTGTACCAGAGGTATCCCCTTCCAGGAGAGCTCCTGAGATGCTCCATGGTCCCTGTGTGTACCAAAGGTATCCCCTTCCAGAAGAACTCCCTCAGGTGTTCCATGGTCCCTGTGTGTAACAGAGGTATCCCCTTCCAGGAGAGCTCCATTGGGTGTTCCATGGTCCCTGTGTGTACCAGAGGTATCCTCTTCCATCAGCTCCTAAGATGCTCCATGGTCCCTATAGGCACCTTCCATGAGAGCTCCTGAGGTGTTCCATGGTCCCTATGGGTACCAGAACCTCCATGGTTATGGGTACCAGAGGTATCACCTTCCATGAGAGCACCTGAGGAGCTCCATGGTCTCTGTGTATACCGGAGGTATCCTCTTCCATGAGAGCTCCTGAGATGCTCCATGGTCCCTATGAGCACCAGAGGTATCACCTTGCATGAGAGCTTCTGAGGTGCTCCATGGTCCCTGTGTGTACCAGAGGTATCCCCTTCCAGGCCAGCTCCCTCAGGTGTTCCATGGTCCTGTGTGTACCAGAGGCATCCCTTCCAGGGATGCTGCTGAGGTGTACCATGGTCCCTGTGTGTACCAGAGGTGTCCGCTTCCAAGAGAGCTACCTCAGGTGCTCCATGGTCCCTGTGTATACCAGAGGTATCCCCTTCCATGAGAGCTCCTGAGATGCTCCATGGTCCCTCTGTGTACCAGAGGTATCACCTTCCAGGAGAGCTCCTACAGATGCTCCATGGTCTCTGTGTATACCAGAGGTATACTCTTCCATGAGAGCTCCTGAGGTGCTCCATGGTCCCTGTTTATACCAGAGGTATCCCCTTCCATGAGAGCTCCTTCGGGTGTTCCATGGTCCCTGTATGTACCAGAGGTATCCCCTTCCAGGGATGCTGCTAAGGTGTACCATGGTCCCTGTGAGTACCAGAGGTATCCCCTTCTAGGAGATCTCCCTCAGGTGTTCCATGGTCAATGTGTGTACCAGAGGTATCCCCTTCCAGGAGAGCTCCCTCAGGTGTTCCAATGTCCCTGTGTGTACCAGAGGTATCCCCTTCCAGGAGAGCTCCCTTGGTTGTTCCATGGTCCCTGTGTGTACCAGAGGTATCACCTTCCATGAGAGCTCCTGAGGTGCTCCATGGTCCCTGTGTGTTCCACAGGTTTCCCTTTCTATGAGAGCTCCTGAGATGCACCATGGTCCCGGTGTGTACCAGAGGTATCCCCTTCCGGGAGAGCTCCCTCAGGTGTTCCATGGTCCCTGTGTGTACCAGAGGTATCCCCTTCCAGGAGAGCTCCTGAGATGCTCCATGGTCCCTGTGTGTACCAGAAGTATCCCCTTCCAGGAGAGCTCCCTTGGGTGTTCCATGGTCTCTGTGTGTACCCGAGGAATCCTCTTCCATCAGAGCTCCTGAGATGCTCTATGGACCCTATGGGCACCAGAGGTATCACCTTCCATGAGAGCTCCTGAGGTGCTCCATGGTCTCTGTGTATACCAGAGGTATCCTCTTCCATGAGAGCTCCTGAGATGCTCCATGGTCCCTATGAGCACCAGAGGTATCACCTTCCATGAGAGCTCCTGAGGTGCTCCATGGTCCCTATGGGTACCAGAAGCTCCATGGTCCCTACGGGTACCAGAGGAATCCTCTTCCATGGGAGCTCCTGAGATGCTCCATGGAACCTATGGGTACCAGAGGTATCACATTCCATGAGAGCTTCTGAGGTGCTCCATGGTCCCTGTGTGTACCAGAGGTATCCCCTTCCAGGGATGCTGCTGAGGTGTACCAGGGTCCCTGTGACTACCAGAGGTATCCCCTTCCACGAGAGCTCCCTCAGATGTTCCATGGTAAATCTGTGTACCAGAGGTATCCCCTTATAGTAGAGCTACCTCAGGTGTTCCATGGTCCCTGTGTGTACCAGAGGTATCATCTTCCATGAGAGCTCCTGAGGTGCCCCATGGTCCCTATGTGTATCAGAGGTATCCCTTTCCATGAGAGCTCCTGAGATGCACCATGATCCCTGTGTGTACCAGAGGTATCCCCTTCCAGGAGAGCTCCCTCTGGTGTTCCATGGTCCCTGTGTGTACCAGAGGTATCCCCTTCCAGGAGAGCTCCTGAGATGCTCCATGGTCCCTGTGTGTACCAAAGGTATTCCCTTCCAGAAGAGCTCCCTCAGGTGTTCCATGGTCCCTGTGTGTAACAGAGGTATCCCCTTCCAGGAGAGCTCCATCGGGTGTTCCATGATCCCTGTGTGTACCAGAGGTATCCTTTTCCATCAGCTCCTAAAATGCTCCATGGTCCCTATGGGCACCTTCCATGAGAGCTCCTGAGGTGCTCCATGGTCCCTATGGGTACGAGAACCTCCATGGTTATGGGTACCAGAGGTATCACCTTCCATGAGAGCTCCTGAGGTGCTCCATGGTCCCTGTTTATACCAGAGGTATCCCCTTCCATGAGAGCTCTTTCAGGTGTTCCATGGTCCCTGCATGTACCAGAGGTATCCCCTTCCAGGGATGCTGCTGAGGTGTACCATGGTCTCTGTGAGTACCAGAGGTATCCCCTTCTAGGAGATCTCCCTCAGGTGTTCCATGGTCAATGTGTGTACCAGACGTATCCCCTTCCAGGAGAGCTCCCTCAAGTGTTCCATGGTCCCTGTGTGTACCAGAGGTATCCCCTTCCAGGAGAGCTCCCTTGGTTGTTCCATGGTCCTTGTGTGTACCAGAGGTATCACCTTCCATGAGAGCTCCTGAGGTGCTCCATGGTCCCTGTGTGTACCACAGGTTTCCCTTTCTATGAGAGCTCCTGAGATGCACCATGGTCCCGGTGTGTACCAGAGGTATCCCCTTCCGGGAGAGCTCCCTCGGGTGTTCCATGGTCCCTGTGTGTACCAGAGGTATCCCCTTCCAGGAGAGCTCCTGAGATGCTCCATGGTCCCTGTTTGTAACAGAAGTATCCCCTTCCAGGAGAGCTCCCTTGGGCGTTCCATGGTCTCTGTGTGTACCCGAGGGATCCTCTTCCATCAGAGCTCCTGAGATGCTCTATGGCCCATATGGGCACCAGAGGTATCACCTTCCATGAGAGCTCCTGAGGTGCTCCATGGTCTCTGTGTATACCAGAGGTATCCTCTTCCATGAGAGCTCCTGAGATGCTCCATGGTCCCTATGAGCACCAGAGGTATCACCTTCCATGAGAGCTCCTGAGGTGCTCCATGGTCCCTATGGGTACCCGAAGCTCCATGGTCCCTACGGGTACCAGAGGAATCCTCTTCCATGAGAGCTCCTGAGATGCTCTATGGTACCTATGGGTACCAGAGGTATCACCTTCCAGGAGAGCTTCTGAGGTGCTCCATGGTCCCTGTGTGTACCAGAGGTATCCCTTTCCAGGGATGCTGCTGAGGTGTACCATGGTCCCTGTGAGTACCAGAGGTACCCCCTTCCAGGAGAGCTCCCTCAGGTGTTCCATGGTAAATCTGTGTACCAGAGGTATCCCCTTCCAATAGGGCTACCTCAGGTGTTCCATGGTCCCTGTGTGTACCAGAGGTATCACCTTCCATGAGAGCTCCTGAGGTGCTCCATGGTCCCTGTGTGTACCAGAGGTATCCCCTTCCAGGAGAGCTCCTGAGATGCTCCATGGTCCCTGTGTGTACCAGAAGTATCCCCTTCCAGGAGAGCTCCCTTGAGTGTTCCATGGTCCCTGTGTGTACCAGAGGTATCCTCTTCCAGGAGAGCTCCTGAGATGCTCCATGGTCCCTGTGTGTAACAGAGGTATCTGTAGGAAAGTACCATCTTGCCTGGCATGTTACCCTCATTTTTCACTGTATATATGTTGTTTTAGTTGTATGTGTCACTGGGACCCTGTTCACCAGGGCCCCAGTGCTCATAAGTGTGCCTGAATGTGTTACCTGTGTAGTGACTAACTGTCTCACTGAGGCTCTGCTAATCAGAACCTCAGTGGTTATGCTCTCTCATTTCTTTCCAAATTGTCACTAACAGGCTAGTGACCAATTTTACCAATTTACATTGGCTCACTGGAACACCCTTATAATTCCCTAGTATATGTACTGAGGTACCCAGGGTATTGGGGTTCCAGGAGATCACTATGGGCTGCAGCATTTCTTTTGCCACCCATAGGGAGCTCTGACAATTCTTACACAGGCCTGCCACTGCAGCCTGAGTGAAATAACGTCCACGTTATTTCACAGCCATTTTACACTGCACTTAAGTAACTTATAAGTCACCTATATGTCTAACCTTTACCTGGTAAAGGTTAGGTGCAAAGTTACTTAGTGTGAGGGCACCCTGGCACTAGCCAAGGTGCCCCCACATTGTTCAGGGCCAATTCCCCGGACTTTGTGAGTGCGGGGACACCATTACACGCGTGCACTACATATAGGTCACTACCTATATGTAGCTTCACAATGGTAACTCCGAATATGGCCATGTAACATGTCTAAGATCATGGAATTGCCCCCTCTATGCCATCCTGGCATTGTTGGCACAATTCCATGATCCCAGTGGTCTGTAGCACAGACCCTGGTACTGCCAAACTGCCTTTCCTGGGGTTTCACTGCAGCTGCTGCTGCTGCCAACCCCTCAGACAGGTTTCTGCCCCCCTTGGGTCAAGCCAGGCTTGTCCCAGGATGGCAGAACAAAGGACTTCCTCTGAGAGAGGGTGTTACACCCTCTCCCTTTGGAAAATGGTGTGAAGGCAGGGGAGGAGTAGCCTCCCCCAGCCTCTGAAAATGCTTTCTTGGGCACAGATGTGCCCAATTCTGCATAAGCCAGTCTACACCGGTTCAGGGGACCCCTTAGCCCTGCTCTGGCGTGAAACTGGACAAAGGAAAGGGGAGTGACCACTCCCCTGACCTGCACCTCCCCTGGGAGGTGTCCAGAGCTCCTCCAGTGTGCTCCAGACCTCTGCCATCTTGGAAACAGAGGTGCTGCTGGCACACTGGACTGCTCTGAGTGGCCAGTGCCACCAGGTGACGTCAGAGACTCCTTCTGATAGGCTCCTTCAGGTGTTAGTAGCCTATCCTCTCTCCTAAGTAGCCAAACCCTCTTTTCTGGCTATTTAGGGTCTCTGTCTCTGGGGAAACTTTAGATAACGAATGCAAGAGCTCATCAGAGTTCCTCTGCATCTCTCTCTTCACCTTCTGCCAAGGAATCGACTGCTGACCACGCTGGAAGCCTGCAAAACTGCAACATAGTAGCAAAGACGACTACTGCAACTCTGTAACGCTGATCCTGCCACCTTCTCAACTGTTTTCCTGGTGGTGCATGCTGTGGGGGTAGTCTGCCTCCTCTCTGCACTAGAAGCTCCAAAGAAATCTCCCGTGGGTCGACGGAATCTTCCCCCTGCAACCGCAGGCACCAAAAAGCTGCATTACCGGTCCCTTGGGTCTCCTCTCAGCACGACGAGCGAGGTCCCTCGAATCCAGAAACTCTGTCCAAGTGACTCCCACCGTCCAGTGACTCTTCAGTCCAAGTTTGGTGGACGTAAGTCCTTGCCTCACCTCGCTAGACTGCATTGCTGGGAACCAAGACTTTTGCAGCTACTCCGGCCCCTGTGCACTTCCGGCGGAAATCCTTTGTGCACAGCCAAGCCTGGGTCCACGGCACTCTAACCTGCATTGCACGACTTTCTAAGTTGGTCTCCGGCGACGTGGGACTCCTTTGTGTAACTTCGGGTGAGCACCGTTTCACGCATCCTCGTAGTGCCTGTTTCTGGCACTTCTCCGGGTGCTACCTGCTGCTGAGAGGGCTCCTTGTCTTGGTCGACGTCCCCTCTCTCTCCTGCTCCAATTTGCGACCTTCTGGTCCCTCCTGGGCCACAGCAGTGTCCAAAAACGCTAACCGCACGATTTGCAGCTAGCAAGGCTTGTTGGCGTTCTTTCGGCGGGAAAACACTTCTGCACAACTCTCCACGGCGAGAGGGATCCGTCCACCAAAGGGAAAGTCTCTAGCCTTTTCTGTTCCTGCAGAAACCTCAGCTTCTTCTGTCCAGTAGAAGCTTCTTTGCATCCACAGCTGGCATTTCCTGGGCATATGCCCATCTCCGACTTGCTTGTGACTTTTGGACTTGGTCCCCTTGTTCCACAGGTACCCTAGATTGGAAATCCATCGTTGTTGCATTGTTGGTTTGTGTCTTTCCTGCATTATTCCTCTATCACGACTTCTTTGTCTTTTGGGGAACTTCAGTGCACTTTGCACTCACTTTTCAGGGTCTTGGGGAGGGCTATTTTCCTAACTCTCACTATTTTCTAATAGTCCCAGCGACCCTCTACAAGGTCACATAGGTTTGGGGTCCATTCGTGGTTCGCATTCTACTTTTGGAGTATATGGTTTGTGTTGCCCCTATCCCTATGTGTCCCCATTGCATCCTATTGTAACTATACATTGTTTGCACTGTTTTCTAAGACTATACTGCATATTTTTGGTATTGTGTACATATAACTTGTGTATATTTGCTATCCTCTCACTGAGGGTACACTCTGAGATACTTTGGCATATTGTCATAAAAATAAAGTACCTTTATTTTTAGTATAACTGTGTATTGTGTTTTCTTATGATATTGTGCAAGTGACACTTGTGGTACTGTAGTAGCTTCACACGTCTCCTAGTTCAGCCTAAGCTGCTCTGCTAAGCTACCATTATCTATCAGCCTAAGCTGCTAGACACCCTATACACTAATAAGGGATAACTGGGCCTGGTGCAAGGTGCAAGTACCCCTTGGTACTCACTACAAGCCAGTCCAGCCTCCTACATTGGTTGTGCAGCGGTGGGATAAGTGCTTTGAGACTACTTACCACCCTTGTCATTGTACTTTTCATAAGAGAAAAATATACAAAACAAGTTCAGTGTGTGTACACATAGCTAAAAAGTTTTGCATTTCCTCTTTTCACTCTTTTCTAAAGTGCTGAAAAGTACTTCTAAACTTTCAAAAAGTTCTTAAAAGTTTAAAAAGTTTTTTCTGTCTTTCCAAAAAGTTCTGAAAACTTTTTTCTCTTTTTCTATCACTTTAACTCTCTCTAAAAATGTCTGGCACAGGCCAAAATGTTGACCTGTCTAAGATTGCATATGATCACCTTAGCTGGAAAGGAGCAAGGAGTCTCTGCATAGAGAGAGGTTTGAGTGTAGGGAAGAATCCTTCCTTAGAACTGTTACTTAACATGCTTAGAGAACAAGATAAGGCTAACAGTGCCACATCTGTTGAAAAAGTAGGTAATGGTTCTCAATCTGATCCAGGGACTCCCCCAGGAAAAGGTTCAGGAAAGAAACTTCTTAGCCTGCCCATTACAAGACAGTCTAGCATAGTTATTACTGAGGTGGAGTCACATCATACAGATGATGTGCTCTCACATTACACTGTCAGCCAAGCTGTTAGGGTGCCCTCTGTAAGGGACAGGTCTCCTTCTGTTCATTCCCATCATACCTCTGTATCTAGAAATGTCCCTCCCACCAACCCTGATGACAGATTGTTAGAAAGGGAACTCAACAAGTTGAGGGTGGAACAAACCAGACCGAAGCTTAAGAAGCAACAGCTGGATTTGGATAGACAGTCTTTAGAAATAGAGAAGGAAAGACAGAAGTTGGGTTTAGAAACCTATGGTGGCAGCAGCAGTATTCCCCATAGTCATCCTGTAAAAGAGCATGATTCCAGGAATCTGCACAAGATAGTTCCCCCTTATAAGGAGGGGGATGACATTAACAAGTGGTTTGCTGCACTTGAGAGGGCCTGTGTTGTACAGGATGTCCCTCAAAGGCAGTGGGCTGCTATCCTATGGCTATCATTTAGTGGAAAAGGTAGGGATAGGCTCCTTACTGTGAAAGAAAGTGATGCCAATAATTTTACAGTACTTAAGAATGCACTCCTGGATGGTTATGGCTTAACCACTGAACAATACAGGATAAAGTTCAGAGAGACCAAAAAGGAGTCTTCACAAGACTGGGTTGATTTCATTGACCATTCAGTGAAGGCCTTGGAGGGGTGGTTAAATGGCAGTAAAGTGACTGACTTTGAAAGCCTGTATAACTTGATCCTGAGAGAGCATATTCTTAATAATTGTGTGTCTGATTTGTTGCACCAGTACTTGGTGGACTCTGATCTGACCTCTCCCCAAGAATTGGGAAAGAAGGCAGACAAATGGGTCAGAACAAGGGTGAACAGAAAAGTTCATACAGGAGGTGACAAAGATGGCAACAAAAAGAAGGATGGTAAGTCTTCTGACAAGGGTGGGGACAAATCTAAAAATGAGTCTTCATCAGGCCACAAAAACACTCTGGTGGGGGTGGTGGGTCCAAATCCTCCTTTAATCAGAACAAGGAAAAGAAACCACGGTGCTATTTATGTAAAGTAAAAGGCCATTGGACAACAGATCCCAGTTGTCCAAAGAAAAGCACCAAGCCTCCTACCACTACAACCCCTACTGCTACACCTAGTGTCCCTACTAATAGCAGTGGTGGTGGGAGCAAACCTACTAATAGCCAATCCAAGGGAGTAGCTGGGCTCACTATTGGTAACTTAGTTGGGGTTGGCCTTGTTAGGGAGGCCACAGAGGCTGTGTTAGTCTCTGAGGGGGCTATTGATTTAGCCACCTTAGTTGCTTGTCCCCTTAATATGGATAAGTACAAGCAGCTACCCCTAATAAATGGTGTTGAGGTTCATGCCTACAGGGACACTGGTGCCAGTGTGACTATGGTCATAGAGAAACTGGTCCACCCTGAACAACACCTACTTGGTCACCAGTACCAAGTAACCGATGCTCACAACAACACACTTAGCCACCCCATGGCTGTTGTAAATCTCAACTGGGGGGGGGGTTACTGGTCCAAAGAAAGTTGTGGTAGCCACAGATTTACCTGTAGACTGTCTACTAGGAAATGATTTGGAGACATCAGCTTGGTCAGATGTGGAGTTGGAGGCCCATGCAGCAATGCTGGGCATCCCAGGGCATATGTTTGCTTTAACCAGGGCTCAGGCCAAAAAGCAAAAAGGACAGGGAAGCTTGGATCCTGGAACAATGGACCAAGTGCTCCCTAAAGCTAGGGCTAGCAGAAGCAAACCACTTCCTACTATCCCTCCCTCTACAGTGGATTCACCTTCTGAGGAAGAAGAATTCCCTCCCTGTGCAGAACCTACACCAGAGGAGCTTGAAGCAGACACTGCTGAGCTTTTGGGTGAAGGGGGGCCTGCCAGGGAGGAGCTGAGTGTGGCACAGCAAACCTGTCCCACATTAGAGGGTCTAAGACAGCAAGCTGTCAAACAGGCTAATGGGGATGTCAGTGACTCTCACAGAGTTTACTGGGAGGAGAATCTCTTGTACACTGAGGCAAGGGATCCTAAACCTGGAGCTGCCAGGAGATTAGTGATTCCTCAGGAGTACAGAAAGTTCCTCCTAACTCTTGCCCACGACATTCCCCTAGCTGGGCATCTAGGACAAATGAAAACTTGGGACAGACTTGTTCCCTTGTTTCATTGGCCTAGGATGTCTGAGGACACAAAAGATTTTTGTAAGTCCTGTGAAACCTGTCAAGCCAGTGGCAAGACAGGTGGCACTCCAAAGGCACCCCTTATTCCACTGCCTGTGGTTGGGGTACCCTTTGAAAGGGTAGGGGTTGACATAGTTGACCCCCTTGACCCTCCTACTGCTTCAGGCAATAGGTTTATCTTGGTGGTAGTGGCCCATGCCACAAGATATCCTGAAGCTATTCCTTTAAGGACCACTACAGCTCCTGCAGTGGCAAAGGCCCTCCTGGGAATATTTTCCAGGGTGGGCTTCCCAAAGGAAGTAGTATCAGACAGGGGAAGCAATTTCATGTCTGCATACTTAAAGGCCATGTGGAAGGAGTGTGGTGTGACTTATAAGTTCACTACACCCTATCATCCACAAACTAATGGACTGGTGGAGAGATTTAACAAAACTCTCAAAGGCATGATTATGGGTCTCCCTGAAAAACTCCGCAGGAGATGGGATATCCTGTTACCATGCCTCCTTTTTGCCTACAGGGAGGTACCCCAGAAAGGAGTGGGCTTCAGCCCCTTTGAACTTCTTTTTGGACACCCTGTTAGGGGTCCACTCACACTTGTAAAGGAGGGTTGGGAACAACCTTTAAAAGCTCCTAAGCAAGATATTGTGGACTATGTACTTGGCCTCAGATCAAGGATGGCTGAGTACATGAAAAAGGCCAGTAAAAACCTTCAGGCCAGCCAAGAGCTCCAGAAGCAATGGCATGATCAGAAGGCTGTTTTGGTTCAGTACCAACCAGGGCAGAAAGTGTGGGTCTTGGAGCCTGTGGCCCCAAGAGCACTCCAAGATAAATGGAGTGGACCCCACACAATTGTTGAGAAAAGGGGTGAAGTCACCTATTTAGTTGACTTAGGCACTGCAAGGAGTCCCCTTAGGGTACTCCATGTAAACCGCCTGAAACCCTACTATGACAGGGCTGATCTCACCCTGCTCATGGCAACTGATGAGGGACAGGAAGAAGACAGTGATCCTCTACCTGATCTCTTCTCTTCCACAGAACAAGATGCTCTTGTGGAAGGTGTAGTTTTGGCTGATTGTCTTACTGCTGAGCAGAAAGACCATTGCATAAATCTCCTAGATCAATTCTCTGAACTCTTCTCTACTGTGCCAGGTACCACTTCTTGGTGTGAGCACACTATAGATACTGGAGACAGCTTGCCTGTCAAAAGTAAGATCTATAGGCAGCCTGACCATGTCAGGGACTGCATAAAGCAAGAGGTGCAGAAAATGTTAGAACTAGGAGTGGTTGAGCACTCTGAAAGTCCATGGGCTTCTCCTGTGGTACTTGTACCAAAACCCCATTCCAAAGATGGAAAGAAGGAAATGCGGTTTTGTGTAGACTATAGAGGTCTCAACCTGGTAACCAAAACTGATGCTCACCCTATACCCAGGGCAGATGAGCTCATAGATACACTGGCATCTGCCAAGTATCTAAGCACTTTTGATTTGACTGCAGGGTATTGGCAGATCAAATTATCAGAAGATGCTAAACCTAAAACAGCATTTTCAACCATTGGAGGACATTACCAGTTCACTGTAATGCCTTTTGGATTGAAAAATGCACCTGCCACTTTTCAGAGGTTGGTGAACACAGTCCTGCAAGGGCTGGAAGCTTTCAGTGCAGCATATTTGGACGATATAGCTGTCTTTAGCTCCAGCTGGGATGATCACCTGGTCCACCTATGGAAAGTTTTGGAGGCCCTGCAAAAGGCAGGCCTCACTATCAAGGCTTCAAAGTGCCAGATAGGGCAGGGTAAGGTGGTTTATCTGGGACACCTTGTTGGTGGGGAACAGATTGCACCACTACAGGGGACAATCCAAACAATTATTGATTGGGTTCCCCCTACCACTCAGACTCAGGTGAGAGCCTTCCTAGGCCTCACTGGGTATTACAGGAGGTTCATTAAGAACTATGGCTCCATTGCAGCCCCTCTTAATGACCTCACATCCAAGAAAATGCCTAAAAAGGTATTATGGACAGCAAACTGTCAGAAAGCTTTTGAGGAGCTGAAGCAGGCCATGTGCTCTGCACCTGTCCTGAAAAGCCCTTGTTACTCTAAAAAATGCTATGTCCAAACTGATGCATCTGAATTAGGAGTAGGGGCAGTCCTATCACAACTTAATTCTGAGGGCCAGGATCAACTTGTTGCTTTTATTAGTAGGAGGTTGACCCCTAGAGAAAAGCGTTGGTCTGCCATAGAGAGGGAGGCCTTTGCTGTGGTCTGGGCTCTGAAGAAGTTGAGGCCATACCTGTTTGGCACTCACTTCATTGTTCAGACAGACCACAAACCTCTACTTTGGCTAAAACAAATGAAAGGTGAAAATCCTAAATTGTTGAGGTGGTCGATATCTCTACAGGGAATGGACTATACAGTGGAACATAGACCTGGGAGTAGCCACTCCAATGCAGATGGACTCTCCAGATATTTCCACTTAGACAATGAAGACTCATCAGGTCATGGCTAGTCTTATTGTCCTTCGTTTGGGGGGGGTTGTGTAGGAAAGTACCATCTTGCCTGGCATGTTACCCCCATTTTCCACTGTATATATGTTGTTTTAGTTGTATGTGTCACTGGGACCCTGTTCACCAGGGCCCCAGTGCTCATAAGTGTGCCTGAATGTGTTACCTGTGTAGTGACTAACTGTCTCACTGAGGCTCTGCTAATCAGAACCTCAGTGGTTATGCTCTCTCATTTCTTTCCAGATTGTCACTAACAGGCTAGTGACCAATTTTACCAATTTACATTGGCTCACTGGAACACCCTTATAATTCCCTAGTATATGGTACTGAGGTACCCAGGGTATTGGGGTTCCAGGAGATCCCTATGGGCTGCAGCATTTCTTTTGCCACCCATAGGGAGCTCTGACAATTCTTACACAGGCCTGCCACTGCAGCCTGAGTGAAATAACGTCCACGTTATTTCACAGCCATTTTACACTGCACTTAAGTAACTTATAAGTCACCTATATGTCTAACCTTTACCTGGTAAAGGTTAGGTGCAAAGTTACTTAGTGTGAGGGCACCCTGGCACTAGCCAAGGTGCCCCCACATTGTTCAGGGCCAATTCCCCGGACTTTGTGAGTGCGGGGACACCATTACACGCGTGCACTACATATAGGTCACTACCTATATGTAGCTTCACAATGGTAACTCCGAATATGGCCATGTAACATGTCTAAGATCATGGAATTGCCCCCTCTATGCCATCCTGGCATTGTTGGCACAATTCCATGATCCCAGTGGTCTGTAGCACAGACCCTGGTACTGCAAAACTGCCTTTCCTGGGGTTTCACTGCAGCTGCTGCTGCTGCCAACCCCTCAGACAGGTTTCTGCCCCCCTGGGGTCAAGCCAGGCTTGTCCCAGGATGGCAGAACAAAGGACTTCCTCTGAGAGAGGGTGTTACACCCTCTCCCTTTGGAAAATGGTGTGAAGGCAGGGGAGGAGTAGCCTCCCCCAGCCTCTGGAAATGCTTTCTTGGGCACAGATGTGCCCAATTCTGCATAAGCCAGTCTACACCGGTTCAGGGAACCCCTTAGCCCTGCTCTGGCGCGAAACTGGACAAAGGAAAGGGGAGTGACCACTCCCCTGACCTGCACCTCCCCTGGGAGGTGTCCAGAGCTCCTCCAGTGTGCTCCAGACCTCTGCCATCTTGGAAACAGAGGTGCTGCTGGCACACTGGACTGCTCTGAGTGGCCAGTGCCACCAGGTGACGTCAGAGACTCCTTCTGATAGGCTCCTTCAGGTGTTAGTAGCCTATCCTCTCTCCTAAGTAGCCAAACCCTCTTTTCTGGCTATTTAGGGTCTCTGTCTCTGGGGAAACTTTAGATAACGAATGCAAGAGCTCATCAGAGTTCCTCTGCATCTCTCTCTTCACCTTCTGCCAAGGAATCAACTGCTGACCGCGCTGGAAGCCTGCAAAACTGCAACATAGTAGCAAAGACGACTACTGCAACTCTGTAACGCTGATCCTGCCACCTTCTCGACTGTTTTCCTGGTGGTGCATGCTGTGGGGGTAGTCTGCCTCCTCTCTGCACTAGAAGCTCCAAAGAAATTTCCCGTGGGTCGACGGAATCTTCCCCCTGCAACCGCAGGCACCAAAAAGCTCCATTACCGGTCCCTTGGGTCTCCTCTCAGCACGACGAGCGAGGTCCCTCGAATCCAGCAACTCTGTCCAAGTGACTCCCACAGTCCAGTGACTCTTCAGTCCAAGTTTGGTGGAGGTAAGTCCTTGCCTCACCTCGCTAGACTGCATTGCTGGGAACCGCGACTTTTGCAGCTACTCCGGCCCCTGTGCACTTCCGGCGGAAATCCTTTGTGCACAGCCAAGCCTGGGTCCACGGCACTCTAACCTGCATTGCATGACTTTCTAAGTTGGTCTCCGGCGACGTGGGACTCCTTTGTGTAACTTCGGGTGAGCACCGTTTCACGCATCCTTGTAGTGCCTGTTTCTGGCACTTCTCTGGGTGCTACCTGCTGCTGAGAGAGCTCCTTGTCTTGCTCGACGTACCCTCTCTCTCCTGGTCCAATTTGCGACCTTCTGGTCCCTCCTGGGCCACAGCAGCGTCCAAAAACGCTAACTGCATGATTTGCAGCTAGCAAGGCTTGTTGGCATTCTTTCGGCGGGAAAATACTTCTGCACAACTCTCCACGGCGAGTGGGATCCGTCCACCAAAGGGGAAGTCTCTAGCCCTTTTCGTTCCTGCAGAAACCTCAGCTTCTTCTGTCCAGTAGAAGCTTCTTTGCATCCACAGCTGGCATTTCCTGGGCATATGCCCATCTCCGACTTGCTTGTAACTTTTGGACTTGGTCCCCTTGTTCCACAGGTACCCTAGATTGGAAATCCATTGTTGTTGCATTGTTGGTTTGTGTCTTTCCTGCATTATTCCTCTATCACGACTTCTTAGTCTTTTGGGGAACTTCAGTGCACTTTGCACTCACTTTTCAGGGTCTTGGGGAGGGCTATTTTCCTAACTCTCACTATTTTCTAATAGTCCCAGCGACCCTCTACAAGGTCACATAGGTTTGGGGTCCATTCGTGGTTCGCATTCCACTTTTGGAGTATATGGTTTGTGTTGCCCCTATCCCTATGTGTCCCCATTGCATCCTATTGTAACTATACATTGTTTGCACTGTTTTCTAAGACTATACTGCATATTTTTGGTATTGTGTACATATAACTTGTGTATATTTGCTATCCTCTCACTGAGGGTACACTCTAAGATACTTTGGCATATTGTCATAAAAATAAAGTACCTTTATTTTTAGTATAACTATGTATTGTGTTTTCTTATGATATTGTGCAAGTGACACTTGTGGTACTGTAGTAGCTTCACACGTCTCCTAGTTCAGCCTAAGCTGCTCTGCTAAGCTACCATTATCTATCAGCCTAAGCTGCTAGACACCCTATACACTAATAAGGGATAACTGGGCCTGGTGCAAGGTGCAAGTACCCCTTGGTACTCACTACAAGCCAGTCCAGCCTCCTACAGTATCTCCTTCCAGAAGAGCTCCCTCTGGTGTTCCATGGTCCCTGTGTGTACCAGAGGTATCCTCTTCCAGGAGAGCTCCTGAGATGCTCCATGGTCCCTGTGTGTAACAGAGGTATCTCCTTCCAGAAGAGCTCCATCGGGTGTTCCATGGTCCCTGTGTGTACCAGAGGTATCCTCTTCCATCAGCTCCTAAGATGCTCCATGGTCCCTATTGGCACCTTCCATGAGATCTCCTGAGGTGCTTCATGGTCCCTATGGGTACCAGAACCTCCATGGTTATGGGTACCAGAGGTATCACCTTCCATGAGAGCACCTAAGGAGCTCCATGGTCCCTATGGGTACAAGAAGCTCCATGGTCCCTACGGGTACCAGAGGAATCCTCTTCCATGAGAGCTCCTGAGATGCTCTATGGTTCCTATGGGTACCAGAGGTATCACCTTCCATGAGAGCTTCTGAGGTGCTCCATGGTCCCTGTGTGTACCAGAGGTATCCCTTTCCATGGATGCTGCTGAGGTGTACCATGGTCCCTGTGAGTACCAGAGGTATCCCCTTCCAGGAGAGCTCCCTCAGGTGTTCCATGGTAAATCTGTGTACCAGAGGTATCCCCTTCCAGGAGAGCTCCTGAGATGCTCCATGGTCCCTGTGTGTACCAGAGGTGTCACCTTCCATGAGAGCTCCTGAGGTGCTCCATGGTCCCTGTGTGTACCAGAGGTATCCCTTTCCATGAGAGCTCCTGAGATGCTCCATGGTCCCTGTGTGTACCAGAAGTATCCCCTTCCAGGAGAGCTCCCTTGGGTGTTCCATGGTCCCTGTGTGTACCAGAGGTATCCTCTTCCAGGAGAGCTCCTGAGATGCTCCATGGTCCCTGTGTGTAACAGAGGTATCTCCTTCCAGAAGAGCTCCATTGGGTGTTCCATGGTCCCTGTGTGTACCAGAGGTATCCTCTTCCATCAGCTCCTAAGATGCTCCATGGTCCCTATTGGCACCTTCCATGAGATCTCCTGAGGTGCTTCATGGTCCCTATGGGTACCAGAACCTCCATGGTTATGGGTACCAGAGGTATCACCTTCCATGAGAGCACCTGAGGAGCTCCATGATCTCTGTGTATACCGGAGGTATCCTCTTCCATGAGAGCTCCTGAGATGCTCCATGGTCCCTATGAGCACCAGAGGTATTACCATGCATGAGAGCTTCTGAGGTGCTCCATGGTCCCTGTGTGTACCAGAGGTATCCCCTTCCAGGAGATCTCCCTCAGGTGTTCTATGGTCCTGGGTGTACCAGAGGCATCCCTTCCAGGGATGCTGCTGAGGTGTACCATGGTCCCTGTGTGTACCAGAGGTGTCAGCTTCCAGTAGAGCTCCCTCAGGTGGTCCATGGTCCCCGTGTATACCACAGGTATCCCCTTCCAGGAGAGCTCCTGAGATGCTCCATGGTCCCTCTGTGTACCAGAGGTATCACCTTCCAGGAGAGCTCCCTCAGATGTTCCATGGTCTCTGTGTATACCAGAGGTATCCTCTTCCATGAGAGCTCCTGAGGTGCTCCATGGTCCCTGTTTATACCAGAGGTATTCCCTTCCAGGAGAGCTCCTTCAGGTGTTCCATGTTTCCTGTGTGTACCAGAGGTATCCCCTTCCAGGGTTGCTGCTTAGGTGTACCATGGTCCCTGTGAGTACCAGAGGTATCCCCTTCCAGGAGATCTCCCTCAGGTGTTCCATGGTCAATGTGTGTACCAGAGGTATCCCCTTCCAGGAGAGCTCCCTCAGGTGTTCCATGATCCTCAGGTGTTCCATGGTCCCTCTGTTTACCAGAGGTATCCCCTTCCAGGAGAGCTCCCTTGGGTGTTCCATAGTCCCTGTGTGTACCAGAGGTATCACCTTCCATGAGAGCTCCTGAGGTGCTCCATGGTCCCTGTGTGTACCAGAGGTATCCCTTTCCATGAGAGCTCCTGAGATGCACCATGGTCCCGGTGTGTACCAGAGGTATCCCCTTCCAGGAGAGCTCCCTCGGGTGTTCCATGGTCCCTGTGTGTACCAGAGGTATCCCCTTCCAGGAGACCTCCTGAGATGCTCCATGGTCCCTGTGTGTACCAGAGGTATCCCCTTCCAGGAGAGCTCCCTCAGGTGTTCCATGGTTCCTGTGTGTACCAGAGGTATCCCCTTCCAGGAGAGCTCCTGAGATGCTCCATGGTCCCTGTGTGTACCAGAGGTGTCACCTTCCATGAGAGCTCCTGAGGTGCTCCATGGTCCCTGTGTGTACCAGAGGTATCCCTTTCCATGAGAGCTCCTGAGATGCACCATGGTCCCGGTGTGTACCAGAGGTATCCCCTTCCAGGAGAGCTCCCTCGGGTGTTCCATGGTCCCTGTGTGTACTAGAGGTATCCCCTTCCAGGAGAGCTCCTGAGATGCTCCATGGTCCCTGTGTGTACCAGGGGTATCCCCTTCCAGGAGAGCTCCCTCAGGTGTTCCTTGGTCCCTGTGTGTACCAGAGGTATCCCCTTCCAGGAGAGCTCCTGAGATGCTCCATGGTCCCTGTGTGTACCAGAGGTATCTACTTCCAGGAGAGCTTCCTTGGGTGTTCCATGGTCCCTGTGTGTACCAGAGGCTCTTCCATCAGAGCTCCTGAGATGCTCTATGGTCCCTATGGGCACCAGAGGTATCACCTTCCATGAGAGCTCCTGAGGTGATCCATGGTCCCTATGGGTACAAGAAGCTCCATGGTCCATATGGGTACCAGAGGTATCACCTTCCATGAGAGCTCCTGAGGAGCTCTATGGTCTCTGTGTATACCAGAGGTATCCTCTTCCATGAGAGCTCCTGAGATGCTCCATGGTCCCTATGAGAGCTCCTGAGGTGCTCCATGGTCCCTATGGGTACCAGAAGCTCCATGGTGCCTACGGGTACCAGAGGTATCCTCTTCCATGAGAGCTCCTGAGATGCTCCAATGTCCCTGTGTCTACCAGAGGTATCCTCTTCCATGAGAGCTTCTGAGGTGCTCCATGGTCCCTGTGTGTACCAGACGTATCCCCTTCCAGGAGAGCTCCCTTAGGTGTTCCATGGTCTCTGTGTGTACCAGAGGAATCCCTTCCAGGGATGCTGCTGAGGTGTACCATGGTCCATGTGTGTACCAGAGGTATCTCCTTCCAGAAGAGCTCCTGAGATGCCCGATGGTCCCTGTGTGTAACAGAGGTATCCCCTTCCAGGAGAGCTCCTTCAGGTGTTCCATGGTCCCTGAGTGTACCAGAGGTATCCCCTTCCAGGAGAGCTCCCCCCCTTCCAGGAGAGCTCCCTCAGGTGTTCCATGGTCACTGTGTGTACCAGAGGAATCCCCTTTCATGGAAGCTCCTGGGGTGCTCCATGGTTCCTGTGTGTACCAGAGGTATCCCCTTCCAGGACAGCTCCTGAGATGCTCCATGATCCCTGTGTGTACCAGATGTATCCCCTTCCAGGAGAGCTCCCTCAGGTGTTCCATGGTCCCTGTGTGTACTAGAGGTATCCCCTTCCAGGCGAGCTCCCTCAGGTGTTCCATGGTCCCTCTGTGTACCAGAGGTATCCACTTCCAGGAGTTCTCTGAGGTGTACCATGGTCCCTGTTTATACCAGAGGTATTCCCTTCCAGGGATGCTGCTGAGGTGTACCATGCTCCCTATGGGTACCAGAGGTATCCCCCTCCAGGGATGCTGCTGAGGTGTGCTATGCTCCCTGTGTGTACCAGAGGTATCACCTTCCAGAAGACCTGCTGAGGTACCCATTATCTTTTGTGTATACCCATTCCTTAGGCACCTAGTTGCTCCTGTGAATGCTAAGGGTGGCACCCCTTCCTAAGACGCCCAGTGGCTCCTGTGAATGCTAAGGATGTCACCCCTTCGTTAGGCGCCCTGTGGCTCTTGTGAATGCTTAGGGTGGCACCCCTTCCTTAGGCACCCAGTGGCTCAAGTGGATGATAAGGGTGGCACCCCTTCCTTCGGTGCCAAGTGGCTCCAGTGGATGCTTAGGGAGGCACCCCTTCCTTAGGCGCCCAGTGGCTCCTGTCAAGGCTCAGGGTGGCACCCCTTCCTTAGGTGCCCAGTGGCTCCTGTGAATGCTAAGGGTGGCACCCGTTCCTTAGGCACACAGTGGCTCCTGTCAGTGCTAAGGGTGGCACCCTTCCTTAGGCACCCAGTGGTTCTTGTGAATGCTAATGAAGACTTTCTTTTCTCGGGTGTACTGGGGTGCCCCCTGGCCCGTGTGATTGACAGGGATAAGCGGGACCCCAGATTGTTGCTGCGTGTGAGTGACGCATGTGCGCCCCAGCGGTTCTCATCTCTCCCTCCGCTGCCCTGGCAGTGCCCTGTTGCTCCTTTGTCCACCGGGGCTACTTCTGAGGTGTCCATAGCTCCATTCTATGTCAGGGGTGTTCCCTTCTAGGGGTGCTGGTTAGGTACTCTGCGGCTCCTATGAATCCCAGGGCTGATCCACGTCCTTCCGTGTGTGCTGTGACCCCCTTCCTGGATGCTCTCCAGGTGCCCGGTGGCCCCTGTAGATGCCAACAGGGCCCATCTTCCAGGGAGCCTCTGCAGTGCCCACTGGCCCCTTTGTATTCCTGGGACACCTCGCAGGGTAAGGCATGGGTACCTGGTGCCCCCTGTGTACGTCAGGGGTGCCGTCCCCAGGTGCAGTGGCACCCCTGACCCCACACCATTAAAGGGGACCCCTGCTGAAACTATCAGGGAGCTATAACCCCTGACATCATAATCTGCATTAAAAAATATATTCTTAATTTGAAAGCTGGACATGCCTTGCAGTCTCCTGCATACAGGACTGGGTCTTGCATTTCTGATGGGGGCCCGTGGCCCACGGACCCCTGCAGTCTCGGGGGGCTGCATAAAGGACTGGGTCTTGCATCTCTGATGGGGGCCCGGGGCCCGGGGGCTGGATACAGGGCCGGGACTTGCATCCCTGATGGGGGCCCGGAGCCCTCGGACCCTTGCAGTCTCCTGGATACAGAGGTGGGTCTTGCATCACTGATGGGGACCTGGGGCCCTCGGACCCCTGCAGTCTCAGGGGGCTGGATACAGGGCCGTGTCTTGCATCACTGATGGGGGCCCGGGGCCCTCGGACCCTCACGGTCTCCTAGATACAGAGGTGGGACTTGCATCTCTGATGGGGGCCCGGAGCCCTCGGACCCTTTGCAGTCTCCTGCATACAGAGGTGGGTCTTGCATCACTGATGGGGACCTGGGGCCCTCGGACCCCTGCAGTCTCGGGGGGCTGCATTCAGGACTGGGTCTTGCATCTCTGATGGGGGGCCCGGGGGCTGGATACAGGGCCGGGACTTGCATCCCTGATGGGGGCCCGGAGCCCTCGGACCCTTGCAGCCTCCTGGATACAGAGGTGGGTCTTGCATCACTGATGGGGACCTGGGGCCCTCGGACCCCTGCAGTCTCAGGGGGCTGGATACAGGGCCGTGTCTTGCATCACTGATGGGGTCCCGGGGCCCTCGGACCCTCACAGTCCCCTAGATACAGAGCCGGGTCTTGCATCACTGATGGGGACCGGGGGGGGCCTCGGACCCTTGCACTCTCGGGGAGCTGGATACAGAGCCGGGTCTAGCATTACTGATGGGGGCCCGGGGCCCTCGGACCCTCACGGTCTCCTATATACAGAGGTAGGTCTTCCATCACTGATGGGGGCCCTGAGCCCTCGGACCCCTGCAGTCTCCTGGATACAGGGCCGGGACTTGCATCCCTGATGGGGGCCCGGAGCCCTCGGACCCCTGCAGTCTCCTGGATACAGGGCCGGGACTTGCATCCCTGATGGGGGCCCGGAGCCCTCGGACCCCTGCAGTCTCCTGGATACAGGGCCGGGACTTGCATCCCTGATGGGGGCCCGGAGCCCTCGGACCCCTGCAGTCTCCTGGATACAGAGGTGGGTCTTGCATCACTGATGGGGACCTGGAGCCCTCGGACCCCTGCAGTCTCAGGGGGCTGGATACAGGGCCGTGTCTTGCATCACTGATGGGGGCCCGGGGCCCTCGGACCCTCACAGTCCCCTAGATACAGAGGTGGGTCTTGCATCACTGATGGGGACCTGGAGCCCTCGGACCCCTGCAGTCTCAGGGGGCTGGATACAGGGCCGTGTCTTGCATCACTGATGGGGGCCCGGGGCCCTCGGACCCTCACAGTCCCCTAGATACAGAGGTGGGTCTTGCATCACTGATGGGGACCTGGAGCCCTCGGACCCCTGCAGTCTCAGGGGGCTGGATACAGGGCCGTGTCTTGCATCACTGATGGGGGCCCGGGGCCCTCGGACCCTCACAGTCCCCTAGATACAGAGGTGGGTCTTGCATCACTGATGGGGACCTGGAGCCCTCGGACCCCTGCAGTCTCAGGGGGCTGGATACAGGGCCGTGTCTTGCATCACTGATGGGGGCCCGGGGCCCTCGGACCCTCACAGTCCCCTAGATACAGAGGTGGGTCTTGCATCACTGATGGGGACCTGGAGCCCTCGGACCCCTGCAGTCTCAGGGGGCTGGATACAGGGCCGTGTCTTGCATCACTGATGGGGGCCCGGGGCCCTCGGACCCTCACAGTCCCCTAGATACAGAGGTGGGTCTTGCATCACTGATGGGGACCTGGAGCCCTCGGACCCCTGCAGTCTCAGGGGGCTGGATACAGGGCCGTGTCTTGCATCACTGATGGGGGCCCGGGGCCCTCGGACCCTCACAGTCCCCTAGATACAGAGGTGGGTCTTGCATCACTGATGGGGACCTGGAGCCCTCGGACCCCTGCAGTCTCAGGGGGCTGGATACAGGGCCGTGTCTTGCATCACTGATGGGGGCCCGGGGCCCTCGGACCCTCACAGTCCCCTAGATACAGAGGTGGGTCTTGCATCACTGATGGGGACCTGGAGCCCTCGGACCCCTGCAGTCTCAGGGGGCTGGATACAGGGCCGTGTCTTGCATCACTGATGGGGGGCCCGGGGCCCTCGGACACTCACAGTCTCGGGGGGCTGGATACAGAGCCGGGTCTAGCATTACTGATGGGGGCCCAGGGGGCCCTCGGACCCTTGCAGTCTCGGGGAGCTGGTCTAGCATTACTTCACGGCCCACAGCGCCCCCTGGTGGAAGTCGGACGCACTGCACTGCCCTGGCAGGTGGCATTGCTGCCCGGATAGTGGCTGCTGCCCGCTCTGGGCACAGAGGAGTGGGGGGCCCGTGGGGTCCGTGGAGGGGGGAGGTGGGGGGACCCAAAGACGAGAATATGTAATATGAACCTCTGACCCCCTCTCGAGCCTTGGTGACGTGTAGAGATGGGTGGAAGAGAGGGCAGGGGAGGTGGGGGGCTGGTTACACGGGTGAGGGGGGTTTAGTTGCATGGAGGGGGGTTGGTTACATGGAGGGGGGCTAGTAACCTCGAGGGGAGGTGGTTACCTGGAGGGGGAGGTTGGTTACCTGGAGGGGGGCTGGTTGCATTGGGGGGGGGGTGCTGATTACCTGGGGGAGAGGAAGTGGGGACCCAGAGAAAGAGGGGGGAAAGGGGCGCAAGGGAAGAGAGAGATGGAGAGGGGGAAGGGACAGTGGAGTTGGAGGGAACCGAGGAGAGAGGGAGAGAAAGACAGAGAGGTGGAGAGCGGTGGAGGGAAGGGACAGTGGAGGAGGAGAGAGGGAGAGAAAGACAGAGAGGTGGAGAGCGGTGGAGGGAAGGGACAGTGGAGGAGGAGAGAGGGAGAGAAAGACAGAGAGGTGGAGAGCAGTGGAGGGAAGGGACAGTGGAGGAGGAGAGAGGGAGGGAAAGACCGCGAGGAGGAGAGGGGTGGAGGGAAGGGACAGCGGAGAAGGAGAGAAAGGAAAGCCGTGGTGGAGAGGGCGGGATACGAGGCAGATAGGAGGAGAGAGGAGAGAGTGGCACAGACAGTGTGAGCGGCCCGGCTCTTCTCATCAACCTCTGGCTGCCCTCCACACATGGCAGGATGCACGTAAAGCAGGGTAACCCGTGCCGCCACATACATGTGTCATGCATGTGCTGATGTAAGGCCTTGGGTGGTATGTGTACCTGGGGGGCTGGGGGTCAGGCTGCTTATAGAAAGGATTGCGTCATTAGCTCGCAGGGGCAGTGAATTGTACAAGTGCCCTCCCCCCCCCCCCCCCCCCCCCCTCCGCCTTACAATGTGGGGGGGGCACAGAAGTGGTTTAATTACTTTTCAGTAGAATTTGCCTCACGTGCACACAGAGAGGGGGCAGCATGGGGGGGGGGCAGCTGGCATGGGAGGTGCCAGGGCTGAGGGTCGGCTCGGGAGGGTTCAGACGGAAGTTTCGAGGGGCAGGTGGGGGAGGGGCTCAAACAAACCAGGCTGAGGGGGGCAAATAGAGTAAGTTGGGGAAGGGGCGGACCGACCCTCCCGGGGGAGGGGAGGCAGACGGAGGAGTGGGGGGCAGACAGACTCATGGGGGGGGGGGGGCGATTAGACCTCAGTGGGCTGGGGGGAGGACCAGACAGACCGATGTGGGAGGACCAGACAGACCTGGTTGGGGAGGGGGGGGGGGGGGGGGGTCAGACAGACCGACCGAGAGAGTAAGAGAGTCCATGGGGGGGGGGGGGGGGGATAACAATAGAGACTCGGGGGGGCAGCAGGACTTGGCTGAGAGGAGGCAGGTAGAGGCGTGGGGGGGGGTCACACAGACCCAAGGTGGAGGGGCAGACAGACTTTGGGGTGTGGGGGCTCGGACAGACATACTTAGGGGGAGGAGGGGCAGACAGACTTTGGGGTGTGGGGGGGTCGGACAGACATACTTAGGGGGAGGAGGGGCAGACAGACTTTGGGGTGTGGGGGGGTCGGACAGACATACTTAGGGGGAGGAGGGGCAGACAGACTTTGGGGTGTGGGGGGGTCGGACAGACATACTTAGGGGGAGGAGGGGCAGACAGACTTTGGGGTGTGGGGGGTCGGACAGACATACTTAGGGGGAGGAGGGGCAGACAGACCCGTTGGGGGGGGGGGGGCTGGGGCAGACAGACCCAGCCTCGGAGAGAGTAAGAGAGACCCGGGGGACCTGGCTGAGATGGGGCAGGTAGTGACGGGGGGGTCAGACAGACCCTTGGGGGGGCAGACAGACTCATGTGGGGGGGGGGGCGATTAGCCCTGACTGGGCTGGGGGGTCGGACAGGCGCTCGGTCACTGTGTGCTTGGGGGGTCAGAGCCCAGACACCCCCCCTGACTCTCACATTCCTCAGAGTGCGTCAGCCTCCTTTCATGGGGGAGGGGCCGGGGAGGGCCGGGGGGCACCACCTTCCCTCTCTTGGAAAGTTGTGCTGCAGTCGCCGCATAAACAGGAGCCGCCCTCTGATTGGCTGAGCCGAGGCCAAGGAATGTGAGGGGCCCTTTAAAGAGGGAGCCCCGGGGCCGGGAGGCAGCAGAGACCGAGGGAGAGCAGCGAGCACCGGCCGCAGAGAGGCCAAGGAAGGAAGGGGCACAGAGACACAGCAGCCGGAGAGTCCACCGGGCACAGCCTGGGCAGAGAGGCCAAGGAAGGAAGGGGCACAGAGAGTCCACCGGGCACAGCCTGGGGAGAGAGGCCAAGGAAGGAAGGGGCACAGAGAGTCCACCGGGCACAGCCTGGGGAGAGAGGCCAAGGAAGGAAGGGGCACAGAGAGTCCACCGGGCACAGCCTGGGGAGAGAGGCCAAGGAAGGAAGGGGCACAGAGAGTCCACCGGGCACAGCCTGGGGAGAGAGGCCAAGGAAGGGGCACAGAGACACAGCAGCCGGAGAGTCCACCGGGCACAGCCTGGGCAGAGAGGCCAAGGAAGGAAGGGGCACAGAGAGTCCACCGGGCACAGCCTGGGCAGAGAGGCCAAGGAAGGAAGGGGCACAGAGAGTCCACCGGGCACAGCCTGGGGAGAGACGCCAAGGAAGGAAGGATCACACGGGGGAGAGCCCACCGGGCACATCCTGAGAAGGGAGACCCCCGAGGAGGGGCGAGGCCGTCACACCTGCAGAGGATCTGCTGCACAAAGAGACTTGAAACGGGGGGACAGCGCCCCGAGAACCAACTGGGAACCCTTTATAACCCGAGGAGCACCCGGACCCTAACAAGAGAGCTCATCGGAGGCTGAGGAGGTACTGTGCACCGAGGGGTGTTGTGCACTGAGGGGTATTGTGCACCGAGGACGTATTGTGCACTGAGAGGTGCATCGAGGAGGTGTTGTGCACTGAGGGGTATTGTGCACCGAGAAGGTACTGTGCACCGAGGGGTGTTGTGCACTGAGGGGTATTGTGCACTGAGAGGTGCACCGAGGGGTACTGTGCACCGAGGACGTATGGTGCACTGAGAGGTGCATCGAGGAGGTGTTGTGCACCGAGGAGGTATTGTGCACCAAGGAGGTATTGTGCACTGAGAGGTATTGTACACTGAGAGGTATTTTACACTGAGGTGCACCGAGGAGGTACTGTACACAGAGAAGTATTGTACACTGAGAGGTGCACTGAGGAGGTACTGTGCACTGAGAGGTATTGTACACTGAGAGGTGCACCGAGGAGGTATTGTGCACTGAAGAGACACTGTGCACTGAGAAGGGACACTGAGGGGTTACTGTGCACTATTAGTACTGAGGGGCATGTACTGAAGAGGTATTGTGCACCGAGGAGCTATTACGCACTGAGGAGGCCCTGTGCTTAGAGGAGATACGCTGAGGGGTTACTGTGCGCTATGGGCACTGAGGGTGGTCTAATGAAGAGGTATTGTGCACTGAGAGGGGCACTGGGTGCGTATTGTGCACTGAGGAAGCATTGTGAGATTCACTGAGGGATTACTGTGCATTAAGGACTCTGAGGGGATTCACTGAAGAGGCCCAGGGGAGCCACTGTGCACAGAGAGGTGCACCGAGGAAGAGCTGTGCACTGAGACGGGCACTGAGGGGGCACTGGCACTCAGGAGGTATTGTGCACTGAGGGGGTCCTGTGCTCTGTGAGAGTCGGAGGGTGGCACAGTCCCTGATCCTTGCCTTCTATGTTCTCGGGGTGCCCACGGGCAGGGCACTGTGGGGGGCGGGGTCTGGCACTGCTGGGGCGCAGCACTTATATTAGTGAGGTACCCGAGGGCTTGCGCTGGAATTAATGGGGTACAGGCAGTCAGTGCTGGTATTATCGGGGTACTGGAGTCGGTGCTGGAATTATCGGAGTACTGGAGTCAGTGCTGGTATTAGCGGGGTACCTGGCTAAGGGTGAGTGTTAGAATTAGTGGGGTATATGGGGGGGGGGGCAGCGCTGGTATAAGGGTGGTTACTATGGGTGAGCGCTAGCATTAGTGGGGTACATGGGGGAGTCAGTGCTGGTATTAGGGGCACCCGGGGGGGGGCCAGTGCTCATATGTCGGATAACCGGGATTGGTGCTGATATCAGGGCCTGGGGGTACCCGGGGGTTCTCCTTGTCATCAGTGCTGATAGTGGGGCGCCTGGGGTCAGTGCCGGGTATAGTGGGGTATCTTGTAGTCAACTCTGGCGTTAACCAGGTACCTGTGGGTCTGTGCAAGTATTAAAGGGATACCTGGTGTGTTTAGGCTTCTACTTGCAGAGTTCCTGTGCTGTGCGCTTAGCACTAGTAATATTCAGGTACCTGTGACATTTGCACTAATATTAGTGGGGTTACCTGTGAGCTTAGCACTACTTTTATGTGGGCACCTGTGGGCTCAGCAGTTACCTGTGACCTTCTCATTAATATTATTGGGGTACCTGTGGGCTCAGAGCTAGCATTAGTGATGTACCTGTGAGCTAAGCGCTAGTATTATTGGGGTACCTTTGAGCTCAGCGTTATTATTAGTGAGGTACCTGTGGGCTCAACTGGGGAACCTGTGGGCTCAGGACTAGTATTCGTGAGGTACCTGTCATGGTGCTCTCGATGGAGGATCTTCCCCAAAACCTCCACATTTCTCAAGGAGAGAAAGAAGCACCAGTCAAGGTGTCCAAGGCGCACGTGTGAGTAAAGGATTAGGGTCCACGTTTCTGGGATATGTCTAATCTTCTTTACTTCCAGAGTTTTGCAAACTTCAATAGCTAACAGCAAACAGCCTACAGTCGGATATATCAATCTTCTTTTATTTCAAACGTTGTTCCAAATTTCAATAATCAACGGCAATATTTTATAATATTTTAAATATTTTAATATACTAAAATCAGAAGGCAGATGACTTTAGCATATTAATATATAAACAAGAACAACTGTTTTACTTACAGCCCTGAGGAAGTCACTGTGAATATTCTCCAACCAAGAAACACGTGTTGGCTGTGGAATGTTTGCTGTTCATTATTGAAATTTGGAACAACTTTTGAAATAAAAGAAGATTGGATATATCAGACTGTAGACTGTTTGCTGTTAGCTACTGAAGTTTGCACAACTCTGGAATTAAAAGAAGATTGGACATATCCCAGAAACGTGGACACTAATCCTTTACTTACACAAGTATTTGTGAGGTACCTGTGGGCTCAGCACTAATGTTACTGAGGCATCTGTGGGCTCAGCCCTAGTAGCAGTGACGTACCTGTGAACTTAACAACAAAATGAATGGGGTACCTGTGGGCTCAGCACAAGTATTACTGAGGTACCTGTGAGCTCAGCACAAGTATTACTGAGGTACGTATGAGCTCAGCACTAGTATTGGCGAGGTACCTGTGAGCTCAGCTCTAGTATTATTGGGGAGCATGTATTAGGATTATTGAAGTACCTTTAGACTCACCACTGTTATTATTAGGGTACCTGTAGGTGCACCACTAGTATTAATGAGGTACCTGTGGGCGCAACTCTAGTATTAGTGAGGTAACTGTGAGCTCAGAACTAGTATTATTGGGGTACCAGTAGGCTCAGCGTTAGTATTAGTGAGGTGCTTGTGAGTTCAGTGCTAGTATTAGTGAGGCACCTGGTTACTGATTATCCGTGGATTAATTGCCGATATTACTTGGGCACCTGGGTTCAGTACTGGTGTCAGTGGGTACCTGTGTTGTTACTGCTGGTATTGCTGGCTGTCTGTGGGGTTAATGCTGGTATTACTGGGTGCTTGTGGGGTTAATGCTGGTATTACTGGGTGCCTGTGGCTTCAGTGGTGGTATTACTGGGTGCCTGTGGCTTCAGTGGTGGTATTACTGGGTGCCTGTGGGTCACTGATGATATTACTGGGCACCTCTGGCTTCAGTGCTGGTGGGTACCTGTGGTCATTGTTGGTATTATTGGTACCTGTTGGTTCTGTACTTGTAATACTTGGGTACCTGTGGGTTTAATGGAGGTGTTACTGGATACCCGTGTGTCATTGCTGGTATTACTGGGTACCCGTGGTTCATTGCTGGGATTACTGGGTACCTGTGGGATCAGTGCTGGCATTACTGGGTACCTGCTGGATCAGTGCTTGTTTTACTGGTACATGTGGGTCCTTGCTGGTATTACTGGGTACCTCTGTGTGCAGTGCTGGTATTACTGGGTATCTGTGGGTTCAGTGCTGGTATTACCGAGTACCTGTGAGTTAAGTGCTGGTATTACTGGGTACTTGTGGACTCAGTGCTGGTATTCCTGGGTACCTGTGGTTCACTGCTGGTATTCCTGGGTACCTGTGGTTCACTGCTGGTATTACTGGGTGCTTGTGGGCTCACTGCTGGTATTCCTGGGTACCTGTGGTTCACCGCTGGTATTCCTGGGTACCTGTGGTTCACTGCTGGTATTACTGCGTACCCGTGGTTCACTGCAGGTATTACAGAGTACCCTGTGGGTCACGTCTGGTATTACAGGGTACCCGTGGGCCACTGCTGGCATTACTGGGTACCTGTGGGTTCAGTGCTGGCATTACAGGGTACCTGTGGGTTCAGTGCTGGCATTACAGGGTACCTGTGGGTTCAGTGCTGTAGTATTACTGCGTACCCGTGGTTCACTGCCGGTATTGCCAGGTACAGTGATCACATCTGGTATTACCGGGTACAGTGGTCACGTCTGGTATAACAGGGTACCCGTGGGTCACTGCTGGTATTTCCGAGTACCTGTGGGTTCAGTGCTGGTATTGCTGAGTATCTGTGGGTTAAGTGTTGGTATTACTGGTTACCTGTGGGTTCAGTGCTGGCATTACTGGGTACCTCGGTGTTCAGTGCTGGTATTACTGGGTACCTGTGGGTTCAGTGCTGGTATTCCTGGGTACCTGTGGTTCACTGCTGGTATTGCCAGGTACTGTGGTCACGTCTGGTATTACAGGGTACCCGTGGGTAACTGCCGGTATTACTGGGTACCTGTGGGTTCAGTGCTGGTATTACTGGGTACCTGTGGGTTCAGTGCTGGTATTCCTGGGTACCTGTGGTTCACTGCTGGTATTGCCAGGTACTGTGGTCACGTCTGGTATTACAGGGTACCCGTGGGTCACTGCTGGTATTACTGGGTACTTGTGGGCTCAGTGCTGGTATTACTGCGTACCCGTGGTTCACTGTCGGTATTACAGAGTACCCGTGGGTCACGTCTGGTATTAAAGGGTACCCGTGGGTCACTGCTGGCACTACTGGGTACCTGTGGGTTCAGTGCTGTAGTATTACTGCGTACCCGTGGTTCACTGCCGGTATTGCCAGGTACAGTGGTCACGTCTGGTATTACCAGGTACAGTGGTCACGTCTGGTATTACAGGGTACCCGTGGGTCACTGCTGGAATTACTGGGTACCTGTGGGTTCAGTGCTGGTATTACTTGGTACCCGTGGGTTCAGTGCTGGTATTACTAAGTATCTGTGGGTTAAGTGTTGGTATTACTGGGTACTTGTGGGCTCAGTGCTCGTATTCCTCGGTACCCGAGTGTCCGCGTCGGTAGTAGCCGGGTGTTTGTGGAATTTTCGGGTGCATTAGTGGAGTCCCTGTAGGCTGAGTGGTGGGATGCATGTGGGACTACCACCACTAGTAGTGATGTACCTGTTCAGCCACTATAGCTGAAAGAGTGGTTTTGTCTACACGTCTCGTAGATGATGTGACCGTTTTCCTTGGTATCAGGGCCCTTTGTGGGTGGCACTGAGTGTGGTGGTGGACAGCACTGAATGTGGTGGTGGATGGCACTGAGTGTGAGTGTGGAGGTGGGTGGCACCTAGTGTGGATGTTGGCACTGTGTGGTGTTGGACAATGGTGGTGTATGGCACCGAATGTGGTGGTGGATGGCACTGAGTGTACGGTAGACATGGTGACCAGGTGTGTGGAGGTGGAAGGCACTGAGTGTGGAGGTGGATGGCACTGAGTGTACGGTGGTGGATGGTACCGGGTGTGTGTTGGTGGACGGCACTGAGTGTGGTGGTGGGTGGCACTGTCTGGAGGTGGGTGGCACTGAGTGTGGTGGACGGTGGTGGTGGTGGATGGCACAGAGTGTGGTGTGGATGGCACTGAGTGTACGGTAGTGAATGGTACCAGGTGTGTGGTGGTGGATGGCACTGACTATGGAGGTGGATGGCACTGAGTGTACGGTAGTGGATGGTACCGGGTGTGTGGTGGTGAACATCACTGAATGTGGTGGTGGATGGCACTGAGTGTGAGTGTGGAGGTGGGTGGCAGTGAGTGTGGAGGTGGGTGGCACTGAATATGGAATGGGGTAGCACTGAGTGTGGTGGAGGATGGCACTGAATGTATGGTAGTGGATGGTACTGGGTGTGGAGGTGGGTGGCACTGAATGTGGGGGTGGACGGTGGTGGTGGATGGCAACGAGTGTGGTGGTGGATGGCACTGAGTGTACAGTAGTGCATGGACCCGGGTGTGTAGTGGTGGATGGCACTGAGTGTGGTGGTGGCCCGCACTGAATGTGGTGGTGGACCAGTGGTGGTGGATGGCACTGAGTGTGGTGGTAGATGACACTGGGTGTACAGTAGTGGATGGTACCGGGTATGTGGTGGTGGACGGCACTGAGTGTGAGTGTGGAGGAGGGTGGCACTGAGTGTGGAGGTGGGTGGCACTGCATGTGGTGGTGGACGGTGGTGGTGGATGGCATTGAGTGTACGGTAGTGAATGGTACAGAGTGTGTGGAGGTGGGTGGCACTGAGTGTGGTGGTGGGTGGCACTGAGTGTGGTGGTGGGTGGCACTGAGTGTGGTGGTAGATGACACTGGGTGTACAGTAGTGGATGGTACCGGGTATGTGGTGGTGGACGGCACTGAGTGTGAGTGTGGAGGAGGGTGGCACTGAGTGTGGAGGTGGGTGGCACTGCATGTGGTGGTGGACGTGGTGGTGGATGGCATTGAGTGTACGGTAGTGAATGGTACAGAGTGTGTGGAGGTGGGTGGCAGTGAGTGTGGTGGTGGGTGGCACTGAGTGTGGTGGTAGATGACACTGGGTGTACAGTAGTGGATGGTACCGGTTGTGTGGTGGTGGACGGCACTGAGTGTGAGTGTGGAGGAGGGTGGCACTGAGTGTGGAGGTGGGTGGCACTGCATGTGGTGGTGGACGTGGTGGTGTATGGCATTGAGTGTACGGTAGTGAATGGTACAGAGTGTGTGGAGGTGGGTGGCACTGAGTGTGGTGGTGGGTGGCACTGAGTGTGGTGGTAGATGACACTGGGTGTACAGTAGTGGATGGTACCGGTTGTGTGGTGGTGGACGGCACTGAGTGTGAGTGTGGAGGAGGGTGGCACTGAGTGTGGAGGTGGGTGGCACTGCATGTGGTGGTGGACGTGGTGGTGGATGGCATTGAGTGTACGGTAGTGAATGGTACAGAGTGTGTGGAGGTGGGTGGCACTGAGTGTGGTGGTGGGTGGCACTGAGTGTGGTGGTAGATGACACTGGGTGTACAGTAGTGGATGGTACCGGTTGTGTGGTGGTGGACGGCACTGAGTGTGAGTGTGGAGGAGGGTGGCACTGAGTGTGGAGGTGGGTGGCACTGCATGTGGTGGTGGACGTGGTGGTGGATGGCATTGAGTGTACGGTAGTGAATGGTACAGAGTGTGTGGAGGTGGGTGGCACTGAGTGTGGTGGTGGGTGGCACTGAGTGTGGTGGTGGGTGCCACTGAGTGTGGTGGTGGGTGGCACTGAGTGTACAGTGGTAAATGATGTTGAGCATGCAGTAGTTGATGGTACTGAGGGCCTCTTAACGAGGCAGTCGGACAGCGCTGCATCACTTCTGACACGCAGGGATGCTCCATATTCATGAAAATACAGCGCACCCGTGTTCCCCCAGTGCAGGCGCTATGCGGTGAGGGAATGGTAATGTGCAGGAAGATGTCTATTCCTGCACAGAAGCACTCAACAATGGTGTTTTGCTCTTTCTATCTGTGCTGACCACAGCGCAGCACACAGGAGGTTGGCCTTAGAGTGGTGTGAGGATGAAAAATACTTTTATTTCTTCTTGTTCTTGCTTTTCCTATGGTGCCGCATTCTGCAGGACACATGAAAAGAGCAAAACACCATTAATAATTGTTTATGTGTAGGTAGGTGTCCCTTCCTGCACATAAACACTCATTCAGTAATGACGATTTGCTACTTCCGTGTATGCTGCATTCTACAGCACACTTAGAAGTAACAGATCGCTATTAGTGAGTGTTTATGTACAGGAAGGGACACCTTCCTGCACATAAACAATCATTCCCTTCAACACAGGCATCAAGGGTGCCTGCATTGGCGCTGGCTGGTAAATTTAGTGCAGGGAAAAAGCACAGGGGTGCGTCATATTTTTGTAAATATCGCACATAGCTGCATTTCTGAAGTGGCACAGGGCTACTAATCTTGGTACAACACCGTGCTGCGCCACTTCCTGGTAAATGAGGCTCAATTTTTCCTCGTTGTGCCATGCTAACACCCCCCTTGGGGTGGCGTTAGATTTTGGCACTGCCCCAGGTTTACAATTCCTCATAAATCCAGGGCAGCGTCAAAATGCAATGGGTGTTTCGCAGTGTAACGCCCACAGCGACACCCAGTGCACGCCCCTTTCACTCTGAGTGGTGCTGTGAAGTGGCCGTATTTACAAGGCAGTGCTAAGCTACAAAAAGTGGCTCACTGCTGTTTTGTAAATATGGTGCAGGGCATTGCGCCACCGAAACGTCGCTAAAAGTGACTCTTGGGTGGCGCAAGGGCTCACAAGTGAGGCGCTGTCAGTGGAGTGTTGGGTGGTGAGAATCCTCAGTCTCCTTTGCCAGCAAGTCATTGCGGGTCTGATTTAAGGAACGTGGCATTGCCTCCTCTAACGCCACCATGTGTGCGCTGTTTCTAAGATACAGCGCACCATGGTGGTACTTAGGGAAACTAGGGTCAACATTTTTGACGCTTGTTTGGAGCTTTGCAGGATTAGCATAAAAATGTTGACGCTAATCCTGCAAAGACCATTGAAGCCCATTGAAAACAATGGGAGCCGCCTTTTAATGCCTGCTCTGAGATTTCTTTGCACCATTTTTTCAGCCCCCCTAACGGGGAACACCCCCTTTGCATACATTATGCTGTAGCGCAAAAGGTTAAAAGTAGTCTGTGGTACCGAGTGTAGGGTGGTGCATGGAGCTGAGGGTGCAGAGGTAGGTGGCACTGGGTGCTGTGTGGTAGATGGCACAGAGTATGGGGTGGGAGGTGGCACTGAGTGCAGAGTGGTAGGTGGAACAGGGTCCTGAGTGGTGGTTGGCACTGAGTGCAGTGGTGAGTGGCACTGGGTGCTGAGTGGTAGGTGACACCAAGTGTGGGGTGGCACTGGGTGCTGAGTGGCGGGTGGCACAGAGTGTGGAGTGGTGGGTGGTGCAGAGGGAGCAGCGGTAGGTGGCTCAAGGTGCTGAGTGGTGGGTGGTGCCGAGGGAGCAGCGGTAGGTGGTGCTGAGTGGTAAGTGGCACCAAGTGTGGGGTGGCACTGGGTGCTGAGTGGCAGGTGGCACAGAGTGTGGAGTGGTGGGTGGTGCAGAGGGAGCAGCAGTAGGTGGCACTGGGTGCTGAGTGGTAAGTGGCACCATGTGTGGGGTGGTGCTGAGGGTGCAGTGGCGGGTGGCACTTTGTGCTGAGTGGCAGGTGGCACTGGGTGCTGAGTGGTAGGTGGCACCAAGTGTGGGGTGGTGCTGAGGATGCTGTGGCGGGTGGCACTGGGTGCTGAGTAGTAGGTGACACCAAGTGTGGGGTGGTGCTGAGGTTGCAGCGGTAGGTTGTGGGGTGGTGCTGAGGGTGCAGTGGCGGGTGGTACTGGGTACTGAGTGGTAGGTGGCACAGAGTGTGGAGTGGTGGGTGGTGCTGAGGTAGCAGCGGTAGGTGGCACTGGGTGCTGAGTGGTAGGTGGCACCAAGTGTGGGGTGGTGCTGAGGGTGCAGTGGTTGGTGGTACTGGGTGCTGAGTGGTAGGTGACACCAAGTGTGGGGTGGTGCTGAGGTTGCAGCGGTAGGTTGTGGGGTGGTGCTGAGGGTGTAGTGGCGGGTGGTACTGGGTACTGAGTGGTAGGTGGCACAGAGTGTGGAGTGGTGGGTGGTGCTGAGGTAGCAGCGGTAGGTGGCACTGGGTGCTGAGTGGTAGGTGGCACCAAGTGTGGGGTGGTGCTGAGCGTGCTGTGGCGGGTGGCACTGGGTGCTGAGTAGTAGGTGACACCAAGTGTGGTGTGGTGCCGAGGTAGCAAGAGTAGGTTGCACTGGGTGCTGAGTGGTAAGTGGCACCAAGTGTGGGGTGGTGCTGAGTGGTAGGTGGCACTGGGTGCTGAGTGGTAGGTGGCACAGAGTGTGGTGTGGTAGGTGGCACTGGGTGCTGAGTGGTGGCACCAAGTGTGGGGTGGTGCTGATGGAGCAGCGGTAGGTGGCACTGGGTGCTGAGTGGTAAGTGGCAGGTGGCACAGAGTGTGGAGTGGTGCCAACAGAGCAGCGGTAGGTGGCACTGCGTGCTGAGTGGTAGGTGGCACCAAGTGTGGGGTGGTGCTGAGGGTGCAGTGGTGGGTGGCACTGGGTGCTGAGTGGTAGGTGACACCAAGTGTAGGGTGGTGCTGAGGGTGCAGTGGCGGGTGGCACTGGGTGCTGAGTGGTAGGTGACAGCAAGTGTGGGGTGGTAGGTGGTGCTGAGGGAGCAGCAGTAGGTGGCACTGGGTGCTGACTGTTGGGTGGCACAGAGTGTGGAGTGGTGGGTGGTGCCGAGGGAGCAGCTGGAGGTGGCACTGGGTGCTGAGTGGTGGGTGGCACTGGGTGCTGAGTGGTAGATGGCACAGAGTGTGGAGTGGTGGGTGGTGCCGAGGGAGCAGCTGTAGGTGGCACTGGGTGCTGAGTGGTAGGTGACACCAAGTGAGGGGTGGGCCTGAGGGTGCAGCGGTAGGTGGCACTGGGTGCTGAGTGGTAGGTGGCACCAAGTGTGGGGTGGTGCTTAGAGTGCTGTAGCGGGTGGCACTGGGTGCTGAGTGGTATGTGGCACAGAGTGTGGAGTGGTGGGTGGTGCCAAGGGAGCAGCGGTAGGTGGCACTGGGTGCTGAGTGGTAGGTGGCACCAAGTGTTGGGTGGTGCTGAGGGTGCAGTGACAGGTGGCACTGGGTGCTGAGTGGTAGGTGACACCAAGTGTGGGGTGGTGGGTGGTGCCGAGGGAGCAGCAGTAGGTGGCACTGGGTGATGAGTGGTGGGTGGCACAGAGTGTGGGGTGGTGGGTGGTGCCGAGGGAGCAGCAGTAGGTGGCACTGGGTGATGAGTGGTGGGTGGCACAGAGTGTGGGGTGGTGGGTGGTGCCGAGGGAGCATCAGTGGGTGGTGCTGAGTGGTGGGTGGCACAGAGTGTGGAGTGGTGGGTGCTGGTTGGAGGAGGGTGTTGCCTTATTCTGCCCGTGCTCTGGGACCCCGCTGACGCCTCTTCTTCTCTTCAGCAGGTCTCTGGGCAGAAGGATCGACACGATGGCCCTGTATGGAGGTCTCCTCCTGCTGCTCATGATCAGTGTTTATGAAGCCAAACGCATCTCAGGTGAGGGATTGGCTCTGGCAGCCTGTAGGGCACGACGTGTTCTGTGTGTATTGCACGCATGTATACAAATGTTTGTGTGCATGTGTGTAGATTTGGGCTTATGTGCATGTATTTGTACTTCTATGTGCGTTTGCATACTTCTGTGTATGTATACAAATCAGTGTCTATGTAGGTATATGTATGTATAAATATATGTATATAATCGTGCATGTATGTACCCATGCGTTCAAATATGTATGCACATATGTATGTTATTTGCATGTATTTGTGCATGTATGTGAACACGCTCTCTCAGGGCTCCACCACTAGGGGCTCCGTCACTGGGTCCTCTGCCCCACGGAGGGTCAAGGCTGCGGCCTCAGGGATCCTCCATTCAAGGCCCCGTTCCACAGAGGTCCAGGGCTCCAGCTCTGTGCCCCTCAGGGGTCCGTCCCTCAGGGCTGCCTCTCCTCAGGGCTTCGTCCAATCGAGGGCCTGGGCTCCAGCTCTGTGCCCCTCAGGGGTCCGTCACATCGAGGGCCAGAGCTCCAGGTCTGCGTCCCTCAGTGCTCCATCCTCAGGGTTCTGTCCCTCAGGGCTGTGTCTCTCTGAGGTCCGGGGCTCCAGCTCTGTGCCCCTCAGGGGTCCGTCCCTCAGGGCTGCCTCTCCTCAGGGCTTCGTCCCATCGAGGGCCATGGCTCCAGCTCTGTGCCCATCAGGGGTCCGTCCCTCAGGGCTGCCTCTCCTCAGGGCTTCGTCCCATCGAGGGCCAGGGCTCCAGCTCTGTGCCCATCAGGGGTCCGTCCCTCAGGGCTGCCTCTCCTCAGGGCTTTGTCCCATCGAGGGCCAGAGCTCCAGGTCTGCGTCCCTTAGTGCTCCATCCTCAGGGTTCTGTCCCTCAGGGCTGTGTGTCTCTCTGAGGTCCAGGGCTCCAGGTCTGCGTCCCCCAGGGATGTCCCTCAGGGCTGTCTCCCTCTGAGGTCCAGGACTCTAGGTCTGCGTCCCTCAGGGCTGTGTCTCTCTGAGGTCCAGGGCTCCTGGTCTGCGTCCCTCAGGGCTGTGTCTCTCTGAGGTCCAGGGCTTCAGGTCTGCGTCCCTCAGGGCACTGTCACTCAGGGTTGTCTCTGTCTGAGGTCCAGGGCTCCAGCTCTGTGCCCCTCAGGGGTCCGTCCCTCAGGGCTGCCTCTCCTCAGGGCTTCGTCCCATCGAGGGCCTGGGCTCCAGCTCTGTGCCCATCAGGGGTCTGTCCCTCAGGGCTCCGTCCCATCGATGGCCAGAGCTCCAGGTCTGGGTCCCTTAGTGCTCCATCCTCAGGGTTCTGTCCCTCAGGGCAGTGTGTCTCTCTGAGGTCCAGGGCTCCAGGTCTGCGTCCCCCAGGGCTGTCCCTGAGGGCTGCCTCCCTCTGAGGTCCAGGACTCTAGGTCTGCGTCCCTCAGGGCTGTGTCTCTCTGAGGTCTAGGGTTCCAGGTCTGCGTCCCTCAGGGCTGTGTCTCTCTAAAGTCCAGGGCTCCAGGTCTGCGTCCCTCTAGGGTTGTCTCTCTCTGAGGTCCAGGGCTCCAGGTCTGCGTCCCCCAGGGCTGTCCCTGAGGGCGGCCTCCCCCTGAGGTCCAGGACTCTAGGTCTGCGTCCCTCAGGGCTCTGTCTCTCTGAGGTCCAGGGTTCCAGGTCTGCTTCCCTCGGGGCTGTGTCTCTCTGAAGTCCAGGGCTCCAGGTCTGCGTCTTTCAGGGCTCTGTCCCTCAGGGCTGTCTCTCTCTGAGGTCCAGGGCTCTAGGTCTGCGTCCCTCAGGGCTGTGTCTCTCTGAGGTCCAGGGCTCCAGGTCTGCGTCCCTCAGGGCTCTGTCCCTCAGGGCTGTCTCTCTCTGAGGTCCAGGGCCCTAGGTCTGAGTCCCTCAGGGCTCTGTCCCTCAGGGCTGTCTCTCTCTGAGGTCCAGGGCTCTAGGTCTGCGTCCCTCAGGGCTGTGTCTCTCTGAGGTCCAGGGCTCCAGGTCTGCGTCCCTCAGGGCTCTGTCCCTCAGGGCTGTCTCTCTCTGAGGTCCAGGGCCCTAGGTCTGAGTCCCTCAGGGCTCTGTCCCTCAGAGCTGTCTCTCTCTGAGGTCCAGGGCTCTAGGTCTGCGTCCCTCAGGGCTGTGTCTCTCTGAGGTCCAGGGCTCCAGGTCTGCGTCCCTCAGGGCTCTGTCCCTCAGGGCTGTCTCTCTCTGAGTTCCAGGGCTCTAGGTCTGCGTCCCTCAGGGCTGTGTCTCTCTGAGGTCCAGGGCTCCAGGTCTGCGTCCCTCAGGGCTGTGTCTCTCTGAGGTGCAGGGCTCCAGGTCTGCGTCCCTCAGGACTGTCTCTCGCTGAGGTCCAGGGCTCTAGGTCTGCTTCCCCCAGGGCTGTGTCTCTCTGAGGTCGAGGTCTGCGTCCATCAGAGCTGTGTCTCTCTGAGGTCCAGGGCTCCAGGTCTGCGTTCCTTAGGGATGTGTCTCTCTGAGGTCCAGGGCTCCAAGTCTGCGTCCCTCAGGGCTCCGTCCCTCCGGGCTGTGTCTCTGAGTTACAGGGCCCTAGGTCTGCGTCCCTCAGGGCTCTGTCCCTCAGGGCTGTCTCTCTCTGAGGTCCAGGGATCCAGGTCTGCGTCCCTCAGGACTGTCTCTCTCTGAGGTCCAGGGCTCTAGGTCTGCGTCCCCGAGGGCTGTGTCTCTCTGAGGTCGAGGTCTGCGTCCATCAGAGCTGTGTCTCTCTGAGGTCCAGGGCTCCAGGTCTGCGTCCCTTAGGGATGTGTCTCCCTGAGGTCCAGGGCTCCGGGTCTGCGTCCCTCAGGGCTGTGTCTCTCTTGAGGTCGAGGGCTCCAGGTCTGCGTCCCTCAAAGCTGTGTCCCTCTGAGGTCCAGGGCTCTGTCCCTCAGGGCTGTCTCTCTCTGAGGTCCAGGACTCCAGGTCTGCGTCCCTCAGAGCTGTGTCTCTCTGAGGTCCAGGTCTACGTCTCTCAGGGCTCTGCCCCCAGGACTGTCTCTCTCTGAGGTCCAGGGCTCTGGTCTGTGTCCCTCAGGGCTGTGTCTCTCTGAGGTCCAGGGCTCTAGGTCTGTGTCCCTCAGGGCTGTGTCTCTCTGAGGTTCAGGGCTCCAGGTCTGCGTCCCTCAGGGCTCTGTCCCTCAGGGCTGTCTCTCTCTGAGGTCCAGGGCTCTAGGTCTGCATCCCTCAGGGATCCGTCCCTCAGGGCTGTGTCTCTCTGAGGTCCAGGGCTCCAGGTCTGCGTCCCTCAGGACTCTGTCCCTCAGGGCTGTGTCTTTCTGAGGTCCAGGGCTCCAGGTCTGCGTCCCCCAGGGCTCTGTCCCTCAGGGCTGTCTCTCTGAGGTCCAGGGCTCCAGGTCTGCGTCCCTCAGGACTCTGTCCCTCAGGGCTCTGTCTCTCTGAGGTCAAGGGCTCTAGGTCTGCATCCCTCAGGGATCCGTCCCTCAGGGCTGTGTCTCTCTGAGGTCCAGGGCTCCAGGTCTGCGTCCCTCAGGGCTCTGTCCCTCAGGGCTGTGTCTCTCTGAGGTCCAGGGCTCCAGGTCTGCGTCCCCCAGGGCTCTGTCCCTCAGGGCTGTCTCTCTGAGGTCCAGGGCTCCCGGTCTGCGTCCCCCAGGGCTCTGTCCCTCAGGGCTGTGTCTCTCTGAGGTCAAGGGCTCTAGGTCTGCGTCCCTCAGAGCTGTGTCTCTCTGAGGTCCAGGGCTCCAGCCTGCGTCCCCCAGGGCTCTGTCCCTCAGGGCTGTCTCTCTCTGAGGTCCAGGGCTCCAGGTCTGCATCCCTCAGGGCTGTGTCTCTCTGAGGTCCAGGGCTGCGTCCCTCAGGGCTCTCTCACTGAGGTCCAGGGCTCCAGGGTCTCTCTGAGGTCCAGGGCTCCAGGTCTGCGTCCCCCAGAGCTCTGCCCCTCAGGGCTGTCTCTCTGAGGTCAAGGGCTCTAGGTCTGCGTCCCTCAGAGCTGTGTCTCTCTGAGGTCCAGGGCTCTAGGTCTGCATCCCTCAGGGCTGTGTCTCTCTGAGGTCCAGGGCTCCAGGTCTGTGTCCCTCAGGGCTCCATCCCTCAAGGCTGCCTCTCTGAGGTCAAGGGCTCTAGGTCTGCGTCCCTCAGAGCTGTGTCTCTCTGAGGTCCAGGACTCCAGGTCTGCGTCCCCCAGGGCTCTGTCCCTCAGGGCTGTGTCTCTCTGACATCCAGGGCTCCAGGTCTGCGTCCCTCAGGGCTGTCTCTCACTGAGGTCAAGGGCTCCAGGGTCTCTCTGATGTCCAGGGCTCCAGGTCTGCGTCCCCCAGAGCTCTGCCCCTCAGGGCTGTCTCTCTGAGGTCAAGGGCTCTAGGTCTGCGTCCCTCAGAGCTGTGTCTCTCTGAGGTCCAGAGCTCTAGGTCTGCGTCCCTCAGGGCGATGTCCCTCAGGGCTGTGTCTCTCTGACATCCAGGGCTCCAGATCTGCGTTCCTCAGGGCTGTCTCTCACTGAGTTCCAGGGCTCCAGGGTCTCTCTGAGGTCCAGGGCTCCAGGTCTGCGTCCCTCAGGGCTCTGTCCCTCAGGGCTGTGTCTCTCTGACATCCAGGGCTCCATATCTGCGTTCCTCAGGGCTGTCTCTCACTGAGTTCCAGGGCTCCAGGGTCTCTCTGAGGTCCAGGGCTCCAGGTCTGCGTCCCTCACAGGCTCCGGTACCCGAAGGTTTGGGGGTCAGAGACACTGTCTAGTTCTCTAGGGGTGAACACTGCAGGCCCCTGGCCTGTGGGCAGGGTTTATTTTGCCCCACATGCCTGACCAGTGTTACATTTGAACCCCTTATTTCAGTACCAACAATGGCAGAGGAGGTACGAGAAGGTAATCGGAGAGCAGCCAGGGGGTGGGGGGCAGTGGGGCACCCCAAATCCTTTCACTGGGTCTGTAGAGGTAGGGTGCAGGCAGCCCATGAAGCAGGCCTGGGGAGAGGGGGCTGGGGAGGATGCCAGGGTTGGGGGTCAGGGCGGAATATGAGGTGACAAGACTTCAGACACCCCAGCCCCCCCCAACCAAACCTGTCTTTTTTTCTCTGTCTTGGCTACACCCTTGCTTTTAGTGACTTCATTACTTACCGGTAGTCCTCATTACTCCACTACCCTTTGAGGTCCCCCCTCTACCCTGGCTCCTCTGCAGCTCAGGGGCAGCTCAGTCTTGGATTTGTTTGCCAGAGTGGAAGCCCGGGCTCAGCTTCTGGCAGATGTCTCCTGGGGTGCTCTGAACCCCGGCTGCGCCTACTTCTGAGAAGAGGGGGACACCTCGCAGTAGTGAGTATTGGTACTAGAAAAGGGGTCGAGGAGCTAGTGTCCTGTTTCTTCTCAGAAGTATCTCCACTCTTTCCTTAGTGTGGCTTCATCTTCTCTGATGTCCCTCTCTTATTCCTCCTCCACTCCTTCACTCCTTCCTCTGACCTCTCATCTCCTCTCTCTTTGGTCACTCCTTCACTCCTCCTCTGACCTCTCATCTCTCTTTGGTCCACTCCTTCACTCCCCATGACCTCTTTTCTCTTCTCTTTTTGGTCACTCCTTCACTACCTCCTCTGACCTCTCATTTCCTCTCTCTTTGGTCGCTCCTTCACTCCTCCTCTGACCTCATCTCCTCTCTCTTTGGTCACTCCTTCACTCCCCCTCTGACCTCTCATCTCCTCTTTTTTTGGTCCCCTCCTTCACTACCTCCTCTGAATTCTCAATTCCTCTCTCTTTGGTCACTCCTTCACTCCTCCTCTGACCTCTCATCTCCTCTTTTTTTGGCCCCCTCCTTCACTACCTCCTCTGACTTCTCAATTCCTCTCTCTTTGGTCACTCCTTCACTCCTCCTCTGACCTCTCGTCTCCTCTTTTTTTGGTCCCCTCCTTCACTACCTCCTCTGACTTCTCAATTCCTCTCTCTTTGGTCACTCCTTCACTCCTCCTCTGACCTCTCATCTCTCTTTGGTCCACTCCTTCACTCCCCCATGACCTCTTTTCTCCTCTCTTTTTGGTCACTCCTTCACTACCTCCTCTGACCTCTCATTTCCTCTCTCTTTGGTCGCTCCTTCACTCCTCCTCTGACCTCATCTCCTCTCTCTTTGGTCACTCCTTCACTCCCCCTCTGACCTCTCATCTCCTCTTTTTTTGGTCCCCTCCTTCACTACCTCCTCTGAATTCTCAATTCCTCTCTCTTTGGTCACTCCTTCACTCCTCCTCTGACCTCTCATCTCCTCTTTTTTTGGTCCCCTCCTTCACTACCTCCTCTGACTTCTCAATTCCTCTCTCTTTGGTCACTCCTTCACTCCTCCTCTGACCTCTCGTCTCCTCTTTTTTTGGTCCCCTCCTTCACTACCTCCTCTGACTTCTCAATTCCTCTCTCTTTGGTCACTCCTTCACTCCTCCTCTGACCTCTCGTCTCCTCTCTCTTTGGTCCACTCCTTCACTCCCCCTCTGACCTCTCTTCTCCTCTCTCTTTGGTCACTCCTTCACTCCCCCTCTGACCTCTCATATCCTCTCTTTTTGGTCCCCTCCTTCACTACCTCCTCTGACCTCTCATTTCCTCTCTCTTCCATCCACTCCTTCACTCACCCTCTGACCTCTCATCTCCTCTCTCTATGGTCACTCCTTCACTCCCTCCTCTGACCTCTCATCTCCCCTCTCTCCTTCACTCCCTCCTCTGACTTCTCATCTCCCCTCTCTCCTTCACTCCCTCCTCTGACCTCTCATCTCCTCTCTCTTTGGTCCCCTCCTCTGACCTTTCATTTCCTCTCTCTTTCGTCCACTCCTTCACTCCCCCTCTGACCTCTCATCTGCTCTCTCTTTGGTCCCCTCCGCTGACCTTTCATTTCCTCTCTCTTTCGTCCACTCCTTCATTCCCTCCTCTGACCTCTCATCTCCCCTCTCTCCTTCACTCCTCCTCTGACGTCTCATCTCCCCTCTCTCCTTCACTCCCTCCTCTGACCTCTCATCTCCTCTCTCTTTGGTCACTCTCTCCTCTGACCTCTCATCTCCTCTCTCTGTGGTCACTCCTTCACTCCTCCTCTGACCTCTCATCTCCTTTCTCTTTCGTCCACTCCTTCACTCCCCCTCTGACCTCTCATCTCCTCTCTCTATGGTCACTCCTTCACTCCTCCTCTGACCTCTCATCTCCTTTCTCTTTCATCCACTCCTTCACCCCCCTCTGACCTCTCTTCTCCTCTCTCTTTGGTCACTCCTTCACTCCCCCTCTGACTTCTCATATCCTCTCTTTTTGGTCCCGCCCTTCACTACCTCCTCTGACCTCTCATTTCCTCTCCCTTCCGTCCACTCCTTCACTCACCGACTGACCTCTCACCTCCTCTCTCTATGGTCACTCCTTCACTCCCTCCTCTGACCTCTCATCTCCCCTCTCTCCTTCACTCCCTCCTCTGACTTCTCATCTCCCCTCTCTCCTTCACTCCCTCCTCTGACCTCTCATCTCCTCTCTCTTTGGTCCCCTCCTCTGACCTTTCATTTCCTCTCTCTTTCGTCCACTCCTTCACTCCCCCTATGACCTCTCATCTCATCTCCTCTCTCTATGGTCACTCCTACACTCCTCCTCTGACCTCTCATCTCCCCTCTCTCCTTCACTCCCTCCTCTGACCTCTCATCTGCTCTCTCTTTGGTCCCCTCCTCTGACCTCTCATTTCCTCTCTCTTTCGTCCACTCCTTCACTCCCCCTATGACCTCTCATCTCATCTCCTCTCTCTATGGTCACTCCTACACTCCTCCTCTGACCTCTCATCTCCCCTCTCTCCTTCACTCCCTACTCTGACCTCTAACCTCCCCTCTCTCCTTCACTCCCTCCTCTGACCTCTCATCTCCTCTCTCTTTGGTCACTCTCTCCTCTGACCTCTCATCTCCTCTCTCTGTGGTCACTCTCACTCCTCATCCGACCTCTCATCTCCCCTCTCTCCTTCACTCCCTCCTCTGACCTCTCATCTCCCCTCTCTCCTTCACTCCCTCCTCTGACCTCTCATCTCCTCTCTCTTTAGTCCCCTCCTCTGACCTCTCATTTCCTCTCTGTTTGGTCCACTCCTTCACTCCTCTTCTGACCTCTCATCTCCTCTCTCTTTGGTCACTCATTCACTCCCCCTCTGACCTCTCATCTCCTCTCTCTTTGGTCCACTCCTTCACTCCTCTTCTTACCTCTCATCTCCTCTCTCTTTGGTCCACTCCTTCACTCCTCCTCTGACCTCTCATCTGCTCTCTCGTTGGTCCACTCCTTCACTCCTCCTCTGACCTCTCATCTCCTGTCTCTTTGTCCACTCCTTCACTCCTTCCTCTGACTTCTCAATTCCTCTCTCTTTGGTCACTCCTTCACTCCTCCTCTGACCTCTCATCTCTCTTTGGTCCACTCCTTCTCTCCCCCATGACCTCTTTTCTCCTCTCTTTTTGGTCACTCCTTCACTACCTCCTCTGACCTCTCATTTCCTCTCTCTTTGGTCGCTCCTTCACTCCTCCTCTGACCTCATCTCCTCTCTCTTTGGTCACTCCTTCACTCCCCCTCTGACCTCTCATCTCCTCTTTTTCTGGTCCCCTCCTTCACTACCTCCTCTGAATTCTCAATTCCTCTCTCTTTGGTCACTCCTTCACTCCTCCTCTGACCTCTCATCTCCTCTTTTTTTGGTCCCCTCCTTCACTACCTCCTCTGACTTCTCAATTCCTCTCTCTTTGGTCACTCCTTCACTCCTCCTCTGACCTCTCGTCTCCTCTTTTTTTGGTCCCCTCCTTCACTACCTCCTCTGACTTCTCAATTCCTCTCTCTTTGGTCACTCCTTCACTCCTCCTCTGACCTCTCGTCTCCTCTTTTTTTGGTCCCCTCCTTCACTACCTCCTCTGACTTCTCAATTCCTCTCTCTTTGGTCACTCCTTCACTCCTCCTCTGACCTCTCGTCTCCTCTCTCTTTGGTCCACTCCTTCACTCCCCCTCTGACCTCTCTTCTCCTCTCTCTTTGGTCACTCCTTCACTCCCCCTCTGACCTCTCATATCCTCTCTTTTTGGTCCCCTCCTTCACTCCTCTTCTTACCTCTCATCTCCTCTCTCTTTGGTCCACTCCTTCACTCCTCCTCTGACCTCTCATCTGCTCTCTCGTTGGTCACTCATTCACTCCCCCTCTGACCTCTCATCTCCTCTCTCTTTGGTCCACTCCTTCACTCCTCCTCTGACCTCTCATCTCCCCTCTCTCCTTCACTCCCTACTCTGACCTCTAACCTCCCCTCTCTCCTTCACTCCCTCCTCTGACCTCTCATCTCCTCTCTCTTTGGTCACTCTCTCCTCTGACCTCTCATCTCCTCTCTCTGTGGTCACTCTCACTCCTCATCCGACCTCTCATCTCCCCTCTCTCCTTCACTCCCTCCTCTGACCTCTCATCTCCCCTCTCTCCTTCACTCCCTCCTCTGACCTCTCATCTCCTCTCTCTTTAGTCCCCTCCTCTGACCTCTCATTTCCTCTCTGTTTGGTCCACTCCTTCACTCCTCTTCTGACCTCTCATCTCCTCTCTCTTTGGTCACTCATTCACTCCCCCTCTGACCTCTCATCTCCTCTCTCTTTGGTCCACTCCTTCACTCCTCTTCTTACCTCTCATCTCCTCTCTCTTTGGTCCACTCCTTCACTCCTCCTCTGACCTCTCATCTGCTCTCTCGTTGGTCCACTCCTTCACTCCTCCTCTGACCTCTCATCTCCTGTCTCTTTGTCCACTCCTTCACTCCTTCCTCTAACCTCTCCTCTCCTCTCTCTTTGGTCCACTCCTTCACTCCTTCCTCTGACCTCATCTGCTCTCTCTTTGGTCCCCTCCTTCACTCCCTCCTCTGACCTCTCATCTCCTTTCTCTTTGCTCCACTCCTTCACTCCCTCCTCTGATCTCTCATTTCCTATCTGTTTGGCCACTCCTACAATCCCCCCTCTGACCTCTCATCTCCTCTCTTTGGTCCCCTCCTTCACTCCCTCCTCTGACCTCATCTCCTCTCTCTTTGGTCCCCTCCTCTGACCTCTCATTTCCTCTCTCTTTGGTCCACTCCTTCACTCCTCTTCTGACCTCTCATCTCATCTCTCTTTGGTCACTCATTCTCTCCCCCTCTGACCTCTCATCTCCTCTCTCTTTGGTCCACTCCTTCACTCCTCCTCTGACCTCTCATCTCCTCTCTCTTTGGTCACTCCTTCACTCCTCCTCTGACCTCTCATCTCCTCTCTCGGTGGTCCACTCCTTCACTCCTCCTCTGACCTCTCATCTCCTCTCTCTTTGTCCACTCCTTCACTCCTTCCTCTGACCTCTCATCTCCTCTCTCTTTGGTCCACTCCTTCACTCCGTCCTCTGACCTCTCATCTCCTCTCTCTTTGGTCCCCTCCTTCACTCCCTCCTCTGACCTCTCATCTCCTTTCTCTTTGCTCCACTCCTTCACTCTCTCCTCTGACCTCTCATCTCCTTTCTCTTTGCTCCTCTCCTTCACTCCTTCCTCTGATCTCTCATTTCCTATCTGTTTGGTCACTCCTACAATCCCCCCTCTGACCTCTCATCTCCTCTCTGTTTGGTCACTCCTACAATCCCCCCTCTGACCTCTCATCTCCTCTCTGTTTGGTCACTCCTACAATCCTCTCTCTGACCTCTCATCTCATCTCTCTTTGGTCACTCCTTCACTCCCCCTCTGACCTCTCATCTCCTCTCTCTTTGGTCCACTCCTTCACTCTTCCTCTGACCTCTCATCTCCTTTCTCTTTGGTCCACTCCTTCACTCCTCCTCTGACCTCTCATCTCCTCTCTCTTTGGTCACTCCTTCACTCCTCCTCTGACCTCATCTCCTCTCTCGTTGGTCCACTCCTTCCCTCCTCCTCTGACCTCATCTCCTCTCTCTTTGTCCACTCCTTCACTCCTTCCTCTGACCTCTCATCTCTCTCTTTGGTCCACTCCTTCACTCCTTCCTCTGACCTTTCATCTCCTCTCTCTTTGGTCCCCTCCTTCACTCCCTCCTCTGATCTCTCATTTCCTCTCTGTTTGGTCACTCCTACAATCCCCCCTCTGACCTCTCATCTCCTCTCTCTTTGGTCACTCCTACAATCCCCCCTCTTGACCTCTCATCTCCTCTCTCTTTGGTCCACCCCAGACCCTGGCTCGGACGATGACGGCGTCTTTGACCTCTTTGAGCTGGTGGGCTTCACGCGGAAGGCCGTGTCACGCCGGGCTGGAGCTGTCCACCTCGTGAAGGGTCCAGACCCTTCCAGTCCAGCCTACCGGATCGAGGACGCTGAGCGGATCCCACCAGTGCCTGAGGAGAAGTTCCAGGACCTCCTAGACGCCATCAGCGCTGACCGAGGCTTCATCCTGCTGGCCACCCTGCGCCAGGGCAAGAAGACACGTGGGACCCTGATGGCCGTGGAGCGCAAGGACGGCTCTGGACATGTCTTCAGCCTGGTGTCCAACGGAAGGGCTGGCACCCTGGACCTCAGCCTCAGCGCCGAGGGCAAGCAGCAAGTGGTCTCCATGGAGGACGCCCTGCTGGCCACTGGCCACTGGAAGAACATCACCCTCTTCGTGCAGGAGGACCGCGCCCAGCTCTACGTGGGCTGCGACAAGATGGAGAACGCGGAGCTGGACATCCCCATCCAAGACATCTTCAACCGGGACCTGGCCACCTCTGCCCGGCTCAGGGTGGCCAAGGGCGGTGTGAAGGACAACTTCCAGGTGAGGCTAGCGCGTGGAGGCAGGTCCCTCAGTGCCTGCTGTCCAGCACCTTCTTGCTTTCTAGCAGGGGTGGGATATATGAAGACCATTGCCTACATACATACTTTTGGTGACATCATTATTCTCATCAAACAAGAAAATTACATTTATTCTCTACTGCGATAACTGATTACAGTTGTGATATCATAAACCCTGTAGGCAGAGCCAGCAGACAAGGCCTACAATATGTAAATAGCATTGCCTACACATAGAATTCTTCTGAACGCTTTGTTCACCTGTAATAAGAAAATTACATTGCTCCTCTACTGCAAAAACTGACTACAACTGTGCTGTAACAATCCTTCCTGCCAGAGCCAGCAGACAAGCTGTGTGGTACATAATACCATTACTTACTTATATACTTGTGACGTTACTATTCACCTGTAATAAGAAAATCACTTTGTTACTCTACTGCAATAACTGATTACAATTGTGATATCACAATCTCCCCTGCCACTGAGTACCTTGGTGTCTTCCCTCAGTGTACACGGAGGACCTTGGTGACTTCCCTCAGTGTACACTGAGTACCTGGGTGATATTCCTCACTCTACACTGAGTACCCTGGCAATGGTGACTGCCCTCACTCTATACTGAGCACCTTGCTAACGGTGACTTCCCTCAGTGTACACTGAGTACCTTGGTAACTTCCCTCAGTGTACACTGAGTACTTTGGAGACTGCCCTCCCTTTACACTGGGTACCTTGGTAACGGTGAGTGCCCTCACTCTACACTGAGTATTTTAGTGAGTTCCCTCAGTATACACTGAGTATATTGGTGACTTCCCTCACTCTACACCGAGTACCTTGGCAAGTTTTTTTTCTTACTGCCTTTAGTCTATGTCGAATACAGTGAGGGACTGCCGTCACTCAGCCCTTTTCGCCGGGTAGTTTAGTGAAAGCCCTCACTCTGCACTGGACACTTCAGTGACTGACACCTCACGCTGTCCTGCATGAATTGAATCTGCGGTTTCACCATTTGTATTAGTGTAACTGACATGTATTGCTATTTCCCAATGTTTCTACCTGGAAAGATGAAGGTCTGAGCGATCCTTTCCTGGCCTTTGAATATTACCATTGTAAGGAAATGCCTCCTTGGCATGGTTACCCCCTGACTTTTTGCCTTTGCTGATGCCAAGTTATGATTTGAAAGTGTGCTGAGGCCTGCTAACCAGGCCCCAGCACCAGTGTTCTTTCCCTAACCTGTACCTTTGCCTCCACAATTGGCACACCCTGGCATCCAGGTAAGTCCCTTGTAACTGGTATCCCTGGTACCAAGGGCCCTGATGCCAGGGAAGGTCTCTAAGGGCTGCAGCATGTCTTATGCCACCCTGGGGACCCCTCACTCAGCACAGACACACTGCTTGCCAGCTTGTGTGTGCTGGTGGGGAGAAAATGACTAAGTCGACATGGCACTCCCCTCAGGGTGCCATGTCAACCTCACACTGCCTATGGCATCGATAAGTCACCCCTCTAGCAGGCCTTACAGCCATAAGGCAGGGTGCACTATACCATAGGTGAGGGCATAAGTGCATGAGCACTATGCCCATACAGTGTCTAAGCAAAACCTTAGACATTGTAAGTGCAGGGTAGCCATAAGAGTATATGGTCTGGGAGTCTGTCATACACAAACTCCACAGCACCATAATGGCTACACTGAAAACTGGGAAGTTTGGTATCAAACGTCTCAGCACAATAAATGCACACTGATGCCAGTGTACATTTTATTGTGAAATACACCCCAGAGGGCATCTTAGAGATGCCCCCTGAAAACATACCCGACTTCCAGTGTGGGCTGACTAGTTTTGTCAGCCTGCCACACACCAGACATGTTGCTGGCCACATGGGGAGAGTGCCTCTGTGGCTAGTAACAAAGCCTGTACTGCATGGAGGTGCTTCTCACCTCCCCCCTGCAGGAGCGGTAACACCTGGCAGTGAGCCTCAAAGGCTCACCCCTTTGTTACAGCGCCACAGGGCATTCCAGCTAGTGGAGATGCCCCCCCGCCCGGCCACAGCCCCACTTTTGGCAGCAAAGCCGGAGGAGATAATGAGAAAAACAAGGAGTCGTCACTGGCAAGTCAGGACAACCCCTAAGGTACCCTGAGCTGAGGTGACTCTGACTTTTAGAAATCCTCCATCCTGCAGATGGAGGATTCCCCCAATAGGATTAGGGATGTGCCCCCCTCCCCTCAGGGAGGAGGCACAAAGAGGGTGTAGCCACCCTCAGGGCTAGTAGCCATTGGCTACTAACCTCCCAGACCTAAACACTCCCCTAAATTGAGTATTTAGGGGCCCCCAGAACCTAGGAAGATAGATTCCTGCAACCTAAGACGAAAAAGGACTGCTGACCTGAAGCCCTGCAGAGAAGACGGAGACACCAACTGCTTTGGCCCCAGCCCTACTGGCCTGTCTCCCCACTTCAAGAGAAACTGCAACAGCGACGCGCTCCCCAGGGTCCAGCGACCTCTGAAGCCTCCGAGGACTGGATCTAGAAGGACCACGAACTCCTGAGGACAGCGGCCCTGTTCCAAAGACACCAAAACTTGCAACAAAGAAACAACTTTAAAAGGACTCCACGTTTCCCGCCAGAAGCGTGAGACTTTCCACTCAGCACCCGACGCCCCCGGCTCGACCTGCGGAGAAACAACACTACAGGGAGGACTCCCCGGCGACTGCGACCCTGTGAGTAGCCAGAGTTGACCCCCCTGAGCACCCCCAGCGACGCCTGCAGAGGGAATCCAGAGGCTCCCCCTGACCGCGACTGCCTGCTTCAAAGAACCAGACGCCTGGTAAAGACACTGCACCTGCAGCCCCCAGGACCTGAAGGATCCGACCTCCAGTGCAGAAGCGACCCCCAGGTGGCCCTCTCCCTTGCCCAGGTGGTGGCTACCCCGAGGAGTGCCCCCCTTACCTGCCTGCTTCGCTGAAGAGACCCCTTCTCTTTTATAATTATAATTATAATTTACCAATTATAACCCGACGCCTGTTTGCACTCTGCACCCAGCCGCCCCTGTGCCGCTGAGGTTGTACTTGTGCCCACCCCCCGGTTCCCTACAAAACCCCCCTGGTCTGCCCCCCGAAGTCAAGGGTACTTACCTGCTGGCAGACTGGAACCGGGGCACCCCCTTCTCCATTGAAGCCTATGCGTTTTGGCCACCACTTTGACCTCTGCACCTGACTGGCCCTGAGCTGCTGGTGTGGTAACTTTGGGTTTGCTCTGAACCCCCAACAGTGGGCTACCTTGGACCTAACTTTAAACCTTGTAGGTGGTTTACTTACCTGCAAAACTAACAAATACTTACCTCCCCCAGGGACTGTTGAAATTTGCACTGTGTCTAGTTTTAAAATAGCTTATTGCCTTTTTTGCCCAAACTGTACGTGCTATTTTGCTGATTCAAAGTTCCTACTGGCCTGGAATTGTCTTTGAATGTGTGTTCCTCATGTATTGCCTGTGTGTGTACAACAAATGCTTAACACTACTCCTTTGATAAGCCTACTGCTCGACCACACTACCACAAAATAGAGCATTAGAATGATCTCTTTTTGCCTCTAAGGGGAACCCTTGGACTCTGTGCATACTATTCCTTACTTTGAAATAGTGCATACAGAGCCAACTTCCTACAACCATGTATTCCCTCCCTGCTAGCCTGAGTAAGAAAGCCCTCGCTATGTGTCTGGAGTACTATGTAATGCAGACTGGAGCCTGCTGAGCAGAGTTAGTCATTCTTGGTTTCTCCGCAGGGGGTTCTGCAGAATCTGCGCTTCGTGTTCGGGACCTCGCTCGACGCCATCCTCCGGAACAAGGGCTGTGCCAGCAGTAAGTAAACTCTTTCACTCAGCCCCAGAAAGCACAGAACCTTAGGGTGAAACTGGGGGGCTTATGAGATCATTTCAGGGGTACTTTTTCACAGTTTATAATCCACATTAAATCTACGATTTCTAAAGGAGCAAACGCATCAGACAGAAAGTGGCCAAAAAACACTGCTCCCCGTAGTTGGGTGGCGTGAACCCGCACTGCCCTGGGACCCAATTAGGGGTGGGTGTAACTTGCATAATTCTGTGTAGCATAATCGTGCGGGATTACCTTGGAATTCTGTCAGATTAAGCATAAATACACAAGGAGAAATGGACAAGGCTGCATTTTTGTGCTGAGCAATGGCGCTAAACGCAGCAGAGCACGAACAGCGAGCACGTGCGCCTGCTTTCCCCCACATTATGCTAGCAGAAATTATCTCGTAATTATCAGTAATTCCGCATCAAAGAATAACGCAAAATTATCAGAATTTCTCCAGTTACTCCAGCGTAACTGAACTTCCGCCCAAGCCTGGTCCCAGCGCAAGTGAGCCTGCGGCAGAGAGAAGCAGGCTGTCTCTGGTCCTCACCCACCCTTTTCTCGCCATATCTGGCCATCACTCCAGTCTTGAAACAGGCGCTCTGTCCTTTCCAGAAAAAAAAAATATAGCTTCCACGTGTTGCCCCTCTGTGCAGCACGGGCGTCCTCTGCACTAATGCTAGCGAGAAAAATGCTCCCGTGTAATTTTTTTGTAAAATAAGACAGTCATAACTGTGAGCAGTAGACCCCCCACACCACTGATCCCCAGTCCCACCACACCTTATGTAATGACAGCTACCACCTCATACAGGTGTCTTGTCTCTACTGAGAAACATGGGTCCCCATCTTGTCCCACCCACTCCCAACCACCTCTGCTTCCGGTTTCCCCTCCCTGGGGTCACTGCTGAGACACAGCGCACTGGCACAGAAGGGTGCAGTGGTAACTAATGCAAGCAAGGAAGTGTAGCTGCGCCCCCACACCACCGGGCCCCGGTGCCACTGCACCTGCAGCACCAATCATACCGACAGCCCTGTCTCCTCTGCCCCCACCACCAGGCCCCGGTGCCACTGCACCTGCAGCACCAATCATACCGACAGCCCCGTCTCCTCTGCCCCCACCACCTGGCCCCGGTGCCACTGCACCTGCAGCACCAATCATACCGACAGCCCCGTCTCCTCTGCCCCCACCACCGGGCCCCGGTGCCACTGCACCTGCAGCACCAATCATACCGACAGCCCTGTCTCCTCTGCCCCCACCACCAGGCCCCGGTGCCACTGCACCTGCAGCACCAATCATACCGACAGCCCTGTCTCCGGTGCCACTGCACTTTAGCACCAGTGATACCGACAGCCCTGTCTCCTCTGCCCCCACCACCGGGCCCCGGTGCCACTACACCTTCAGCACCAGTGATACCGACAGCCCTGTCTCCTCTGCCCACACCACCGGGCCCTGGTGCCGCTGCACCTGCAGCACCAGTGATACCGACAGCCCGTCTCCTCTGCCCCCACCACCGGGCCCCGGTGCCACTGCACCTGCAGCACCAGTGATACCGACAGCCCCGTCTCCTCTGCCCCCACCACCGGGCCCCGGTGCCACTGCATCTTCAGCACCAGTGATACCGACAGCCGTATCTCCTCTGCCCCCACCACTGGGCCCCGGTGCCACTGCACCTGTAGCACCAATCATACCGACAGCCCCGTCTCCTCTGCCCCCACCACCAGGCCCCGGTGCCACTGCACCTGCAGCACCAATCATACCGACAGCCCCGTCTCCTCTGCTCACACCCCTGGGCCATCACTCTTAGGCCAGAGGCCCTAAGCAGGTTATCTGCCCCTTTGTGTTTGAAAGACAGAGAAGAGGGGATAAAAGCCTTTCATTTGGGCCCTGTTCGTGCAAACCAGTGCTGACCTGGCCCCTAATGCTTGCCAGGAAAATTATCCCTCATTCTCTTTTTGGTAGTACCAAACCATAATGAGATGCAGTTGCCCCTCTCACTCCTGGCTCAATTGTTACTGCACCTGCTGCACCAATGAAAATGATGGTCTTTTAAAACATCTCCCAAACCTCACCCCTTCCCCAGGGACATCTCTCTGAGGAAGCTGCTTCTGTCTATTTGTGAATGAAAGTAGCTCCCACATAGCGCCTCGTCCTCCGCCCCCTCTGACGGTGTCCATGTATGTTGCTCATCTACCCTTACTCCTGATGGAGTGCTCTGAGGTCTCGGGGGTCCGCTGTGCATCTGAATGTGACCCCGCTGGCCTCCTCCCTGCCACCCCATCGACTCACCTGGAAAGGACATCGGCATGTGAACAGAGGTCGAGATGGATAGAATCTGTGGGGGGGCGACATCTCCATGCTTTGAGTCCTTCTACTTTTTGTTGAAACACAACCGAACCTGGATGGTTAATGCAAACTTGAGGTGTTGTGTCTGTGCTGTGAAGCCGAGAGAGGGCCAGCCAGAGAAACGACCTGTGAATGTGTTTAATCACCAGCTGGACTCGCTGGAGCTTCCTCCCGGAAGTCATCCCAGGGGGTGATCAGCGGAGTTCTGCAGTTCATCGTACATATTGCACCGGGTACTATCTGAGTACCTATTGCTAAAATACATGATTTAAAAGTAATTGTTTCATCCTAAACTTTAGGACATTTTGCGGCAGCCTATTTTATACTGCATGTAATACAATTTTACAATAATCACTTACACATTCAGTGCTTTCTGCCACAGACTGGGACTGCACAGCACTATATATAGTCACCATTCCTCACACGTATCCACCAGGATTCAGTTCCATCACTCACACAACTGCAATCATTCCATTAACCGCCTGAGGCCGCATAAAGGGAAATAGTGCATTTTGCACGAATTAGTTTACCTTACATTTTCATTCTAGGTCCTAACAACCCTTCACGGAAAAGTCCCCGAGGGCCCCATCATACCTCCTGAATGTGTTCCTCTAGAGCTCTTGATACGTGCCGGTGGGCTGCTTCTGTCCCATTCCACCAGTACATCAGTCATAGCTACTTTTAGGCCTCCTATTGTGTGAGCATTGATCGGTTCCTCGTTCACACCCCAGGTCCTCATTTTGTATGCTCCCCCTTCTTGCAGCCACAAGCGCAGTCATCACCTTGGACAACCCTGTCAACGGCTCCAGCCCCGCCATTCGCACCAACTTTATTGGACACAAAACCAAGGACCTGCAGGCAGTGTGCGGCTTCTCCTGCGATGAGCTCAGCAACATGTTTATGGAGCTGCAGGGGCTGCGCACCATGGTCCAGGCGCTACGGGACAATGTTCGCAAAGTGGTGAGTCGTTTGTGAGGCTGGAAGCTTGGTTATCACCAAGACGGGACTCTGTCCTGAGTGTGAAGCACCAACTGTGAGCCTTTACTGAGAGTAAAGCACCAACTGTGAGTTTACTGAGAGTAAAGCACCAACTGTGAGCCTTTACTGACAGTAAAGCACCAACTGTGAGTTTACTGAGAGTAAAGCACCAACTGTGAGCCTTAACTGAGAGTAAAGCACCAACTGTGAGCCTTTACTGACAGTAAAGCACCAACTGTGAGCCTTTACTGAGAGTAAAGCACCAACTGTGAGCCTTAACTGAGAGTAAAACATCAATAGTGAGTCTTTACTGAGAGTAAAACACCAACAGTGAGAGTTTACTAAGAGTAAAATACGTAAAGTGAGTCTTTACTGAGAGTACAACACGTACAGTGAGTCTTTACTGAGAGTACAACACGTACAGTGAGTCTTCACTGAGAGTACACCAACAGTGAGTCTTTACTAAGAGTAAAGCACCAACTGTGAGCCTTAACTGAGAGTAAAGCACCAACTGTGAGCCTTAACTGAGAGTAAAACACCAACCGTGAGCCTTTACTGAGAGTAAAACACCAACAGTGAGAGTTTACTGAGAGTAAAGTACCAACAGTGAGACTTAACTGAGAGTAAAACACGTACATTGAGTCTTTACTGAGAGTACAACACCAACCGTAAGCCTTAACTGAGAGTAAAACACCAACAGTGAGAGTTTACTGAGAGTAAAACATCAACAGTGAGAGTTTACTGAGACTAAAACACGTAAAGTGAGTCTTTACTGAGAGTAAAACACGTAAAGTGAGTCTTTACTGAGAGTAAAACACGTAAAGTGAGTCTTTACTGAGAGTAAAACACGTACAGTGAGTCTTTACTGAGAGTACAACACCAGCAGTGAGTCTTTACTGAGAGTACAAACCCAACAGTGAGTCTTTACTGAGAGTAAAACACCAAAAGTGAAAGATTACTAAGAGTAAAACACGTAAAGTGAGTCTTTACTGAGAGTAAAACACGTACAGTGAGCCTTTACTGAGAGTACAAACCCAACAGTGAGCCTTTACTGAGAGTAAAGCACCAACTGTGAACCTTTACTGAGAGTAAAACACGTACAGTGAGAGTTTACTAAGAGTAAAACACGTACAGTGAGTCTTTACTGAGAGTAAAGCACCAACTGTGAGTTTACTGAGAGTAAAGCACCAACTGTGAATCTTTACTGAGAGTACAACACCAACAGTGAGTCTTTACTGAGAGTACAACACCAACAGTGAGTCTTTACTGATAGTACAACACCAACAGTGAGTGTTTACTGGGAGTACAACACCAACAGTGAGAGTTTACTGAGATTAAAACACCAACAGTGAGACTTAACTGAGAGTAAAACACCAACAGTGAGACTTAACTGAGAGTAAAACACCAACAGTGAGACTTTACTGAGATGAAAACACCAACAGTGAGACTTTACTGAGATGAAAACACCAACAGTGAGACTTAACTGAGAGTAAAACACCAACAGTGAGACTTAACTGAGAGTAAAACACCAACAGTGAGACTTTACTGAGAGTAAAGCACCAACAGTGAGTCTTTACTGAGAGTACAAACCCAACAGTGAGTGTTTACTGGGAGTACAAACCCAACAGTGAGTCTTTACTGAGAGTACAAACCCAACAGTGAGTCTTTACTGAGAGTAAAGCACCAACTGTGAGAATTTACTGAGAGTAAAGCACCAACTGTGAATCTTTACTGAGAGTACAACACCAACAGTGAGTCTTTACTGAGAGCACAAACCCAACTGTGAGCCTTTACTGAGAGTAAAACACCAACAGTGAGACTTTACTGATAGTACAACACCAACAGTGAGTGTTTACTGGGAGTACAACACCAACAGTGAGTCTTTACTGAGAGTAAAGCACCAACTGTGAGAGTTTACTGAGAGTAAAACACCAACAGTGAGACTTAACTGAGAGTAAAACACCAACAGTGAGACTTAACTGAGAGTAAAACACCAACAGTGAGACTTAACTGAGAGTAAAACACCAACAGTGAGTCTTTACTGAGAGTACAACACCAACAGTGAGTCTTTACTGAGAGTACAAACCCAACAGTGAGTAGTTACTGTGAGGATAATATCACGCCTCGTCACTTGTCACAGGATAGGGCCACGTCTCATCCCATGAAACAGGATAGTGCCACGCATCATCCCATGCCACGGGATAGTGCCACGCCTCAACCCTTTGCCCATGACAGCACTATGCCTGATCCCTTGCAACAGGATAGTGCCACGCCTCAACCCTTGCAACAGGATAGTGCCACGCCTCAAACCTTGCAACAGGATAGTGCCACACCTGATCCCTTGCAACGGGATAGTGCCATGACTCATCCCTCGTCACAGGATAGTGCCACACATCATCCCATTCCACAGGATAGTGCCACGCCTCAATCTTTGCAACAGGATAATGCCATGACTCAACCCTTGCAACAGGATAGTGCCACGCCTCAACCCTTGCAACAGGATAGTGCCACGCCTCAACCCTTGCAACAGGATAGTGCCACATTTTATCCCATGCCAGAGAGTATGGTACACCTCAACCCTTGCCACAGGATAGCGCCATGCCTCACCCTTTGCCACAAGATAGTGCCACGTTTCATCCCATACCAGAGAGTGTGGTACACCTCACCCCTTGCCGCAGGCCAGTGCCATGCCTGATTCCATGCCACAGATTAGTGCCACACCTCGTCTCGTGTCACAGGATCTGCCATGCCTGATCCCTTGCCACAGCATACTGCCACATCTCACCCATGCCACAGGGCGCACCATGCCCCTGTGCAGCATCATGCTCTCTAAAAGAAAAGCACATAGACACCTTGAGCTGCACATTCTAGACCTGGACATGCCTCACTCATCCCTCCTGTTTGTTTCCCAGACTGAAGAGAATGAACTCATCGCCAGGGTGGTGCAGGTCAGCCCGGGGCTCTGTATGCACAACGGCATCCTGCACAAGAACCGCGAAGAGTGGACCATCGACAGCTGCACGGAGTGTACATGCCAGGTGAGACCCCGGCCCAGTGAGGTAACCACCAGACGAGGTGTCAGTGAGAGCCAATCACACAGGGGTGCCCATGATGGACAATGTGATGCAGAGGAGGGCTGCTGCACTACGTAGTGGGATGTCCTCGAGCCCCCATCTTAATCCTCAGTGGGCTCAATGTGCCTCCTCTAGGAGGAGACCAGGGACGGACAGCCTCGAGCTCAAAGGTGCTTCATCTAGGAGGAGACAAGGGACGGATAGCCTCGAGCTTACAAGTGCCTCCTCTAGTAGAAGACAAGGGACGGATAGCCTCGAGATCACGTGTCTCCTCTAGGAGGGGACAAGGGACGGATAGCCTCGAGCTCACAGGTGCCTCCTCTAGGAGGAGACCACGGGCAGATAGCCTCGAGCTCACAGGTGCTACCTTTAGGAGAAGAAGAGGTATGGCCTAGGCTCCAGTTCGAATGAGCATGAAGGTCCATAGCCTTCAAAGTTCAGTTCTGATCCATGGCTGCCAGGCTTGCAGAAGTCTAATGAATTTACTCTTGTTCTGCAGAATTCTGCCACCATTTGTCGGAAGGTGTCCTGCCCCTTGATGCCATGCACCAATGCCACCATCCCTGATGGAGAGTGCTGCCCTCGATGCTGGCGTAAGGCTTTTCCAAAGATTATTTTTGTTTCAAATATTGAGTTTGTGGAATCTCCAGAGGGCTGCCCTGTAGCAGCACCACAGCATGGTGGCCAGACATCTGAGCGGAGAATCCATTGTCTGCTTCTGTCTTATTGGAAGTCTCCATTGGTGCATTCTGTGTCTATTGTCTGTCTCCACAGCCATTGTCCACAGCCATTGTCCACAGCCATTGTCCACAGCCATTGTCCACAGCCATTCTCCATAGCCATTCTCCATTGCCATTCTCCATAGCCATTGTCCATAGCCATTCTCCATAGCCATTCTCCATTGCCATTCTCCATAGCCATTGTCCACAGCCATTGTCCACAGCCATTCTCCATTGCCATTGTCCACAGCCATTGTCCACAGCCATTCTCCACAGCCATTGTCCACAGCCATTCTCCGTTGCCATTCTCCATAGCCATTGTCCACAGCCATTCTCCACAGCCATTCTCCACAGCCATTGTCCACAGCCATTGTCCATAGCCATTCTCCATAGCCATTCTCCATAGCCATTGTCCACAGCCATTCTCCATAGCCATTCTCCATAGCCATTCTCCACAGCCATTCTCCGTTGCCATTGTCCATTGCCATTCTCCATAGCCATTCTCCACAGCCATTGTCCACAGCCATTCTCCACAGCCATTCTCCATAGCCATTCTCCGTTGCCATTCTCCACAGCCATTCTCTGTTGCCATTGTCCATTGCCATTCTCCATAGCCATTGTCCACAGCCATTGTCCACAGCCATTCTCCATTGCCATTGTCCACAGCCATTGTCCATAGCCATTGTCCACAGCCATTGTCCACAGCCATTCTCCATTGCCATTCTCCATAGCCATTGTCCACAGCCATTCTCCATAGCCATTCTCCATAGCCATTCTCCATAGCCATTCTCCACAGCCATTCTCCACAGCCATTCTCCACAGCCATTCTCCATAGCCATTCTCCACAGCCATTCTCCATAGCCATTCTCCACAGCCATTCTCCATAGCCATTCTCCACAGCCATTCTCCAGAGCCATTCTCCATAGCCATTCTCCATAGCCATTGTCCACAGCCATTCTCCGTTGTCTGCCTCCGTTGCCATTCTCCATAGCCATTCTCCATTGCCATTGTCCATAGCCATTGTCCATAGCCATTCTCCGTTGCCATTCTCCGTTGTCTGCCTCCATTGCCATTCTCCATTGTCTGCCTCCATTGTCTGCCTCCATTGTCTGCTTCTGTTGCCATTCTCCATTGTCTGCCTCCATTGCCATTCTCCATTGTCTGCCTCCGTTGCCATTCTCCATTGTCTGCCTCCGTTGCCATTCTCCATTGTCTGCCTCAGTTGCCATTCTCCATAGCCATTGTCCACAGCCATTCTCCGTTGCCATTCTCCGTTGCCATTCTCCGTTGCCATTCTCCATAGCCATTCTCCATTGTCTGCCTCCATTGCCATTCTCCGTTGTCTGCCTCTGTTGCCATTCTCCATTGTCTGCCTCCATTGTCTGCCTCCATTGTCTGCCTCCATTGCCATTCTCCATTGCCATTCTCCATTGCCATTCTCTGTTGTCTGCCTCCGTTGCCATTCTCCATTGTCTGCCTCCGTTGCCATTCTCTGTTGCCATTCTCCATTGTCTGCCTCCATTGTCTGCCTCCGTTGCCATTCTCCATTGTCTGCCTCCGTTGCCATTCTCCATTGTCTGCCTCCGTTGCCATTCTCCATTGTCTGCCTCTATTGTCTGCCTCAGTTGCCATTCTCCATTGTCTGCCTCCCTCCAGTGCCATCCCCCATTGTCTGCCTCCGTCGTGTCTGGTGCTCGCTAAGCTCCATGTAACGAGAAGGATCTTCCTTTGCAGCCAGTGACTCCCCTGAAGATGGCTGGTCTCCATGGTCCGAGTGGACTCCTTGTTCTGCCACCTGTGGAAACGGGATCCAGCAGAGGGGTCGCAGCTGCGACAGCCTCAACAACCGTTGTGATGGCTCCTCAGTGCAGACGCGGACTTGCCACATTCAGGACTGCGACAAGCGGTGTAAGTCCTGCAGCCTGGGCTGCCTGACCTGAAATCTTTGAAAGCTATGTCAAATTCTACCATTAGCACTCCAGCCCATACAAACATCTGTAGGGTGACCTGACATTACACAGAGCCTGGACAGGGCATCCCTCCAGGCCTTCCAAGGGCTAAGCCAGTAATGTGCCAGTTGTAGGAAGCTGGACCAGTGTGTGGTGGTCACCTATGGTGTTGCACCTTATACTGGGTCCAAGAAAACAACTGTTAGGAGTGTTAGTGTCTAGACAGCCAGGGCTTTCTAGGGTAGCTGTGGTGAGCCAAGACTTATCTAGAAGGCATGTGAAGCACTTACAATACCACAGCTGTCAGACAGTAACTTATCATACATGAAAGAAACCACACAGTGTTGCAAAAATAAAGGTATTTTATCATAGGCACACTAGACTAGACTACCATTGCTATACGTCCCTCTGGAAGCATGAACACCCAAGATATACATAGGTAAGTACTCAAGAAAGGCATAAATTAACAAGGACCATATGGGAGCTGTAGGAAGCTGGCTCTGTATATAATATCAAAATCAGATAGTGTGCACAGAGTCCAGGGGCTCCCTAAGAGGTTTGACAGAGGCAATAATAGATAATACTAATGCTCTATTTTGTGTGAGTGCGGTCGAGCAGTAGGCTTATCAGAGGGTAGTGTTAAGCATTTGTTGTACACAAACACAGGCAATAAATGAGAACACACACTCAATGACCTAACTCCAGGCCAATCTGTTTTTATACAGAAAAATATTATTTTCTTAACTTATTTTAGAACCACAAGATTCAAATTGCAGCTAAGTACATTAAATGTAAGGTACTTTGCATAGGTATAGATAGAACTTTGAATCAAAACAGTAATGTACACAGTTTGGCATAAAATGGCAATAAGCTATTTTGAAAATGGACACTGCAAAATTCAACAGTTCCTGGGGGAGGTAAGTACAGTTAGGTTAATGTGGTAAGTAAAGCACTTACAAGTTCAGACTTTGGGGCACAGGCAGCCCATCGTTGGGGTTTCAAGTCAACCCCAAACACCCGGCACCAGCAGCTCAGGGCCAGTCAGGTGCAGACGTCAAATAAGGGGCCAAGTAACATGGGCGTCTTTGGAGGCTAGGGGTGCTCCGGTTCCAATCTGATAGCAGGTAAGTACCTATGCAGCTATGCCCTCACCTGTGGTATAGTGCACCCTGCCTTAGGGCTGTAAGGCCTGCTAGAGGGGTGACTTACCTATGCCGTAGGCAGTGGGATGTGGGCATGGCACCCTGAGTGGAGTGCCAAGTCTACTTAGTCATTTTCTCCCCACCAGCACACACAAGCTGTGAGGCAGGGTGCATGTGCTGAGTGAGGGGTCCCCAGAGTGGCATAAGACATGGTGCAGCCCTTAGAGACCTTCCCTGGCCACAGGGCCCTTGGTGCCAGGGGTACCATTTACAAGGGACTTATCTGTGTGCCAGGGTATGCCGATTGTGGAGACAAATGTACAGTTTAGGGAAAGAACACTGGTGCTGGGGCCTGGTTAGCAGGGTCCCAGCACACTTTCAAATCATAACTTGGCATCAGCAAAGGCAAAAAGTCAGGGGGTAACCATGCCAAGGAGGTATTTCCTTACACCACCCTACTGTAGCTGAAGATCTGGGTCGACTGTGCTGGATGACGTTCACTTGCGGGGTTGAGGAGCCATAGAGGATTCCCTGAAGTCACCGATAAGCTGTCCATCGCCGGTCGCCGGATTGCAGATTGGTCAGGGTGGCCACCAACAAGCACAAGCATAGCTGTTGGACGTTTGCAGAGCTGTGGAGGACCAGCAAGGTCCTGGGATTCGACCCTTTAAGAGGAGTCTAGGCTGACCCGCCGAAGGACGGAGAGCCGGCAGAAGCAGTCGGAGCCCCCACAGTCAACCCACTGGCAGCAGGCACAGTAAGTCACACTGAGGCCCAGTCAGCACACACGAAGACGAGTCTCACGTCACTGGAGCAGCAGAGGAGAGACTGTCCTTACAAGGATGAAGTGTTGGAGGCCGGGGCTACTTGGAGCCTGAAGATCCCTCGGAGCAGGAGTCAACAAGCTTGGGATTCTATCTGTAGGAAGCAGGCCTGGTGTGTGGTGGACACCTATGGTGTTATCACCCTATACCAGGTCCAGCTGTCCCCTATTAGTGAAGTGTAGACAGTGTCTTGGAAGCCAGACTCTTCAGAGGTAGCTGTGGATGTCCTAGGCAACCAAATTTAGAGGGAGAGAGCGCAATCGCTGGGGTCTTGGTTAGCAATATCCCAGTAAAAACAGTCTAAGCATACTGATAGCAGGCAAAAAGTGGGGGGTAACCATGCCAAAAAGAAGGTACTTTCCTACACTGTCCCACTGGCATATGCACAGGCTTACAGTCTCCCACATGGGATAGAAGGTAGAGCAGACCCAGGGGATCCCTCAGAACCACCACCTGTGTTGCAGAATCTTCACAGATTTGGAGGACAGAAGATCCCACCAGCCGGACGTCGTTGCCTTAGGTGCCTGCAGATGCAGGGGAATGACTCCTTCACTCCAAGAGAGATTCCTTCTTGCTTTCTGGTGCAGCTGAAGTCCTTCCGACCCCAGAGGGTACACAGCCGTGGAAATGCTGCAGATTACTTACAGGTGCCATGGAAACACTGTTGGAAAGAGAAGTCTTCTCAGGCGTTGTAGTCTTGTTCGGTTCCAGTGAAGTCCAGAAGCGGTTCCAGAGGCCAGGAGCAGAAGATGTCTTAGCAGAGAGGTCCCAGTGGAGACTTGCATGAAAAATCTGAGGATCCACCCTCAAGGGAGTCCCTAAATAACCCAAAAAGGGGGTTTGGTCACTCTGGGATGACCACTTATCAGGAGGGGTCACTGACGTCAGCTCCATGGTCTATCTAGTCAGACGCTCCCAGGGGCCTCTTCCCATCTTGGTTGCATACACCAGCAGGCCAATTGTGGGGTGTAAGAAGTACCAAGACAACCAAATTTAGGAGAGAGAACAGTCACTTGGCCACTGGGGTCCTGGCTAGCTGGATCCAGTGAAAACAGTCTAAACACACTGATAAATGGGCAAAAGTGGGGTTAACCATGCTGAGAAGAGTGACTTTCCTACACTTCCCCAAGCCCCCCCAAACGAGGGACAATAAGGCTAACCTTGCCCAGATGAGTCTTCATTGTTTAAGTGGAAATATCTGGAGAGTCCATCTGCATTGGAGTGGGTACTCCAGGTCTATGCTCCACTGTATAGTCCATTCCCTGTAGGGAGATGGACCACCTCAACAGTTTGGGATTTTCGCCTTTCATTTCGTAAGCCATAGGAGGGGCTTGAGGTCTGTCCGAACAATGAAGTGAGTGCCAAAGAGGTATGGCCTCAGTTTCTTCAAGGCCCAGACCACAGCAAAGGCCTCCCTCTCTATGTCACTCCAACGCTTTTCTCTGGGGTCAACCTCCTGCTGATAAAAGCAACAGGTTGATCTTGGCCCTCTGAGTTTAGTTGTGAGAGAACTGCCCCAGTGTCTGGAATATTAATTGCCTTGAAATGGGAGCAGAGCGCATGGGCTGTTTCAGGTCACTAGCTGTCCATAGCACCTTCCTTGGCATCTCTTTGGCCGTGAGCTCATTCAAGGGGGATACAACAGAGCCATACCCTTTATGAACCTTCTGTGGTACCTGGGCAGGCCTAAGAAGGCTCAACTTGGGTATGAGTGGTAGGGCTAACCCAATCCATGATTGTTTGGATTTTCCTACACCATTCATTTGTCAGTCATGTGCATCCCACACTTGGATCCTTCACAAAACCTCCCCCTAGAAAGTAGAAATTAAGGTGAAATACTAAGAAATGGCAGATTCCATGATGTGGGGCATTCTGGGTGAATAACACGCACACAGCCACTGAGACGCACAGAAACACAAATAGACACAAATACACATGTACTGATGCACATATACAGCACACAGAAACACAAACATCACAGCCACACCCAGATCCACAGATAAACAGACACACAAACATCACACAGACACAAAAACAGCACATACATAAACATACACAGACAGAGGTGGGGGGCAGGGGGGCCACTGAGGAGGAAGAGAAACTTGCACCCTATTCCAAAGGATGGTCTGGGACTCTGCTACAGCTTACCTGGCACTGTGCCGCACATCGGGCCTTAGACTGCAGAGAGATCTCTCAAGGGCCTCAGACCCCAAAAGCCGACTTAATCCTGAGAGCTATCTGTTAAACAAGGCAACCGGTATTACATGGCCAGCTTGTACAGCAGCACTATCGCTCAGGTTACACATATCTGAAGGACTGGAACATTACACACCAGAGGCAAACCTTATAGACCATGGGAAAGGCTTGAAAGAGTAGTAATTTAGAGACTGAGAGATTACAGGGGTGCCCTGGGCTCAAGACAGTTGTACCTAGGGTACACATCTGATATTCTCAAACCCTGAATAGAAAAGATATCTCTCACATCAAGCTTCCTGGCTTTCATTGTAAAAGCAGGGCCACGTGTCGGGTACTTGAGTCTTGATGGATGAGAAGGCTGGAGTTGCCTTTTAGCTAGGTTAGCGCCATAGAAATACCTTGTACATTGTTAAAGCAGCGCTCTCCTCGGAGTACTTGTACATTCATTGTTAAAGCAGCGCTCTCCTCGGAGTACCTGTGCATTCATTGTTAAAGCAGCGCTCTCCTCGGAGTACTTGTGCATTCATTGTTAAAGCAGCGCTCTCCTCGGAGTACCTGTGCATTCATTGTTAAAGCAGCGCTCTCCTCGGAGTACCTGTGCATTCATTGTTAAAGCAGCGCTCTCCTCGGAGTACCTGTGCATTCATTGTTAAAGCAGCGCTCTCCTCGGAGTACTTGTGCATTCATTGTTAAAGCAGCGCTCTCCTCGGAGTACTTGTGCATTCATTGTTAAAGCAGCGCTCTCCTCGGAGTACCTGTGCATTCATTGTTAAAGCAGCGCTCTCCTCGGAGTACCTGTGCATTCATTGTTAAAGCAGCGCTCTCCTCGGAGTACTTGTGCATTCATTGTTAAAGCAGCGCTCTCCTCGGAGCACTTGTGCATTCATTGTTAAAGCAGCGCTCTCCTCGGAGTACTTGTGCATTCATTGTAAAAGCAGCGCTCTCCTCGGAGCACCTGTGCATTCATTGTTAAAGCAGCGCTCTCCTCGGAGTACTTGTGCATTCATTGTTAAAGCAGCGCTCTCCTCGGAGTACTTGTGCATTCATTGTTAAAGCAGCGCTCTCCTCGGAGTACCTGTGCATTCATTGTTAAAGCAGCGCTCTCCTCGGAGCACTTGTGCATTCATTGTTAAAGCAGCGCTCTCCTCGGAGCACTTGTGCATTCATTGTTAAAGCAGCGCTCTCCTCGGAGTACTTGTGCATTCATTGTTAAAGCAGCGCTCTCCTCGGAGTACTTGTGCATTCATTGTTAAAGCAGCGCTCTCCTCGGAGTACCTGTGCATTCATTGTTAAAGCAGCGCTCTCCTCGGAGTACCTGTGCATTCATTGTTAAAGCAGCGCTCTCCTCGGAGTACCTGTGCATTCATTGTTAAAGCAGCGCTCTCCTCGGAGTACCTGTGCATTCATTGTTAAAGCAGCGCTCTCCTCGGAGTACCTGTGCATTCATTGTTAAAGCAGCGCTCTCCTCGGAGTACCTGTGCATTCATTGTTAAAGCAGCGCTCTCCTCGGAGTACTTGTGCATTCATTGTTAAAGCAGCGCTCTCCTCGGAGTACCTGTGCATTCATTGTTAAAGCAGCGCTCTCCTCGGAGTACTTGTGCATTCATTGTTAAAGCAGCGCTCTCCTCGGAGCACTTGTGCATTCATTGTTAAAGCAGCGCTCTCCTCGGAGTACCTGTGCATTCATTGTTAAAGCAGCGCTCTCCTCGGAGTACTTGTGCATTCATTGTTAAAGCAGCGCTCTCCTCGGAGTACTTGTGCATTCATTGTTAAAGCAGCGCTCTCCTCGGAGTACCTGTGCATTCATTGTTAAAGCAGCGCTCTCCTCGGAGTACCTGTGCATTCATTGTTAAAGCAGCGCTCTCCTCGGAGTACCTGTGCATTCATTGTTAAAGCAGCGCTCTCCTCGGAGTACTTGTGCATTCATTGTTAAAGCAGCGCTCTCCTCGGAGTACTTGTGCATTCATTGTTAAAGCAGCGCTCTCCTCGGAGTACTTGTGCATTCATTGTTAAAGCAGCGCTCTCCTCGGAGTACCTGTGCATTCATTGTTAAAGCAGCGCTCTCCTCGGAGTACTTGTGCATTCATTGTTAAAGCAGCGCTCTCCTCGGAGTACTTGTGCATTCATTGTTAAAGCAGCGCTCTCCTCGGAGTACTTGTGCATTCATTGTTAAAGCAGCGCTCTCCTCGGAGTACCTGTGCATTCATTGTTAAAGCAGCGCTCTCCTCGGAGTACTTGTGGCGGTAGGGCTGCCTCATACTGATACAATTGATCCTTTTCTTGCAGTTAAGCAGGATGGAGGCTGGAGCCACTGGTCCCCCTGGTCGACTTGCTCCGTCACCTGCGGCAGTGGCCAGATCACCAGGATCCGGCTGTGCAACTCGCCCACTCCACAGATGAACGGCAAGCCGTGTGACGGCGTGGCACGAGAGAACAAGCCCTGCCAGAAGGACCCGTGCCCGAGTGAGTATTACTGACACGTCACTCGTAACCTGTGTTCGAGTAGTACTGCGCACATGTCGCCCGTAACCTGTGTCCTGAGTATTACTGCACACGTCACTCGTAACCTGTGTCCGAGTAGTACTGCACACATGTCACCCGTACCCTGTGTCCCGAGTGAGTATAACTGCACATGTCACTCGTAACCTGGATCCAGAGTGAGCATTACTGCACACACGTCACCCGTACCCTGTGTCCCGAGTGAGTATAACTGCACATATGTCACTCATAACCTGTGTCCTGAGTGAGTATAACTGCGCACATGTTACTCGTAACCTGGGTCCCGAGTGAGTATTACTGCACATGTCACTCGTAACCTGGGTCCGAGTATTACTGCACACACGTCACCCATACCCTGTGTCCTGAGTATTACTGCACACATCACTCGTAACCTGTGTCCTGAGTGAGTATAACTGCACACATGTCATTCGTAACCTGGGTCCGAGTATTACGGCACACATGTCATTCGTAACCTGGGTCCAGAGTAAGTATTACTGCACACATGTCACCCGTACCCTGTGTCCTGAGTGAGTATAACTGCACACATGTCACTCATAACCTGTGTCCCGAGTGCGTATAACTGCACACATGTCAATCGTAACCTGGGTCCTGAGTGAGTTTTACTGCACAAAAGTACTATCCAATACAGGTGGTCCTAGAGGGCCTGGATCACATTAGCCGAGTCCACGCACCACAGAAGGTGCAGGCGGGCATCAGTGCACTATCCAGAGACGTGATCCTGGACACCACACACATCTCACAGCCTCTTGCACTCTCTGTTTGCAGTTAATGGCGCATGGGGCCCCTGGTCACTGTGGGATACCTGTACAGTCACCTGCGGGGGCGGCGTCCAGAAGCGAGGCCGGCTCTGCAACAACCCAGAGCCCCAGCATGGTGGCAAGGAGTGCCAGGGTGATGCGTCGGAGAGCCAGCTCTGCAACAAGCAGGACTGCCCCATCGGTAAGTGCTGCGCAGAGTCCCTGACCACTAACAGCTGGAGCAGACTGGACAGAGCTTTATCCTCTAAAGAGCTCTCAGCTAAGCCCCCTCTTTCTGCTTCTCACCAGACGGCTGCCTCTCCAACCCCTGCTTTGCAGGAACCAAGTGCACCAGCTTCATTGATGGCTCCTGGAAGTGTGGAGCCTGTCCTGCGGGCTACCGAGGCAACGGGGTGCAATGCTCCGACATCAACGAGGTAGGTTGGGGCCACTTCTGCCGCTGATCCCCAGTGTCACTGACCACACCTTATGACCCGGCTGAGCTTCACCTGAGGGTAACCGGGGCGCAGTTTCATCTTTCCACCCATATAGACCCTCTGCTGGTCTAGCCACAATCTCAGACAACGTAAGTCCGAAGAGGCCAAGTGTAAGGAAATGCCTCCTTGGCATGGTTACCCCCTGACCTTTTCCCTTTGCTGATGCTAGGTTTTGATTAAAACTGTGCTGGGACCCTGCTAACCAGGCCCCAGCACCAGTGTTCTTTCCCTAAACTGTACCTTTGTCTCCACAATTGGCACACCCTGGCACTCAGATAAGTCCCTTGTAACTGGTACCCCTGGTACCAAGGGCCCTGATGCCAGGCAAAGTCTCTAAGGGCTGCAGCATGTCTTATGCCACCCTGGGGACCCCTCACTCAGCCTATGCACACTGCCTCACAGCTTGTGTGCGCTGGTGGGGAGAAAATGACTAAGTCGACATGGCACTCCCCTCAGAGTGCCATGCCAACCTCACATTGCCTGTGGCATAGGTAAGTCACCCCTCTTGCAGGCCTTACAGCCCTAAGGCAGGGTGCACTATACCATAGGTGAGGGCATATGTTCATGAGCACTATGCCCCTACAGTGTCTAAGCAAAACCTTAGACATTGTAAGTGCAGGGTAGCCATAAGAGTATATGGTCTGGGAGTCTGTCAAACACGAACTCCAGAGCACCATAATGGCTACACTGGAAACTGGGAAGTTTGGTATCAAACTTGTCAGCACAATAAATGCACACTGATGCCAGTGTGCAATATATTGTAACATACACCCAAAGGGCATCTTAGAGATGCCCCCTGAATACCTACCCGACTTCTAGTGTAGGCTGACCAGTTTCTGCCAGCCTGCCACACACCAGACATGTTGCTGGCCACATGGGGAGAGTGCCACTCTGTGGCCAGGAACAAAGCCTGTACTGGGTGGAGGTGCTTCGCACCTCCCCCTGCAGGAACTGTAACACCTGGCGTTGAGCCTCAAAAGGCTTACCCCCTTTGTTACACTGGTATCAGTGTGCATTTATTGTGCTGAGAAGTTTGATACCAAACTTTCCAGTTTTCAGTGTAGCCATTATGGTGCTGTGGAGTTTGTGTTTGACAGACTCCCCGACCATATACTCTTATTGCTACCCTGCACTTACAATGTGTAAGGTTTTCCTTAGACACTGTAGGGGTATAGTGCTCATGCACATATGCCCTCGCCTGTGGTATAGTGCACTCTGCATTAGGGCTGTAAGGCCTGCTAGAGAGGTGACTTACCTATACTGCATAGGCAGTGTGAGGTTGGCATGGCACCCTGATGGGAGTGTCATGTCGACTTAGTCATTTTCTCCCCACCAGCACACACAAGCTGTGAGGCAGTGTACATGTGCTGAGTGAGGGGTCCCCAGGGTGGCATAAGACATGCTGCAGCCCTTAGAGACCTTCCCTGGCATCAGGGCCCTTGGTACTAGGGGTACCAGTTACAAGGGACCTACCTGAGTGCCAGGGTTGTGCCAATTGTGGAGACAAAGGTACAGTTTAGGGAAAGAATAATGGTGCTGGGGCCTGGTTATTAGGGTCCCAGCACACTTTCAAATCAAAACTTAGCATCAGCAAAGGCAAAAAATCAGGGGGTAACCATGCCATGAAGGCATTGGCTTACACACGTGTACTCTCTTGGTGTGAGTGTGCCGTAAGAGGTAGGTCTCTGTGCACGTGTACACTCTTGGTGTGAGTGTGCCGTAAGAGGCCTCTGTGCATGTGTACTCTCTTGGTGTGAGTGTGCCGTAAGAGGTAGGTCTCTGTGCACGTGTACACTCTTGGTGTGAGTGTGCCGTAAGAGGTAGGTCTCTGTGCACGTGTACACTCTTGGTGTGAGTGTGCCGTAAGAGGTCTCTTTGCACATGTACTCTCTTCATGTGAGTGTGCCATAAGAGGTAGGAGGTCTCTGTAAGTGTGCCGTAGGAGGTCTCTGTGCATGAGTACTCTCTTGGTGTGAGTCTGCCGTAGGTCTCTGTGCATGTGTACTCTCTTGGTGTGAGTGTGCCATAAGAGGTCTCTATGCACGTGTACTCTCTTGGTGTGAGTGTGCCGTAAGAGGTCTCTATGCACGTGTACTCTCTTGGTGTGAGTGTGCCGTAAGAGGTAGGAGGTCTCTGTGCACGTGTACTCTCTTGGTGTGAGTGTGCCATAAGAGGTCTCTGTGCACGTGTCTATCTTGGTGTGAGTGTGCCATAGGAGGTCTCTGTGCACGTGTACTCTCTTGGTGTGAGTGTGCCGCAAGAGGTAGGAGGTCTCTGTGCACGTGTATTCTCTTTGTGTGAGTGTGGCATAGGAGGTCTCTGTGCACGTGTACTCTCTTGGTGTGAGTGTGGCATAGGAGGTCTCTGTGCACGGGTACTCTCTTGGTGTGAGTGTGGCATAGGAGGTCTCTGTGCACGGGTACTCTCTTGGTATGAGTGTGCCGTAAGAGGTAGGAGGTCTCTGTGCACGTGTGCTCTCTTGGTGTGAGAGTGCCTTAAGAGGTAGGAGGTCTCTGTGCACGTCTACTCTCTTGGTGTGAATGCGCCCTAATGGTTAAGTAGTGTCGCCCCATACATGCCATCTTCATCTGTGTGCACTGATGTTATGTGGACAGGTAGGCTCTAAGTACACACATTACATGTGTGTGTGGGGGTCCCTGTGTGAACAGATACCCTCAGGGCGTGTGCACCACGACTCCATTGTCTCCTAGCTCTGTTTGCAGCACAACATACATCAGTAAATGCATCTTTGCTTCCTTGGGCTGTGTTGTGTGATGGTGCCCAAAGCACACATGGCATTCCTCAGGAGGGAAGTGTTTGTAATGATGAAATGTGGCTGTTGTTCACGGTTCTTGCTTTACCTCCGCAGTGCATAGAGGTACCTGATGCCTGCTTCGTCTTCAATGGGATCCACCGATGCGAGAACACAGAGCCGGGGTACAACTGCCTGCCCTGCCCCCCACGGTTCACCGGAACACAGCCCTTCGGCCAAGGCGTGGAGGAGGCTACAGAAAACAAGCAGGTACTGACGGTGACTCACTCAGTTCCTCATGCCTGGAAGCGTCAGTAAGAGCTGTGGAGGTGGCAGGAACTAGAGCCAGAGGCCCCGCATACAGGGATCCCAAACACAAGGTCCCTGCATACACAGGCCCCACATTTACATACCCCGCATTGAGGAACCCCGCACACACTGACCCCCGTACTCAAGGTACCGCATTCATCTAATTCTCTGCACCACTTTCCTGGATGAACGGAAACTTGCAGAAATCAACGCCTTCCTCAAGAAGCCCACAGCTGACCCAGATTAACTAAACAAATTGCGACCCATCTCCCTATTTCCCTATCCAGCCAAAGTAATTGAGAGCAACTCAAAACCCACCTCGAACTTCAACATCTTCTAGACAACATTCTATCATGATTCAGAAAGAACCACAGCACTGAAACAGCACTCATCAGGGCCACTGAGGAGACTGAAATCACCCTGGACCAAAGAGAAATAGTGGCCCCCATCCTGCTTTACTCTCTACAACCTTCAGCACTGTCTCCCACAACACTCTCATCAGAAGACTCCATGAGATTGAGATCCGCGCTCAAATAGATCTGTTCCTTCCTCATGGGAAGCCTGACCTGAAACGGTCAGTATGCCACCTTTCACAACAGAGACCAAGAAATGAATTTGCGGAGTCCCAGAGGGTTCGTCCCACAGTCTCACCCTCTTCAACATATACATGACACTGCTTGCCAACATGATTTGTTCACAATACATCACCGCCATCTCCTACGCCGCTGACACCCAACTCATCCTCTCACTCATGGACAAAACAACCATAGCCAGAGGCAACTTCACTAACTGCAAGATGATGGTAGAAGACTGCAAACCTACTGCCTGGAGCTCAAATCTGACAAGACGGAAGTACTGGTCTTCCACAGAAAGACCTCCCTATGGGACACCACCTGGTGGCTGTCGGAGCTAGGACCAACACCCACACTCACAGGCCACGCAAGAAATCTAGAGATCATCCTAGACGAAAGGTTCAACCTGATAGCTTAAGTCAACCGTGTGCACCTTCAACATCCTATGAGCGCTGTGAAGAATCTTCAAATACTTGCCTTGAAACATTAGATGGACTGTCACACAAGCACTCATCACCAGCAGGCTGGACTACGGCAACGTTCTCTATGCTGGAAACCCCAAACCACTTCTACACAGAATCCAGACCATTCAGAACAGCGCTGCAAGACTCACACTCAACTCGTATGCCGCACCCACATCACACCGCACCTCACTGAGTCCCTATTCCCAAGTACATCCAATTCAAGCTTCTCACACACTTACAAAGCCCTAGACATCACAACACCAGAATACATGACGCTTTTGCAAACCTACCAGACACATATGGCCTGCCTCACTCGCACACAGACACAGCATCTGCAAAAGCAAAACTGGAGGACACTCATTCTTCTACATCACACCCAAGACATGGAACAGCCTCCCTCAGCAGATCAGAGCCTCCTCGCTTCTTGAGTTACGTAAGAAGCTGAAGACCTGGCTCATCATATAAGCACCTTGGGGACCACCCACCTGCCCAAGAGCCTGGATACTGTGTGATTAATGCGCTATACAAATCAATATAACCTAATGTAACTGACCCCACACAGATTTACCCCTCATATATCAACCCAATGCTCATGATCTTCGCATACATGGATCCCAACGCAGGTCACAGAAGGAAGCCCACATAGACGGATTCTGCATACACTGTCCCCGACTCAGGTCACAGCCAGGGCCCCCACATACATGGATCCCGACGCAGGTCACAGAAGGAAGCCCACATAGACGGACTGCATACGCTGACCCTGACTCAGGTCACAGCCAGGGCCCCCGCATACATGGATCCCGACGCAGGTCACAGAAGGAAGCCCATATAGACGGACTGCATGCGCTGACCCTGACTCAGGTCACAGCCAGGGCCCCCGCATACATGGATCCCGACGCAGGTCACAGAAGGAAGCCCACATAGACGGATTCTGCATACACTGTCCCCGACTCAGGTCACAGCCAGGGCCCCCACATACATGGATCCCGACGCAGGTCACAGAAGGAAGCCCACATAGACTGACTGCATACGCTGACCCTGACTCAGGTCACAGCCAGGGCCCCCGCATACATGGATCCCGACGCAGGTCACAGAAGGAAGCCCATATAGACGGACTGCATGCGCTGACCCTGACTCAGGTCACAGCCAGGGCCCCCGCATACATGGATCCCGACGCAGGTCACAGAAGGAAGCCCACATAGACGGACTGCATACGCTGACCCTGACTCAGGTCACAGCCAGGGCCCCCGCATACATGGATCCCGACGCAGGTCACAGAAGGAACCCCACATAGACGCACTGCATACGCTGACCCTGACTCAGGTCACAGCCAGGGCACCCCCATACATGGATCCCAACGCAGGTCACAGCAGGGCTCCCGCATACACAGACCTCCAACTTGGGTCACAGGCAGGAAGGGTCACTGCTGCAGTTACGTTTTGATATTTTAATCGGGGTGAATGGTCCACATTTTACCTTTTGATTCCACCTATGAAGGTGTTAAGTGGCAGAGACACATTTTTCATTTGTGGGATGCATGTAAAACAGGAAGTAAGCTAGTTTGACCTTACAAGGCACTGAATGGTTCTATTTCTGCCGTCTGTAGGTTTGTAAACCCCGCAACCCATGCACAGATGGGACACATGACTGCAACAAGAACGCGCGCTGCAACTACCTGGGACCTTACGGCGAGCCCACGTACCGGTGCGAGTGCAAACCTGGCTACGCCGGAAATGGCATTATTTGTGGGGAGGACACAGATTTGGATGGCTGGCCAAATGAGGACCTCGTCTGTGTTGCCAATGCTACCTACCACTGCAAAAAGGTATGTACGTCTGTCTGGATGTAAAACGTACAACATTGTGAAGAATGAGCTGGAACTTTTAGAGGAAAATGCAACTTGGCAGTTAAAAATACTGTAAATTAATTAAAAGGACAACTAAGTGTGTAAGCGACTGTAGCAGAAGCCCTTGAACATACAGCAGGGATATTAAAACAAGCAGCAGGGGCAATTAAAGAACAATGCAATGGGGCAATCAAAAAAACACTGCATTAGAGGCAGTTTAAGAGGAGTGCAGGAGGGGCAATTAAAGAGCAGTATAGGAGGGGCAACTGAAAATCAGTGCAGCTGGGGCAATTAAAGAGCAGTGCAGAAAGGGCAATTAAACAGCAGTGTAGGAGGGGCAATTAAAAAACACTGCAGCAGAGGCAGTTGAAGAGCAGTGCAGCAGGGGCAATTGAAGAGCAGTGCAGCAGGGGCAATTGAAGAGCAGTGCAGCAGGGGCAATTGAAGAGCAGTACAGCAGGGGCAATTGGAGAGCAGTGCAGCAGGGGCAATTGGAGAGCAGTGCAGCAGGGGCAATTGAAGAGCAGTGCAGCTGGGGCATTTGAAGAACAGTGCAGTAGAGGCAATTAAAGAGCAGTGCAGGAGGGGCAATTGAAGAGCAGTGCAGCTGGGGCAACTAAAGTACCTTGCAGCAGGGGCAATAAAAAACACAACAGGGGGAATAAGAAAAAGCATTCAGCAGGAGCAAGTAAAGAATAGTGCAGCAGGGAGACTTAAACCATACAGCAGGGGCAATGAAAGCATGTAGAAGGGACAATAAAAACATGTAGCAGGTGCAATTAAAGAGCAGTGCAGCAGGGGCAATTAAAAACATTTCAGCAGGGGCAGTTAAAGAACAATTTAGCAGAGGCAATAAAAAAAATTGGTGACGCAATTCAACAACAGGGCAGCAGGGGCTTTAAAAGAGATGCAGCAAGCACAATTGAAGAGCAGCACAGCAGACGCTTTAATAGAGATGCAGCAGGGGCAATTGAAGAACTGTGCAGCAGGGGCTGGAGAAAAGCAGAGCCTCCTTATTGAAAGAACAGCAGGCGCTGTTACAGAGACACAAACCAAGAGCTGTACGGTTGTTAAAGTAAACAGCTGGGCAAGAAAATTACAGCTGAGCCACTGAAGTACAGTATGTAGGAAAGTACCCTCTTTTTGACATGGTTACCCCCACTTTTTGCCTGCTATCAGTATTCTTAGACTGTTTTTACTGGGATCCTGCTAACCAGGACCTCAGTGATTGGGCTCTCTCCCTCCAAATGTGGTTACCTTTGACCTTTGTGCACTGACTATATGGTATTTAGGTACTCAGGGCATTAAGGCACCAGGGGTCACCCATGGGCTGCAGCATGTACTATACCACCCATGTAAGCCCATGCAAAGTGTATCTGCAGGCCTGCCATTGCAGCCTGCGTGAAATGGTGCATGCACCCTTTCACTGCTGGTCACTGCACCAGGTCACTGTAAGTCACACCTATGGCAGGCCCTTCCAGCCATAAGGGCAGGGTGCAGGTCCCTATGAGTGAGGGAACCCCTGCATGAGCAGAGGTGCCCCCAGGAAATCCAGTTCTAATGCACTGGACTTCGTAAGTGTGGGGAAGCCATGTTAGCTATGTACTGGCCACTGGTCACCACCTGTGTCCAGCTACATAATGGTAACTCTGAACCGGGGCATGTTCATACCGCAATACTAAGGCCAGTATTGGTTCTATGATTGCATGCACTCTAGGGGCTCCTTGGAAGACCCCCCCAGTATTACTCCTACCAGTTTTCCAGGGCTTTCCAGCCTGCCTGTGCTGCTGCCGCCACCCCTCAGACAGGATTCTGCCCTCCTCCTGCTTGACCAGCTCAGGCAGGGGAAGACAGAACAAAGGATTTCCTTTGGGAGAGGGGAGGCAACACCCTCTCCCTTTGGAAATAGGTGTTACAAGGTTGAGGAGGGGGTAGCCTTCCCAAGCCACAGGCATTCTTTGAATGGCACATTTGGGGCCAGATGTACCAAAGGGTTTTACCCATTCTGTGTCTATGGGAAAAAGCTTTCGTACATATGGCCCCTGGTTCCCTCCTTGCATAAACAGTTTTGCACCAGCTAAGGGACCCCTGATCCTTGCTCTGGCATGAAACTGGACAATGCAAAGGGGAGTGACCACTCCCCTGTCCATCACCACCCCATGGGTGGTGCCCAGAGCTCCTCCAAGTGGCCACCTGATTCTGCCATCTTGAAATCTGCGAGCATCTGAGTGGCCATGCCAGGCAGGTGACGTCAGAGACCCCTCCTGATAGGTGATCACCGTGCGGAGTGACCAACCCTGGAAGGACTATGTAGAAACTCCCTTGCGGGTGGGTCCCCACATTCGATGTGCAAGACTCCACCAGGACCCCACTGCAATGTTTACTTCTGCTCCTGGCCACTGAAACTGCAACTGGGCACCTCAGGTACACGGGTAAAATGTCTTGCCAGCACTCACAAGTCCAGTGTAATGGAGCTGGAGTTTGTAGGGACACCTCTACTAATGCCAGGGGTGCCCTAACAAACAGGTACCTGCACCCTGCCCTCTGGGCTAGGAGGGCCTACCACAGGGGTGACTTACAGTGACCTGGTGCGGTGACCTGTAGTGAAAGGGTGCATGCACCTTTTCAGGCAGGCTAAAATGGCAGGCCTGCAGACACATTTTGCATGGGCTCCCATGGATGGCACAATACATGCTGCAGCCCATGGGGAACTCCTGGTGCCCCAATACCCTGGGTACCTGGGTACCATATGCTGAGGGCACCAGTATGTCAATTGTGGGGTGTGCTAAGTCCTAAGCAGCCAAATTTAGAGGGAGAGAGCACAGTAACTGGGGTCCTGGTTAGCATGATCCCAGTGAACACATTCAAGACATACTGACAGCAGGCAAAAAGTGGGATAACCATACCAAAAAGAGGGTACTTTCCCACATATATTTAGTGTATACTTACCTCCAGTTGGGGTGAGTGCCTATAAGTAATCTAATGTTGTGTAACTGTAATAAAGTACCTTTATTTTTTGTAACACTGAGTGTTTTCTCTCATGTGTGTAAGTGCTGTGTGACTACAGTGGAGTTGCATGAGCTTTGCATGTCTCCTAGATAAACCTTGGCTGCTCATCCACATCTACCTCTAGAGAGTCCTGGCATCCTAGACACTGCCTCACTTCACTAATAGGGGATACCTGGACCTGGAATAAGGTGCCAACAACATAGGTGTCCACCACACACCATGCCAGCTTCCTACACAATACAGCAGGAGCCGCTGATGACGAGTAGAGCAGGAGCCGCTACAGACAATTAGAGCAGGAGCCACCAACAACATGTAGAGCAGTAGTCATTAAAGACAAGAGCAAGAGCCTTTTAAGACGAGTAGAGCAGGAGCTGCCAGCAACACATGGAGCAGGAGTCATTAAAGAACAGAGCAGGAGCCGCTAAAGTCACGTAGAGCAGGAGCCGCTAAAGTCACGTAGAGCAGGAGCCGCTAAAGTCACGTAGAGTAGGAGCCATTAAAGACAAGTAGAGCAGGAGACGCCAAAGACGAGTAGAGCAGCAGTCATTGAAGACATGTAGGGCAGGAGCCAATAAAGAGAGTACAGAAGGAGCCGATAAAGACACTTAAGGCAGGAGCCAGTGAAAAGAGCACAGAAGGAGCCGGTAAGGAAACATAGGGCAGGAGCCACTGAAGAGAGCAGAGAAGAAGCCGGTAAGGACACTTAGGGCAGAAGCCAGTGAAGAGAGTACAGAAGGTACTGGTAATCACTAGGGCTGCATCCCAATCCATCGTTATGTGGCTGGGTCTAAACTGAGGTTTGACTGGATTGGGAATGCAGCCCAAGTGATTGCCAGTAGCTGAGATTAATTCAAGCATCCATCCTTCACCTTCTTGTTGTTACTCATTAAACAAAACTGCCAGCCTTAGGCAAGCCACAAATACTGCTCCCTATTCCACAAAGCAAACATTATCATATGAAGCTGCTGGAGTGTTCAACCCTTGTTTTGTGTTTTTTATTCTCTTCTCGACATCCTTTGGTAAAAGTAAAACACCCACCCCATCTCTTTCCAGGATAACTGCCCCAACCTTCCGAACTCGGGACAGGAGGATTACGACAAAGATGGCATTGGCGACGCCTGCGATAACGACGACGATAACGATGGGATCCCCGATGACAGGGTAAGTTCGGACCACTGCCCCGACCACACATACTGCTGTCCTCGGAGCTTTATCCTTGACCATGCTCTACATAGGTCTCCCCTCCCTCCCAAGACTCCTCATCTCCACTCCACGAGTGGGCTCCGACTTGGGCCTGTTCTGCACAGACCGAGGCCACTGAACCTAGGGCTCTCAACAGGTTACACACATTACATCTCTACGTCCATGCACACCTCTGCCCCCATCAGATCCTCCATCTCCACTCCAGGAGTGGGCTCCTACTTGGGGCTGTTTTTAGATAGAGGCCATTGTAGCTAGGGCTCTTTGCCTCATCCCGAGATGGAGCCCTATGTCAGGGTCTGCAGCCACTTCCATCACCTTGAAGCAGGTCCTTGCAGTGTCTGCTGCTCTTGGACTCACCTCACACTGCCTGGAAAGAGAGTTTGTGACGCCCACCCCAGCGCATCATTCCCTGAGATTCTGCCAAAATAGCAAGTTGAAGAGATTGCTTTTCTGAAGCTTTTATGGCACTTTGAATGCTGTTTGAACTTTTATACAAATACTTGTCTTCTCCTTTCACGACCTGCATGTGAGCTGGAGACATAGCAGGTGGGTGCAGATTTACACAAGCAAACATCATCTTCTGCGCTCCGGTGCACACATTCTAACACATGGGTGTCGCCTCCCTTTCATGCCACCACACAAGGAGGGTGATGTAGAGTATTCCGGGCACTGACTCAGCACCCTTGGAGTAAATGGGCAGGCCGCTGCTGAGTGTGTATGTGGGGGCAGACCCCTGCTGTTGTGAGTGTGTGTGTGTGTGTGTGTGTGTGTGTGCGCGCACGCGGGCTGACTGTGTGCACACGTGGCTGTATGCACACAGGGCTTCTTAGCATGTTAGTCTTGTGCACATATAGACTGTAAGCACATCCTCACTCTGTACATGCCCGCAGGGCATGACCTAGATTAGGCGGTCTCGCTTGAACCCACACGCAGGTTAACACAGAGCCTCGCTTGTACCTGCACACACATTAACACACAGCATCGCTTGTACCCACACACACACTAACACACAGCCATGCTTGTACCTGCACACACACAGCCTCACTTGTATCCGCACACACACATTAACACACAGCCTTGCTTGTACCTGCACACACATTAACACACAGCCTCGCTTGTACCCGCACACACTATAACACACAGACTCGCTTGTACCCGCACACACTATAACACACAGCCTCACTTGTATCCGCACACACATTAACACACAGCCTCGCTTGTACATGCACACACATTAACACACAGCCTCGCTTGTACCCGCACACACTATAACACACAGCCTCGCTTGTACCCGCACACACTATAACACACAGCCTCGCTTGTACCCGCACACACTATAACACACAGCCTCGCTTGTACCTGCACACACTATAACACACAGCCTCACTTGTATCCGCACACACATTAACACACAGCCTCGCTTGAACCTGCACACACATTAACACACAGCCTCGCTTGTACCCGCACACACTATAACACACAGCCTTGCTTGTACCCGCACACACTTTAACACACAGCCTCGCTTGTACCTGCACACACTATAACACAGACTCGCTTGTACCCGCACACACTATAACACACAGCCTCGCTTGTACCCGCACACACATTAACACATAGCCTCGCTTGTACCCACACACACTAACACACAGCCATGCTTGTACCCACACACACACTAACACACAGCCATGCTTGTACCTGCACACACACAGCCTCACTTGTATCCGCACACACATTAACACACAGCTTCGCTTGTACCTGCACACTCACACACATTAACACACAGCCTCGCTTGTACCTGCACACACATTAACACACAGCCTTGCTTGTACCCGCACACACACTGACACACAGCCATGCTTGTACCTGCACACACACACACAGTCACACTTGTACTTGCACACATATTAACACACAGCCTCGCTTGTACCTGCACACACATTAACACACAGCCTCACTTGTACCTGCACACACATTAACACACAGCCTCGCTTGTACCTTAACACACATTAACGCACAGCCTCTCTTGTACCTGCACACACATTAACGCACAGCCTCGCTTGTACCTGCACACACATTAAGACGCAGCCTCACTTGTACCCGCACACACATTAAGACGCAGCCTCACTTGTACCTGCACACACATTAACACACGGCCTCGCTTGTACATGCGCATACATTAACACACAGCCTCACTTTCACCTACACACACAGCCTCACTTGCATGTATACACATTCTTGCACCTACGCATTAACACACAGCCTCACATGCATCCACATACAGACTAACACAATCGCATACACCCACACACATTAACACACAGCCTCACTTACACCCACACACATTAGCACACACAGATTAACACTCAGCCGCACTTGCCCACACCCACATAAACACATAGCCTCACTTGCCCACACTAAAACACAGCCTTCTACCCATTGCAGGACAACTGCCAGTTCATCTATAACCCTGAGCAGTATGACTACGACCGTGATGACGTGGGTGACCGCTGTGACAACTGCCCTTACAACCACAACCCAGACCAGATGGACACTGACAGCAACGGAGAAGGCGACGCCTGTGCCGTGGACATTGATGGCGATGGTAGGCCATATCAGAGTCCTCCTCTCTTTCTCCATCAGGAGGGACTCAGTGTAAAAACTGAACATGCATCCTTGATGCAGTGTTGATGTGACTATGTGTGGTGGGTCTGTGCCTCTGTTCTTGCTGTGTGTAGTGGGTCTGTGCCTCTGTCCAAGCTGTGTGTGGTGGGTGTGTGCACCTGTCCTAGCTGTGTGTGGATTCTTTGCCTCTGTCCTTGCTGTGTGTGGTGGATCTGTGCCTCTTTCCTTGCGGTGTGTGGTGGATCTGTGCCTCTTTCCTTGCAGTGTGTGGTGGGTCTGTGCCTCTGTCCTAGCTGTGTGTGGTGGGTGTGTGCACCTGTCCTAGGTGTGTGTGGATTCTTTGCCTCTGTCCTTGCTGTGTGTGGTGGATCTGTGCCTCTTTCCTTGTGGTGTGTGGTGGGTCTGTGCCTCTGTCCTAGCTGTGTGTAGTGGGTGTGTGCACCTGTCCTAGGTGTGTGTGGATTCTTTGCCTCTGTCCTTGCTGTGTGTGGTGGATCTGTGCCTCTTTCCTTGCGGTGTGTGGTGGATCTGTGCCTCTGTCCATCCTGTGTGTGGTGGATCAGTGCCTCTGTCCTTGCCGTGTGTGGTGGATCTGTGAACCTCTCCTTGCTGTGTGGTGTTATTCTGTGCCTCAGTCCTTGCTGTATGTGGTTATTTTATGCCTCTGTCCTTGCTCTGTGTGGTGTGTCTAAGTCTTTGTTCTTGCTGTGGGTGATGGATTTGTGCCCCTGTCCTTGCTGTGTGTCGTGATGTTGTGCCTCAGTCATTGCTGTGTGTGGTTGGTCTGCGTATCTGTCTTTGCTGCGTGTGGTGGATCTGTTTCTCTGTCCTTGCTGTGTGTGGCAGGTCTGCATTTCTGTCCTTGCTGTTTGTGGTGGGTCTGTGCACTTGTCCTGTCTGTATGTGCTTGGACTGGTGTCTCTGTGCAGCTGCTTTGACTGTGTTGGGTGTCTGTTCCTCTGTCCTTGCTGTGTATGGTGATTCTGTGCCTCTGTCCTTGCTGTGTACGGTGGGTCTGTGCTTTGATCCTGGCTCTGTGTGGTCAGTCTTCATCTCTGTCCTCGCTGTGTACTTCTGTGCACCTACCCTGACTGTGTGTGGTGTGTCTGTGACTTGCTCCTAGTTGTGTGCCTTTACCTTTTGTAAACCTTTCCTGGTTCTGTGTGGTGGTTTGTGCCAATGTTGTGGATCTTTGCCACTGTGCAGATGTCCTTGCTGCCTATGGTGAGTGTGTGCCTCTCTGCAGCTATTTCAACTGTACATAGTGGGTCTGTGCGTCACTGTAGCTGTCCTGACTGTGAATGCTGTGGCTCTGCTGCTGTGCAGCTGCCATGGCTGTGTTTCTCAGATGTCTACCTCTGTCCTGGCTATGTGTGGTGGTTATGTGCCACTGTGCAGCGGACCTTGTTGTGCGTGGTGGGTCTGTGCCTCTGTAATCTTTTCTGGTTGTGTGTTTGCCTCTGAGAACCTATCATGACTATATGTGGTGAGTGTGTGCCACTGTGCTGCTCTCCTAGGTGTGTATGGTGGGTCTGTGCCTCTGTACATTTGTCATGGCTGTGTGTTTTGGACATGTGAGTTTGTCTTATCAGTTTGTGCTGGTTGTCTGCCTTTGTCCACGATGTGTGTGGTGGAGTCTGCCCATGGTCAGGTTTTGTGCTGTGGCTCTGTGTCACTGTGCAGCTGTCATGGCTGTGTGTGGTGGGCCTATGCATCTGTCTTGTCTGTGTGTAGTTGGTGTGTGACTTTGTCCTGCCTGTGTGTTGTGGCAGTTAGCCTGTGTCCTAGCTGTGTGTGATAGGTCCGTGTCACTGTCCTGGGTGTGTGTGGTTGTTGTCTGCTTCTGTCTGATTGTGTGCTTGATCCTGGCTGCTGTGCATCAGCCTGACTGTATGTGGTTGGTGTGTGACTGTGTGCTGGATGTGTGTGGTTGTTGTGGGTTGTTTTGCAGATGCAGTCTCTAGTGGCAGTAATGAAGCTAAAAATCTTCCCCATCACTTCCTTTCACAGGAATCCTCAATGAGAGAGACAACTGCCCCTATGTGTACAATGTGGACCAAAAAGACACTGATCGGGATGGAGTTGGAGACCAATGTGACAACTGCCCCCTGGAGCACAACCCGGAGCAGGTGAGTGTAGTACAATGCATCAAAACCCATGGGTGTTGCGTGGGAACACCCACCCCAATGCCCATGGTACGCCTCCCTGACACAGTAAGGAAAACACAGTGACACAATTAGTGACGCACCTGCGACACATGGGGCTTGTAAATATGCCCCTTAGTGTGCTTCGAGGTTTCTTATTTACAAGCAGGAAAGATAGACTGGAAGTTTCTCTCATAATTGATAATGGAAAAAATACGAGGCCCTGTTAAAGTATTTGCTTAGGGTCACACATCATATGGTCAAGTTGGAATGCTGGGATGGATCACAGATTTTCTTGTTTCCAATTGTGCAATTCAACCATTTATTTGGTAGCTCTTTCTCCCTCCTTTGTTTTTCTTTGTTTTTTCCTTTTACATAGCAGAGTAATGTTTGTCTTTAATTTTTTGTGCGCAAAGTTAGAGCATTGGGTTGCAGGGAGAACATGGAGGGTCTGCTCGTTTTGAGCTGGAGGTTCCAAGAGGACCTTGAGCTGAACCAAGCATCTGGCTCAACCTTTCAGTGGCCTGCTCACCTCTTCCCAGAGTAAACCAGTAGTTCACTTGTAAAAAGAAAAAGTGTGGTCTGAGTTGCGTGCAGACTGTAAGACATTTTGCAACCCTAGACACCACTCCCCTCTCTCTCACTAACCCTGACCTTCCCCCATTAATCCCCCTCCCACCCTCTTGCCCCCACCACCATGCCTCCTCCCACCCCCCAACACCCATAGTGGATCCCGCCACCTGTGCCACTCTCAGGTTGGAAGTTGCATGGGGAGGCCTGTGCCGGCTTGTCCTGCCTGCAACCCAGGTTTGCCGCCTGCAGGGCCTGAGGGGCGTCCCAGCCCATTACCACTGGAATGTTCCAGTCTCTGGTATGAATGAGTCAATGCTGTCCGTCAGGCTTGTCAGTCGCAGTCTGCACGCTATGGGCAAGGCTTCCCACATGCCTTCCACCTTTCACCTCCCTTGTGATTTCAACCTCCATTCCACCCTTCCACCTCATTATGGGCCTGATTTATTTTGGCGGAGGGGTCACAAATATCCTGTGTACCATACTACAATTATTACAACTGTATGGAGATCGTAATAATGCGGCCGGGATATCCGTCACGCTTGTGACGGAGTAACTTCTCTGCCAAACTCTAAATCAGGCCTTAAGTCCTTCTTCCTCCCCTGTGCTTTCCAGTTTCCCCTCTCTTCCACCTTCTTCACCACTTCCTCTTTCCCCGCACCCTCCATCTCACTCTGTCCTTCTGTCTCTTCTATGCCTTCCACCTCCCACGTGCCTTCTGCCTCCTTCCACCTTCTCCTGTCCTTTCCCCTCCCTACGCCTTCCGCATCTCCCATGTGTTCCACTTCCCGGTGTCCTTGGATGTTTAGAGGACATGCTCAGGGACTGGAAGGTGTCCGCCACCCTATTTCATGCTGTACACTGCCCTCTGCACCTCTCCACACTGCCTCACCACAAAGCTTCACACTGCCCCGTTCTACACAGCAGAGCTCCTTTCCACACTGCGCTGGGCTGCAATGCTCCAGCCCAAACGCTTCCCATCACAGTGCTTCACCTCAGAATGCGCTGTGCCTTACCTCTCCACGCCACACAGCTCCACACCACACTACACTGTGCCACGCTGCACTGCTCTAGTCCCTCTTTATGCTAACCAGCCTTAAGGCTTCACATCACATAGTTCTACCCCACACAGTTTTAGGCTGCAATGATCCAGCCCCTCCGCTCCACGCTACTCCACCAAAATGCTTCATATTGGAATGCTCTGTCTCACCTCTCCACGCCTCACAGCTCCATGCCACACAGCTCCACACCGCAGTGCGCCATGCTGTACTGCTCCAATCCCTCTCCTCCTCACTGCCCAGCCTTAATGCTTAACACATCCTTGCTTCATACCACACAGCTCCACGCCACACAGCTCCACACCACACCACAGTGCACCACGCTGCACTGCTCTAGTCCCTCTCTATGCTGCCCAGCCTTAATGCTTCACACATCCCTGCTTCACATCACACAGTTCCACTTGACACCTGTTTATGCTGCAACGCTCCTCCCACTTCGCTCCATGGTACCCTGCAACAATGCTTCACACTGGAGTGCTCCATGCCTCACCTCTCCACAGCTCCACACCACAGTGTGCCAAACTGCACTGCTCTAGTACTCTCCTCCACGCTGCTCGGCCACAATGCTTCACACATCCCTGCTTCACATCACCCACTTCCACTCCACATCTGTTTATGCACCAACGCTCCAGACGCTTTGCTCCATGATATCCTAGAACAATGCTTCACACTAGAATGCTCTATGCTTCACCTCTCCACACCTTACAGCTCCACACCACACCACAGTGTGCCACGCTGTGCCGCTCTAGTCCTCTCCTCCACGCTGCTCGTCCACAATGCTTCACACATGCCTGCTTCACATCACCCACTTCAACTCCACACTGCTTTATGCTGCAGTGCTCCACCCCACGCCACCACTTCCCGCTAACCTGCCACAATGCTTTGCATCTGCCTGCCTCTTGTCTAGAGCTCCTCTCCTACCATGTCTGTCTGGCGGAATTCTATCTGTTGCCTGGAAGTAATTACCTCCACCATGTCTGTTTGGTGGGACTCTGCATCTTGTCTATAGGTACCCACCATGAAGGCTGTTTGGTGGTACTGCACCTCTTTGCTATAGCCACTTTCCTCCCCATGCCTCCTCCTTTTGGGACTCAGCCCTGTCTAGAGGTACTGTCCACCATCTGTCTGGTGGGGCTCTGTCTCTTGCTGGTGGTGTTCTCCTCCACCATGTCTGTCTGGTTGGACCCGCCTCTTGCTGGAGTTATTCTCCTCTACCATGTCTGTCTGGTGGGACTCTGCCTCTTGCTAGAGGTATTCTCCTTTACCAAGTCTGTCTAGAGGGACTCTTGGCTACAGTAAGTAAGGACTCTTAGACGCAGATGCTTGTATGTATGGATTCTGCTTGTATGTAGGTAATTGCATTTTATATATCGCTAACCTAGTTAGAAAGCAACAGAGCGCTGTTGTAGGAAGCTGGCCTTGTGTGTGGAGGATACCCAAGGTACTTACACCTTATTCCAGGTATCCCCTCTTAGTGAAGTGTAAGCAGAGTCTAGAAGCCAGGCTCTCTAGAGGTAGCTGTGGATGAGCAACCAAGGCTTATCTAGGAGACATGCAAAGTTCATGCAATACTACTGTAGTCACACAGCACTTACACACATGAGAGAAAACACTCAGTTGTACAAAAATAAAGGTACTTTATTTTTGGAACAAATCACCACAAAATACTATACAGGTAACCCACCCTTAGGAGGTAAGTAATACACTAAGGCCCATATTTATACTTTTTGACACAAAACTGTGCAAACAAAGTTTTGCGTCAAAAAGTATAGCGCCGGCTTGCATCATTCCAGAGCGCCAGCCGGGCGCCAAATTTATGGAATCCCGCAAGCCGCCGCAAAGGGTGGGCTATCGTCTTGGAAAATTATGTTAGCCGGGTGGAGTGGCAGTATGGTGGAAGGGGGTTTTGAACCGAAAAATTACGCTAGGCTGGTTAGAGGCAAAAAAAATGCCTTTAATCAGCCTAACGTCATTTCCTGATGCAAAATCATCCATACCACATAACTCATGTCTTAAAAAAGACAGGAGTCATGCCCACCACCCCAATGGCGAGCAAAGGGAACAAGGGTCCCCTGGTCATGGCCATTGCACCCAGTGCCATGTTGGGGTCCCATTTCAGGGCCCTCAATGGCACTTTAATTTTGTTTTAAAAATACTTACCTCTGCTTACCCTACTTACCTGGGATGGGGTCCCCCCATCCTCTGGTGTCCCTCTGGTGTGGGTGGGGGTGTTCCTGGGGCTTGGGGTGGGCACCTGTGGGCTCTTTCCATGGTGTTTGACTATGGAAATGGGTCCACAGATACCCTAACGCCTGCCCTGACCCAGGTATTAAATAATGGCGCTAAGCAGACTTAATGCCATTATTTAGGCCAGCCTACCCCCACCCCACCCCCCTCATGCACCTTTTTTGCAAGGGAGGATAAATAAGGCGCTAGGGGCTTTGAGTCATTTTTTGGACAGGAATGCCTACCTTGCATCTCATTGACTCAAGGTGGTTTCACAGATCAAAAAAATTACTTTAACTCCAATATTTTGATGCTAGTCAGGTCTAGCGTCAAAATATAAATATAGAGTTGTCTTTATTTTTTGCTAATTCAGTGCAAATAAAGTATAAATATGCCCTTAAATATACACACTATTAATCAGAAACAGGCATAAAAAAGGTTAGAAACAGTGCAAATAGCAACAACCAATAGTGACCCAAGGGGGAGCCCACACCATAAACTAAAAAAATGGAATGCAAATACAGGACCCCCACCTAGGGAAGTGAAATGTGTAGAGGGGAGCTGGGAGTACTAGAAAACCAGAGTTCAGTAACACGGTACCCCCCAGTGATCAGGAATGCAGGAGTAAACCATTGGATTTTCCCCAAACCACCCAAAAGGAGACAAAGAAGAAAAATAAGTCACCCAGAGAAGACTGCAAGTAAACCAGTTGTGGATTCCTGAAGAAAGAAGACCTGTGAGGAGAGGGAACCAAGTCCAAGAGTCACAGTGGAGGCCAGGAGGAGTAGATGCTACCCACCCAGCTGTGGATGCAGGAGTTGGGCGATGGTGAGGAAAAACAGGTCAGCCCTGCAGCCCTGAAGCCAAAGAAGAGTTCCTGATGGATGCAAATGAAGCCCTACACTGGAAGGAAGATTGCAGACGGGTGTCAGTGCAGGAGTTCCAAAAAGCTTTAGCACAGGCAAACTCATGGTTAGTGAAAAGGAGGTGCTGCCGGAGACCAGCAAGGCCCAGGAAGACTCAACCCAGGAGGGGGGAGTCACAGAGGTCCCTCAGCGTCGCAGAGAGTCCTGAGGAGCAGAGGCAGCACCCACAGGAGACACACAAGACGGGGGCATAGGAGTCGCAGAAGAAGCCCACCCTGCACTACAAAAGAGAATCCCACGCTGCAGGAGAACCACGCAGGAGGCTCTGCTTTGCAGGATAGAGTGCCGGGGGCTGAGCTACATGTTGCCTAAACATCCCTTGGAGGAGATGCAAACAAGCCTTTGCAGCTGCAAGAGACATGATGCATGGGGGAAATGTCCTGCGTGCGTAGGCAAAGGCTTACCTCCACCAAAGTTGGGCATCTGGCAGAGAGGACCCAGAGGACTACTCCGGACCACCACCCATGATGCAGGATCCACGAAACTCAGCAGGAGAGAGGATCCCCAGGAGCCAATCGTTGCTTGCTGTAGGTGCCTGCGGTTGCAGGAGAGTGACTCCTTCACTCCAAGGGAGATTCCTTCTTCTTGTGCAGGCTGAAGATTTGCTGTCTTCTGAGGATGCATGGCCAGGGAAATGTTGCAAAGCTAGCAGGAGACATGGAAACAAAGTTGCAGAAGAGTCTTCTTCGTTGTAGCAGAGTTTGTCGGTTCCAGTGGCCAGAAGTTGAAGCATAGTTTGCAGAGGAGTCCTGCTTTAATCTTGCAAGTCAAATCTAAGGACCCACCCAAGGGAGAGACCCTAAATAGCCCTTACAGAGGGATTGGTCACCTAACCAGGTAAGCACCTACCAGGAGAGGGCTCTGACGTCACCAACCTGGCCTCACCACTCAGATGCTCCCAGAGTTCCCCGCCAACCTTGGAAACGTGACGGCAGAACCCAGGGACCCTATGGAGGAGCTCTGGACACCACCCCTGGGGTGGTGATGGACAGGGGAGTGGTCACTCCACTTTCCATTGTCCAGTTTTGGGACAGAGCTGGGACTGGGGGGGTCCCTGAACCGGTGTGGATTGGTTTATGCACAGAGGGCACCAAATGTGCCCTTCAAAGCAAACCAGTGGCTTGGGGAGGCTACCCCTCCCAAGCCTGTAACACCTATGTTCGATGGCATCTGTCGCTGTAGATACACATGGTATGCATGAGCTCGCCATCTGGTGTTGGGTCGGAGTGTTACAAGTTGTTTTTCTTCGAAGAAGTATTTTCGAGTCACGGGACCGAGTGACTCCTCCTTCTGTGCTCATTGCGCATGGGCGTCGACTCCATCTTCGATTGTTTTCTTTCCGCCATCGGGTTCGGACGTGTTCCTGTCGCTCCGAGTTTCGGAACGGAAAGATAGCTGAAAACGGAAGATTTTCGACGGTATCGTTGCGATCCGGTTCGAGATAGACACATACGACGACGCGTTGAACATCGAAGCGCTTCGGTGCCCTTCGGGGTAGATTTCGGCACCCCGTCGGGGCCTAGTCGGCCCGACCGCGTGGAGAACAACGCCGATGGAACGGACCCCGTTTCGATTCTGCCCCGAATGCCACAACAAATATCCTTATACGGACCTACACTCGGTCTGTAACCTGTGCCTGTCACCCGAGCACAGCAAAGAATCCTGTGAGGCCTGTCGGGCGTTCCGGTCCCGAAAAACTCTGCGCGACCGTCGAGCGAGAAGACTGCAGATGGCGTCCACGCCAAAGGAGCGTCGACAGTTCGAGACAGAAGAGGAACAGGAGGAATCCTTTTCCATCCAGGATTCAGACTCCGACGAGCTAGACTCTACAAAAACTGTGAGTAAGACGTCGAGATCAGAACTTAAGAAAGGAAAAAAGGCCCAGGGGACGCCACTGCCAACCGGCCATGGCTCCACCCAAATTCTCGGTGACCAACAATCGGCACCGAAAAAGGCCCATTCAGTGTCGAGATCGTCCGACTTCGGTCGAGACACCGGCACGCAGCCTCCTCGGGACCGAGAGAGTGCTAAACAGAAGCATCGACACCGAGAGTTCGGTGTCGACACGGATCGACGCCGAGACAGTGGCGCCGAAGACCATAGAGGCCAAGAATTTTCGGCACAGAAAAAGAGGAAGGTTACCTCGGAGCCGAAAAAACAAACAACAGGGTTTTCGGAGCCGAAAAAAGCGACATCAGACCCTGTTTCTGGCTCCTATACTGAAGAGCATTCTATGTCTTCTCAAATGAAGAAACATAGATTTGAACAAGAACTGCAATCCACTGACGTGGATCATACGCAAAAGCGTATCTTTATTCAGCAGGGGACTGGGAAGATCAGTACCCTTCCACCTGTCAAACGAAAGAGAACGCTTCAGTTTACTCCTCAGCAACAAACAGCACAAAAGGTAACACCTCCTCCCTCGCCTCCACCTGTAACTCCGGCTTCGCCAACTTACACCCCGTCACATTCGCCAGCTCACACCGCCATGAGCCACGATGACCAAGATCAGGATGCGTGGGACTTGTACGACGCTCCAGTGTCTGATAACAGCCCAGACACATACCCAACTAGGCCATCACCACCGGAAGACAGCACAGCCTACTCACAAGTGGTGGCTAGAGCAGCTCTATTCCATAATGTGGAACTACACTCGGAACAAGTAGAGGATGATTTTTTATTTAACACCCTCTCTTCAACCCACAGCTCCTACCAAAGCCTGCCGATGCTCCCAGGCATGCTACGCCATGCAAAGGACATTTTCAAGGAGCCAGTTAAAAGTAGGGCAGTGACGCCTAGGGTGGACAAAAAGTATAAGGCGCCTCCTACGGACCCTGTATTCATCACCTCTCAACTGCCACCAGATTCTGTGGTGGTAGGGGCTGCCAGAAAACGGGCAAATTCACACACTTCTGGGGATGCACCTCCCCCAGATAAAGAAAGCAGGAAGTTCGATGCAGCCGGGAAGAGGGTTGCTGTCCAAGCAGCAAACCAGTGGCGCATCGCAAATTCACAAGCGCTGCTAGCGCGATACGACAGAGCCCACTGGGATGAGATGCAGCATCTCATTGAACATCTCCCAAAAGATCTGCAAAAAAGAGCAAAACAGGTTGTTGAGGAGGGTCAAAACATTTCCAACAATCAAATACGCTCCTCCATGGATGCAGCAGACACGGCCGCAAGGACCATTAATACGTCGGTTACCATCCGTAGGCACGCATGGCTCAGAACGTCTGGTTTCAAGCCAGAAATTCAGCAGGCAGTGCTTAACATGCCAGTAAACGAAAAACTTCTGTTCGGTCCGGAGGTCGACACAGCCATAGAAAAGCTCAAGAAGGACACTGACACTGCCAAGGCCATGGGCGCACTCTACTCCCCGCAGAGCAGAGGATCTTATAACACCTTCCGCAAAACACCTTTTAGAGGAGGGTTTCGGGGTCAGGCCACACAAGCTAGCACCTCACAGTCCGCACCGCCCACCTACCAGGGACAGTACAGGGGAGGTTTTCGGGGCCAGTATAGAGGGGGGCAATTCCCTAGGAATAGAGGAAGATTTCAAAGCCCCAAAACCACTACCAACAAGCAGTGACTCACACGTCACTCACCCCTCCCACACAACACCAGTGGGGGGGAGGATACGTCAATATTACGAAGCATGGGACAAAATAACTACAGACACATGGGTCCTAGCAATTATCCAACATGGTTATTGCATAGAATTCATGCAATTCCCTCCAGACATACCACCAAAATCACAAAATTTATCAAAATACCATTCACAGCTTCTAGACATAGAAGTTCAAGCACTACTGCAAAAAAATGCAATAGAATTAGTACCAAACACACAAATAAACACAGGAGTTTATTCACTGTACTTCTTGATACCAAAAAAGGACGAAACACTGAGACCAATTCTAGACCTCAGGGTAGTAAACACATTCATCAAATCAGACCACTTTTACATGGTCACACTACAAGAAGTGTTACCATTGCTCAAAAAACACGACTACATGACAACCCTAGACCTCAAGGACGCATATTTCCATATACCAATACATCAATCACACAGGAAATATCTAAGGTTTGTATTCAAAGGAATACATTACCAATTCAAAGTATTGCCTTTTGGTTTAACAACCGCTCCAAGAATATTCACAAAATGCCTAGCAGTAGTCGCTGCACACATCAGAAGGCAGCAAATACATGTGTTCCCGTATCTAGACGACTGGCTAATCAAAACCAGTTCGCTCACACAATGCTCAAACCACACAAATCAAGTCATACAAACCCTCTACAAACTAGGGTTCACCGTCAACTTTGCAAAATCAAACATTCTGCCAAGCAAAGTACAGCAATATCTAGGAGCCATAATAGACACGACAAAAGGAGTAGCAACGCCAACTCCACAAAGGATCCACAATTTCAACAGGGTCATTCAACACATGTCTCCAAACCAAACAATACAAGCAAGAACAATACTACAGCTCCTAGGCATGATGTCCTCATGCATAGCCATTGTCCCAAACGCAAGACTGCACATGAGGCCCTTACAACAGTGCCTAGCCTCACAGTGGTCTCAAGCACAGGGTCACCTTCTAGATCTGGTGTTGCTAGACCGCCAAACTTACCTCTCGCTTCTATGGTGGAACAGTATAAATTTAAACATAGGGCGGCCTTTCCAAGACCCAGTGCCACAGTACGTAATAACAACAGATGCTTCCATGACAGGGTGGGGAGCACATCTCAATCAACACAACATAAGAGGACAATGGAACATACATCAAACAAAACTGCATATAAATCATCTAGAATTATTAGCAGTTTTTCAAGCACTAAAAGCTTTCCAACCAATCATAACCCACAAATACATCCTTGTCAAAACAGACAACATGACAACGATGTATTATCTAAACAAACAAGGAGGAACACATTCAACGCAGTTAAGCTTGTTAGCTCAAAAAATATGGAAGTGGGCAATCCACCATCAAATTGGTCTAATAGCACAGTTTATTCCAGGGATCCAGAATCAGGTGGCAGACAATCTCTCTCGAGATCACCAGCAAGTCCACGAATGGGAAATCCACCCACAGATTCTGAACACCTACTTCACACTCTGGGGAACACCACAAATATACTTATTTGCAACAAAAGAGAACGCAAAATGCCAAAACTTCGCGTCCAGATACCCACACAAGCAATCCCAAGGCAATGCCCTATGGATGAACTGGTCAGGAATATTTGCTTACGCTTTTCCTCCTCTCCCTCTCCTTCCTTACCTAGTAAACAAATTGAGTCAAAACAAACTCAAACTCATTTTAATAGCACCAACGTGGGCAAGACAACCCTGGTACACAACACTGCTAGATCTGTCTGTAGTACCACACATCAAACTGCCCAACAAACCAGATCTGTTAACGCAACACAACCAACAGATCAGACACCCGGACCCAGCATCGCTGAATCTAGCAATCTGGCTCCTGAAATCCTAGAATTCTGACACTTACAACTTAGCCAAGAGTGTATGGAAGTCATAAAGCAGGCCAGAAGGCCATCCACTAGACACTGCTACGCAAGTAAGTGGAAAAGATTTGTTTGGTACTGCCATCATAATCAGATACAACCACTAGACGCAACTCCAAAACATATAGTAAATTACTTGCTCCATTTACAAAAAGCAAAGCTAGCCTTCTCTTCTATTAAAATACACCTTGCAGCAATATCTGCATACCTGCAAACTACATATTCAACTTCCTTGTATAGGATACCAGTTATCAAAGCATTCATAGAAGGGCTTAAAAGAATTATACCACCAAGAACACCACCTGTTCCTTCATGGAACCTAAACGTGGTTCTAACAAGACTCATGGGCCCACCTTTCGAACCCATGCACTCTTGCGGAATACAATTCCTAACCTGGAAAGTTGCCTTTCTCATCGCCATTACATCTCTAAGAAGAGTAAGTGAAATTCAAGCGTTCACAACACAAGAGCCTTTTATACAAATACATAAAAATAAGGTCGTCCTACGACCTAATCCAAAATTTTTACCCAAAGTTATTTCACCATTCCATCTAAATCAAACGGTAGAACTACCAGTTTTTTTCCCACAGCCAGATTCTGTGGCTGAAAGAGCACTACATACATTAGATGTCAAAAGAGCATTAATGTACTACATTGACAGAACAAAAAACATCAGAAAAACTAAACAGCTATTTATTGCATTCCAAAAACCTCATGCAGGTAACCCAATATCAAAACAAGGTATAGCCAGATGGATAGTTAAATGCATCCAAATCTGCTACCTTAAAGCAAAAAGACAACTGCCCATTACTCCCAGGGCACATTCAACAAGGAAAAAAGGTGCTTCAATGGCCTTTTTAGGAAACATCCCAATGCAGGAAATATGTAAGGCAGCCACTTGGTCTACGCCTCACACATTCACCAAACACTACTGTATAGATGTGCTATCCGCACAACAAGCTACAGTAGGTCAAGCTGTATTAAGAACTCTATTTCAGACAACTTCTACTCCTACAGGCTAAACCACCGCTTATGGGGAACTAACTGCTTACTAGTCTATGCATACCATGTGTATTTACAGCGACAGATGCCATCGAACTGAAAATGTCACTTACCCAGTGTACATCTGTTCGTGGCATCAGTCGCTGAGATTCACATGGACCCACCCACCTCCCCGGAAGCCTGTAGCAGTTCAGAAGTTGCCTTCAATTTTGTACATTTGTATATATATTACTTAATCCTTTAATAGGTACATACTTACATTTTTCATTGCGCGGGCACTATTACTATAGTACAACTCCTACCTCACCCTCTGCGGGGAAAACAATCGAAGATGGAGTCGACGCCCATGCGCAATGAGCACAGAAGGAGGAGTCACTCGGTCCCGTGACTCGAAAATACTTCTTCGAAGAAAAACAACTTGTAACACTCCGACCCAACACCAGATGGCGAGCTCATGCATACCATGTGAATCTCAGCGACTGATGCCACGAACAGATGTACACTGGGTAAGTGACATTTTCATTCTAGAGTGAGAGGGTGTAACACCCCTCTCCCAAAGGAAATCCTTTGTTCTGCCTTCCTGGGCTTGATCAGATCAAGCAGTAGGAGGGCAGAAACCTGTCTGAGGTGTGGCAGCAGCTGGGCTGCCTGGAAAACCCTGTAAGACTGGTGGTAGCAATACTGGGGGTCCTCTAAGGAGCCCCCAGAGTGCATGGAATCCTACTTCCAATACTTGCAACAGTATTGGGGTATGATTCTGACATGTTTGATACCAAACATGCCCAGGTTCGGAGTTACCAATATGTAGCTGGACATAGGTAGTGACCTGTGTCCAGTACACGCTTAAAATTGTGTCCCTGCACTCACAAAGTCCAGGAAATGGATCTGGAGTTCGTGGGGGCTCCTCTGCTAGTGCATGGGTGCCCTCACACACAGGTACCTTCACCCTGCCCTGTGGGATGAGAGGGACTGCCATAGGGGTGACTTACAGTGACCTGTAGTGAAACCGGGTGCATGCCCCCATTTCACCCAGGCTGCAATGGCAGGCCCGCAGAACCCTTTGCATGGGCTCCCTATAGGTGGCAGAATAACTGCTGCAGCCCATAGGGATCCCCTGGAACCTCAAGGCCCTGGGTACTTAGGTACCATATACTAGGGACTTACATTGGTGGACCAGTATGCCAATTGCAGGAAGAAAAAGGTACAATTTATAGGAGAGAGCAAAACCACTGGGGTCCTAGCTAGCAGGAACCCAGTAGATGCAGTCAAACATACTTGAAACAGGCAGAAAATGGGGGGTAACCATGCCAAGAAAGAGGGCACTCTCCAACAGTTGTACACTACTTGAGGGATCACACAAATACTGTTATCTAGGGGTGTCCTGTCAGGAAGCTTGCTCTTAACTTCATTAACGTTTTGTAACACTCCCCATACAAAGGGGCACAAAAGGCTTCTGCTGCTTTTCCATTTCATCTTCTGCTGTAAAAAAAAACAGACTGAAAGTTGGCTTCCAGCTTTAATGGTATTCCCCAATAATGACATTTCCCCACAGACGGATTCAGATTCTGATCTCATTGGCGACAAGTGTGATAGCAATGAAGATATTGACGAAGACGGTCACCAGAATAACCTGGACAACTGCCCCTACGTGCCCAACGCTAACCAGGCCGATCACGACAAGGACGGCAAGGGGGACGCCTGTGACCATGATGACGATAACGACGGCATTCCAGACGAGAAGGACAACTGCAGGCTGGTCTTCAATCCCGACCAGAAGGATACTAATGGTGAGATTCAGATTGTTCTATAGAAACAAGCTTATAGAAGCCACTGCACTCCAGGCACGCCCGTCTCCAGGATGAGATGCATTAAAGCACAGACTTAATGAGCGGCCAAGAACCACATTTTGATCTGGGTGGTGGAATCGTTATCAACATTACAGTTTTTAGAAATTAATGCAAATGCTGTCTTTAATGCCCATTGGGGTTGGTAGCTTGGAAGGTTTTCTTTACATCAGCTGTTATTGGTGGTGTAGTGCCCTTTCAGAAACTCATCCCTTACGCACAGCATGTATTCATCCAAATAGAGGAGTGGGGAATGAGGCAGGGACGCCAAAGGCTGTATCGTGTGGTTTTAGTGACCTGTTAAGTAGCACCGTGATTACAAAGAGGTTCATCACATCCTCCAAGATCAGCCTAAACTGAGAGTCACATGGTTGAGGGATATTATGTCTTAAATTTCATCAGTGTCGCCAATTGTTCTTCAGTGTGAAACCTCTTTCTTCTTAGCTGACGGTCGTGGTGATATCTGCCAAGATGACTTTGACAAGGACAATGTTCTGGATATCGATGATGTCTGCCCTGAGAATTATGAGATCAGCGAAACTGATTTTCGCAAGTTCCAGATGGTACCTCTCGATCCCAAGGGAACATCGCAGATTGACCCCAACTGGGTTGTCCGGCACCAGGGGAAGGAGCTGGTTCAGACTGTCAACTGCGATCCTGGCCTTGCGGTTGGTGAGTAGAACCCATCGGTGGATGCGAGAAGGACTCTTGGGTTGTGCAGGCACCATTAAAATGTATGATATGAATTTGGCGAAGATCTTGGCTTGCACCCAGGACACTAGGAAGTCAACAGTGACCATTTAACAGTGTCTTTGAGATTCAGAGAGTAATCGTTGTGTCTGTCTGTACCAACCGGACACGGAGAAGCGCTTGCAGGTTTCCATGGATCTGTAGGTTTTTGCACTAGCTCTGGCTTGGATTTGAAGCTTTACTGCCCCTCTGAGTGTAAACTGAGAACATTATAAGGAATTACAAAAGATACACAGTCAGGACTTTAGTTAGATCTAAAGGTTCATATTTTTGCAAAGTGGTCATCTTAATAGACTGGTTTAGCTAGTAATCATAATTTGAGTTAAAAGTGGTTATGTTTCAATAAAATACCATTGAGTGGCTCCATGGCCATTAAAAGCAGATGCAGGTGGTAGGGGTCTCACACAAGTCTTTTTGTCCCTCAGGGTTTGACGAGTTCAATGCTGTTGACTTCAGTGGCACCTTCTTCATCAACACAGAGCGCGATGATGACTACGCTGGCTTTGTGTTCGGCTACCAGTCCAGCAGCCGCTTTTACGTTGTGATGTGGAAGCAGATCACACAGACGTACTGGGACACCACACCCACCAAGGCTCAGGGCTACTCTGGCCTCTCCATAAAAGTAGTGAACTCCACCACCGGCCCCGGCGAACACCTGCGCAATGCCCTGTGGCACACAGGAAACACCGCTGGCCAGGTAAGGAGCTCAGAGGTCACCTTCATATGGTGATGAGTGGTCCGAGGAGGGAGAGTCTAGTAAGGCACTACATTTTGGGGATGTGTGAGAAATGACTGTGACTGGCAGTACAGACCTGGACTTGAGTGGTCACAAGTGAGTGAACAGAGTGAGTGATGCTATCATTGTTATCAACCAACCCATGCAAGTGTTGTACCAGCCATGCCTTGTAGCAGGGGTACAGTCGCATGCATTGGATTCACTGCCCCTTGGCAAACCATTTAAGGGATCAATGTCCACAGAGTGCTGTCAGTCTTCACCCGTAGGCCTGATATGAGATGATGGCTACAGACCAGAATGGGGCTGTTTCTTGTCACAAGGTGTGAGCCACCACCCCATGTTAGATTAAATACTGACCACGCCACATCTTCCCTCTGTGCTACAGAGCATGCATAACCTGCAACACACGCCACCCGCTGATATCTATCGCAGTGCAATCATAGGGATCCGTGGTCTGTGACAACTGCAGCAACAATGGGTTTTGGTGTACTCACATAATGCAACATAGAAGCACTCTTGGCCCCTGTGGTCAACAGCGCATGGGACTTTTTTGAGAATTTATTTTCCCTGTAAAATGAGCAGCACTTTTTCTGCTTATGATGGCTAAAACCACACTCATTCCCTTGGTGCCTGCAGGCACCAATTTACCGCTTGCAGAGGAAAGTCCCTGACACTAGGAAGTGAAACTCCGTCCTTCATAGAGCAGTAAATCCAGAGCTCTGAAAAGTGGGAGATGCTCACACACTGTGTTACTAACCAAGTTCCTGTGCTCCTCAGGTTCGCACTCTGTGGCACGACCCTCGCCACACAGGATGGAAGGACTTCACTGCCTACAGATGGCACCTGACCCACAGGCCAAAGACTGGCTTCATCCGGTAAGTACTGTGGCTGAAAGTGTGACCCTTGGGATGTGCTTGAGGCCTGTGTCCTTTCAGCAAGGACATCAATTTACCAAAGTGCCATGGGTGAAGAAAGTGACATTACAGAACTGACCCCTTGTTTTGCCCATAGCCACTCACAAGACTCCTCTTTGCTGCAGGAGGTTAGGGGGTTGTAGGGTCAGGAAGTGGAAAGTATAGAATATAAACAGTTCTCCTCCAGCTCTGTTCACTTTCTGCTGCCGTCTTCTTCATCCCTGAAGCAGGGGGTAGCAAGCACACTGGCAGGGTAGGAATGGTCAGTAGCAACTGCTCCTCGTTCATGCCACACGAGTGGCGAGTGATGTTGGTGGAGTGAGCGTATGGCTACTTAGGTGCACATCCTCTGTGCAGAGAAAGAACTGGCATTTGTAAATCCCCCTCTATCCCAAGAAAAGTCTACCGTGGCCTGATGTCTGAACACCCCATCAAGTCAAGGACAGCTAGTGGCCAATCATCTCCCTGTAAGGAACAGCCAGACATGGCAGGGCACTTATCAACCCTATAAAGGTATTCATGAACTGCATTCATAAAGCATACATCACTCAAGGAACAGACATTTGAAGCAGGGTGATCATCACCCCCTCTTCCTATAGATAGTTAAGAATAGAGTCCATAAATCTCGTGTCTGAGGCCGATGAAAGCATACATCAATAAAGTCACCTCCTCTGAAGAACCGGCATGCGTGGCATGGCACTCTTACTGCCACGTCAGAGCAGCAGACACAGTGGTGCCCCAACAGTAGTGCTGTTTGTGAGGGTCAGTGGAGTCCAGACAGTAGTGCTGTCCTGTGGGGGTCAGCGGTGTCCAGGCAGTAGTTCTGTCCTGTGGGGGTCAGTGGTGGCGACAGTAGTGCTGTCCTGTGGGGGTCAGCGGTGTCCAGGCAGTAGTGTAGGAGGCAGGCTCAGTTTATGGTGTACACCTATGGTGTGGCACCGTAGACTGAGTCCAGGCAACCCTTAGTGATAGTGCTTAGGTGTCCAGATAGCAGAAGCTCTCGAGGGGTAGTTGTGGTGAGCAGCTAAATCTTATCCAGGAGGAGTGTAAAGCACTTACAATAGCACAATAGTTGGTCAGTAACTGAAAGAACCACACAGAGTGTTGAAAAAATACAAGTTTCTTTATTACAACACTACTGTTACTCTAACATTGGTATATCTCCACCAGGAGATACCAACATACAAAAAATATACTGTAGGAAGTTGGCTCTCGATATACTATCTCTAAGTGAGAGATAGTGTGCACAGAGTCCAAGGGTCCCCGTTAGAGGTTGATAGTGGCAAAATTAGATAATTCTAATGCTCTATATTGTAGTAGTGTGGTCGAGCAGTAGGCTTATCACAGGGTAGTGTTAAGCATTTGTTGTACATACCCACAGGCAAAAAATGAGGAACACACAATCAAAGACTTAACTCCAGGCCAATAGTTTTTATATAGAAAATATATTTTCTTAATTTATTTTAGAACCACAAGATTCAAGATTTGAAGTAAATACATAAAATGCAAGGTACTCCACACAGGTAAGTAAGGAACTTTTGAATTAGAGCAGTAATATACACAGTTTTAGTTAAAATGGCAATAAGCTATTTTAAAAGTGGACACAGTGGAAAAATCAACAGTTCCTGGGGGAGGTAAGTATTGGTTAGTTTTTCCGGTAAGTAAGGCACTTACAAGTTCAAGTTCCTAGGCAGCCCACCGTTGGGGGTTCAAGGCAAACCCAAAGTTACTGCACCAGCAACACAGGGCCGGTCAGGTGCAGAAGTCAAACGAGGGCCCAAAACACATCGGTGCCTATGGAGAACAGGGGTGCTCCGGTTCCATTCTGCCAACAAGTAAGTACCTGCGTTTTTGGAGGGCAGACCAGGGGGGGTTATGTAGAACACTGGGGGGGGGGGACACAAGTAGGTACACAAAACACACCCTCAGCGGCACAGGGGCGGCCGGGTGCAGTGTGCATAGCAGGCATCGGGTTTTCAAAAGGAATCAAAGGAGGGACCCAGGGGTCACTCTAGTGGTGCAGGCAGGTCACAGGGGGGCTTCTTGGGCCAGCCACTGACTGGGCTAGGCAGAGGGTTGCCAGAGGGTCATCCTGCACTGGAGTTTGGTTCCTTCTGGTCCTGGGGGCTGTGGGTGCAGTGCTTGGTCCAGGCGTCGGGTTCTTTGTTCCAGGCAGTCGCGGTCAGGGGGAGCCTCTGAATTCTCTCTGCATGCGTCACTGTGGGGGTCCAGGGGGGTAGTCTCGGGTTACTCACAAGGCCGCAGTCACCTGGAAGTCCTCCCTGTAGTGTTGGTTCTCTGGAACTCGAGCCGGGGGCATCGGGTGCAGAGGGTGAAGTCTCACGCTTCCGGCGGGAAGAGTGAGATCTTTAGAAGTTGCTTCAAAGTTGCAAAAATGTTGCTGTTGCTGAACAGTGCCACTGTTCTCTGGAGTTTCTTCGTCTTTCGGTTCAGGGCAGTCCTCTGAGGCTTCAGAAGTTGCTGGTCCCTGTCAGATGCATCGCGGTGCAGGTTCTTTAAATCTGGAGACAGGTCGGTAGGGCTGGGGCCAAGGCAGTTGTCATCTCTGTCGTCTCTTCAGAGCTTTCAGGTCAGCAGTCCTTCTTCTTTGTGTAGGTTGCTGGAATCTGATTTCCTGGGTTCTGGGTCGCCCCTAAATACTAGATTTAGAGGTGTGTTTAGGTCAGGAGGGCAGTAGCCAATGGCTACTGTTCTGGACAGTGGCTACACCCTCTTTGTGCCTCCTCCCCGAGGGGAGGGGGGCACATCCCTAATCCTATTGGGGGAATCCTCCAATCTCAAGATGGAGGATTTCTAAAAGAAAGGGGTCTCCTTAGGGGCTGTCCTGACTGGTGGGTGACTCCTCATTATCTCCTCCAACCTTGCTGCCAAAAGTGGGGGCAGTGGCCGGAGGGGCGGGCATCTCCACGAGCTGGGATGCCCTGGAGTGCTGTAACAAAAGGCATAACCCTTTGAGGCTCACCGCAAGGTGTTACAGTTCCTGCAGGGGGAGATGTGAAGTACCTCCACCTAATACAGGCTTGTTCCTGGCCACAGAGTGACAAAGGCACTCTCCCCATGTGGCCAGAAAGTTCTCTGGTTGTGGCAGGCTGGCAGAGACTGGTCAGCCTAGCCCTAGGAGTCGGACTGGTATTCAGGGGGCATCTCTAAGATGCCCTCTGGGTGCATTTTACAATAAATTCCACACTGGCATCAGTGTGCATTTATTGTGCTGAGAAGTTTGATACCAAACTTCCCAGATTTCAGTGTAGCCATTATGGAACTGTGGAGTTCGTGTTTGACAAACTCCCAGACCATATACTCTTTATGGCTACCCTGCACTTACAATGTCTAAGGTTTTGCTTAGACACTGTAGGGGCATAGTGCTCATGCACATATGCCCTCACCTGTGGTACAGTGCACCCTGCCTTAGGGCTGTAAGGCCTGCTAGAGGGGTGACTTACCGATACCACAGGCAGTGTTAGGTGGGCATGGCACTCTTGAGGGGAGTGCCATGTCGACTTAGTCATTTTCTCCCCACCAGCACACACAAGCTGTGAGGCAGTGTGCATGTGCTGAGTGAGGGGTCCCCAGGGTGGCATAAGACATGCTGCAGCCCTTAGGGACCTTCCATGGCACCAGGGCCATTGGTACCATAGGTACCATTTACAAGGGACTTATCTGGGTGCCAGGGCTGTGCCAATTGTGGGAACAAAGGTACAGTTTAGGGAAAGGACACTGGTGCTGGGCCTGGTTAGCAGGGTCCCAGCACACTTTCAATCATAATGGCATCAACAAAAGGCAAACAGTCAGGGGGTAACCATGCCAAGGAGGCATTTCCTTACACATACACTTAGTAATAATCAGGGAAAGCATAGAAATACATGAGACCCTATTAGTATAAGAATGGAGGTGCCCAACCCAGGTAAGTGTTAGGATCCCAGAGGCCGGGGCAGTAGGAAATCACTAGAGATAAATAGTAGAAATCTCACAGGCACCCGGGTGCAGAGTTGTTATTGAGCCGGGTGTCCCATAGGCTAACACAGGACCATCGCAGTTGGATTTTTATGGATTCAGGACCCTTCCCAGTGGACCCCAAGGAAACCAGTTGGCACAAGGAAGGTTGGAGAGTGTCCCCACCGGTGGATACCCAGAAGACCGGAGTACCTACACCAGAGAGCCCAGATGCATAGCGGTGAAATGAAGTCAGAAACCCTTGTTGGAGTCAATAGAAGCCTCAGTTGTCCTGCTGCTTTTGTGACCTGTGGACCAGGCTAGTAGAACCAAAAAATTGATTCCGGACATAAAGAACTTGAAAAAGAAGGGGACAGTGTCCAGACCACTCATAGATGTCCAGGTAATGTAGTTTGGCAATGCCCACCCTCTTGGAGGTGAAGTTCCTGCAGGTCAGTGAAGAATGAAGTCCAGGGGATACAAGAGATCCTTGGAGTCACCCATAATCTGTCCCATGTCAGTTGCCGGATTGCAGGAGGGTCAGTGACCCGAAGGCCCACCAACACGCTGTGGTAAACGTAAATAGCTGTTGCAAAGAAGATTGCAGGTTTTGGAGGACCAGCAAGGTCCTAGTGACTTGACCCTCGGAGGGGAGTCAGGACAGGCCTTCAACAGCAAGGAAAGTGAATTGGAGGAGACCCCACGAGTGACCCACCTGCAGCAGGCACAGGGAGTCACAAGGAGGCCTCAGCAGCACAACAAAACAGGAGCCTCACGTCGCAGGAGCTGCACAGTGGAAGCTGAATCAGGAGCTGCAGAGTGCTAGGGGCTGGGGATTGTAGGAGCTCAAAGGTCTCTTGGAGGAAGAGCCAACAAACCTTGGCAAGAGCAGCAGTTGCGGTGCACAGGGGTTCCGGCCCAGTGGCTGCAAGGGCCCACCGTCTCCCAAGTTGGTCAGAAGACAAGCTGGACCAAGAGAGGACCACAGAACCACCAGCGTTGCAGAGCCTTTTGATGTCCACGGGACAGCAGGATCCACCAGCCGGTCGTTGTCGTCTTGAGGTGCCTGCGGATGCAGGAGAGTGACTCCTTCACTCCAAGGAAGATTCTTTCCTCCTTCTTGGTGCAGAGAGTGCCCTTGTGACCCAGGAGGATGCACAGCCCCAGATGTTGCAGAAATCTTTCAGGAGATGGAGAAACAATGTTGCAGTGGGAGCTCTCCCAACTGGATACAGTCTTGTTTCAGTCCCTAAGGCAGACCAGCTGCGGTTCCAGAGGCCAGGAGCACAAGATGTCTTGCAAAGAATTTCCTTGTAGAGTCTTGCTCAACGAGTCTCAGGACCCATCCTCTGGGGAGCCCTTAAGTAACCCTAAAAGGGGGTTGGTCACTTTCTGTAGTGACCACCTATCAGAGAAACCAGGGATGTCATCTACCAGGGGCCTCCACACATCTTGTTTTCAGGATGACAGAATAAACCAGCCACCTGGCAGATCTCTGTGCACCTCCCAAGGGTTCCTGTAGGAAAATGGCTCCCTGTTGCAGTTACCGCCACACACTCTGTGGCCAAGAACAAAGCCTGTACTGGGTGGAGGTGCTTCTCACCTCCCCCTGCAGGAACTGTAACACCTGGCGGTTAGCCTCAAAAGGCTCATGCCTTTTGTTACAGCACCCCAGGGCATCCCAGCTAGAGGAGATGCCTGCCCCTCTGGCCACTGCTGCCACTTTTTGTGGCAAGGCTGGAGGAGATAATGAGGAAAGCAAGGCAGAGTCACACACCAGTCAGGACAGCCCCTAAGGTGCCCTGAGTTGAGGTGACCCTTGCCTTTAGAAATCCTCCATCTTGAGATTGGAGGATTCCCCCAATAGGAATAGGGATGTGCCTCCCTCCCCTCAGGGTGGAGGCACAAAGGGTGTAGCCACCCTCAAGGGCAGCAGCCATTGGCTACTGCCCTGTGACCTAAACACATTCCTAAATTCAGTATTTAGGGGCCACCCTGAACCCAGGAAATCAGATTCCTGCAACCTACAACAAGGACTGCTGACCTGAAAGCCCCGCAGAGACGACGGAGACAAAACCTGACTTGGCCCCAGCCCTACTGGCCTGTCTCCATACTCATAGAACCTGCACAGCGACACATGCGACAGGGAACAGCGACCTCTGAGGACTTAGAGGACTGCCCTGAACCCGAAGGACCAAGAAACTCCAGAGAACAGCGGCACTGTTCAAAAACTGCAACAACTTTGCAACTTTAGAGCAACTTTCAAAGAACTCTCTCTTCCTGACGGAAGTGTGAGACCTTACACTCTGCACCTGACGCCCCCAGGTGACTTAGACGACATGGGTAACCCGAGTTGCGCCCCCCACAGTGACTCCTGCAGAGAGGATCCAGAGGCTCCACCTGACTGTGACTGCCTGGTAACAAGGAACCCGACGCCTGGACCAAGCAGTGCACTCGCAGCCCCCAGGACCGACAGGAACCACCCACCAGTGCAGGAGTAACCAGCAGATGGCCCTCTTCCTATCACAGTCGGTGGCTGGCCCGAGTAGCCCCCCTGTGCCTTGCCTGCATCGCCTAAGTGACCCCGGGTCCCTCTATTGCTTTCTATAGCAAACCCAACACCTACTTCACACACTGCACCTGGCCGCCCCTGTGCCGCTGAGGGTGTATTTTGTGTACCTGTTTGTGACCCCCCCCAGTGCTCTACAAAACCCCCCTGGTCTGCTCCCCGAGGACGCAGGTACTTGCTGCTAGCAGACTGGAACCGGAGCACCCCTGTTCTCCATAGGCGCCTATGCTATTTGGGCCCTACTTTGACCTCTGCACCTGACCAGCCCTGTGTTGCTGGTGCTGGGTGTTTGGGGTTAACTTGAACCCCCAACAGTGGGCTGCCTATGCACCAGAGACTGAACTTGTAAGTGCTTTAATTACCTGAAAAACTAACCAATACTTACTCCCCCAGGAACGGTTGATTTTTGCAGTATCCACTAACTTATATAATAGCTTATTGCCATTTTTGCCAAAAGTGTACATTACTGTTTTCATTAAAAGTTCCATATTTAGCTATGCCAAGTACCTTACAATTTATGTACTTACTTGAACTCTGAATCTTGTGATTCTAAAATAATCTAAGAAAATAATATTTTTCTATATAAAAACCTATTGGCCTGGAGTTAAGTCATTGAGTGTGTGTTCTCATTTATTGCCTGTGTGTGTACAACAAATGCTTAACACTACCCTCGGATAAGCCTACTGCTCGACCACACTACCACAAAATAGAGCATTAGAATGATCTATTATTGTCTCTGTCAAGCCTCTTGGGAACCCACTTGGCTCTGTGCACACTATCTCTCACTTTGAGAAAGTATATACAGAGCCAGCTTCCTACACTGGTGGTTAGCACATTACCGTTAATTTAACATTAAGGAGGTGACTGAGTGTTGTTCACTGATTGTACCTGGTGCCTTTCCTTCCAGGGTGGTGATGCACGAGGGCAAGAAGATCATGGCGGACTCTGGTCCTGTCTACGATAAGACCTATGCTGGGGGCCGCCTGGGACTCTTTGTCTTCTCGCAGGAGATGGTATTCTTCTCTGATCTTAAGTATGAATGTAGAGGTAAGCGCCTGATCCGTAAGAGACGATAAATGTATTTCAGTCTCAGTAGCAGGGCATGGAATCCGTTCTAAATATGATGTATTACTGACTGTGATGACTGAGCAGTATCTAGGGATGACGGGATTGGAAACTTGTAACACAGTGGTATTGTGTGTAGAAGGGAGAGAGTGCGTTGTCGCTCAGTGGGTGGATGTACATATATATCTGGTGTTAAAATGTTAATGTAGTGTGTGATCACCAGTGATGTGGTCTGTTAGACCGTCACAGTGCAGATTGTGTCTGAGTAAACCCATGAATGGTTTCATGGGGGGAGGGGGCGGGGGGATGTCAGCCCTTGCCCAAATAATCAAACACAGAGTTCCGTGAAGTGCTGGTTTTTTTCTGTGATATGCTCAATGCAGCGAGGGGGCTTGGACGTACCAGACACAGTCTGATTTAGATATTGGTGGACTGGTTACTCAGTCACAACGGTGATGGATATCTCATCCGAAATATAAATCTCATTATATCCTATCAGGTTTATATTACAGCGGAGGGAATAGTGGTCACTGTTGTCACGGAGTAACCTTTTCGTCAATATCTAAATCAGGCCCTAACTCTTAAGATAATGACAGGTTTGGAGTTGTCTCTGGTGAGTACATCACTATGGAGGTTCAGGCCTTTGACCGTCCACCTAACCTGTGCCAGCAGCACTGCTACTGTCTGATCAGTCTTCACATCAACTATGCTGGAGTCTTGCCAGACCTCCTAAAGGCATGGACACAGACCAACTGACCTTCCTACGATCTAAGGAAGTGATTGTGGCCTGGGCTACCTCTCATGTCTTTCTGTCCTGGTGTTGCCTTATCTGGTTTGGACTTGTAGAGCGTAAGAATGTGGCAGTGGTGGCTGCGAGGTGGGTGAGATGTCTGTCGGAGGGTGCAAGTGAACTCACAGTGATGGGAGTCATGCCTTTTGTCATCACGACAAAGCAGCAGCTACAGGAGATATCTCACCAATGGCTCATCTTTCTCTTCCAGATACATAATCAGAGCTGCAGTGATGCAGAGGCGGTTAACAAGCTGATTTTGCACCTTTGGAACAGTTTCTTGTTTTTGTTACCAACCTGGGAGCCCTCTTTCCCTCTTCTCTTCTGTCCGCGGGATATGTTCCCAGGCCCCAGCCCCAGGGAGCGCTTTGAACGGCTGGGACGAAGCTTCAGCAGTTTTTGTACCTCAACTGAAACCGGTGTTTTTCTTGTTCTTGGCGGGACTTCCTGGAATGGTAAAGCTCAGGCAGACTTAATGTCTTGGACAGACAGACACCTACCTCCCCCGTCCCGCTGTCCAGCCGAGCGTGTGCTTTGCTTCAGACACCCAGAGACCGATCTCAATGAGGACAATCATGATTCAATGGAGAGGGAAAAGGCACTCAGCCCAGTGGAGAACAGGGACCTGAAGTGACTTTCTCAAAGCCCCAGGGCTCGTTCGCCCCAATTCCGAAGCCTCTTGGTGACTCATTAGTGTTGCTTGACAGAATGCTGTGTGAGCTGGTGGTCTCTCTGGCCAGGGAAAGATTCAGACATTTTGAGGACTTTAAGTTTGTCACACTGAATGTTATTGAATGGCTGGCTGGGACCATTGCTTTACTTAAGAGTGGGAAGCCGCCACGGCCACCCTAGTACAGATGTTTACATGGCTTAGGACCTAGACTAGCTGTGGCGGTCTAGCTTTCGCTATATCTGGCTGACTTCCAGGTTTGTATTGTCTGTGATGTAGCCGGAAGGGTCAGGTGCGAAAACCTTATCTTGCTCGGTAGCACTTGTCGACCAATTTATTTGTTACAAAATATAACAACTTGAAAGGAGCAAATTTAACCTGGACAATGACTCACTTCCTGCACCCCCCAACAGTCCATTGCGAAGCAGAAAAAGAAAAAGGTAGCGCATTAACAGACCAGGATACCGGCGCTGTGGCCCGCGGAGAGCTACCCAACAAGAGCCACAGGGCCAAATATTCACAAAGCAGAAACTAAGTTCAGTCCTCGACTGGAAGATTGTAAATACATATTATTTATTTTACCTGCTTTTATTCAGGAGTGAGATTTTGTTCACAATAGTATTTTTCTTTTTTCGGCCAGCTGGTTGAGATGGCAAGAAGGACCTCTGCTGTATGAGGGTGATAGGTGATGTCACGTGGGACTTCTATTGGTCACATGACCAGGCAGGAACTGTAGAAGGAATGCTACAGCAAACTGCCAGGGTAATGCAAGCAAAGAGGATGTTGTCTGGGGGTCTCTGTGCAAAGTGAGAGATCTATTCACAAGATGTGGGCAGGAGATAAATCGGGGAAAACTATAAAAAAAAGCACAGGACGTCACAGGATGACATCTGCCAGCTTGTAAGACTGCGGCAGAAGTCAGGGGGTTAGACCCTGCAGGCTGTAAAAGCAGACAGGACGTGATGTGATTACACCTGGCACACTGTAACAGGACACAGGAAATCGCAGCGGATTAGACCTAGCAGACTGGAAGAGCAAACACAGCAGATCAGAGAGGGTCACACCAGGCAGAAATGCAGAGGAGGGGTTAGTAGACCCGGCAGACTGAGACCACGCACATGAAGGGAGGGGTTAGACCCGACAGACTGAGACCACACACAGGAAGGGAGGGGGTTAGACCCAGCAGACTGAGACCACACACAGGAAGGGAGGGGGTTAGACCCAGCAGACTGAGACCATGCACATGAAGGGAGGGGTTAGACCCGACAGACTGAGACCACACACAGGAAGGGAGGGGGTTAGACCCAGCAGACTGAGACCATGCACAGGAAGGGAGAGGTTAGACTTGGCAGACTGAGACCACACACAGTAAGGGAGGGGGTTTGTAGACCCGGCAGACTGAGACCACACACAGGAAGGGAGGGGGTTAGACCCAGCAGACTGAGACCACACACAGGAAGGGAGGGGGTTAGACCCAGCAGACTGAGACCACGCACAGGAAGGGAGAGGTTAGACTTGGCAGACTGAGACCACGCACAGGAAGCGAGGGGGTTAGACCCGGCAGACTGTTACAGTGCACAGGAAGGGAGACGGTTAGACCTAGCAGACTGAGACCATGCACAGGAAGGGAGGGGGTTAGACCCGGCAGACTGAGACCACACACAGGAAGGGAGGGGGTTAGACCCAGCAGACTGAGACCACACACAGGAAGGGAGGGGGTTAGACCCAGCAGACTGAGACCACGCACAGGAAGGGAGAGGTTAGACTTGGCAGACTGAGACCACGCACAGGAAGCGAGGGGGTTAGACCCGGCAGACTGTTACAGTGCACAGGAAGGGAGACGGTTAGACCTAGCAGACTGAGACCATGCACAGGAAGGGAGGGGGTTAGACCCGGCAGACTGACTGCACAGGAAGGGAGACGGTTAGACCTAGCAGACTGAGACCATGCACAGGAAGGGAGGGGGTTAGACCCGGCAGACTGACTGCACAGGAAGGGAGACGGTTAGACCTAGCACACTGAGACCACGCACGGGAAGGGAGGGGGTTAGACCCGGCAGACTGAGACAGTGCACAGGAAGGAGAGACTCAGTAGACTGACAGTGTACAGCAAGAGAGGGGGGTTGCTGGACCAGGCTGGATGAGAGTGTGCTTAGAAAGTGGTGGTAGGTAGACTCCAGTGTTCGCTTGTGGTTAACAGCCGTGTGGACAGCAAGGGGTGAGCTGAAAGCCCTCTCTGCGTGAGGTGAGCATCTCAAATGTCTGCCTAGCTAGTGTTCATACTATTTCTGTTCTAGTCCCCCTGGGGTTCAATTAACATAGTATACGGCCAGGGAGCAGGTAGTCAGCATGGCCACTGCAAGTGGCTAACCGATTACGAAAGAGAGTGATCATTGGCCTCAGAAAAGACTCTGCCTGTCCAGAGACCCCTCGCTCTGCCCAGTGAATAGCCGGTCACTGCCCTGTCCCACCGACAGAGACCAGGACTAAGGTGAAAGTTAAATGTACAAATATTACCTCATTGTTGTGTGAATGAGACAAAAGGAGGCCCTTGAAACGAGCAGAGAGTCCAGGAAGCCTCGACACGTCCATGCACTGCCCGGTCACTGACGCTGGACAGGCGCGACTCGCAACAACACTGCTTGTGAAAGATATTGCACCGTTTTCCAAGTTGTTTTGATAGTTTTGTGGTCATCCTATAAACGTAATTCTTTTTTTTATTTTTCATAAATGGTTGTGTTCTTTTCCCGCCTGCATTAGGCCCACTCAGACTGGAGTAAATGTTGGTATTTAAGTAATTTATCTTGAGATGCCGCACATAGGGCATTTCTGTTTGTAGTAAATGTTTGCACACCGAATGGGTATTTGCCTTGGTCCATGTTCTTAGCATATACTTTTTCTAAGAGAAAATAAGAGATGTGCCTTTTTTATATACATGCATTTTTAACCTTTTCAGTTTTTAAAGTGATGCAAATTGTACAGTGAAGATTAAGTACAAAAATCAACAATAAACCAATAAGGAAATCGTACGTTTCCAGATTTGTAAACATGTCACGTGGGTCAAACTGATGACAGTAAAGAAAGCAAATGCATGGTGGACAGGGGTAGAGAATATAATTTCTGTGCACAGGGTGAAGCTGCGTCCATAAATAAGAATCTGAAGACGGCACCGCACACAGGGGCTTCGGGGGCACATCTGAGGACATTTACTTAATGAAATGCAGCAAGGAGGCTTGCTCTGCCGGGAGAAAGGCAGAGAGCCGCAATGTCCATACTTACAAAAACACTGTAGGAAGCTGGCTCTGTACGTACTATCTCAAAAGTTGCAAAGTTGTTGTTGAAATTGAGCAGAGCCGCTGCTCACGGGAGTTTCTTGGTCCTTTAGTCCAGGGCAGTCCTCTGAGGCTTTAGAGGTTGCTGGTCCCTGTTGGATGCGTCGCTGGTTGCAGGTTTTCGAGTCAGGAGACAGGCCGGTAGGGCTGGGGCCAAAGCAGTTGTCGTCTTCTGTCTTCTCTGCAGGGCTTGAAGGTCAGCAGTCCTTCTTGTTTCTTCAGGTTGCAGGAATCTGATTTCCTGGGTTCTGGGGTGCCCCTAAATACTAAATCTAGGGGTGTGTTTAGGTCTGGGAGGGCAGTAGCCAATGGCTACTGTCCTGGAGGGTGGCTACACCCTCTTTGTGCCTCCTTCCTGTGGGGAGGGGGCACATCCCTAATCCTATTGGGGGAATCCTCCAAAACTAAGATGGAGGATTTCTAAAGGCAGGGGTCACCTCCACTCAGGGCACCTTAGGGACTGTCCTGACTGGTGGGTGACTCCTCCTTGTTTTCCTAATTATCTCCTCCAGCCTTGCCGCCAAAAGTGGGGGCAGTGGCTGGAGAGGCGGGCATCGCCACTAGCTGGGATGCTTTGGGGTGCTGTAACAAAGGGGGTGAGCCTTTGAGGCTCACCGCCAGGTGCTACAGTTCCTGCAGGGGGAGGTGAGAAGCACCTCCACCCAGTACATGCTTTGTTCCTGGCCAAAGAGTGACAAAGGCATTCTCCCCATGTGGCCAGCAACTCGTCCGTTTGTGGCAGGCTGGCAGAAACTGGTCAGCCTAACACTAGAAGTCGGATTGGTGTTCAGGGGGCATCACTAAGATGCCCTCTGGGTGCATGTAACAATAAATTGCACATTGGCATCAGTGTGCTTTTATTGTGCTGAGAAGTTTGATACCAAACTTCCCAGATTCAGTGTAGCCATTATGGAACTGTGGAGTTTGTGTTTGACAAACTCTCAGACCATATACTCTTGTGGCTACCCTGCACTTACAATGTCTAAGGTTTTGCTTAGACACTGTAGGGGCATAGTGCTCATGCACATATGCCCTCACCTGTGGTATAGTGCACCCTGCCTTAGGGCTGTAAGGCCTGCTAGAGGGGTGACTTACCTATGCCACAGGCAGTGTGAGGTTGACAAGGCACTCTGAAGGGAGTGCCATGTCGACTTAGTCATTTTCTCCCCACCAGCACACACAAGCTGTGAGGCAGTGTGCATGGGCTGAGCGAGGGGTAGCCATGGTGCAGCCCTTAGAGATCTTCCCTGGCATCAGGGCCCTTGGTACCGGGGGTACCAGTTACAAGGGACTTATCTGAGTGCCAGGGCTGTACCAATTGTGGAAGAAAAGGTACAGTTTAGGCAAAGAACACTGATGCTGGGGCCTGGTTAGCAGGGTCCCAGCACACTTTCAATCAAAACTTAGCATCAGAAAAGGAAAAATGTCAGGGGTTAACCATGCCAAGGAGGCATTTCCTGGTGGACCTAGGCACTTGCACCTAAACAGTTTAGGGTTTTCTCCTTTCATTTGCATCAGCCATCTGAGAGGTATGTGGTCAGTTTGAACTATGAAGTGAGTACCAAACAGGTATGGTCTCAACGTCTTCAGGGACCAAACCACAGCAAAGGCCTCCCCCTCAATGGCACTCCAACGCTACTCCCTGGGGAGTAACCTTCTGCTAATAAATGCAACAGGCTGGTCAAGGCCATCATCATTGGTTTGGGATTGAACTGCTCATATCCCATGCTCAGAGGTAACAGTCTGCACAATGAACTGCTTTAATTAATCTGGAGGTTCCAAACTGGTGCTGAACACATAGCTTCTTTCAGGGTGTCAAAGGCCTTTTGACAGTCCAAGGGCCAGTTAACTTTTCTGGCCATTTTCTTGGGAGGTAAGTTCTGTGAGTGGTGTTAGTATGCATCCATATCCTTTCGCAAACCTCCTATAGTACCCAGTCAAGTCAAGGAATGCCCTGGCTGGGGTTTTGGAGCTTCCCAGTCCAGAACAGTCTGGATCTTGGGTTGGAGTGGCTGAACTTGGCCTCCACCTACAAGGTGTCCCAGGTAAACCACAGTTCCCTGCCCTATCTGGCATTTGGATGCCTTGATAAAGAGGCCTGCTGCTTGCAGGGCCTGCAAAACCTTCTTCAGGTGGACCAGGTGATCCTGCCAGCTGGAGCTAAAGACAGCAATATCATCTAGATATGCTGTGCTAAAGGACTCCAAAGCCTGCAAGGACTAGATTCACCAACCTTTGGAAGGAGGCAGGGGCATTCTTTAAGCCAAAGGGCATAACAGTAAACAGATAATGCCTATCAGGTATAGAGAATGCTGTTTTCTCTTTTGCTCCAGGTGCCATTTTTATTTGCCAGGGCCCTGCTGTCAAGTCAAAGGTACTTAAGTATTTGGCAGCAACTAATTTATCTATGAGCTCATCTGCCCTTGGGATGGGTTGAGCATCTGTCTTGGTGACAGAGTTGAGCCCTCAGTAGTCCACACAAAACCTCATCTCTCTCTTGCGATCTTTTGTGTGAGGTTTGGGGACCAAGACCACTGGGCTAGCCCAGGGACTGTCAGAATGCTCAATCACTCCCAACTCCAGCATCTTGTGGACTTCCACATTGATGCTTTCCTTGACTTGGTCAGACTGAATATTTTATTCTTGACAGGCATACTCTCTCCTGTGTCCATATCATGAGTACGCAGGTGTGTCTGACCAGGGGTCAAAGAAAATAGCTCAGCAAACTGCTGGAGGACTTGCCTGCAGTGAGCGTGCTGTTGGCCAGAGAGGGTGTCTGAATAGATCACTCCATCTACTGAGCCATCCCTAGGGTCAGTGGAGCGGAGATCAGGGAGAGGTTCACTCTCTGCTTCCTGGTCCTCATCTGTAACCATTAACATGTTTACATCTGCCGTATCATGAAAGAGTTTGAGGTGGTTCACATGGATCATCCTCTTGGGGGTCCTGCTAGTGCCTAGGTCCCCCAGGTAGGTGACCTGACTCTTTTTCTCAAGAACTGGGTAAGGGCCTCTCCATCTGTCCTGGAGTGCCCTGGGAGCCACAGGCTCCAGAACCCAGACTTTATGCCCTGGCTGAAACTCAACCATAGCAGCCTTTTGGTCATACCACATCTTCTGGAGTTGCTGGCTGGCCTCAAGGTTTTTGCTTGCCTTTTCCATGTACTCTGCCATCCTTGAACGTAGGCCTAGTACATAGCCCACTACATCCTGTTTAGGCTCATGGAGAGGTCTCTCCCAGCCTTCTTTAACAAGTGCTAGTGGTCCCTGTAGGAGGCTGGCCTGGCTTATAGTGGGTACCTGATGGTACTTACACCTTGTGCCAGGTCCAGTTATCCCTTATTAGTAGTGTTCTAGCAGCTTAGGCTGTTAGAGGTAGCTATAGCAGAGCAGCTTAGGCTGAACTAGGAGACATGCAAAGCTCCTACTATACCACTTATATCATATAGCACTATATCATAAGAATCACAATACCCAGAGTTACTAAAAATAAAGGTACTTTATTTTAGTGACAATGCACCAAAAATATCTGAGGATTCACTCCCTTAAGAGGTAAGTAAAATACACAAAATATACACACAAACCAAAATCAGGTAAGCAAACAGTTAGAAAAGTAGTGCAAACACTGTAGAATACAATAGGATGCAATAGGCCTAGGGGCAACACAAACCATATACTAAGAAAGTGGAATGCGAACCACTTAGGGACCCCAGGCCTAGTGTAGTGTGTAGAGAGTCGCTGGGAGTGTAAGAAAACACTAAGGGTGTCCAGGATACCCCAGCCCAAGACCCTGAAAAGTAGGAGTAAGGTGACCCTACTTCCCCAAAAACACACTAAAGTCGTAATAGGAGATTCTGCAAAGACCACAGCTGAATGCAAAGCACTTAAGACGGATTCCTGGACTTGAGGACCTATAAAGGAAGGGGACCATGTCCAAAAGTCACACAAGTGTCCGGGGGGGGCAGGAGCCCACTAAACCCCAGATGGAGGTGCAAAATGTCTGCTTCCGGGTGGAAGAAGCTGAAGATTCTGCAACAACGGAAGATGCCAGGAACTTCTCCTTTGCACAGAAGATGTCCTACGGCGTGCTGGAGGATGCAGAGTTGTTTCTATGCAAAAGGACCGCAAACAAGCCTTGCTAGCTGCCAAGGTCGTAGTTGAAGAAAAAGGGTGCTGCCCGGGCCCAGGAAAGACCAGGAGGTCGCCACTTGGACGAAGAGACAGAGCAGGCGCTCAGCAATACAGACAGCCCATGCAGAAGCAGGCAGCACCTGCAGAAGTACTTAAACAGGCGTTCAAGAAAACTGAGCACGGCAGTCGTCTCAACACTACTAAGGAGGGTCCCACAAAGCCGGTGGTCAACTTAGCGAGTTGAGCAATGCAGGACAGAGTGCTGGGGACCTGGGCTATGCTGTACACGAAGATTTCCTTGCAAAAGTGCACAGAAGCCGTAGCAGCTGCAGTTCATGCAGTACACAAGATTACTGTCTGGTGTGTGGAGGCAAGGACTTACCTCCACCAAATTTGGACAGATGGACCACTGGACTGTTGGGATCACTTGGATTCAGCTCCTGTGTTCCAGGGACCATGCTTGTTACGATGAGAGGGGACCCAAAGGACCAGTGAAGCAGAGGTTTGGTGCCTGCGTTAGCAGAGGGAAGATTCCGTCGACCCACAGGAGATTTCTTCTTGGCTTCCAGTGCAAGGTGAAGGCAGACATCCCCCAGAGCATGCACCACCAGGAAACAGTCGAAAGTCAGCAGGATTAGGTGCTACAATGTCGCTGGTAGTCTTCTTGCTACTTTGTTGCAGTTTTGCAGGCGTCCTGACGCAGTCAGCGGTCCATCCTTGGCAGAAGTCGAAGAGGGAGATGCAGAGGAACTCTGGTGAGCTCTTGCATTCGTTATCTGACGAGAAGCCCACAGGAGAGACCCTAAATAGCCCTCAGAGGAGGACTGGCCACCTAGTCAGGTAAGCACCTATCAGGAGGGGTCTCTGACGTCACCTGCTGGCACTGGCCACTCGGAGACCTCCATTGTGCCCTCACACCTCTGCATTCTAGATGGCAGAGGTTTGGGACACACTGGAGGAGCTCTCGGCACCACTGTTAGGGTGGTGATGGACAGGGGAGTGGCCACTCCCCTTTCCTTTGTCCAGTTTATCGCCAGAGCAGGGACTGGGGGATCCCTGAACCGGAGTAGACTGGTTTATGCAAGGAGGGCACCATCTGTGCCCTTCAAAGCATTCCCAGAGGCCACGAGAGGCTACTCCTCTCAGGCCCTTAACACCTATTTCCAAAGGGAGAGGATGTAATATTGGTCTGAGCTCCCTATGGGTGGCAAAAGAAATGCTGCAGCCCATAGGGATCGCCTGGAACCCCAATACCCTGGGTACCTAGGTACCATATTCTAGGGAATTATAAGGGTGTTCCAGTGTGCCAATTAGAATTGGAGAGAATGGTCACTAGCCTGCAGTGACAATTTTAAAGGAAGAGAGAGCATAAGCACTGAGGTTCTGATTAGCATAGCCTCAGTGACACAGTTAGGCACTACACAGGGAACACACATTTCGGCCACAACTATGAGCACTGGGGTCCTGGCTAGGAGGATCCCAGTGAGACAGGCAAAAACAAACTGACACACAAGTAAAAAATGGGGGTAACATGCCAGGCAAGATGGTACTTTCCTATAGTCCCCTAATAGGATGGCAAAACAGAAGCTCGAAGGGGGAAAACTCTACTCCCATCTGTGGCACCTCTCTGTAGGCGAAAGCAGACATGGTAAGAGGACATCCATCTCCTTTTGAGTTTTTCAGGAAGCCCCATGATCATGCCCTTCAATGTCTTGTTAAATTTCTCCACAAGACCATTGGTTTGTGGATGGTATGGTGTGGTGAATTTGTAAGTCACCCCACACTCATTCCACATGTGTTTCAGGTATGCTGACATGAAGTTCGTACCTTTGTCAGAAACCATCTCCTTAGGAAATCCCACTCTGGTTAAAATACCAATGAGTGCTTTGGCTACTGCAGGGGCAGTAGTGGACCTAAGGGGAATTGCTTCAGTGTACCTAGTAGCATGATCCACTACTACTAGAATATACTAGTTCTCTGATGCTGTGGGAGTTTCCAGTAGACCCACTATGTCCACTCCCACTCTTTAAAAGGGGACCCCCAGCACTGGAAGTGGAATGAGAAGGGCCTTTGGATGGCCACCTGTCTTACCACTGGCTTGACAGGTGACACAGGAGGTGCAAAACTCCTTTACCTTCTGGGACATATTGGGCCAATAGAAACGATTGACTAATCTCTCCCAAGTCTTGGCTTGTCCCAAATGCCCAGCAAGGGGTATGTCATGGGCTAAGGTCAGAATGAACTCTCTAAACTCCTGAGGCACTACCACTCTCCTAGTGGCACCAGGTTTGGGATCTCTTGCCTCAGTGTAAAGGAGTCCATCTTCCCAATAGACCTTGTGTGTTCCACTGACAATTCCTTTTTCTTGTTCAGCAGCTTGCTGTCTTAGGCCTTCAAGAGAGGGACAAGTTTCTTGCCCCTTGCACAGCTGTCCCCTTGAGGGTCCCCCTGGGCCCAAGAGCTCAACCTGGTAAGGTCCCAGCTCCATGGACTCGGTTCCCTCAGGGGATAGAACTTCTTCCTGAGAAGAGAGGTTCTGTTTATTTTTCTGTGCTGAAGCTGGTTCCCCAGTCTTCTTTCCTTTTCTCTTGGAAGGTCGGGCCATTGTTCCAGACTGTTTTGCCATAAAAGCATGGGAGTCTTATAGACTGGCCTATATGAAAGGGAGTGACTACTTTAGGAAGGAGAGCTGCCCTGGTTCTCATCACCACCTTGTCAACATGAAAGGTTGTAAAAGGAGGTTTCACACTAAGAGCCTGAAGCTCACTCACACGTCTAACTGACGTGATAGCCGATAAGAAAACTGTTTTTAAAACTAAAAGCCTCAACGGGCAAGAATGCACAGGCTCAAATGGTGAACCCATTAAAAAAGTCAGAACCAAATTCAAATCCCACTGAGGCATGAGAAATGGAGTGGGAGGAAACTTGTTAGTCAAGCCTTTCAAGAACCTAATAACTATGGGGGACTTAAATAAGGAAGGCTGATCAGGAAGACAAAGAAAGGCCGACAGCGCTGACAAATAGCCGTTCACTGTCTCAACTGCACATCCCTTCTGTGCCAAGGAAAGAGCAAAAAGCAAAATATCAGACAAATGGGCCTTCAAGGGATCAATTTGTCCCTCTCCACACGAAGCAACAAATTTTGCCCATCTACTTAGACAGTCTTGGTGAAGTGTTGCCTGGCTGATACAATAACATCCACCACTTCTGAAGGAAGAGAAAAATAACTCAGATTGCCCCATTCAATCTCCAGGCATGTAGGTGCAGGCTCTGGAGGTGGAGGTATAGAGCCTGCCCCGGCGACTGCAAGAGGTCTACCCTGTGATGGAGACACAGCAGAGGGCACAGTGAGAGTTGGAGAAGGTCTGTGTACCACACCCTACTGGGCCAATCTGGGGCTATTAAAATGACTTGAGCCCGATCTTAGCAAAGTTTTCTCAAAACCTGAGGAATCAAGGGTATGTGGGGAAACGCGTAGAGCAACTGGTCACACAAAGACATCTGAAACACACACCCCAATGCTCCCTGCACCGGATATTGGAGGCTGCAGAACGACAGACAGTGTGCGTTCTCCTGAGTGACAAACAGATCTATCTGTGGAAATCCCCACACCCGGAAGATGTGAAGAACCAGGTCTAGATGGAGACGCCACTCGTGATCAAACAGACTGTCCACACGTACGTTGAGAACCCTGGCCAGATGGTTTGCTACTACGCAAATCCGATGGTCCTGCGCCCAGGGCCAGAGGCGCAGAGCCTCTCTTCAGAGAAGATACAACCCTACTCCTCCCTGCTTGTTGATGTACCACATCGCAGTAGTGTTGTCCGTCAAGACCTGAACTGACTGACTGCAAAGGGGTGGGAGGAAGGCCTTGGGAGCCAGATGTATTGCCCGCAATTCTAACAGATTGATGTGAAACATCTGTTCCACTGGAGACCAATGACCTTTGACTTCCAGGTCTCGCAGATGAGCTTCCCACCCTAGAGTGTAAGCATCCGTTATGAACGAGGCCACCGGTGGTAGTAGAGAAAAGGGCCTTCCTTAGGAAAGGTTGCCGTCCACACCCCACCATCGTAGATCCGCTGGAGCGTCTCTGGAGACCGTTCTCGACTCCTCGAGATCACCTCTGTGTTGAAACCATTGGTGAGCCCTCATGTGCCAACGTGCATAAGTGACCAACAGAATGGAGGAAGCAAACAGACCAAGCAGACGTAGGACCTTGAGGATTGGAATAGCTGCTCCCTTTTGAAACATTGGAATCAACACCTGAATGTCCTGGACGCTCTGAGGAGGAGGAAAGGCCTGATCCAATGATGTGTCCAGTACTGCCCCTATGAACAGGAGGAGCTGAGAGGGCTCCAGGTGAGATTTGGGCACATTTACTGAAAAGCCCAGGTTCAACAACAACTGAGGTATCATTTGCAAGTGATGCAGCACGAGCTCTGGGGACCCGGCTTTGATCAGCCAATCGTCAGGTAAGGGAATACAGATATTCTCCTCCTCCTGAGGGCCGCTGCAACCACCGCCATCACCTAAGACTCGAGGTGCAGAAGTAAGACCAAAAGGAAGGGCCCCAAACTGGTAATGTTGTGACCCTACCACTAACTGGAGATTCTTCCTGTGCGACTTCAGAATGGGGATATGAAAATAAGCATCCTGCAAGTCGACAGGCACCATCCAGTCTTCCTTGTTCAACGCTAGAAGCACTCTGCTAGAGTCAGCATTTTGAACTTCTTCTGTTTGAGGAACCAATTTAAAATCCTAAGGATCCAGGATAGTCCTCAATCGACCATCCTTCTTAGGAATCAGGACCTTGAATAACATCCCTGACCCTTCTCCTGCTCTGGAACCAACTCCACTGCACCCTTTCACAAAAGGACATGCATCTCCTGTTGAAGCAACAGATGATCTTCTGTACAAAATAAATGGCGGGGAGGGATGGGAGGGGGAAACTCCCAAAAAGGAAGGGCATAACCTTTCCCCACAATGTTCAGCACCCAAGAGTCCGATGGGATTAACTCCCACTTGTGGAGAAAATTAGATAACCTTCCCCCTACGGGAGAAACATGATGTAAAATGGAGAGAAAACTAGGGCTGCTTTCCTTGTTGGGCTCCCCCAGAGTAAGAGGATAAAGTGGAAGGCTGCTGAGTGGCTCCTTGCATCCTAACCCTCCCCCGGCCTCTATAGGATCTGTAAATAGGGTTCGCAGGTAGCTGAATGCTGGATTGCGGCCTTCCACAGAAAGGGGATCCCCGGCCAAAACCCCTAAATCTTCAAAAAGACCTAAGGAGTGTAGACAAAGAAGCTTGGAGCCCCAAAGACTTTGCAGTAGATCTGCTGTCTTTAAATCGTACTAAAACGGAGTCTGCTTTGGTCCCAAACAACCTTTCTCCATCAAAAGGAAGGTCCATAAGAGTGGTCTGAACATCCGTGGAAAAACCAGAATCCCTGAGCCAGGCATGCCTCCTGGTTGCTACTGAAGTGCCCAATGCCCTGGCAACCGAATCTGCTGTATCCAAACCAGACTGGATAACCTCCTTGGCTGCCGCTTGACTGTTGAACAGGAGTTCATCAAACTCTCCCTGCACATCCTGAGCCAAGCTTGGCACAACAGCTCTTGCCAGTTACATCAGGGCATGCATATACCTCCCCAGCACACAGGTAGCATTGACAGACTTCAAGGCCATACTGCATAAGGAGAAGCCCTCCTTTGCTGTTTGCTCCATTTGCTTAGACTCCCTATCTGATGTAGTAGCAGGGAACGAACCAGGTGCAGACCGGACAGAACAAGAGGCTTGCAACACCAAGCTCTCAGGTGTCGGATGCTGAGATAGAAACTGTGGAACTCCTGGAGCAACTCTGTACCTCCTAGCCACAGTCCTGGACACCGCTGGAGTCGTGACAGGCTTCCTCCAAATGTCTAGAATGGGATCAGTAAGGCATCATTAAAAGGAAGGAGGGGCTCAGAAGACGTAGTGGAAGGATGCAACACCTCAGTCAGAATGTTCATCTTCACCTCCGATGCTGGTAAAGAAAGGTTCAAAAACTCAGCAGCCTTTCTTATCACGCTGTGGTAACATGCTGCCTCCACTGTGAGCTCACCAGGGGATGAAAAATCCCACTCAGGGGATGTATCCAGGTCACTTGCAGAGACCAGGCCCTGAAATTCACCCATAAGCTGAGGAATCTCCCCTCCTCCAGCAGCTGTTGCCGATACTCCTGCTTCTCCAAGAGCCTCGAGGCCCTCCTTCTCGACCTCAGTCTGGCCTCCAAACGTGACACCAGTTTCAAAGCAGATGGACGCTCCGGCGGAGGAGAGGGTGGAGAGACACTGCGGTCCGATCTTGATCCACCCGGCGCCGGCATCAACTCCACTGGCGCAGTCGGCAACATCATCTGGAGTGACGACGTCATCGGCGCCGAACCAGCACCTTCACCTGGATAGAAGGGTACAAATGGGGCCTGCTTGTATTGCTCCGGCAAACCCAGCGTGAAAGCTAGTGGACCTGTGGGACCAGCAGGGTCCATAGCTCTGTTGAAAATGCTAAACATAGCATTGAGGAACGCTGAAGGATCCGCTCCCAGATTTGGGAAGGCAGGAAACCTCTGCCCCTCCTGAGGTGCTTGAACCGAATCCGAAGCCTGCACACCCGACTCCTGAACACAAGTGGACACAGGAGAAAAGTGAGCCGAGGGCTCACTGGGCTCTTGAAAATCTCTATCATCGTCGGCACTGGAGAAGCCTGAGGAGTCACTCTTGGACTGACCTCCCACACCACAAGGCTCCATCTGGGAGGGGACCGAAACCGATCCCTGGAAGAATGGCGTCGAGAATCGTGCCGGCGCCGCTTCTTATGCGACCTCGAGGACTTATGCGAAGATGAATCCTTCGTCTTAGATCTCGATGATCCTTATGCTCCTTCTTAGCTTTTTCTCTCTCCTTCAAGGCTTTCGGGTTCATTCGCTGGCAGGACACGCACCCCTCCAAGTCGTGGTCCAAGCTCAGGCATCACAAGCAGTTCTCATGAGGATCTGCAACCGACATGCGACCCCAGCCCTCATAACAAGGTTTAAAGCCCGATTTTGTTCGGTGGTGGCATTGTAACAACAACAACAAATCCTCAAAACAGTAACTGTTCAAGAGGTAGGAAAAATGGTTAGCGTCAGAAGTGTGGAAAAAAGGGAACTGACGTCAGCACGCCGGCGAGGACTTCTTATTGCCACAATTACATCAGACGGATTCATGTGCGGAGCCGTGCAATCGTGACGTCCTCGTCGACGTGGGAGCTAGGAAGAAAATTTCCGTTGCATGCTGGCGCATTTGGAGAATTCATAAGGTGAGGAATCCACAGGTAGTTGTATCCATCAGAAAAGCCTTGACAAATGCAGAAAACGGAAAAGAAGTGTTGCAAGGCTGGAGAGGACCAGCAAGGCCCAAGTGACTCGACCCAAAGAGGGGAGTACAGGGTGAGCCTCAGCAGTCAGAAGAGTTACCAGAAGAGGTGGCAGCCCCCACAGAAACCCACTGGCAGCAGGCACAGCAGTCACAGAGAGACCCACTCACACCTGAAGAGAAGTCCCACGTTGCTGAAGCAGCAGAGAGGCAACTGTGCTTGGCAGGAAGAAGTGCTGGGTGCCGGGGCTACAAGAAGCCTGAAGATCACTGAGAGGAGGAGCAAACAAGCCTTGGTAGCTGCAAGTGTCATGGTGCACAAGGGGACTGTACTGCAAGAACAGCAAGGGCTTACTGTCTCCCAAGTTGGACAGCTAGCAGACAAGACCAAAGGGACCACTCCAGACCACCACCTGTGATGCAGGATCCATGCAGTTCCAGTGGAGAGCAGATCCACGCAGTCAGTTGTCATTGCAGTTGGTGCCTGCAGATGCAGGGTAGTGACTCCTTCAGTTCAAGGGAGATTCCTTCTTACTTCTTAGTGCAGGCTGGAGTCTCGTCAACCTCAAAGGATCCATAGCCTGACAAATGTTGCAGTTGCTGGAAGGAGCCAGAGAAACAATGTTGCAAAGCGGAGTCATTGCTGGAGTTGTAGATTATTGGTTCCTGAAGAGTCCAGTTGTAGTTCCAGTGTGACATCACCTGCCTGACTTTGCAACTCAGACGCTCCCAGGGCCCTCTGCCCACCCTGGATTAAATATGGCAGTACCAAGGGGCCACCTGGAGGAGCTCTAGGCACCACCCCTCGGGTGATGACGGACAGGGGAGTGCTCTCTCCCCTTTCCTTTGTCCAGTCTCCTGCCAGAGCAGGGACCGGGGGTCCCTCAACTGGTGTAAACTGGTTTATGCAAGGAGGGCAGCAAATGTGCCCTTCAAAGCAAACTGGTGGCTTAGGGAGGCTACCCCTCCCAAACCATGTAACTCCTATTTCTAAAGGGAGAGGGTGTTACCCCCCTTCTCCCAAAGGAAATCCTTTGTTCTGCCTTTCTAGTCCTGAGCTGGTCAAGCAGCAGGAGGTCAGAAACCCATCTGGAGGGTGGTAGCAGTGTGGCTGCATGTGCAAAACCCTGGAAGAATGGTAGAAGCAATACTGGGAGGGGGGGGTAAATCATACAGCCAATACTGGCAACAGTATTGGGGTATGATTCTGACATGTTTGATACCAAGCATGCCCAGGTTCGGAGTTACAATTATGTAGCTGGACACAGGTAGTGGGACCTGTCTGGTAGACGGGTAAAATGGCTTCCCCGCACTTACAAAGTCCAGTGTAATGGAAGTGGAGTTCATGGGGCACCTCTGCTCATGCAGGGATGCCCTCACACAGAGGTACCTGCACCCTGCCCTCTGAACTATGAGGGCCTACCAGAGGTGGTCACTTATAGTGATGTAGTGTAGTGACCTGTAGTGAAAGGGGGTATGCACCTTTTCATGCAGGCTGCAATGGCAGGCCTGCAGATACATTTTGCCGGGGCTCTCGTGGGTGGCACAATACATGCTGCAGCCCATGGGGAACCCCTAGTGCTCCAATGCCCTGGGTACCATATACTAGGGACTTATATGGGGCCACCAGTAGGTCAATTGTGGTGTGTGCCAAGTCCTAGGCAACCAAATTGAGAGGGAGAGAGCACAATCACTGGGGTCCTGGCTAGCAGGGCCCCAGAGAAAACAGTCAAAGCATACTGACAGCAGGCAAAAAGTAGGGGTAACCGTGCCAAAAAGAGGGGACTTTCCTACACATCACACATGGAATGATGTGTAACATCTTTGCTGGATAGGCACACCATCTTAATGCAAAGCTAGGTTTACAAGTCCTTGTAGACTTGGGTTTGTGTAAAAAAACATGGGTAGTTGCATGGGAACATCCCTGCTCCACTCCTATAATAACGCACCCAACACAAAGTAATGCAAGGTATGCGCTGCATAGCTTTACTTTGTACTTACTAAACCATGCAAACTGGCTTTGTCCAGCTTAAGTAAATTAAAAAAATAATTGTGTGTCCGGGCAGTGCAAATAAAGTGATGCAACGAGATGCAAAATAATAGTAAATCTGGGCCATAATGTATTTACCCTTCCGACTTGTAAAACTAATCCAAAAAAAGGATGCTCCTGTCAGTGCCTCGGCCCAAAGTTGAACTCAGAATCCCGGAGCCAGTGATACGAACATCAGGTGCAGAACACTAAGGATGCATAGTGTTGATTTCACCTCAGGCTCTTTCATCCACCACCAGATACTTCCTGCCCCTTCATCTCACTCTTGCAGGTTCTTTCTCATCCCCTCCTTCCCGCTCTGTCAGGATGGATAGGTGAAACGAAGGGCGCTCAGATCGCTCTCCCGTCGTCACTCACTGCCATTTGGGATATGGTTGAAAGTTGGGGACGGGAGGTATTATTGAAATCCCCACTTATCCCGAAACAAACCATTCCTATACACTGACAGATTGGGACAGAGTCTCCCATAGAACAGCTTCAGGTTCCATGCACTTCACCTCAAACATCCTACTGGAGAAACCTTCAGTGGACTGCTTGGGGGTCAGCCAGAAAGATCTATTTATTAACATGTGGTGAGAATTCTTGGCATTCTCTCAGGTGAGACGCGTTTCCACCCAGTGCAACAAGCTTCTATGATAAAGAGAAGGGGATGGAAGTTTGTTTAGCTTACAAGCAGCTGCAGGTATCACTTTTCTTGAAATGTAGAAACCTAAAGCAAGTCTCCTTCAAAGGTGCCTGTATAGGTACAAAGCTTCCTCTCACACAGCAATTCTCAAAAATGGCACTTAAAGGTGCAAACTCCACCTGAGGAAGTGAGGTGAGGCTTCTGGAAGTTGTGGAGCTCAGGGTTCTCTCACCTCAGTAGTTGACATTCGGGTCTTTTCAAATGAGACATATGGGTTAATAAAGCAAGGCTGTCTACAATGTATTTCTAAGGATCTTTGACTAGTGCTGTTGTAGACTAACTTTGGGAGCTCCTGCAATTCAAGCTTAGGATGTGTGAGGTGTCCACTGCGGATCCCTCCTTGTGCTTTGCACCACCCTTCTTAGTTTTAAACCTGCTGGATATTCTCTGTATCAACATTTCTTCTTCTTGCTCTCTCCCTCAGTTCAAGGCGCACCTTTATTCTTTCATCCTTGGAGAGAGAAGGGGCGGGTGAAGACCAACCCCAGGTTACCTGATCGAGGCAGGTGCAGCTGGATACCAAGGTCCACATTTATCAAGGTTTTGTGTCACCCTTCTGCCTCGCGACACACACATGAGATTTACCAAGCCACACAGGCCATCTTGTGTGCCCTGCATGGCTTGATAAATCCAGAGTAATGCAATGCAGCGGCAATTCCTCCTTGTGTTACTCTGCAGCAGGGAAGCGTTGCACGAGTGGAGACTGGGTGTTCCAGCACATCCACCTGTCCATTCGGACATTGGTAGCCCTAGGAATGCCACATAAGTGCACGCCGTCCCAGGCAAGCTGCAAGGAGGAGGACTATCTTTATTTCTCCTCATTGTTTCCTCTTCATAAATATGATGCATTGTGCAGCAAACGAACAAAGAAGAAAACGCCTCCCAGGATTGTTTTTGTGCAGGAAGGTGTACATGGGGCAAGGGTGCCAGCTTTGGTGCTAGGCAGCAGTATATGTGCTGGCACAGCCAGAGAGCAGGAATGAGCCGCATGATGTGATGGCTCATTCCTGCCCCCTCCCTTTCAGGCAGTGCAGCACAACAAGGTGGCTTGCTGCATTGTGTTGTATTAAGTATTAAAATATTGATAAATATGGGCCCACATGCTTTTCACAATGCCGTCAGCTAGTGCTGGGCGTAGAACATTACAAGCAGTTTTTTTTACAGAGGAGTTTCGGGGCCACCTCCTGCTGGAACCAGATTGTGCTTCTTCAGCCATCAGGTTCAGACATGTGCTCACCTGCTCCGTTCTCCTCAGCACCAAACTTTACTTTCTGACTCTGGAAGACTGGAGCATCGCTTGCGAAAACCATTACGTGCTGAAGACCCAACACATCGCTAGTGAAAAACGCTGAGTGCATTTTGCACCTGCAGACCTCCTTGGGACCAAGGGCCCAATTTATATGCCCACAGTCTCCATCCCCAGTCGCCAGAGACCACCAAAATAAAGGTCTGTCAGTCAAATTTAAAAGCCGGCGGAGCTCAGGTTTATTCACTCTGAGTCTACTCCATCTTCCGTGTAATTTAACCCCCCACCTCCCTCTCCAACGGCCCTGTGGTGTAAGGACCACCAGAGGCAGACCTCTAATTCCAACCACCGAATTTAGATGGGAGGAATTAAAGGTCCGTTTTCAGTACGCGTGAAAACGCTGCACCAGTGGAAACTGCCAAATCCTCCCCGTCATATTGACGCGGCGCATCACTAAACTCCAGCAGCACTAACAAGAACCACCATGGAGGCAGTTCCTGCACATGCTTTAGAAATTATGGCCAGCTTGGCGTGGCGGCACCTCCATCAGGACGACGCAGTAATTTACTCCCATCTCCCTAATGGAGAACAGGCCACCTGCCTACAAATAAATTAGGACTTAAATCTCCAGATGAGGGGTGCCAGGTCATATGCCAGACTCGTTTCGGGAGGAGGTAAGGAGAATACACCTTATAAATTCTACCCTGCTACAAAATGAATTAATGTAGTTGGACATACATTGGGGCTTAAACCTCTGTCTATGGAGGAACCACTGTAAGGAAATGCCTCCTTGGCATGGTTAGCCCCTGACTTTTTGCCTTTTACTGATGCCAAGATATGATTTGAAAGTGTGCTGGCGCACTGCTAACCAGGCCCGAGTACCAGTGTTCTTTCCCTAAACTGTACCTTTGTCACCACAATTGGCACAACCCTGGCACTCAGGTAAGCCCCTTGTAACTGGTACCAAGGGCCCTGATGCCAGGGAAGTTCTCTAAGGGATGCAGCATGTCTTATGCCACCCTAGGCACCCCTCACTCAGCATATGCACACTGCCTCATAGATTGTGTGTGCTGGTGTGAAGAAAATTACTAAGTTGAGATGGCACTCCCCTCAGAGTGCCATGCCAACCTTACACTGCCTGTGGTATAGGTAAGTCACCCATCTAGCAGGCCTTACAGCCCTAAGGCAGGGTGCACAATACCACAGGTGAGGGCATATGTGCAGGAGCACTATGCCCCGACAGTGCCTAAGCAAAACCTTAGACATTGTAAGTGCAGGGTAGCCATAAGAGTATATGGTCTGGGAGTTTGTCAAACACGAACTCCACAGTTCCATAATGGCTACACTGAAAACTGGGAAGTTTGATATCAAACTTCTCAGCACAATAAATGCAAACTGATGCCAGTGTGCAATTTATTGTAAAATACACCCAGAGGGCATCTTAGAGATACCCCCTGAATACCTACCCGACTTCTAGTGTAGGCTGACCAGTTCCTGCCAGCCTGCCACACACCAGTCATGTTGCTGGCCACATGGGGAGAGTGCCTTTGTCATTCTGTGGCCAGGAACAAAGCATGTCCTGGGTGGAGGTGCTTCTCACCTCCCCCTGCAGGATCTGTAACACCTGGCGGTGAGCCTCAAAGGCTCACCCCTTCTGTCACAGCGCCCCAGGGCATCCCAGCTAGAGGAGATGCCCGCCCGTCCGGCCACTGCCCCCACTTTTGGCAGCAAGGCTGGCGGAGATAATGAGAAAAACAAGGATGAGTCACCCACCAGTCAGGACAGCCCCTAAGGTGTCCTGAGCTGAGGTGACCCCTGCCTTGAGAAATCCTCCATCTTGAGTTTGGAGGATTCCCCCAATAGGATTATCCACAGGGAGGAGGCACAAAGAGGGTGTAGCCACCCTCAAGGACAGTTGCCATTGGCTACTGTCCTCCCAGACCTGAACACACCCCTAAATTCAGTATTTAGGGGCTCCCCAGATCCCAGGAAATCAGATTCCTGCAACCTGAAGAAAGAGGAAGGACTGCTGACCTACAAGCCTGCAGAGAAGGAGGAAGACAACAACTGATACGGCCCCAGCCCTAGCGGCCTGTCTCCAACTTCGAAAACCTGCTCCAGCGACGCATCCTACAGGGACCAGCGACCTCTGAAGCCTCAGAAGACTGCCCTGCACTACAGGACCAAGAAACTCCTGTGAACAGTGGCGCTGTTCAAAACCAGCTACTTCTTTGCAACAAAGAAGCAACTTCCAAAGACTTCATGTTTCCCACCGGAAGTGTGAGACTTCACACTCTGCACCCGACGCCCCCGGCTCGACCTACAGAAAACCAACACCTCAGGGAGGACTCCCCGGTGACTGCGAGCCCGTGAGTAACCAGAGACGACCCCCGTGAGCCCCCACAGAGACGCCTGCAGAGAGAATCCAGAGGCTCCCCCTGACTGCGACTGCCTGCAACAAGGGACCCGACACCTGGAACCAACACTGCACCCCCAGCCCCCAGGACCTGAAGGAACCAAACTTCGACGCAGGAGTGACCCCCAGGCGACCCTTTGCCTTGCCCAGGTGGTGGCTGTCCCGAGAAGCCCCCGTGCCTGCCTGCACCGCTAGAGTGACCCACGGGTCCCTCCACAGAAACCTATACAAAACCCGACGCCTGCTTTGTTCAGGTACTTACCTGCTGGCAGACTGGAACTGGAGCACCCCTGTTCTCCATAGACGCCTATGTGTTTTGGGCACCTCTTTGACCTCTGCACCTGACCGGCCCTAAGCTGCTGGTGTGGTAACTTTGGGGTTGCCTTGAACCCCCAACGGTGGGCTGCCTATGCCCCAGGACTGAGACTTGTAAGTGTATTACTTACCTCCTAATCTAACCTTTACTTGCCTCCCCCAGGAACTGTTGATTTTTGCACTGTCCACTTTGAAAATAGCTTATTGACATTTTTACAAGGACTGTTCATGATATTGACTTCATTCAAAGTTCCTAAAGTATCTAAGTGAAGTACCTTACATTTAAAGTATTAACTGTAAATCTTGAACCTGAGGTTCTTAAAATAAACTAAGAAAATATATTTTTCAATATAAAAACCTATTGTCCTGGAGTAAGTCTTTGAGTGTGTGTTACTCATTTATTGCATGTGTGTGTACAACAAATGTTTAACACTACCCTCTGATAAGCCTACTGCTCGACCACACTACCACAAAATAGAGCATTAGAATTATCTACTTTTGCCACTATCTTACCTCTAAGGGGAACCCTTGGACTCTGCACACTATTTCTTACTTTGAAATAGTATATACAGAGCCAACTTCCTACATTGGTGGATCAGCGGTGGGGTCTAAGACTTTGCATTTGCTGGACTACTCAGCCAATACCTGATCACACAACTAAATTCCAAAAATTGTCATTAGAAAATGATTTTTTGAAATTTGAGATATTTTTCTAAATTTTTAAAAGTCCTGCTAGGGCCTTGTGTAAGTCCCTGTTAGCATTTCTTTTAGAGTTTAAAAGTTTTGTAAAAGTTTGGATTAAGTTCTAGAGATAGTTTTAGATTCTTAAAAAGTATCCCAACTTTTAGAGAAATAGGCCCTCATTACAACCCTGGTGGTCGGTGTTAAAGCGGCAGTAATACCGCCAACAGGCCGGCGGAAAACAATTGGGATTACGACCATGGTGGAAACCGCCAACATAGACAGACACTTTAACACTCCGACCGCCACGGCGGTACAAACAAACAGTGCGGCGGACACCGCCAACAGACAGGCGGAAGACAATGTACTGCCCACCCTATCACAACACAGCTATCCGCCACCTTTTCCGGGGCGGAACCATCACGAATAAAAACACGGCGTAAACAGTACACAGAAGGGAAAAAATTCACCTCTCCACACCCCACGAGGAACCAGGACACCATGGAGCCCAAGCTACAGATACTGCCGGCAATGGTCTTCCTGCTCCTCTATCAGGAGCTGCAACGACAGCGGCGACGACCACGGTGAGTACTGCACCTACAACACAGGGGAGGCGGGGAGGGAAAAGAGAGTGACACGCAACATCCCCACCCCCACCCTCACCCACAACACCATAAATACAAATACATGCTGCAACATTACATATACACCCCCGCACCCACTTGAATAATGCCAGGACAAAAGGAAATGATTGTCAAGATTGTAATCAATAAAAATGCATAAGCCAAAAGTCCAAACCCAGTATATACAATTATGTACACCAAATACACAAGTCCGGATAGTGCACAAATCATTGTCCGTGGCCCACTGGGCCCAAAATGCATGGGCGAGGCCCACACTAGATACCTGACTCCAAACAGAGAAAACACTGGAGGGGCATCAGATAGAAAATATACAGGCACCTCAGGGAGAAGGGGAGGGGGGCACCTCAGCCTGATGAACGCACAACGCCACTGCTCCACGAGGGGGCTCCATGTGCACAGTTTGGTCCTGGGGAGTGCAAAGCCACAGTCTCTCAAGTCTTTTCAGTGGGTGGGTTGCCCACTGCTTTATCCTGGGGAGTGCAAAGCCACAGTCTCTTCACTCAAAGACTTATTCCAGGCCAGTAGGTTTTTATATAGAAAAATATATTTTCTTAGTTTATTTTTAAGAACCACAGGTTCAAGATTTACGAGTAATACTTCAAATGAAAGGTATTTCTCTCAGGTATTCTAGGAACTTTGAATAATCACAATAGCATGTACAGTTTTGACAAAAATGGCAATAAGCTATTTTAAAAGTGGACACAGTGCAAAAATCAACAGTTCCTGGGGGAGGAAAGTAAATGTTAAGTTCACAGGTAAGTAAAACACTTACAGGGTTCAAAGTTGGTGTAAGGAAATGCCTCCTTGGTATGGTTACCCCCTGACTTTTTGCCTTTGCTGATGCTAAGTTTTGATTTGAAAGTGTGCTGAGGCCTGCGAACCAGGCCCCAGCATCAGTGTTCTTTCCCTAACCTGTACTTTTGTTTCCACAATTGGCACACCCTGGCATCCAGGTAAGTCCCTTGTATCTGGTACCCCTGGTACCAAGGGCCCTGGTGCCAGGGAAGGTCTCTAAGGGCTGCAGCATGTCTTATGCCACCCTGGGGACCCCCCACTCAGCACAGACACACTGCTTGCCAGCTGTGTGTGCTAGTGAGGACAAAACAACTAAGTCGACATGGCACTCCCCTCAGGGTGCCATGCCAATCTCACACTGCCTATGAAGTATAGATAAGTCACCCCTCTAGCAGGCCTTACAGCCCTAAGGCAGGGTGCACTATACCATAGGTGAGGGCACAAGTGCATGAGCACTATGCCCCTACAGTGTCTAAGCAAAACCTTAGACATTGTAAGTGCAGGGTAGCCATAAGAGTATATGGTCTGGGAGTCTGTCAAACTCCACAGCACCATAATGGCTACACTGAAAACTGTGAAGTTTGGTATCAAACTTCTCAGCACAATAAATGTACACTGATACCAGTGTATATTTTATTGTAACATACATCCCAGAGGGCACCTTAGAGGTGCCCCCTGAAACCTTACCCGACTATTGTAGGAGGCTGGACTGGCTTGTAGTGAGTACCAAGGGGTACTTGCACCTTGCACCAGGCCCAGTTATCCCTTATTAGTGTATAGGGTGTCTAGCAGCTTAGGCTGATAGATAATGGTAGCTTAGCAGAGCAGCTTAGGCTGAACTAGGAGACGAGTGAAGCTACTACAGTACCACTTAGTGTCATATGCACAATATCATAAGAAAACACAATACACAGTTATACTAAAAATAAAGGTACTTTATTTTTATGACAATATGCCAAAGTATCTTAGAGTGTACCCTCAGTGAGAGGATAGGAAATATACACAAGATATATATACACAATAGCAATAATATGCAGTATAGTCTTAGAAAACAGTGCAAACAATGTATAGTTACAATAGGATGCAATGGAGAAACATAGGGATAGGGGCAACACAAACCATATACTCCAAAAGCTTGCAAAGTCGCGGTTCCCAGCAATGCAGCCCAGCGAGGTGAGGCAAGGACTTACCTCCACCAAACTTGGGCTGAAGAGTCACTGGACTGTGGGGGTCACTTGGACGGTGTCGCTGGATTCGAGGGACCTCGCTCGTCGTGCTGAGAGGAGACCCAAGGGACCGGAAATGCAGCTTTTTGGTGCCTGCGGTTGCAGGGGGAAGATTCCGTCGACCCACGGGAGATTTCTTCGGAGCTTCTGGTGCAGAGAGGAGGCAGACTACCCCCACAGCATGCACAAGCAGGAAAACAGTCGAGAAGGCGGCAGGATCAGCGTTACAGAGTTGCAGTAGTCGTCTTTGCTACTATGTTGCAGGTTTGCAGGCTTCCAGCGCGGTCAGCGGTCGATTCCTTATCAGAAGGTGAAGAGGGAGATGCAGAGGAACTCGGCTGAGCTCATGCATTCGTTATCTAAAGTGTCCCCAGAGACAGAGACCCTAAATAGCCAGAAAAGAGGGTTTGGCTACCTAGGAGAGAGGAAAGGCTACTAACACCTGAAGGAGCCTATCAGCAGGAGTCTCTGACGTCACCTGGTGGCACTGGCCACTCAGAGCAGTCCAGTGTGCCAGCAGCACCTCTGTTTCCAAGATGGCAGAGGTCTGGAGCACACTGGAGGAGCTCTGGACACCTCCCAGGGGAGGTGCAGGTCAGGGGAGTGGTCACTCCCCTTTCCTTTGTCCAGTTTCGCGCCAGAGCAGGGGCTAAGGGGTCCCTGAACCGGTGTAGACTGGCTTATGCAGAATTGGGCACATCTGTGCCCAACAAAGCATTTCCAGAGGCTGGGGGAGGCTACTCCTCCCCTGCCTTCACACCATTTTCCAAAGGGAGAGGGTGTCACACCCTCTCTCAGAGGAAGTTCTTTGTTCTGCCATCCTGGGCCAGGCCTGGCTGGACCCCAGGAGGGCAGCTGCCTGTCTGAGGGGTTGGCAGCAGCAGCAGCTGCAGAGAAACCCCAGGAAGGGCAGTCTGGCAGTACCAGGGTCTGTGCTACAGACCACTGGGATCATGGAATTGTACCAACAATGCCAGGATGACATAGAGGGGGCAATTCCATGATCATAGACATGTTACATGGCCATATTCGGAGTTACCATTGTGAAGCTACATATAGGTAGTGACCTATATGTAGTGCACGCGTGTAATGGTGTCCCCGCACTCACAAAGTTCAGGGAATTGGCTCTGAACAATGTGGGGGCACCTTGGCTAGTGCCAGGGTGCCCTCACACTAAGTAACTTTGCACCCAACCTTTACCAGGTAAAGGTTAGACATATAGGTGACTTATAAGTTACTTAAGTGCAGTGTAAAATGGCTGTGAAATAACGTGGACGTTATTTCACTCAGGCTGCAGTGGCAGGCCTGTGTAAGAATTGTCAGAGCTCCCTATGGGTGGCAAAAGAAATGCTGCAGCCCATAGGGATCTCCTGTAACCCCAATACCCTGGGTACCTCAGTACCATATACTAGGGAATTATAAGGGTGTTCCAGTAAGCCAATGTAACTTGGTAAAAATGGTCACTAGCCTGTTAGTGACAATTTAAAAGTAATGAGAGAGCATAACCACTGAGGTTCTGGTTAGCAGAGCCTCAGTGAGACAGTTAGGCACCACACAGGGAACATATACATGCACACCTATGAGCACTGGGGCCCTGTGTGACAGGGTCCCAGTGACACATACATATAGGCCACAAACCTATGAGCACTGGGGTCCTGACTAGCAGGATCCCAGTGACACATAACAACCATACTGAAAACATGGTGTTTTCACTATGAGCACTGAGGCCTGGCTATCAGGATCCCAGTGAGACAGTGAAAACAGTGACAAACACCCTGACATACACTCACAAACAGGCCAAAAGTGGGGGTAACAAGGCTAGAAAGAGGCTACCTTCTCACACAACCCCCCCCCCCAAACGAAGGACAATAAGGCTAACCTTGGCCAGTTGAGACTTTATTGTCTAAGTGGTGATAAGTAGAGAGTAGCTCTGCAATAGACTGGTTACTCCCTTTATCATCCACTATATGGTTACTTCCCTGTGGGGATGTAAACCACCCTGTTTGAAGTTTTTTAGCTAAGCAACAATGTGAAGATGTATTTTCAGAGTTTATATCAGTAAGTTTTAGTTTAGAGCAGTGGGAATTATCCACTGAACTTATTTGTAATGATGGAAATGCCAGACAGGGATGCTGTCTCAGTAAAGCCATAGCTGGGCAAAAACTTTGTCCATTTGGCTGGAAGAGAGAACAGGGATGCTGTTTCTCTTGAGTTGGAGCAGGGCAGGGATGCTGTCCTATGAGCTCCACACTAGGGCAGGGATGCTGTCCTAAGTGTTGTGAGGTAGTGCAGGGTTTCTGCACTAAAGTTTCTCTGGGAGGGTTGGAGGGATGCTCCATGTTAACTAAAATGGTGCTGTTTTTCTCACCAATGTTAGTTATCCCACAGAGAGGTACTTCCACCTCAGGGAGTCCAGCTTTGCCAGCTGATGATTCCCTTGGAACAGGTGCCACCCCAGGAGAGGTTTCTCCCACCACAGGAATGGTATCCTGAATGGTAGGGTGGTTAGGGGATACTGTGATACCCTCTTTACCTGTTGATGGAGAGGGATCCTGAGTTTTCAGGCCTTCTCTCCTTTGCTTTTTCATTTCACTTGAAATGAGAGGGAACAATTCCTCAGGGATGCCCAGCATGGCTGCATGGGCATAAAACTCTACATCAGCCCAACCTGAGGCCTCTAGGTCATTACCTAAGAGACAGTCTACAGGTAAGCTAGGTGATACCACCACCTGCTTAGGGCCAGTAACTCCACCCCAACTAAACTGAATTATAGCTAAGGGAAGAAACTTAGTGGAGTTATGGACATCAATAATCTTATACTGTTGTCCAATGATGTGTTGATCAGGGTGCACTAGGTTTTCAGTCACCAAAGTGAAACTGGCACCTGTGTCCCTGTAGGCCAAGGCCTCAACACCATTTATTGAAACTGTCTGCCTGTACTTATCCATTGTAAGGGGACAAGCAGCCAGTGTGGCAAGGCCAATGCCACTAGGTGTGACAGAAACTGTCTTGGGACTGATTACATCAGTTTCCACTATGGACCCATCAGTGAACCCAACTACACCCTTTGCTTGACTGTTGCCAGCAGTCCCACCACTAGTACCACTACTGCTAGGGGCACTAGAGCTTGATGTATTAGTGGTGGTAGGCTCAGGGGGTTTACCTGGACAGGACTTATCCCCTGGCCTATGGCCTCTGTTTTTACACACAAAGCACCAAGGCTTTTTAATGTGTGCAGGTTGGGAAGAAGAGGAAGAATTTGTTTTATCCCCCCCCTCTGTAGAGTGTTTAAGATTTGAAGTGGGATCTTTGGTTTTACCCTTATCCCCATGCTTATCTTGAGATTTTTCACCATCTTTCTTCTTAGTGTTCTCTTTGTCACCCCCTGTATGAACTTTTCTGTTCACCCTTGTTCTGACCCATTTGTCTGCCTTCTTTCCCAATTCTTGGGGAGAGGTCAGATCAGAGTCTACCAGGTACTGGTGCAACAAATCAGACACACAATTATTAAGTATATGCTCTCTCAGGATTGTGTTATACAGGCTTTCATAATCAGTAACTTTACTGCCATGTAACCACCCCTCCAAGGCCTTCACTGAATGGTCAATGAAATCAACCCAGTCTTGTGAAGACTCCTTTTTGGTCTCTCTGAACTTTATCCTGTACTGTTCAGTGGTTAAGCCATAACCATCCAGGAGTGCATTCTTAAGAACTGTAAAATTATTGGCATCACTTTCTTTCACAGTAAGGAGTCTATCCCTACCCTTTCCACTAAATGATAGCCATAGGATAGCAGCCCACTGCCTTTGAGGGACATCCTGTACAGCACAGGCCCTCTCAAGTGCAGCAAACCACTTGTTAATGTCATCCCCCTCCTTATAAGGGGGAACTATCTTGTGCAGATTCCTGGAATCATGCTCTTTTGCAGGATGACTATGGGGAATACTGCTGCTGCCACCATGGGTATCTAAACCCAACTTCTGTCTTTCCTTCTCTAATTCTAAAGACTGTCTATCCAAATCCAGCTGTTGCTTCTTGAGCTTCAGTCTGGTTTGTTCCACTCTCAATCTATTGAGCTCCCTTTCTAACAATCTGTCATCAGGGTGGGTGGGAGGGACATTTCTAGATACAGAGGTATGATGGGAATGAACAGAAGGAGACCTGTCCCTTACAGAGGGCACCCTAACAGCTTGGCTACCAGTATAATGTGAGAGCACACCATCAGTATGGTGTGATTCAACCTCTGTACCAACTATGCTAGACTGTCTAGTAATGGGCAGGCTGAGAAGTTTCTTTCCTGAACCTTTTCCTGGGGGAGTCCCTGGGTCAGATTGAGAACCATTAGCTACTTTTTCTACAGATTGGGCACTTATGGCCTTATCCTGTACTCTAAGCATAATAATTAACAGTTCTAAAGAAGGATTCTTCCCTACACTCAAACCTCTCTCTATGCAGAGACTCCTTGCTCCTTTCCAGCTAAGGTGATCATATGCAAGTTTGGACAGTTCAACTTTTTGGCCTGTGCCAGACATTTTTTAGAGAGAGTTAAAGTGATAGACAAAGAGAAAAAAGTTTTCAGAACTTTTTGGAAAGACAGAAAAAACTTTTTAAACTTTTAAGAACTTTTTGAAAGTTTAGAAGTACTTTTCAGCACTTAGAAAAGAGTGAAAAGAGGAAATGCAAAACTTTTTGGCTATGTGTATATACATTGACCTTGTTTTGTATATTTTTCTCTTATGAAAAGCACAATGACAAGAGTGGTAAGTAGTCTCAAAGCACTTATCCCACCGCTGCACAACCCATGTAGGAGGCTGGACTGGCTTGTAGTGAGTACCAAGGGGTACTTGCACCTTGCACCAGGCCCAGTTATCCCTTATTAGTGTATAGGGTGTCTAGCAGCTTAGGCTGATAGATAATGGTAGCTTAGCAGAGCAGCTTAGGCTGAACTAGGAGACGTGTGAAGCTACTACAGTACCACTTAGTGTCATATGCACAATATCATAAGAAAACACAATACACAGTTATACTAAAAATAAAGGTACTTTATTTTTATGACAATATGCCAAAGTATCTTAGAGTGTACCCTCAGTGAGAGGATAGGAAATATACACAAGATATATATACACAATAGCAAAAATATGCAGTATAGTCTTAGAAAACAGTGCAAACAATGTATAGTTACAATAGGATGCAATGGAGAAACATAGGGATAGGGGCAACACAAACCATATACTCCAAAAGTGGAATGCGAACCACGAATGGACCCCAAACCTATGTGACCTTGTAGAGGGTCGCTGGGACTATTAGAAAATAGTGAGAGTTAGCAAAATAACCCTCCCCAAGACCTGAAAAATGAGTGCAAAGTGCACTAAAGTTCCCCTAAGGACAAAATAGTCGTGTTAGAGGGAAAATGCAAGGAAAACACAAATCAGCAATGCAACAACGATGGATTCCTGACTGAGGGTACCTGTGGAACAAGGGGACCAAGTCCAAAAGTCACAAGCAGCTCGGAGATGGGCAGATGCCCAAGAAATGCCAGCGGTTGGTGCAAAGAAGCTCTTACTAGGCTGAAGAACTGTGAATACTGCAGGGACAACAAGGGCTAGAGACTTCCCCTTTGGAGGATGGATCCCCCACGCCTTGGAGAGTCGTGCAGAAGTGTTTTCCCGCCGGATGGACGCCAACAAGCCTTGCTACACGCAAATCGTGCGTTTGGCGTTTTTGGACGCTGCTGGGGCCCAGGAGGGACCAGAAGGTCGCAAATTGGACCTGCAGAGAGAGGGGACGTCGAGCAAGACAAAGAGCCCTCACTGAAGCAGGTAGCACCCGGAGAAGTGCCAGAAACAGGCACTACGAGGATGCGTGAAACGGTGCTCGCCGAAGTTGCACAAAGGAGTCCCACGTCGCCGGAGACCAACTTAGAAAGTCGTGCAATGCAGGTTAGAGTGCCGTGGACCCAGGCTTGGCTGTGCACGAAGGATTTCCGCCGGAAGTGCACAGGGGCCGGAGAAGCTTGCAAAGTCGCGGTTCCCAGCAATGCAGCCCAGCGAGGTGAGGCAAGGACTTACCTCCACCAAACTTGGGCTGAAGAGTCACTGGACTGTGGGGGTCACTTGGACGGTGTCTCTGGATTCGAGGGACCTCGCTCGTCGTGCTGAGAGGAGACCCAAGGGACCGGAAATGCAGCTTTTTGGTGCCTGCGGTTGCAGGGGGAAGATTCCGTCGACCCACGGGAGATTTCTTCGGAGCTTCTGGTGCAGAGAGGAGGCAGACTACCCCCACAGCATGCACAAGCAGGAAAACAGTCGAGAAGGCGGCAGGATCAGCGTTACAGAGTTGCAGTAGTCGTCTTTGCTACTATGTTGCAGGTTTGCAGGCTTCCAGCGCGGTCAGCGGTCGATTCCTTATCAGAAGGTGAAGAGGGAGATGCAGAGGAACTCGGCTGAGCTCATGCATTCGTTATCTAAAGTTTCCCCAGAGACAGAGACCCTAAATAGCCAGAAAAGAGGGTTTGGCTACCTAGGAGAGAGGAAAGGCTACTAACACCTGAAGGAGCCTATCAGCAGGAGTCTCTGACGTCACCTGGTGGCACTGGCCACTCAGAGCAGTCCAGTGTGCCAGCAGCACCTCTGTTTCCAAGATGGCAGAGGTCTGGAGCACACTGGAGGAGCTCTGGACACCTCCCAGGGGAGGTGCAGGTCAGGGGAGTGGTCACTCCCCTTTCCTTTGTCCAGTTTCGCGCCAGAGCAGGGGCTAAGGGGTCCCTGAACCGGTGTAGACTGGCTTATGCAGAATTGGGCACATCTGTGCCCAACAAAGCATTTCCAGAGGCTGGGGGAGGCTACTCCTCCCCTGCCTTCACACCATTTTCCAAAGGGAGAGGGTGTCACACCCTCTCTCAGAGGAAGTTCTTTGTTCTGCCATCCTGGGCCAGGCCTGGCTGGACCCCAGGAGGGCAGCTGCCTGTCTGAGGGGTTGGCAGCAGCAGCAGCTGCAGAGAAACCCCAGGAAGGGCAGTCTGGCAGTACCAGGGTCTGTGCTACAGACCACTGGGATCATGGAATTGTACCAACAATGCCAGGATGACATAGAGGGGGCAATTCCATGATCATAGACATGTTACATGGCCATATTCGGAGTTACCATTGTGAAGCTACATATAGGTAGTGACCTATATGTAGTGCACGCGTGTAATGGTGTCCCCGCACTCACAAAGTTCAGGGAATTGGCTCTGAACAATGTGGGGGCACCTTGGCTAGTGCCAGGGTGCCCTCACACTAAGTAACTTTGCACCCAACCTTTACCAGGTAAAGGTTAGACATATAGGTGACTTATAAGTTACTTAAGTGCAGTGTAAAATGGCTGTGAAATAACGTGGACGTTATTTCACTCAGGCTGCAGTGGCAGGCCTGTGTAAGAATTGTCAGAGCTCCCTATGGGTGGCAAAAGAAATGCTGCAGCCCATAGGGATCTCCTGGAACCCCAATACCCTGGGTACCTCAGTACCATATACTAGGGAATTATAAGGGTGTTCCAGTAAGCCAATGTAACTTGGTAAAAATGGTCACTAGCCTGTTAGTGACAATTTAAAAGTAATGAGAGAGCATAACCACTGAGGTTCTGGTTAGCAGAGCCTCAGTGAGACAGTTAGGCACCACACAGGGAACATATACATGCACACCTATGAGCACTGGGGCCCTGTGTGACAGGGTCCCAGTGACACATACATATAGGCCACAAACCTATGAGCACTGGGGTCCTGACTAGCAGGATCCCAGTGACACATAACAACCATACTGAAAACATGGTGTTTTCACTATGAGCACTGAGGCCTGGCTATCAGGATCCCAGTGAGACAGTGAAAACAGTGACAAACACCCTGACATACACTCACAAACAGGCCAAAAGTGGGGGTAACAAGGCTAGAAAGAGGCTACCTTCTCACAACTATCGGTGTAGGCTGACTAGTTTTAGCAGCCTGCCACACACCAGACATGTTGCTGGCCACATGGGGAGAGTGTCTTTGTCACTCTGTGGCCAGGAACAAAGCTTGTAGTGGGTGGAGGTGCTTCTCACCTCTCCCTGCAGGAACTGTAACACCTGGTGGTGAGCCTCAAAGGCTCACCCCCTTTGTTACAGCATCACAGGGCACTCCAGGTAGTGGAGTTGCCCGCCCCCTCCGGCCACGGCCCCACTTTTGGCGGCAAGGCCAGAGGAGATAATGAGAACAACAAGGAGGAGTCACTGGCCAGTCAGGACAGTCCCTAAGGTGTCCTGAGCTGAGGTGACTCTCACTTTTAGAAATCCTCCATCTTGCAGATGGAGGATTCCCCCAATATGATTAGGGATGTGCCCCCCTCCCCTCAGGGAGGAGGCACAAAGAGGGTGTAGCCACCCTCAGGGCTAGTAGCCATTGGCTACTAACACCCCAGACCTAAACACACCCCTAAATTCAGTATTTAGGGGCTCCCCAGAACCTGGGAACTCAGATTCCTGCAACCTAAGAAGAAGAGGACTGCTGAGCTGAAAAACCCTGCAGAGAAGACGGAGACACCAACTGCTTTGGCCCCAGCTCTACCGGCCTGTCTCCCCACTTCTAAAGACACTGCTCCAGCAACGCTTTCCACAGGGACCAGCGACCTCTGAAGCCTCAGAGGACTGCCCTGCATCTAGAAGGACCAAGAACTCCCGAGGACAGCGCCTCTGTTCACCAAAGACTGCAACTTTGCAACAAAGAAGCAACTTTGAAACAACTTGCGTTTCCCGCCGGAAGCGTGAGACTTGGCACTCTGCACCCGACACCCCCGGCTCGACTTGTGTAGAACAATCACTTCAGGGGGGACTCCCCGGCGACTACGAGACCGTGAGTAGCCAGAGTTGACCCCCCTGAACCTCACAGCGACGCCTGCAGAGGGAATCCCGAGGCTCCCCCTGACCGCGACTGCCTGCTTCAAAGATCCGACGCCTGGTAAAGACTCTGCACCCGCAGCCCCCAGGGCCTGAAGAATCCGACCTCCAGTGCAGGAACGACCCCCAGGTGGCCCTCTCCCTTGCCCAGGTGGTGGCTACACCGAGGAGCCCCCCCCCTTGCCTGCCTGCATCGCTGAAGAGACCCCTTGGTCTCCCAATGATTCCTAATGAGAACCCAACGCTTGTTTGCACACTGCACCCTGCCACCCCCATGCTGCTGAGGGTGTACTTTCTGTGTGGACTTGTGTCCCCCCCAGTGCCCTACAAAACCCCCCTGGTCTGCCCTCCAAAGACGCGGGTACTTACCTGCTGGCAGACTGGAACCGGGGCACACCCTTCTCCATTGAAGCCTATGCGTTTTGGGCACCACTTTGACCTCTGCACCTGACCGGCCCTGAGCTGCTGGTGTGGTAACTTTGGGGTTGCTCTGAACCCCCAACGGTGGGCTACCTTAGACCCAAACTTTAAACCCGTAGGTGGTTTACTTACCTGCAAAAACTAACAAACACTTACCTCCCCCAGGAACTGTTGAAAATTGCACTGTCTAGTTTTAAAATAGCTATATGTCATTTATGTGAAAACTGTATATGCTATTTTGCTAATTCAAAGTTCCTAAGGTACCTACCTGCAATACCTTTCATTTGAAGTATTACATGTAAATCTTGAACCTGTGGTTCTTAAAATAAACTAAGAAAAGGTATTTTTCTATACAAAAACCTATTGGCCTGGAATTGTCTCTGAGTGTGTGTTCCTCATTTATTGCCTGTGTGTGTACAACAAATGCTTAACACTACTCCTTTGATAAGCCTACTGCTCGACCACACTACCACAAAATAGAGCATTAGAATTATCTCTTTTTGCCACTATCTTACCTCTAAGGGGAACCCTTGGACTCTGTGCATACTATTCCTTACTTTGAAATAGTGCATACAGAGCCAACTTCCTACATTGGTGGATCAGCGGTGGGGTACAAGACTTTGCATTTGCTGGACTACTCAGCCAATACCTGATCACACAACTAAATTCCAAAAAATTTCATTAGAAACTGATTTTTTAAATTTGAGCTATTTTTCTAAAAAAATGTAAGTCCTGCTAGGGCCTTGTGTTAGTCCCTATTAGCATTTCTTTTAGAGTTTAAAAGTTTTGTGAAAGTTTGAATTTAAGTTCTAGAGATAGTTTTAGATTCTTAAAAAGTATTCCAACTTTTAGAAACATAGGGGGTCATTCTAACTCTGGCAGGCGGCGGAGGCCGCCCGCCAGAGTTCCCCCGACAGAACACCGCTCTGCGGTCTGAAGACCGCCGCGGTGATTCTGTGTTTCCCGCTGGGCTGGCGGGCGACCGCCAGAAGGCCGCCCGCCAGCCCAGCGGGAAACCCCTTCCCACGAGGAAGCCGGCTCCGAATGGAGCCGGCAGAGTGGGAAGGTGCGACGGGTGCAGTTGAACCCGTCAACACTGAAATTCTTTGTGGGGCCCTCTTACGGGGGCTCCTGCAGTGCCCATGCCACTGGCATGGGCACTGCAGGGGCCCCCAGGGGCCCCACGACACCCCATACCGCCATCCTGTTCCTGGCGGGCGAACCGCCAGGAACAGGATGGCGGTATGGGGTGTCGGAATCCCCATGGCGGCGCAGCAAGCTGCGCCGCCATGGAGGATTCCTGAGGGCAGCGGATAACCGGTGGGAGACCGCCGGTTTTCCTGTTCTGACCGCGGCCAAACCGCTGCGGTCAGAATGCCCTGCGGGGCACTGCCAGCCTGTTGGCGGTGCTCCCGCCGACCCCGGCCCCGGCGGTCCTTGACCGCCGGGGTCGGAATGACCCCATAATGTCTACTGCAGAAGAGACAGTGGTAGAACTCAACATCACCCCTTACCTCCATCTTAGGATGAGAGAGTTAATGTCTCTCTGCAAATTTTAAAAATATTAAAGCTGGTTTAAACCCTACCAAACTACAGCTCCAGGAGCTGTTAGCAGAGTTTGCCAAAGCCAACCCCTCTGAGGATGACCTCCCAGAGGAGGAAGCTAGTGATGTGGAGGAGAATTCCACCCCTCCAGTCCTAGTTAGGGAAATCAGGGCTCCTCAAACCCTGATTCCAAATGTGATAGTCAGATATGCTGGTTCTCTCACAGGAGAGTCCAGCAGCTCTGGAAACATTGAGGACGGCCTCAATGAAGATGACCTCCTGCTTGCCAGGATGGCCAAAAGATTGGCTTTAGAGAGACAGCTCCTAGCCATAGAAAGGGAAAGACAAGAGATGGGTTTTGGTCCCATCCATGGTGGCAGCAACATAAATAGGGTCAGAGATTCTCCTGACATGTTGAAAATCCCAAAAGGGATTGTAACTAGATATGAAGATGGTGATGACATCACCAAATGGTTCACAGCTTTTGAGAGGGCTTGTGCAACCAGAAAAGTAAACAGATCTCACTGGGGTGCTCTCCTTTGGGAAATGTTCACTGGAAAGTGTAGGTATAGACTCCTCACTCTCTCTGGAAAAGATGCAGAATCCTATGACCTCATGAAGGATACCCTGATTGAGGGCTTTGGATTCTCCACTGAGGAGTATAGAATTAGGTTCAGGGGGGCTAAAAAATCCTCGAGCCAGACCTGGGTTGATTATGTTGACTACTCAGTGAAAACACTGGATGGTTGGATTCAAGACAGTGGTGTAAATGATTATGATGGGCTGTACAATTTATTTGTGAAAGAACACCTATTAAGTAATTATTCAAATGATAAACTGCATCAGCATCTGGTAGACCTAGGACCAATTTCTCCTCAAGAATTGGGAAAGAAGGCGGACCGTTGGGTCAAGACTAGGGTGACCAAGCCTTTCACAGGGGGTGACCAAAAGAAAGGGGTCACAAAGCCTCCCCAGGGGAAGGGTGTTGAGACATCCAAAGGGAAAAATAGTAAAGAGTCTTCTTCAGGCCCCCAAAAACCTGCTCAGGAGGGTGGGCCCAGAGCCTCTTCACAATCCAATTTTGGGTACAAGGGTAAAAACTTTGATCCCAAAAAGGCCTGGTGTCGTAGCTGTAATCAGCCTGGACACCAAACTGGAGACAAGGCCTGTCCCAAGAAAAGTTCCACTTCTAACTCTACTCCAGCTAACACTGGAATGGCTAGTCTCCAAGTGGGATCAACAGTGTGCCCAGAGCAAATCAGGTGTCACACTGAAGCTACATTAGTCTCTGAGGGTGGGGTGGATTTAGCCACACTGGCTGCCTGGCCCCCTAACATGCAAAAATACAGGCAGCAGCTCTTAATTAATGGGACAAGTGTAGAAGGCCTGAGGGATACAGGTGCCAGTGTCACCATGGTGACAGAGAAACTGGTTTCCCCTGGTCAATACCTGGCTGGACAAACTTATCCAGTCACCAACGCTGACAATCAGACTAAAGTACATCCCATAGCTATGGTAACTTTAGAGTGTGGAGGGGTCAATGGCCTGAAACAGGTGGCGGTCTCCTCAAATATCCCTGTAGACTGTTTGCTTGGAAATGACCTGGAGTCCTCAGCATGGGCTAAGGTAGAACTGAAAACCCATGCAGCCATGCTGGGTATCCCTGAACTGGTGTGTGTCACGACAAGGGCACAGTGCAAGGCTCAGGGTGAAAAAGTGGTGTTGGAGCCTGGAAAAAGGGCCCAACCCTCCAAGAGGAAAGGAAAGACAACTGGGGAACCAGTTGCAACACAACAAGAAAAAGAGAACCTCTCTTCTCAGGAAGAAGTTCTGCCCTCTGAGGGAACTGAGCCTCTGGAGTTAGGACCTTATCAGGTTGAGCTCCTAGGCCCAGGGGGACCCTCAAGGGAGCAGTTGTGTAAGGGGCAAGAAACCTGTCCCTCTCTTGAAGGCCTTAGGCAGCAAGATGCTGAAGAGTCCAATGGAAAGAAAACAGGAACACATAGGGTCTATTGGGAAGATGGACTCCTTTACACTGAGGCTAGAGATCCCAAACCTGGTGCCACTAGGAGAGTGGTAGTGCCTCAGGAGTTTAGGGAGTTCCTTTTGACCTTAGCCCATGACATTCCCCTTGCTGGGCATTTGGGACAAACCAAGACATGGAAGGGGTTAGTCAACCATTTCTATTTGCCCAACATGTCCCAGAAAGTGAAGGAGTTTTGTGTCTCCTGTGCCACCTGTCAAGCCAGTGGTAACATAGGTGGCCATCCAAAGGCCCCCCTCATTCCACTTCCAGTGGTGGGGGTCCCCTTTGAAAGAGTGGGTGTGGACATAGTGGGTCCACTTGAACCTCCCACAGCCTCAGGGAACCTGTACATACTAGTAGTAGTGGATCATGCTACAAGATACCATTAAGCAATTCCCCTTAGGTGGACTACTGCCCCTGCAGTAGCCAAAGCACTCATTGGTATTTTTACCAGAGTGGGTTTTCCTAAGGAGGTGGTGTCTGACAGAGGTACCAACTTCATGTCAGCTTACCTAAAACACATGTGGAATGAGTGTGTGGTGACTTACAAATTCACCACACCATACCATCCACAAACAAATGGTCTTGTTGAGAGATTTAACAAGACATTGAAGGGCATGATCATGGGGCTCCCTGAAAAACTCAAAAGGATTTCCTCTTGCCATGCTTGCTTTTCACCTACAGAGAGGTGCCTCAGAAGGGAGTAGGGTTTTCCCCCTTTGAACTTCTGTTTGGCCATCCTGTTAGAGGACCACTAGCCCTTGTGAAAGAAGGCTGGGAGAGACCTCTCCATGAGCCTAAGCAAGATATAGTGGACTATGTACTAGGCCTTGTAGGAGGCTGGACTGGTTTGTAGTGAGTACCAAGGGGTACTTGCACCTTGCACCAGGCCCAGTTATCCCTTATTAGTGTATAGGGTGTCTAGCAGCTTAGGCTGATAGATAATGGTAGCTTAGCAGAGCAGCTTAGGCTGAACTAGGAGACGTGTGAAGCTACTACAGTACCACTTAGTGTCATATGCACAATATCATAAGAAAACACAATACACAGTTATACTAAAAATAAAGGTACTTTATTTTTATGACAATATGCCAAAGTATCTTAGAGTGTACCCACAGTGAGAGGATAGGAAATATACACAAGATATATATACACAATAGCAAAAATATGCAGTATAGTCTTAGAAAACAGTGCAAACAATGTATAATTACAATAGGATGCAATGGGGAAACATAGGGATAGGGGCAACACAAACCATATACTCCAAAAGTGGAATGCGAACCACGAATGGACCCCAAACCTATGTGACCTTGTAGAGGGTCGCTGGGACTATTAGAAAATAGTGAGAGTTAGAAAAATAACCCTCCCCAAGACCCTGAAAAGTGAGTGCAAAGTGCACTAAAGTTCCCCTAAGGACAAAGAAGTCGTGTTAGAGGAATAATGCAGGAAAGACACAAACCAACAATGCAACAACTGTGGATTTCCAATCTAGGGTACCTGTGGAACAAGGGGACCAAGTCCAAAAGTCAGAAGCAAGTCGGAGATGGGAAAATGCCCAGGAAATGCCAGCTGCGGGTGCAAAGAAGCTTCTACTGGACAGAAGAAGCTGAGATTTCTGCAAGAACGAAAAGGGCTAGAGACTTTGCCTTTGGTGGACGGATCCCTCTCGCTGTGGAGAGTCGTGCAGAAGTGTTTTCCCGCCGAAAGAACGCCAACAAGCCTTGCTAGCTGCAAATCGTGCGGTTAGCGTTTTTGGACGCTGCTGAGGTCCAGGAGGGACCAGGAGGTCGCAAATTGGACCAGCAGAGAGAGGGGACGTCGAGCAAGACAAGGAGCCCTCTCTGAAGCAGGTAGCACCCGGAGAAGTGCCAGAAACAGGCACTACGAGGATGCGTGAAACGGTGCTCGCCGAAGTTGCACAAAGGAGTCCCACGTCGCCAGAGACCAACTTAGAAAGTCGTGCAATGCAGGTTAGAGTGCCGTGGACCCAGGCTTGGCTGTGCACAAAGGATTTCCACCGGAAGTGCACAGGGGCCGGAGAAGCTGCAAAAGTCGCGGTTCCCAGCAATGCAGCCCAGCGAGGTGAGGCAAGGACTTACCTCCACCAAACTTGGACTGAAGAGTCACTGGACTGTGGGGGTCACTTGGACAGAGTCGCTGGATTCGAGGGACCTCGCTCGTCGTGCTGAGAGGAGACCCAAGGGACCGGTAATGCAGCTTTTTGGTGCCTGCGGTTGCAGGGGGAAGATTCCGTCGACCCACGGGAGATTTCTTCGGAGCTTCTGGTGCAGAGAGGAGGCAGGCTACCCCGCATGCACAAGCAGGAAAACAGTCGAGAAGGCGGCAGGATCAGCGTTACAGAGTTGCAGTAGTCGTCTTTGCTACTATGTTGCAGGTTTGCAGGCTTCCAGCGCGGTCAGCAGTCGATTCCTTATCAGAAGGTGAAGAGAGAGATGCAGAGGAACTCGGATGAGCTCTTGCATTCGTTATCTAAAGTTTCCCCAGAGACAGAGACCCTAAATAGCCAGAAAAGAGGGTTTGGCTAATTAGGAGAGAGGATAGGCTACTAACACCTGAAGGAGCCTATCAGAAGGAGTCTCTGACGTCACCTGGTGGCACTGGCCACTCAGAGCAGTCCAGTGTGCCAGCAGCACCTCTGTTTCCAAGATGGCAGAGGTCTGGAGCACACTGGAGGAGCTCTGGACACCTCCCAGGGGGGGTGCAGGTCAGGGGAGTGGTCACTCCCCTTTCCTTTGTCCAGTTTCGCGCCAGAGCAGGGCTAAGGGGTCCCCTGAACCGGTGTAGACTGGCTTATGCAGAATTGGGCACCTCTGTGCCCAACAAAGCATTTCCAGAGGCTGGGGGAGGCTACTCCTCCCCTGCCTTCACACCATTTTCCAAAGGGAGAGGGTGTCACACCCTCTCTCAGAGGAAGTTCTTTGTTCTGCCATCCTGGGCCAGGCCTGGCTGGACCCCAGGAGGGCAGATGCCTGTCTGAGGGGTTGGCAGCAGCAGCAGCTGCAGTGAAACCCCAGGAAGGGCAGTTTGGCAGTACCAGGGTCTGTGCTACAGACCACTGGGATCATGGAATTGTGCCAACAATGCCAGGATGGCATAGAGGGGGCAATTCCATGATCTTAGACATGTTACATGGCCATATTCGGAGTTACCATTGTGAAGCTACATATAGGTAGTGACCTATATGTAGTGCACGCGTGTAATGGTGTCCCCGCACTCACAAAGTTCAGGGAATTGGCTCTGAACAATGTGGGGGCACCTTGGCTAGTGCCAGGGAGCTCTCACACTAAGTAACTTTGCACCTAACCTTTACCAGGTAAAGGTTAGACATATAGGTGACTTATAAGTTACTTAAGTGCAGTGTAAAATGGCTGTGAAATAACGTGGACGTTATTTCACTCAGGCTGCAGTGGCAGGCCTGTGTAAGAATTGTCAGAGCTCCCTATGGGTGGCAAAAGAATTGCTGCAGCCCATAGGGATCTCCTGGAACCCCAATACCCTGGGTACCTCAGTACCATGTACTAGGGAATTATAAGGGTGTTCCAGTAAGCCAATGTAAATTGGTAAAATTGGTCACTAGCCTGTTAGTGACAATTTTAAATAAATGAGAGAGCATAACCACTGAGGTTCTGGTTAGCAGAGCCTCAGTGAGACAGTTAGGCACCACACAGGGAACACATACATATAGGCCTCAAACTTATGAGCACTGGGGTCCTGACCAGCAGGGTCCCAGTGACACATAACAAACATACTGAAAACATGGGGTTTTCACTATGAGCACTGGGCCCTGGCTAGCAGGATCCCAGTGAGACAGTGAAAATACCCTGACATACACTCACAAACAGGCCAAAAGTGGGGGTAACAAGGCTAGAAAGAGGCTACTTTCTCACACAACCCCCCCCCAAACGAAGGACAATAAGGCTAACCTTGGCCAGTTGAGACTTTATTGTCTAAGTGGTGATAAGTAGAGAGTAGCTCTGCAATAGACTGGTTACTCCCTTTATCATCCACTATATGGTTACTTCCCTGTGGGGATGTAAACCACCCTGTTTGAAGTTTTTTAGCTAAGCAACAATGTGAAGATGTATTTTCAGAGTTTCTATCAGTAAGTTTTAGTTTAGAGCAGTGGGAATTGTCCACTGAACCTATTTGTAGTGATGGAAATGCCAGACAGGGATGCTGTCTCAGAAAGGCCATAGCTGGGCAAAAACTTTGTCCATATGGCTGGAAGAGAGAACAGGGATGCTGTTTCTCTTGAGTTGGAGCAGGGCAGGGATGCTGTCCTATGAGCTCCACACTAGGGCAGGGATGCTGTCCTAAGTGTTGTGAGGCAGTGCAGAGTTTCTGCACTAAAGTTTCTCTGGGAGGGTTGGAGGGATGCTCCATGTTAACTAAAATGGTGCTCTTTTTGTCACCAATGTTAGTTATCCCACAGAGAGGTACTTCTACCTCAGGGAGTCCAGCTTTGCCAGCTGATGATTCCCTTAGAACAGGTGCCACCCCAGGAGAGGTTTCTCCCACCACAGGAATGGTATCCTGAATGGTAGGGTGGTTAGGGGATACTGTGATACCCTTTTTACCTGTTGATGGAGAGGGATCCTGAGTTTTCAGGCCTTCTCTCCTTTGCTTTTTCATTTCAGTAGAAATGAGAGGGAACAATTCCTCAGGGATGCCCAGCATGGCTGCATGGGCATAAAACTCTACATCAGCCCAACCTGAGGCCTCTAGGTCATTACCTAAGAGACAGTCTACAGGTAAGCTAGGTGATACCACCACCTGCTTAGGGCCAGTAACTCCACCCCAACTAAACTGAATTATAGCTAAGGGAAGAAACTTAGTGGAGTTATGGACATCAATAATCTTATACTGTTGTCCAATGATGTGTTGATCAGGGTGCACTAGGTTTTCAGTCACCAAAGTGATACTGGCACCTGTGTCCCTGTAGGCCAAGGCCTCAACACCATTTATTGAAACTGTCTGCCTGTACTTATCCATTGTAAGGGGACAAGCAGCCAGTGTGGCAAGGCCAATGCCACTAGGTGTGACAGAAACTGTCTTGGGACTGACTACCCCAGTTTCTATGATGGACCCATAAGTGAACCCAACTACACCCTTAACTTGACTGTTGCCAGCAGTCCCACCACTAGTACCACTACTGCTAGGGGCACTAGAGCTTGATGTATTAGTGGTGGTAGGCTCAGGGGGTTTACCTGGACAGGACTTATCCCCTGGCCTATGGCCTCTATTTTTACACACAAAGCACCAAGGCTTTTTAAATTGTGTAGGTTGAGAAGAAGAGGAAGAATTTGTTTTATCCCCACCCCCTGAAGAGTGTTTAAGATTTGAAGTGGGATCTTTGGTTTTACCCTTATCCCCATGCTTATCTTGAGATTTTTCACCATCTTTCTTCTTAGTGTTCTCTTTGTCACCCCCTGTATGAACTTTTCTGTTCACCCTTGTTCTGACCCATTTGTCTGCCTTCTTTCCCAATTCTTGGGGAGAGGTCAGATCAGAGTCCACCAAGTACTGGTGCAACAAATCAGACACACAATTATTAAGAATATGCTCTCTCAGGATCAAGTTATACAGGCTGTCATAATCAGTAACTTCACTGCCATGTATCCACCCCTCCAAGGCCTTCACTGAATGGTCAATGAAATCAACCCAGTCTTGTGAAGACTCCTTTTTGGTCTCTCTGAACTTTATCCTGTATTGTTCAGTGGTTAAGCCATAACCATCCAGGAGTGCATTCTTAAGAACTTGGAAATTATTAGCATCATTTTCTTTCACAGTAAGGAGCCTATCCCTACCTTTTCCACTAAATGATAGCCATAGGATAGCAGCCCACTGCCTTTGAGGGACATCCTGTACAACACAGGCCCTCTCAAGTGCAGCAAACCACTTGTTAATGTCATCCCCCTCCTTATAAGGGGGAACTATCTTGTGCAGATTCCTGGAATCATGCTCTTTTGCAGGATGACTATGGGGAATACTGCTGCTGCCACCATGGGTTTCTAAACCCAGTTTCTGTCTCTCCTTCTCTACTTCTAAAGACTGTCTATCCAAATCCAGCTGTTGCTTTTTAAGCTTCAGTCTGGTTTGTTCCACTCTCAATCTATTGAGCTCCCTTTCTAACAATCTGTCATCAGGGTGGGTGGGAGGGACATGCCTTGAAACAGAAGTATGGTGAGAATGGACAGAAGGAGACCTGTCCCTTACAGAAGCCACCCTAACAGCTTGGTTAACAGAAACATCACTTCCAGTATGGTGAGAATAAATGCTTTTGCTATGATGTGAGACAACACTATTTATATGGTGTGGCTCATCATCATTACCAACTATGCTAGACTGTCTTGTAATGGGCAGGCTGAGAAGTTTCTTTCCTGAATCTTTTCCTGGGGGAGTCCCTGGATCAGATTGAGAACCATTAGCTACTTTTTCCACAGATTGGGCACTTATGGCCTTATCCTGTACTCTAAGCATGTTAATTAACAGTTCTAAGGAATGATTCTTCCCTACACTCAAACCTCTCTCTATGCAGAGATTCCTTGCTCCTTTCCAGCTAAGGTGATCATATGCAAGTTTGGACAGATCAACATTTTGGCCTGTGCCAGACATTTTTAGAGAGAGTTAAAGTGATAGTAAAAGATAAAAAGTTTGTCAGAGCTTTTAGAAAGACAGAGAAAAAAAACTTTTTAAACTTTTTAGAACTTTTTAGAAAGTTAGAAGTACTTTTCAGCACTTAGAAAAGAGTGAAAAGAGGAAATGCAAAACTTTTTGGCTATGTGTATATACACTGACCTTGTTTTGTATATTTTTCTCTTATGAAAAGTACAATGACAAGAGTGGTAAGTAGTCTCAAAGCACTTATCCCACCGCTGCACAACCAATGTAGGAGGCTGGACTGGTTTGTAGTGAGTACCAAGGGGTACTTGCACCTTGCACCAGGCCCAGTTATCCCTTATTAGAGTATAGGGTGTCTATCAGCTTAGGCTGATAGATAATGGTAGCTTAGCAGAGCAGCTTAGGCTGAACTAGGAGACGTGTGAAGCTACTACAGTACCACTTAGTGTCATATGCACAATATCATAAGAAAACACAATACACAGTTATACTAAAAATAAAGGTACTTTATTTTTATGACAATATGTCAAAGTATCTTAGAGTGTACCCTCAGTGAGAGGATAGGAAATATACACAAGATATATATACACAATAGCAAAAATATGCAGTATAGTCTTAGAAAACAGTGCAAACAATGTATAGTTACAATAGGATGCAATGGGGAAACATAGGGATAGGGGCAACACAAACCATATACTCCAAAAGTGGAATGCGAACCACGAATGGACCCCAAACCTATGTGACCTTGTAGAGGGTCACTGGGACTATTAGAAAATAGTGAGAGTTAGAAAAATAACCCTCCCCAAGACCCTGAAAAGTGAGTGCAAAGTGCACTAAAGTTCCCCTAAGGACAAAGAGGTCGTGTTAGAGGAATAATGCAGGAAAGACACAATGCAACAACTGTGGATTTCCAATCTAGGGTACCTGTGGAACAAGGGGACCAAGTCCAAAAGTCACAAGCAAGTCGGAGATGGGCAAATGCCCAGGAAATGCCAGCTGCGGGTGCAACAAAGCTTCTACTGGACAGAAGAAGCTGAGGTTTCTGCAAGAACGAAAAGGGCTAGAGACTTCCCCTTTGGTGGACGGATCCCTCTCGCCGTGGAGAGTCGTACAGAAGTGTTTTCCCGCCGAAAGAACGCCAACAAGCCTTGCTAGCTGCAAATCATGCGGTTAGCGTTTTTGGACGCTGCTGAGGCCCAGGAGGGACCAGGAGGTCGCAAATTGGACCAGCAGAGAGAGGGGACGTCGGGCAAGACAAGGAGCCCTCTCTGAAGCAGGTAGCACCCGGAGAAGTGCCAGAAACAGGCACTATGAGGATGCGTGAAACGGTGCTCGCCGAAGTTGCACAAAGGAGTCCCACGTCGCCGGAGACCAACTTAGAAAGTCATGCAATGCAGGTTAGAGTGCCGTGGACCCAGGCTTGGCTGTGCACAAAGGATTTCCGCCGGAAGTGCACAGGGGCCGGAGTAGCTGCAAAAGTCACGGTTCCCAGCAATGCAGCCCAGCGAGGTGAGGCAAGGACTTACCTCCACCAAACTTGGACTGAAGAGTCACTGGACTGTGGGGGTCACTTGGACAGAGTCGCTGGATTCGAGGGACCTCGCTCGTCGTGCTGAGAGGAGACCCAAGGGACCGGTAATGCAGCTTTTTGGTGCCTGCGGTTGCAGGGGGAAGATTCCGTCGACCCACGGGAGATTTCTTCGGAGCTTCTGGTGCAGAGAGGAGGCAGGCTACCCCCACAGCATGCACAAGCAGGAAAACAGTCGAGAAGGCGGCAGGATCAGCGTTACAGAGTTGCAGTAGTCGTCTTTGCTACTATGTTGCAGGTTTGCAGGCTTCCAGCGCGGTCAGCAGTCGATTCCTTATCAGAAGGTGAAGAGAGAGATGCAGAGGAACTCGGATGAGCTCTTGCATTCGTTATCTAAAGTTTCCCCAGAGACAGAGACCCTAAATAGCCAGAAAAGAGGGTTTGGCTACTTAGGAGAGAGGATAGGCTACTAACACCTGAAGGAGCCTATCAGAAGGAGTCTCTGACGTCACCTGGTGGCACTGGCCACTCAGAGCAGTCCAGTGTGCCAGCAGCACCTCTGTTTCCAAGATGGCAGAGGTCTGGAGCACACTGGAGGAGCTCTGGACACCTCCCAGGGGAGGTGTAGGTCAGGGGAGTGGTCACTCCCCTTTCCTTTGTCCAGTTTCGCACCAGAGCAGGGCTAAGGAGTCCCCTGAACCGGTGTAGACTGGCTTATGCAGAATTGGGCACCTCTGTGCCCAACAAAGCATTTCCAGAGGCTGGGGGAGGCTACTCCTCCCCGGCCTTCACACCATTTTCCAAAGGGAGAGGGTGTCACACCCTCTCTCAGAGGAAGTTCTTTGTTCTGCCATCCTGGGCCAGGCCTGGCTGGACCCCAGGAGGGCAGATGCCTGTCTGAGGGGTTGGCAGCAGCAGCAGCTGCAGTGAAACCCCAGGAAGGGCAGTTTGGCAGTACCAGGGTCTGTGCTACAGACCACTGGGATCATGGAATTGTGCCAACAATGCCAGGATGGCATAGAGGGGGCAATTCCATGATCTTAGACATGTTACATGGCCATATTCGGAGTTACCATTGTGAAGCTATGTGAGAAGGTAGCCTCTTTCTAGCCTTGTTACCCCCACTTTTGGCCTGTTTGTGAGTGTATGTCAGGATGTTTGTCACTGTTTTCACTGTCTCACTGGGATCCTGATAGCCAGGCCTCAGTGCTCATAGTGAAAACACTATGTTTTCAGTATGGTTGTTATGTGTCACTGGGATCCTGCTGGTCAGGACCCCAGTGCTCATAGGTTTGTGGCCTATATGTATGTGTCACTGGGACCCTGTCACACAGGGCCCCAGTGCTCATAGGTGTGCATGTATATGTTCCCTGTGTGGTGCCTAACTGTCTCACTGAGGCTCTGCTAACCAGAACCTCAGTGGTTATGCTCTCTCATTACTTCCAAATTGTCACTGACAGGCTAGTGACCATTTTTACCAATTTACATTGGCTTACTGGAACACCCTTATAATTCCCTAGTATATGGTACTGAGGTACCCAGGGTATTGGGGTTCCAGGAGATCCCTATGGGCTGCAGCATTTCTTTTGCCACCCATAGGGAGCTCTGACAATTCTTACACAGGCCTGCCACTGCAGCCTGAGTGAAATAACGTCCACGTTATTTCACAGCCATTTTACACTGCACTTAAGTAACTTATAAGTCACCTATATGTCTAACCTTTACCTGGTAAAGGTTAGGTGCAAAGTTACTTAGTGTGAGGGCACCCTGGCACTAGCCAAGGTGCCCCCACATTGTTCAGAGCCAATTCACCGAACTTTGTGAGTGCGGGGACACCATTACACGCGTGCACTACATATAGGTCACTACCTATATGTAGCTTCACAATGGTAACTCCGAATATGGCCATGTAACATGTCTATGATCATGGAATTGCCCCCTCTATGCCATCCTAGCATAGTTGGCACAATCCCATGATCCCAGTGGACTGTAGCACAGACCCTGGTACTGCCAGACTGCCCTTCCTGGGGTTTCTCTGCAGCTGCTGCTGCTGCCAACCCCTCAGACAGGCAGCTACCCTCCTGGGGTCCAGCCAGGCCTGGCCCAGGATGGCAGAACAAAGAACTTCCTCTGAGAGAGGGTGTGACACCCTCTCCCTTTGGAAAATGGTGTGAAGGCAGGGGAGGAGTAGCCTCCCCCAGCCTCTGGAAATGCTTTGTTGGGCACAGATGTGCCCAATTCTGCATAAGCCAGTCTACACCGGTTCAGGGACCCCTTAGCCCCTGCTCTGGCGCGAAACTGGACAAAGGAAAGGGGAGTGACCACTCCCCTGACCTGCACCTCCCCTGGGAGGTGTCCAGAGCTCCTCCAGTGTGCTCCAGACCTCTGCCATCTTGGAAACCGAGGTGCTGCTGGCACACTGGACTGCTCTGAGTGGCCAGTGCCACCAGGTGACGTCAGAGACTCCTGCTGATAGGCTCCTTCAGGTGTTAGTAGCCTTTCCTCTCTCCTAGGTAGCCAAACCCTCTTTTCTGGCTATTTAGGGTCTCTGTCTCTGGGGAAACTTCAGATAACGAATGCATGAGCTCAGCCGAGTTCCTCTGCATCTCCCTCTTCACCTTCTGATAAGGAATCGACCGCTGACCGCGCTGGAAGCCTGCAAACCTGCAACATAGTAGCAAAGACGACTACTGCAACTCTGTAACGCTGATCCTGCCGCCTTCTCGACTGTTTTCCTGCTTGTGCATGCTGTGGGGGTAGTCTGCCTCCTCTCTGCACCAGAAGCTCCGAAGAAATCTCCCGTGGGTCGACGGAATCTTCCCCCTGCAACCGCAGGCACCAAAAAGCTGCATTACCGGTCCCTTGGGTCTCCTCTCAGCACGACGAGCGAGGTCCCTCGAATCCAGCGACACCGTCCAAGTGACCCCCACAGTCCAGTGACTCTTCAGCCCAAGTTTGGTGGAGGTAAGTCCTTGCCTCACCTCGCTGGGCTGCATTGCTGGGAACCGCGACTTTGCAAGCTACTCCGGCCCCTGTGCACTTCCGGCGGAAATCCTTCGTGCACAGCCAAGCCTGGGTCCACGGCACTCTAACCTGCATTGCACGACTTTCTAAGTTGGTCTCCGGCGACGTGGGACTCCTTTGTGCAACTTCGGCGAGCACCGTTTCACGCATCCTCGTAGTGCCTGTTTCTGGCACTTCTCCGGGTGCTACCTGCTTCAATGAGGGCTCTTTGTCTTGCTCGACGTCCCCTCTCTCTGCAGGTCCAATTTGCGACCTCCTGGTCCCTCCTGGGCCCCAGCAGCGTCCAAAAACGCCAAACGCACGATTTGCGTGTAGCAAGGCTTGTTGGCGTCCATCCGGCGGGAAAACACTTCTGCACGACTCTCCAAGGCGTGGGGGATCCATCCTCCAAAGGGGAAGTCTCTAGCCCTTGTCGTTCCTGCAGTATTCACAGTTCTTCAGCCTAGTAAGAGCTTCTTTGCACCAACCGCTGGCATTTCTTGGGCATCTGCCCATCTCCGAGCTGCTTGTGACTTTTGGACTTGGTCCCCTTGTTCCACAGGTACCTTCAGACAGGAATCCATCGTTGTTGCATTGCTGATTTGTGTTTTCCTTGCATTCTCCCTCTAACACGACTATTTTGTCCTTAGGGGAACTTTGGTGCACTTTGCACTCACTTTTCAGGGTCTTGGGGAGGGTTATTTTTCTAACTCTCACTATTTTCTAATAGTCCCAGCGACCCTCTACAAGGTCACATAGGTTTGGGGTCCATTCGTGGTTCGCATTCCACTTCTGGAGTATATGGTTTGTGTTGCCCCTATCCCTATGTTTCCCCATTGCATCCTATTGTAACTATACATTGTTTGCACTGTTTTCTAAGACTATACTGCATATTTTTGCTATTGTGTATATATATCTTGTGTATATTTCCTATCCTCTCACTGAGGGTACACTCTAAGATACTTTGGCATATTGTCATAAAAATAAAGTACCTTTATTTTTAGTATAACTGTGTATTGTGTTTTCTTATGGTATTGTGCATATGACACTAAGTGGTACTGTAGTAGCTTCACACGTCTCCTAGTTCAGCCTAAGCTGCTCTGCTAAGCTACCATTATCTATCAGCCTAAGCTGCTAGACACCCTATACACTAATAAGGGATAACTGGGCCTGGTGCAAGGTGCAAGTACCCCTTGGTACTCACTACAAGCCAGTCCAGCCTCCTACATTGGTTGTGCAGTGGTGGGATAAGTGCTTTGAGACTACTTACCACTCTTGTCATTGTACTTTTCATAAGAGAAAAATATACAAAACAAGGTCAGTGTATATACACATAGCCAAAAAGTTTTTCATTTCCTCTTTTCACTCTTTTCTAAGTGCTGAAAAGTACTTCTAAACTTTCAAAAAGTTCTTAAAAGTTTAAAAAGTTTTTTTTCTGTCTTTCCAAAAAGTTCTGAAAACTTTTTTTTTCTTTGTCTATCACTTTAACTCTCTCTAAAAATGTCTGGCACAGGCCAAAAAGTTGAACTGTCCAAACTTGCATATGATCACCTTAGCTGGAAAGGAGCAAGGAGTCTCTGCATAGAGAGAGGTTTGAGTGTAGGGAAGAATCCTTCCTTAGAACTGTTAATTAATATGCTTAGAGTACAGGATAAGGCCATAAGTGCCCAATCTGTAGAAAAAGTAGCTAATGGTTCTCAATCTGATCCAGGGACTCCCCCAGGAAAAGGTTCAGGAAAGAAACTTCTCAGCCTGCCCATTACTAGACAGTCTAGCATAGTTGGTACAGAGGTTGAATCACACCATACTAATGGTGTGCTCTCACATTATACTGGTAGCCAAGCTGTTAGGGTGCCCTCTGTAAGGGACAGGTCTCCTTCTGTTCATTCCCATCATACCTCTGTATCTAGAAATGTCCCTCCCACCCACCCTGATGACAGATTGTTAGAAAGGGAGCTCAATAGATTGAGAGTGGAACAAACCAGACTGAAGCTCAAGAAGCAACAGCTGGATTTGGATAGACAGTCTTTAGAAATAGAGAGGGAAAGACAGAAGTTGGGTTTAGATACCCATGGTGGCAGCAGCAGTATTCCCCATAGTCATCCTGCAAAAGAGCATGATTCCAGGAATCTGCACAAGATAGTTCCCCCTTATAAGGAGGGGGATGACATTAACAAGTGGTTTGCTGCACTTGAGAGGGCCTGTGCTGTACAGGATGTCCCTCAAAAGCAGTGGGCTGCTATCCTATGGCTATCATTTAGTGGAAAAGGTAGGGATAGGCTCCTTACAGTGAAAGAAAATGATGCCAATAATTTTACAGTTCTTAAGAATGCACTCCTGGATGGTTATGGCTTAACCACTGAACAGTACAGGATAAAGTTCAGAGAGACCAAAAAGGAGTCTTCACAAGACTGGGTTGATTTCATTGACCAGGCAGTGAAGGCCTTGGAGGGGTGGTTACATGGCAGTAAAGTTACTGATTATGACAGCCTGTATAACTTGATCCTGAGAGAGCATATTCTTAATAATTGTGTGTCTGATTTGTTGCACCAGTACTTGGTGGACTCTGATCTGACCTCTCCCCAAGAATTGGGAAAGAAGGCAGACAAATGGGTCAGAACAAGAGTGAACAGAAAAGTTCATACAGGGGGTGACAAAGATGGCAATAAGAAGAAAGATGGTGAAAAATCTCAAGATAAGCATGGGGATAAGGGTAAAACCAAAGATCCCACTTCAAATCTTAAACACTCTTCAGAGGGTGGGGATAAAACAAAGTCTTCCTCTTCTTCCCAACCTGCACACATTAAAAAGCCTTGGTGCTTTGTGTGTAAAAACAGAGGCCATAGGCCAGGGGATAAGTCCTGTCCAGGTAAACCCCCTGAGCCTACCACCACTAATACATCAAGCTCTAGTGCCCCTAGCAGTAGTGGTACTAGTGGTGGGACTGCTGGCAACAGTCAAGCAAAGGGTGTAGTTGGGTTCACTTATGGGTCCATAGTGGAAACTGATGTAATCAGTCCCAAGACAGTTTCTGTCACACCTAGTGGCACTGGCCTTGCCACACTGGCTGCTTGTCCCCTTACAATGGATAAGTACAGGCAGACAGTTGCAATAAATGGTGTTGAGGCCTTGGCCTACAGGGACACAGGTGCCAGTTTCACTTTGGTGACTGAAAACCTAGTGCCTCCTGAACAACACATCATTGGACAACAGTATAAGATTATTGATGTCCATAACTCCACTAAGTTTCTTCCCTTAGCTATAATTCAGTTTAGTTGGGGTGGAGTTACTGGCCCTAAGCAGGTGGTGGTATCACCTAGCTTACCTGTAGACTGTCTCTTAGGTAATGACCTAGAGGCCTCAGGTTGGGCTGATGTAGAGTTTTATGCCCATGCAGCCATGCTGGGCATCCCTGAGGAATTGTTCCCTCTCATTTCTACTGAAATGAAAAAGCAAAGGAGAGAAGGCCTGAAAACTCAGGATCCCTCTCCATCAACAGGTAAAAAGGGTATCACAGTATCCCCTAACCACCCTACCATTCAGGATACCATTCCTGTGGTGGGAGAAACCTCTCCTGGGGTGGCACCTGTTCCAAGGGAATCATCAGCTGGCATAGCTGGACTCCCTGAGGTAGAAGTACCTCTCTGTGGGATAACTAACATTGGTGACAAAAAGAACACCATTTTAGTTAACATGGAGCATCCCTCCAACCCTCCCAGAGAAACTTTAGTGCAGAAACCCTGTACTGCCTCACAACACTTAGGACAGCATCCCTGCCCTAGTGTGGAGCTCATAGGACAGCATCCCTGCCCTGCTCCAACTCAAGAGAAACAGCATCCCTGTTCTCTCTTCCAGCCAGATGGACAAAGTTTTTGCCCAGCTATGGCTTTTCTGAGACAGCATCCCTGTCTGGCATTTCCATCACTACAAATAGGTTCAGTGGACAATTCCCACTGCTCTAAACTAAAACTTACTGATAGAAATTCTGAAAATACATCTTCACATTGTTGCTTAGCTAAAAAACTTCAAACAGGGTGGTTTACATCCCCACAGGGAAGTAACCATATAGTGGATGATAAAGGGAGTAACCAGTCTATTGCAGAGCTACTCTCTACTTATCACCACTTAGACAATAAAGTCTCAACTGGCCAAGGTTAGCCTTATTGTCCTTCGTTTGGGGGGGGGTTGTGTGAGAAGGTAGCCTCTTTCTAGCCTTGTTACCCCCACTTTTGGCCTGTTTGTGAGTGTATGTCAGGATGTTTGTCACTGTTTTCACTGTCTCACTGGGATCCTGATAGCCAGGCCTCAGTGCTCATAGTGAAAACACTATGTTTTCAGTATGGTTGTTATGTGTCACTGGGATCCTGCTGGTCAGGACCCCAGTGCTCATAGGTTTGTGGCCTATATGTATGTGTCACTGGGACCCTGTCACACAGGGCCCCAGTGCTCATAGGTGTGCATGTATATGTTCCCTGTGTGGTGCCTAACTGTCTCACTGAGGCTCTGCTAACCAGAACCTCAGTGGTTATGCTCTCTCATTACTTCCAAATTGTCACTGACAGGCTAGTGACCATTTTTACCAATTTACATTGGCTTACTGGAACACCCTTATAATTCCCTAGTATATGGTACTGAGGTACCCAGGGTATTGGGGTTCCAGGAGATCCCTATGGGCTGCAGCATTTCTTTTGCCACCCATAGGGAGCTCTGACAATTCTTACACAGGCCTGCCACTGCAGCCTGAGTGAAATAACGTCCACGTTATTTCACAGCCATTTTACACTGCACTTAAGTAACTTATAAGTCACCTATATGTCTAACCTTTACCTGGTAAAGGTTAGGTGCAAAGTTACTTAGTGTGAGGGCACCCTGGCACTAGCCAAGGTGCCCCCACATTGTTCAGAGCCAATTCACCGAACTTTGTGAGTGCGGGGACACCATTACACGCGTGCACTACATATAGGTCACTACCTATATGTAGCTTCACAATGGTAACTCCGAATATGGCCATGTAACATGTCTATGATCATGGAATTGCCCCCTCTATGCCATCCTAGCATAGTTGGCACAATCCCATGATCCCAGTGGACTGTAGCACAGACCCTGGTACTGCCAGACTGCCCTTCCTGGGGTTTCTCTGCAGCTGCTGCTGCTGCCAACCCCTCAGACAGGCAGCTACCCTCCTGGGGTCCAGCCAGGCCTGGCCCAGGATGGCAGAACAAAGAACTTCCTCTGAGAGAGGGTGTGACACCCTCTCCCTTTGGAAAATGGTGTGAAGGCAGGGGAGGAGTAGCCTCCCCCAGCCTCTGGAAATGCTTTGTTGGGCACAGATGTGCCCAATTCTGCATAAGCCAGTCTACACCGGTTCAGGGACCCCTTAGCCCCTGCTCTGGCGCGAAACTGGACAAAGGAAAGGGGAGTGACCACTCCCCTGACCTGCACCTCCCCTGGGAGGTGTCCAGAGCTCCTCCAGTGTGCTCCAGACCTCTGCCATCTTGGAAACCGAGGTGCTGCTGGCACACTGGACTGCTCTGAGTGGCCAGTGCCACCAGGTGACGTCAGAGACTCCTGCTGATAGGCTCCTTCAGGTGTTAGTAGCCTTTCCTCTCTCCTAGGTAGCCAAACCCTCTTTTCTGGCTATTTAGGGTCTCTGTCTCTGGGGAAACTTCAGATAACGAATGCATGAGCTCAGCCGAGTTCCTCTGCATCTCCCTCTTCACCTTCTGATAAGGAATCGACCGCTGACCGCGCTGGAAGCCTGCAAACCTGCAACATAGTAGCAAAGACGACTACTGCAACTCTGTAACGCTGATCCTGCCGCCTTCTCGACTGTTTTCCTGCTTGTGCATGCTGTGGGGGTAGTCTGCCTCCTCTCTGCACCAGAAGCTCCGAAGAAATCTCCCGTGGGTCGACGGAATCTTCCCCCTGCAACCGCAGGCACCAAAAAGCTGCATTACCGGTCCCTTGGGTCTCCTCTCAGCACGACGAGCGAGGTCCCTCGAATCCAGCGACACCGTCCAAGTGACCCCCACAGTCCAGTGACTCTTCAGCCCAAGTTTGGTGGAGGTAAGTCCTTGCCTCACCTCGCTGGGCTGCATTGCTGGGAACCGCGACTTTGCAAGCTACTCCGGCCCCTGTGCACTTCCGGCGGAAATCCTTCGTGCACAGCCAAGCCTGGGTCCACGGCACTCTAACCTGCATTGCACGACTTTCTAAGTTGGTCTCCGGCGACGTGGGACTCCTTTGTGCAACTTCGGCGAGCACCGTTTCACGCATCCTCGTAGTGCCTGTTTCTGGCACTTCTCCGGGTGCTACCTGCTTCAGTGAGGGCTCTTTGTCTTGCTCGACGTCCCCTCTCTCTGCAGGTCCAATTTGCGACCTCCTGGTCCCTCCTGGGCCCCAGCAGCGTCCAAAAACGCCAAACGCACGATTTGCGTGTAGCAAGGCTTGTTGGCGTCCATCCGGCGGGAAAACACTTCTGCACGACTCTCCAAGGCGTGGGGGATCCATCCTCCAAAGGGGAAGTCTCTAGCCCTTGTCGTTCCTGCAGTATTCACAGTTCTTCAGCCTAGTAAGAGCTTCTTTGCACCAACCGCTGGCATTTCTTGGGCATCTGCCCATCTCCGAGCTGCTTGTGACTTTTGGACTTGGTCCCCTTGTTCCACAGGTACCTTCAGACAGGAATCCATCGTTGTTGCATTGCTGATTTGTGTTTTCCTTGCATTCTCCCTCTAACACGACTATTTTGTCCTTAGGGGAACTTTGGTGCACTTTGCACTCACTTTTCAGGGTCTTGGGGAGGGTTATTTTTCTAACTCTCACTATTTTCTAATAGTCCCAGCGACCCTCTACAAGGTCACATAGGTTTGGGGTCCATTCGTGGTTCGCATTCCACTTCTGGAGTATATGGTTTGTGTTGCCCCTATCCCTATGTTTCCCCATTGCATCCTATTGTAACTATACATTGTTTGCACTGTTTTCTAAGACTATACTGCATATTTTTGCTATTGTGTATATATATCTTGTGTATATTTCCTATCCTCTCACTGAGGGTACACTCTAAGATACTTTGGCATATTGTCATAAAAATAAAGTACCTTTATTTTTAGTATAACTGTGTATTGTGTTTTCTTATGGTATTGTGCATATGACACTAAGTGGTACTGTAGTAGCTTCACACGTCTCCTAGTTCAGCCTAAGCTGCTCTGCTAAGCTACCATTATCTATCAGCCTAAGCTGCTAGACACCCTATACACTAATAAGGGATAACTGGGCCTGGTGCAAGGTGCAAGTACCCCTTGGTACTCACTACAAGCCAGTCCAGCCTCCTACAAGCTACATATAGGTAGTGACCTATATGTAGTGCACACGTGTAATGGTGTCCCCGCACTCACAAAGTTCAGGGAATTGGCTCTGAACAATGTGGGGGTACCTTGGCTAGTGCCAGGGAGCCCTCACACTAAGTAACTTTGCACCTAACCTTTACCAGGTAAAGGTTAGACATATAGGTGACTTATAAGTTACTTAAGTGCAGTGTAAAATGGCTGTGAAATAACGTGGACGTTATTTCACTCAGGCTGCAGTGGCAGGCCTGTGTAAGAATTGTCAGAGCTCCCTATGGGTGGCAAAAGAATTGCTGCAGGCTATAGGGATCTCCTGGAACCCCAATACCCTGGGTACCTCAGTACCATATACTAGGGAATTATAAGGGTGTTCCAGTAAGCCAATGTAAATTGGTAAAATTGGTCACTAGCCTGTTAGTGACAATTTTAAATAAATGAGAGAGCATAACCACTGAGGTTCTGGTTAGCAGGGCACCCTGGATGGCCACTGAAATTAACACCAGCCCAAAATAGCCCAGTCCTGTGCACGCCAAACATACATGCATTTGTAAAAGACATGTCTATGTCCCCAACAGGCATCACCACCCATGCCACCCTCACAGACGGAACAAGGAGTGCCAGTGCCCCCCAGGGAGACAGAGGCACCTCACAGGACACTGGTGAAGGATCCCTAGACACTGATGAGCAGGCAGGCCCCTCACACAGTCCTGGACTGTCACCATGCAGCAGCCCTACCCAAGAAACCACTGTTACCCCTACCACCCAGTCAAGACCAGCAGCCCAGGGCAAGTGTCCCCACACCAGTGTAGCCAGGCCACAGACTGGTGGAACACAGGTAAAGAGGCCACAGTCTCCCACTCCCAACATGCAAGAAGGTGAGGGCCCCAGTACAACTGGTACTGCCAGACCTGTTCAGGGGACACAGGCACAGGGGGCTAGGGCAAGTGCAAGTGTCTCAATGGGCCAGGGGAGAGGCCACAAGATGGATGCAGCAGTCCAGGACGTGATATCTGAGGTATTGGGGGCCTACTAGCATATCCATGACAGGTTTGCACAGATAGTATCCACCCTGGAGCACAGTCAGAGGATGCAGCAGGAACCCCACTAACAGGCCATGGAGCAGTGGAAACAGCACAACGCCACAATGGCCAGCATAGCAGGAGCACTGCTGCAGCTGGTACAAACCCAGTCTGACACCCGCACAGGACAAGAGGCCCCCCCTACAGCAGCGGACACCCACCTGGAAACTACACCATCAGCAGAAACATCCCAGGAACTACCCTTACAGGAAACCCAATGGCCTACCATTTCATCCCCTCAAGATCAACAGCAGGCGCCCAAACGGACCCTCAGGCCAAGATATGGCACTGGAACCCCAGCAAAGAACAAGGCACCCTTCAAAAAGTAACTCAGCAACAATCTGCACAGCAACCATCCCACTCAAGCAGCCACCACACATTGCTAAGAGGCAACATGAAGTACTGTAAGAAATGATGGACCCATCAATACTGCCAACAAGGCTGCCTCCATGTTGACATTGAGGACACCCACCCCTTATGACTTGCCATCACTGTAAATAGCACTATTCACTCCCTGCCACCAATAAAACACATATCACACCTGTAACACTGTCCCCTGTGTTAAAATGTGAAGTTAAGTATGGATGCAACCGACTGATAACCACTTTATTTTCAAATCGTTGCATGAAAGGACTCCTGTGTGCCTAAATGGGGGCCCTAAGTAAATGCAGAACACATTAATCTGTACCATGCAGAACTGGATCATGTTTCACATATCATAATCAACCCCCCCCCCCATATGACTAAGCACACTGACAGTATGTGTCACAAACCCCAATGTCAGCCCAAAGTCCCACACATTTACTAGAAGTAGAGTTGTATCAGTTGGGTCCTCGAATTGACATCTTCCCCTTCCTCATCATCACCATCACTCTCTTCCTCTCTCTGAGGTAGCTGGTCAGGACATACAGGACCCTTTACCTCCAAGAGGGGGATAGAATGTCTCACTGCCACGTTGTGCAGCATGCAGCAGGCCACCACTATTCTACACACCTTTTCAGGCCCATAGGCCAGGGAACCCCCAGAGATAAGTAGACAGTGAAATCTAGCCTTCAGGAAACCTATTGTGTGCTCTATCTCCCTCGTAGTACGTCCATGGGCCTCATTGTAATTCCTCTCTGCATCCGTCCTAGGATTCCTCACTGGTGTCAGGAGCCAAAGCAAAGTTTGGATAGCCAGAATCACATAGGAAAAGGTGGAATACAGAGCAGTCATTGTTAAGCCCCTTAGTCAGACAGCTTGGCTGTCTGCTATGTGTCAGTTAGTGACAGACACACTTACCTATGATCCACCTCTGTCTTCTTTGAGTTGTTCCATCCTCTGTGGCACACTACTGTTCCTCAGCACAAAGAAATCATGGACTGAACCTGGGAACATGGCATTCACATGTGAGATGTACTGGTCTGCAGTACATACCAATTGGATGTTCATGGAGTGAAAGTTCTTTCTGTTTCTGTACACCTGTTCACTGACTCTCGGGGGGATGATCGGTTTGTGGGTGCCATCAATGGCACCTATCACATGGGGTATGTTGGCAAAGGCATAGAATTCAGACTTGATGGCAAGGAGGTCAGTACTTTGGGGAAACCTCACATAGGACTGCAGGTGTCGTACAAATGCATTTAGAAATCTTGTCAGTACCATGCTGAACATTGGCTGTGAAAATCCAGCACCCATGCACACTGTCACTTGAAATGATCCTGTTGTTGTAAATCAGTAGCGATTAGATTAAGCATTAGCAGAATACATCTTGTATTTAGCAACTATTGTGCCATTTTGCGGAATCCATTTTGTATTCATGGCAGCCATTTTCTCTGCCACATGCTGCCATGTGCCCGCCATGTGCTCTGCCCTACCTTTCTGTAACTACTCTTGAAAATCTGTCTAGTGACAAGTTATATTTAGCATCTCCCACTTTCGCACATGCCCAGTAAGATCTGCAGCTGTTAGTATTCAGTAACAGACAGTAATGTGTCAACTAGTCCTTGAAAACTGTTAGCCCCTCCCACCTGTCGACTGTGCATTTCCATATGACCTTATATGTATATAAGTCTTGCTTCTATAATTGTACCACCTTCTTTTAGCCCCTGCGTGGGTATAAAAGGACCATACTCTCTTAGTTTAGTGTGCTACTTCAAACTTTACCGAAGGGTGCTGTTTGAACTGTAGTACCACCTCATGAGGTTTAATAAACTTTGTCTTTTATTTCAGTTTCTGTGCCAACTTCTTCCTATATGGTCTGTGGACTTTGTGCAGAGAAGGGCGAACCCCTTGCACTAGTTGGCCTTGCTGAGGCTTACTTCGACAAATTGGCGCCCGAACAGGGACTCATCAGCGACTCGGATGCCCAACGGATTGGTCGCCATGAAGGATTGGGATCTCGCTGCGGACGATCAATGCCTGAGGAGACCTGAGTCTTGGCAACCACGGCGTTTTTCCCTTCTTTCTGATTTGACCATCCAGGTGGCGCCGGTCCTCCACTGAGATCCTTTTTGTTCATTCGTCATGCAGTGACCATTTGGTCGATTTTAGAACTTGGCAGTTGGAACCTGGACGCCCTGTGATTGGTAAGAGCCGTTTTACGGCACTTGCTGTAGGTTTTGATGTCTTTGTTTGGTAATGAAGTTTAGCACCACTTACTGTGGCTCTCGTGTTTTGGGTGACTAGTCAATTTGTGTCCTTTGAATTGATATATAAATTGCAATTTATATAGGCAGGTAATGAGGAGAATTTTCTCCAATTTAATTTTGATTTGAACGGCACCTTAAGTGCTACTTTGATTATAATATTGCATATTCTGCACTATTTTTGGCATGCCTGTTTTTAGCGCACTTCGTAAGATGTGTTGCTTTTGTAATGGTACCAATTTTAGACTGGAAGAATCGCAACCGGCACCCCCAGAGGGGTCGCCCAATAGAGATGTGTATGTTAAACATGGTCTTTCCTTTATAATAATCAGCACATTATGGAATAAATACACTTGTGCGGATCCTGAGTTGCGTTGGCCTATTCATGGGTCATTTGATTTGCGAAAGATTGAGTATGTGGAACAATGTATGTGTAAGCGAAGGTCTAGGCAAGATATGTTTGACTGTGTATGAATGTGGGAGAAAGAAGTGCGTGGACGAGTGAAGCGTGAGCAAGCCTTGCTTGAGAAAGAGCAGCGGAAGAATGTATATGTGAATGCATTGGAAATGAGAAAAAAATAAATAAATGACTTAAAGGAGATAGAAGAGAAATAACATACATTACAGGTAATTGGCCAATACACTGTTAGGCAACCTCTCTATCCTATCCTTAATAAACCACACAATGATTTTTTGTTACTAGATCGCCCTCCACCTCCGTATGTCATTCCTTCTGCCCCTCAAGAGTTAGGTGAGGTCTCCGGTTTGGAGCAACAGAAGATACGAGACAGTCCCTCTATGTTGCCTGCTGACCGTGCATCTGAGCTTAGATCTATTGCTCGTAAAACAATTCGTAGCGTTGTCTCTGCTTCTGAACTTTTAGACAACATGAAAGGGTGGACGTAAAAAGAGCAACTATATTTTACTGAGGCATTTGGCACAGAAGTTATTGAACTATTTCGGAAATATTTCTTGTATTATGACTATGGCTGACATTGATTTATTTTTCGGATTGATATTACCGCCAGATATGTGGAGAACTGTTCGTAAAGTTGATGATCGTGTAGTTTTTGGGGCGTCATGGAAAGAATTAGAACAGATGGACGGGATAGGGAACCTGCGAAAAAGGCGTATCAGTTGATTCTAGATCTTCCCGCAACCATATTAGTTAAGTTAAAAATTATTATTCCCCCTAAAAAGATAGATTGGACTGTTTTAGCGTCTTGTAAGCAAAAGGCAGATGAATCGGTCTCTGATTTCTTTACATGCTTTGAAGAAGCATTTCATGATTTTAGCGGCCAGTTATTGTCAGATGATACAGGCAGAGATTTGTTTGTCGATAAATATGTTGCAAATCTGTTACCAGGAATAGCTAGTCGTCTAAAAGCTAGTGAAAGTTCATTGACTACCTCTACTCCGGTTTCTCTTTTGAGTATGTCTCAGTATTATGAACGTCAGGAATTAGAAGCAAAAGGTAGTGAGGATAAAAAGATTAAAGAATTAAAGACGAAGGTTATGTTTGCTCAAGCTTATGGTCCGCCTTTTAGAGGTAGTGATAGAGGTGGACGTGGATCTTATGGTTCTTCTTACACTCGTTCGAATTTGTCTGTTGATCAGTGTGCGTATTGTAAGAAATTTGGGCATTGGGCTGCCGACTGTCCAGCACTACGTGTTCAGCAGTGTTCACGTGTTCGGGGACAATTGAGAAATCGCTCAGGATACTCAGGGCCTAGAAGAAGCACAAATGATCATGCTAGGGTTGATGCTAATGTACGAGGGCAGGATGGGTTTAACACTTTTGATAGACGGAACCAATACCAGATGTCTAACTATGTGCAGCCTGATTTCCAAGATTCTCTCTTATGCATAGGATTGCCTAGGATGGGGTAAGGAATCAGTTGAAGTTCCAGTAGATCAGAGGGGTCCCTATGTTACAGCACATGTTTGGGTTCTACTGATCAGTTTCTGGTTGATACAGGAGCTACTCGTAGCGCCTTGTCTAAACAATTGATTCCAAGGGCTCCCCTGTCTGGCTTAGCCATTACATCGATAGGTTTCGATGGAACACCTTCCCCTAGCCCATTGTCACAACCACTTGCATTCCATGTTGATAAATTTATTGCTCCATGTCCATTTTTGCTTTCTCCAAATACACCAGACAATATTGTGGGTCTTGATATGCTCAAGTATTTCAGGGCTACAATACGATGCTCTCCTGAAGGGGTGCGTGTTATTTTGAATGATAATCATCCTGTGATGGAAAGAGTTTGTCTTGTTAAAGAGGATATTGCATTAGCTTCACTCCCTAGTACATTGTGGGCTACTTCGGATACTGATGTGGGACAAATGATTATTCCACCGGAACATATTAGCGTCAAGGAGGGAGCTGTATTGCCATGTTTGCCTCAATTCAAAATTTCACAGGAGGGCGAAGAAGCACTCACAAATTGTGCATGATCTTATTGCAGTTGGAGTTGTTGAGGAAGTTCCGTATAATGTTTGTAACAGTCCGATTCTTCCTATTCTGAAAAAGGATACTGATACTAGGATTTACTGATTCATTATTGATTTACGACAAGTCAATAAGATTGTGGTACCACAATATCCTGTGGTATCTGACATCACAACCCTACTTACTTTGGTTCCCTCGACAGCAACTACGTTCTCTGTGGTAGACTTGAAGAATGCTTTCTTTTCGATCCCTATTCATCCTGACAGCCGATATTTGTTTGGTTCTACTTTGAATAAACGATCATTTAGATTTTGCAGAGTTCCTCAAGGCTATACTGAGAGTCCTAGTATTGATAGTCAAGCGTTAAAACGACAACTTGATTCTTTTGTTTTGCCTGAAGGTGTGGCTCTCATACAATATGTTGATGATATTTTGTTGGCAGCTGATACCCCTGAGCAATGTGAAAAGTGCACTTTGTCCTTACTTTCTTTTCTTGCTTCACACCATCATAAAGTGTCACGAAAGAAATTGCAATATTGTAGACCAAAGGTAACCTATTTAGGTCACCTTTTATCTAAGGAGGGCCGTGCACTTACATCAGATCGTATTCAAGCACTTTTAGACACACCAGTACCCTCTACTCAGAAAGATGTTTGTGCATTCCTTGGTCTTACCTCTTTTTGTAGTCAATGGATATTAGGGTTTTCACACATTGTCAAACCTTTGCTAGCACTTTTGACTAAAGATACTCCAATGCCCCTCCCATGGATAGATGAATGTGAGACTGCTTTCTGGCAGCTACGACAAGCCCTTTGTTCAGCATCAGTGTTAGGTACTCCAGATTACACAAAGCCTTTTCCACTTTACGTACATGAGAAAGATGGATGTGCATTTTCAGTTTTAGTACAGACACATGGCGATAAGCAGCGTCCCTGTGCATATATTTCAGCAGTACTTAATCCTGTCGCTCGAGCGTTGCCTGGGTGTTTTCGTTCAGTTGCCGCAACAGCTGTGTCAATACGTCAGAGTGAAGGGATAGTTCTGTCACATAAGCTGTTGGTGTTAGTACCCCATGCGGTTGATGCTCTTTTAAATCAAACAAAGACGCAACATTTACCTAGCGCTCGCCTGACAGGATATGAATTGACATTGCTAGCTCCTCACATTACACTGAAGAGATGTGCAACACTAAATCCAGCCACCTTGTTGCCATATCCGGTGACTCAGCCTCAGTCACAAGAAACACATGATTGTATATTCCTTACCGAAGAACAGACAAAGGGTCATATTGATTTACAAGATACGCCCTTTCCAGACGTAGACGGGGTATTGTGGGTTGATGGGTCTTGTTTGAAGATGTCAGACGGTACGACCTCAGCTGCATATGCAATCACCACAATACACACGGTAGTGGAGACAGCTCGTATACCACAGAAGTCAGCTCAAGCAGCTGAACTAATAGCTTTGACACGAGCATGTGAGCTCAGTACTGACTTATGTGTGAACATTTATACAGACAGCCGCTATGCTTTTGGAGTAGCTCATGATTTTGGTTTGCTTTGGAAGGAGAGAGGCTTTCTCACATCCCACGAGATGCAGATAATGCACGGAGAATTAGTGCATAACCTCTTGACTGCATTGACATATCCAAAGAAACTAGCTATTGTGAAATGTAGTGCACACAAGAAAGTGACAGATAAGATAGGGCAAGGTAATACCCTTGCGGACCGCGTAGCATGTGAGACTGCAATGCAGCGAAGTACTACTTCTATGTATGTAGTGAAGTCACAAGCTGAACGTTGGCATAATGCTAGACAAGAAGTATTAGATATACAGAAATCTGCTTCTGTGAAAGAACGTGAGCAATGGTCTAAAGATGGAGAATTGGATGATGAGGGCTGTTGGCGGAATGCAGATGGATAAATGGAATTTGCCAATAGCTTTTGTACAACCTATGGTTCAGATGGCACAGGGTCTGGCACATGTTGGAGCTTCAACAATAACGAAGTTGCTTACGCAAGTTTGGGAGCATCCAGAAATTTCCAGTACAGCTAAGAGAGTAGTACAGTCTTGTTTGATCTGTTTACAATACAATTCTGGAAAAGGGACACAAACTCCTGCGGGAGGGTTTGCTACACCAACTGCACCTTTTGAAGTTTTACAAATGGATTATATTCAGCTTGAACGCTGCAACAATTTAAAGTATGTCTTGGTGGTGGTATGTGACTTCAGTAAATGGATAGAGGCGTACCCCACAAAGGATAATACTGCCATTACCACAGCGAAGGTGCTTTTGAAATAATTTTTCCCTAGATTTGGTGTTTGCAGACTTTTATGGAATTATAACGGACCTTATTTTGTTGGGGAAGTTATTAAGTATGTCCTGAAAGGATTAGGGATCAAACAGAAGTTCCATGCAGTTTTCCACCCTTAATCAGCAGGGTTGGTGGAAAGGTATAATGCTACTTTGAAGCTGAAGTTAGCGAAGATACAGGCTTCCACATCTTTAATTTGGCCGGATGCATTACCGTTGGCATTATTGGCTATTAGGTCAGTGCCACACTCTCGAACGGGCCTTACCCCATGTGAAATAGTATTTGGAAGGCCAATGAACATTTGGGGAGTTCCTAAGCCAAATTCTGTATATGATGTACCTTGTGTCCTGATGAATGATTATTTGGCACAGTTAACGGACAATTTGGTTTCTATTCATCAACAGGTTCGAGAAGCACTTCCTGACAGATCTACAGGTGAAGGCCATGAACTCCGACCTGGTGACCAGGTGATGATTAAGTCCTTTAAAAGATCAAGCAGCTTGGAACCAAGGTGGCAAGGCCCAGAGCAGGTGCTCCTTGCGACAAGGACAGCAGTTTGAGTGACGAACCGAAAGAATTGGGTCCATAGTACTCACTGCAAGAGAGTGCTACCTACCTTGGTGGAACCTGCTGTGCTGACCGATCATCGAGAGATTTTGACTACGGAGAAAGGATGTGCTATATCACCTGACGAATCTGCGGAATTCTTCCCGGACCATACGATTTCTGGAGTGTCGTGATATAATTTGAGACCGAGGAAAGACCCCGTAGTGCTGGAGAAAACTGGTTGAGCTACCGCCGTGGGTTAGTGAAACGGAGAGCCAATGTGGCAAGGGGGGGGGGAAATCAGCCATGCATTAGAGTAGTGACACCCGTCTTGGCCCGTGGTGAAGAAATCAGCGGCTGCCCAGGGATAAGAGCTCCAACGATTGTTTTTAATTAATTTCTGAAAGGGTCGATTATCACTGTTGCTAAAATGAATAACAAACTGATCATTAGTACTATGGGGTTTGTTGTTGTTTTGGTGGTTATAGCAATAATCACCTGGTTTGTTGAAAAGAAGGCTCCTGCTCGTGAGTTTTTTGTTGCCACTACTTCAGTACCAGAGGATCACTATTACTTTACGCTTCCCTATCAGGAACAGAAGCACCGTCAATCGTACTTCAATAATACTTTCATTCAGATGTTGCATCATACTCATAATGCTACAAATACTTCTAACTGTTGGGTATGTGGAATGATACCTGCGCATCAAAAGAAAGGAGGAACACCTTTCATTCCTCTTCCTTTTTCACACAATGGTTCTTGTCAAGCTTGGTATACGCTTTTGTTTGCATCTGGAAAACATACAGAGGGCGGACTTCTTTTTCGCCTTAATAAAGTGTGCTACCAAGACAAAGATGGGTATCCCCAAGCCAAAGGAACTAAATGGGAATGGGAAGAGTATCAACCGGACAATGTTTCAATACCATATGTCTTCACAAATATAAGAGACTCTGACAAGAAAGAACAATTTGTGATTTCTGTTACAAAAACTAAAGCAGATTTATGTATACGTAGCATTGGGGGAATTCCAGTGGGGATAAGCGATTGTACCTTGATTTTAACTATTGAGGGTGTAAATAATAGTAGTTTTACAGCTTCACATAATACATATTTTGTTTGTGGTAACTATGGATATTACCAACTACCTGTTGGGTGGTCAGGTGTGTGTTATATATCTTTTCTATTACCCCCTGTGTTTTTGGCCCCTGCATCATATCACCGAGATTTTAAACTGTTCAATGACATCATTAAAAATAAATATAAAAGGACAATAAGTACACATGAGGTAGACCAAACAGACACTAGCCTGCAACAATATGTTGATTTTAATTTAGGGTTGTTCTCCTTTGTGGGTGCTGCGTTAAACAGTAGGAAAGTGAGACGACTGACTAGGGTTGTGGAAGCTGTTACCTATCAGGCGCTCTGGCATTTGGGAATATTACCGAGGAGCTCCAAATTGCAAGGATTGTAGCACTCCAAAATCGTATGGTACTAGATGTGATATTAGCTGATCGAGGTGGTGCATGTCGCATCATCAGTAGTAGTTGCTGCGTTTTCATTCCAGATCACTCACCTTCAGTATATGATGCAATATCTAAATTGCATAAAATTGCTGCAGAAATCCACACAGAGACTGGTACTTGGACTTTTTCTGGATGGTTTTGGGCTATTGTTTCCGCTTGGGGCTGGAAACTACTGACTATCCTGTGTGTAATGATTGCAATATTTTTCACATGCTGTATCTGTATTCAGTGTGGTCCAATGTTCTGCTCCATGTGTATCACTGCATGTATGCCAACCAAAAGAAATATTACAGAAATGAAAGCACAACACATGTTAGATAAGGAAATAGCTGAAATGATGAGCAGAAATATACAAGATGAATATTTAGATTATCCCAGAAAGACGAATGTCTTCAGCTAATGCTGAAAGGGTCGTCTGTTGTAAATCAGTAGCAATTAGATTAAGCATTAGCAGAAGACATCTTGTATTTCGCAACTATTGTAAACATTTTGCGGAATCCATTTTGTATTCATGGCAGCCATTTTCTCTGCCACATGCTGCCATGTGCTCACCATGTGCTCTGTCCTACCTTTCTGTAAACTCTTGAAAATCTGTCTAGTGACAAGTTATATTTAGCATCTCCCACTTTCGCCCAGGCCCAGTAAGATCTGCAGCTGTTAGTAATCAGTAACAGACAGTAAGGTGTCAACTAGTCCTTGAAAACTGTTAGCCCCTCCCACCTGTCGACTTTGCATTTCCATATGACCTTATATGTATATAAGTCTTGCTTCCATAATTGTACCACCTTCTTTTAGCCCCTGCGTGAGTATAAAAGGACCATGCTCTCTTAGTTCAGTGTGCTACTTCAAACATTACCGAAGGGTGCTGTTTGAACTGTAGTACCACCTCATGAGGTTTAATAAACTTTGTCTTTTATTTCAGTTTCTGTGCCAACTTCTTCCTATATGGCCTGAGGACTTTGTGCAGAGAAGGGCGAACCCCTTGCACTAGTAGGCCTTGCTGAGGCTTACTTCGACACTGTGGCCAGGAAATGGAGTGCGGAGAGTACCTGCACTCCAATAGGGATGGCATGCTGATTACGATTTACCGGAGTGAGTGCAGGATCCAGTAAAGCACAAAGTTCCTGAATTGTTGCACGTGTGAGTCTGGAATTGATTATGATCAGACCTTCCACCATGGTCCTCATATCCACAAGTGGTCTGTACACCGGTGGTGCCCTTCCTCGCCACAAAGGTTGGTACCTACGAGGGATATCAAAAAGGTGTGATGAACACACATACATAGGCACATTGTCATCAATTGTGCACTGCATATTTCATTTTAGTGACTCAACAGTAACTGCTTCTTGACAGATCTACATCTATACCTCAATGAGGGAACAGTGTTTTTCATGTGTGGTATATTACGTAAAGGTCACATGCATAGGTGCTTCATGTGGTTAGTAGGGTCAGCATTGTGCACAATTTTATTTGTAGATGCATAGTTACTGCCAAAATGTCTGCCCACTGTAATCCAGGCCTTTCGTTGTGGAAGTGACCTCATACCGCTAGCGGTTGACGTCACAGCGTAAGGCAGTGTTTACCGCCGTTCGTACCGTCATGGGTTAACATGGATGCCAATGGGGAATCCTGGTGTATCATGATCTCCGCTGGCAGTGAGGGTGCACACCGCCGCAGTACATACGTGAATTTGTCATCTATACTTCACTTGACTCCCTGATCTCGTGTGGACAGGTACTCCACTGTGTGTACTGCTGTGGCCTGCCTCTGGTCATTGATGTGGCTCGTGTTGCAGGGGAAAGGGCCCCGACCTTCACCCAGGAGGAACTGGAGAGGCTAGTGGACGGGGTCCTGCCCCTGTACGCAAAACTCTACAGACGGCCAGAGGTACAGGTGAGTCTGGGTTTGGGGTGCACAGTATGGGTGTAATGGATGGTGTTATAAGGACATATGTATGGACCTCTGAGCCTGCATGGGCCGTGGTGCACGGCATGCTGTGTGCGTATGACCTGTAAGTCTTACTGTACTGTCCGTCCAATAGTAGACGAATAGCCAGCTGTACCTATCTTGCAAGTTCCTGACCTCTGTGTTCCATATCTGTGTCACCCTTTTAGGTCAGCGCCCACCAGAAGAGGGCACTTTGGTATGCCATCGCCAAGGAGGTGCGGACCCTGGGGGTCTAAAACCGGCGGAGCACCCACTGCAGAAAGAGGTGGGAGGACCTGCAGCGCTGGGCATGTAAGATCTGTGAGGCCCAGCTGGGAAAGTCCTCCCAACCTGGAAGGGGTGCCTGGAAGGGGTGCCTGTCGGGCACTGACCCCCCTCATGCAACGTATCCTGGCGGTGGCATACCCAGACCTGGATGGGCACTTGAAGGCTGCACAGCTGTCACAAGGGGGTGAGTACTCATGTCACAAACTTCAGTCTGGAAGGATGTCTGTGTGTGCATTAGGGATCATGCTGCTTAGAGGCAGGGATTCTGACTGTTGTCCATCTACATGATGGTCCCCGTAGGGTGTAGGGGTGTCTTTGACAGGTCTTCCACACGTCGCCTCCTTAGGTAGTTCAGGGTTCTTGTCAGTAGTCAAGGGCATGGCCATGGGCATATTAAACGGTGCTGCCTGTTGGGTGTTTCTTCTGAGTGGGTGTCTGTATGGCCACTATGTACCTCCATTCAGCTATTTACAAGTGCTTCTCCTGTTTTGTCTCCCATCCCGGTTCTCTTGTGTTGGTTTTGTACAGCTACAACATCTGACGAGGGAGCTGAGGCACCGGCAAATGGGGAATCAGCGTCCCACGGATCCTCAGAGGCAGAGACATCCGACACCAAGGGGACCAGTGGGTGGGAGGGCGAGGGGAGTACCACGAGGGAGGCAACTAGCACTGGAGGAAGTGACTCCGTGACCTCCTCCGATGGGGGCTGCCCGGCGGTGGCGGACCCTAGTGACCAAACCACAACAGTGACATCTTCTGCCACCCCCCATTCCATCACCTCCCTCCCTTCTGCTCCCCACCGAGTTGCCCGTGCCCGCTCACCCAGAAAGGTGGGCGTCTCCTTTGCCCCAGGCACCTCCTCCCCTGCCCCAGTCAGCCCTGCTGCCCTCACAGAGGAGGCTATTGACCGCTGAGAACCATCTCTGTAGGGCAGACAACCATCGTCAATGCCATCCAGGGGCTAGCATCAGAGGTGCAGCAGACAAATGCCTATCTGGATGGCATTCACGGTGCCATGTCTGCCCTACAGAGATCTTTTCAGGCTCTGGCCTCCTCTTGGTTTACCTGGCCATTCCGTCCCCCCTCCAACCTCCTCTACCCCTTCCAGCTCCCCACTCCCTTCACCCGTCCAAAGCACACAATCTGACACGCAGTCAAGCACATCAACACACAAGAAGCACACTTCTAAACACAAGCACCACACCTCCCACCACAAGCATTTACACAGCCAACAGACACATGCACCAACAACAACATCCACTTCCCCCAGTGTGCCCACCTCTTCCACCTCCCTGTCTGTCCCCTCTACATCCACACCCTCATGCACTGCACCTTCAGTCACTGTTGCTGCTCCTCTTACTGCATTCACCACAATAGCAGACATCCATACATGCACCCCAGACACCACACCTGCACTAACAACTACTGTAGTTGACACATGCAGCACACTCACCAGACTTGCAGACACCCACACAACATACATCCACACTGGCAGCCTGTCTTCTCCCACTGTGTCCACCCCCGCTCCAAAAACACACAAACACACCAAGACACCCACCCATCACACATCCACCACACCACAGCATACTGTCCAGTCACCTGCACCTACTACACGCACCCCTACACCACATATATCCACTGCCTCTGCCTCCACTCCCACGCCCTCATCCAGGACCACCCCAATTGCTCCCAAAAAACTTTTCCTCTCCCCTGCTGACCTCTTCTAACCCACTGCCCCCCCGTCTTGTCCCTACGCGTGCACACCTCCTTGCCCTTTCCACACTTTCCACTTCACAGCCCACCCCTGTCCGCCCTTCACATTCCTGTGCCCCTTCCCCAGAGAAAAAGAAGGCCCGTGCAGTGCTCCACCCGCTCTAAACACCCCCCACCACCTTCTAAGAACAAACCCACACCCCCTCCACCTTCCAAGCGGAAGTCCAAGCTCCACCCTGTTGCAAATCCCCACGCCACCACCCCCTGCCCTCGTTCCATCAGGTGCCTAGATGCCCCTTTGTTGCCCCATTAGGTAGAGTACCGTGTACTTTTGGGGGTCAGGTTGGGTCCGTTGTGGCCCATGGCACTTGTAGCACAATGGGCTGGCCCTTGGCCCTGTTTGAAGTAGATAGCTCTGTTAGCTTTAATAAAATATTTCTGTGTGGCCTGTGTTTTGGCAGCACACTGTTGAACCCTGGTCTTTCGTTTCATTGTTTGTGGGTGTGGGGCATTTGTATGTACAATGGTCAAGTTGGATTTGCCTTGTGTCGGGTAAGTACTTCTTGCTGTGGGGTGTGTTACTTGTGCTGCTGTGAAGGGTTGTGGGGGCGTTGCGGGGTGGGTGGAGTGGGTGGGTATATGACTGTGCCCTTTCCTCCCTTGTTTCGTAGGTTGTGGTACTTACCGTTGTCGTTTTCGTTGGCGGTCCCGGTCGTGGAGGTATATGACAAGGAGCAGGGCTGGCAAGATCTGCAGCTCTCTATCCATGTCTGCTTCGGCGCGTTGTGTGGGCCTCCGGTGAGCGTTTCATTGGATTTGGTTAATTTCCATCTGGCTTTGCGTGGCGGTGGTTCCTGCCCCGTAACTGGCGGCAGACTAGTGGTTCATAATTTGATGAATGGGTTGGGCCTTTCAGTCAACCTGTGGGCGGACTCTGCCGTCATCGTCGGCACTCCTCTACTCGCAGTGGGTGGTTTTCTGGATGCCTGTGTTTCGTTTGGTTCATTATTTGGCAGTCCGGACTGCTCCTCTGTTGGCTGTTTTTACCGCTGGCGGCACGGTACGGACCGCTATGTTCATAATGAGGGCCTATATCATAAGAAAGACAATACTCAGAGTTACTAAAAATAAAGGTACTTTATTTTAGTGACAATGTGGCAAAAATATCTCAGAGGATATACTCCCTTAGGAGGTAAGTAAAATACACAAAATATACACACAAACCAAAATCAGGTAAGTAAAACAGTCAGAAAGTAGTGCAAACACTGTAGAATACAATAGGATGCAATAGGCCTAGGGGCAACACAAACCATGTACTAAGAAAGTGGAATGCGAACCACAAATGGACCCCTAGGCTAGTGTAGTGTGTAGAGGGTCGCTGGCAGTGTAAGAAAACACTAAGGGCCATATTTATACTTTTTGACGCAAAACTGCGCCAACGCAGTTTTGCGCCAAAAAAATTAGCGCCGGCTAACGCCATTCTGAAGCGCCATGCGGGCGCCGTATTTATTGAATGGCGTTAGCCGGCGTTAGCCGACCGGCGCTGCCTGGTGTGCGTGAAAAAAAACGACGTACACCAGGCAGCGCCGGCGTAGGGAAAAATGGCATTTGGGCGTCCAAAAATGGGGCAAGTCAGGCTGAGGCAAAAAAATCGTCTTAACCCGATTTGCGCCATTTTTTTTGGGTGCCCAGACGCCATTAACATGACTCCTGTCTTAGCAAAGACAGGAGTCATGCCCCCTTGCCCAATGGCCATGCCCAGGGGACTTCTGTCCCCTGGGCATGGTCATTGGGCATAGTGGCATGTAGGGGGGCACAAATCAGGCCCCCCTATGCCACATAAAAAAAATTAAAAAAAATACTTACCACAACTTACCTTTTCTTCCCTGGGATGGGTCCCTCCATCCTTGGGTGTCCTCCTGGGGTGGGCAAGGGTGGCAGGGGGTGTCCCTGTGGGCAGGGGAGGGCACCTCTGGGCTCATTCTGAGCCCACAGGTCCCTTAACGCCTGCCCTGACCCAGGTGTTAAAAAAGAGGCGCAAATGCAGGGTTTTTTGCCCGGCCCACTCCCGGGCGTCATTTTTACCCGGGAGTATAAATACCGCGCACATGCCTGGGAGTCATTTTTTAAGACGGGAACGCCTACCTTGCATCTCATTAACGCAAGGAAGGTGTTCACGCCAAACAATTACGCTAACTCCATGAACTTTGGCGCTAGACGCGTCTAACGCCAAAGTATAAATATGGAGTTAGTTTTGCGTCGAAATTGCGTAAAAAAAAACGACGCAATTTCGGCGCAAACGGAGTATAAATATGCCCCTAAGGGTGTCCAAGATAGCTCACCCCAAGACCCTGGAAAGTTATAGATCAACCCAGGTAGCTGTGCATGCAGGATTTCGTGGAACTGTGCACAGAAGCCCTTGTAGCTGCAGTTTGCACGGTGCACAGGATTAATGTCTGGAGAGGGGAGGCAAGGACTTACCTCCTCCAAATTAGGGCAGTTGGACCACTGGACAGTCTGGGTCACTTGGGTCCACCACCTGTGTTCCAGGGGCCACGCTCGTCAGGATGAGAGGGGTCCCAGAGTACAGGTGATGCTGAAGTTTGGTGCCTGCTGGAGCAGGGGGAAGATTCCGTCAACCCACAGGAGATTTCTCCGTGGCTCTCAAAGCATGCACCACCAGGAAACAGTCGAGAAAGCCAGCAGGATTAGGCGCTACAATGTCGCTGGTAGTCTTCTTGCTACTCTGTTGCAGTTTTGCAGGCGTCCTGGAGCAGTCAGCGGTCGATCCTTGGCAGAAGTCGAAACGAGAGGTGCAGAGGAACTCTGGTGAATTCTTGCAAGTTGGTATCTGATGAAAAGCCCACTGGAGAGACCCTAAATAGCCCTCAGAGGAGGATTGGCCACCTAGTGCGGTAAGAACCTATCAGGAGAGGTCACTGACGTCACCTGCTGGCATTGGCCACTCAGAGTCCTCCAGAGTGCCCTCACACCTCTGGATCCAAGGTGGCAGAGGTCTGGGACACACTGGAGGAGCTCTGGGCACCATCTCTGGGGTGGTGATGGATAGGGGAGTGGTAACTCCCATTTCCTTTGTCCAGTTTTGCGCCAGAGCAGGGACTGGGGGTTCCCTGAACCGGTGTAGGCTGGCTTATACAAGGAGGGCACAATCTGTGCCCTTCAAAGCATTTCCAGAGGCTGGGAGAGGCTACCCCTCCCCAGCCTTTAACACCTATTTCCAAAGGGAGAGGGTGTAACACCCTCTCTTAGAGGAAAATCTTTGTTCTGCCTTCCTGGAACTGGGCTGCCCAGACTCCAGGAGGGCAGAACCCTGTCTGTGGGGTAGCAGCAGCGGTAGCTACAGTGAAAACCCTAGAGAGCTGTTTTGGCAGTACCCAGGGTCCATAGTGGAGCCCCGGGGATGCATGGGATTAGCACCCCAATACCAGATTTGGCATGGGGGACAATTCCACGATTTTAGACATGTTACATGGCCATATTCGGAGTTACCATTGTGAAGCTACATATAGGCATTGACTTATTTGTAGTGCACTCGTGTAATGCTGTTCCAGCACTCACAAAGTCTGGGGAAATTGCCCTGAACTATGTGGGGGCACCTTTGCCAGTGCAAGGGTGTCCTCACACTTAGTAACTTTGTACCTAACCTTCAGCCAGTGAAGGTTAGACATATAGGTGACTTATAAATTACTTAAGTGCAGTGAAAATGGCTGTGAAAGAACATGTCTGTTATTTCACTCAGGCTGCAGTGGCAGACCTGTGTAAAGGTTTGTCTGAGCTCCCTATGGGTGGCAAAAGAATTGCTGCAGCCCATAGGGATCTCCTGGAACCCCAATACCCTGGGTGCCTAGGTACCATATACTAGGGAATTAAAAGGGTGTTCCAGTGTGCCAACTGAAATTGGTAAAAGTGGTCACTAGCCTATAGTGACACATTTAAAGGCAGAGAGAGCATAAGCACTGAGGTTCTGATTAGCAGAGCCTCAGTGACACAATTAGTCACTACGCAGGTAACACATTCAGGCCACAAACTATAAGCACTGGGGTCCTGGCTAGCAGGATCCCAGTGAAACAGGCAAAAACAAACTTACATACATGTAAAAATGGGGGTAACATGCCAGGCAAGATGGTACTTTCCTAAACATTTCCTATTGTTTGCATTGTTCTATGACTATTTACTTGTCTAATTTTGGTGTCTAGTGTATATATTGTGTATAATACTTATCTCCAGAAGGAGTATTGTCTCTTAAATATTTTTGGTACTGTGTCCCTCAAATAAATACCTTTATTTTAGGTAACACTGAGTAGTGTCTTTACTTGTGTATACGTACTGTATAACTATAAATGGTATTGCATGAGTTTCGCATGTCTCCTAGTTCAGCCTAAGCTGCTCTGCTATAGCTACCTCTATCAGCATAAGCTGCTAGAACACTACTACTTCACTAATAAGGGATAACTGGACCTGGTATAAGGTGTAAGTACCCAAAGTACCCACTACAAACCAGGCCAGCCCCCTACATTGGTGGCGTAGCGATGGTATAAGTATTTGCAATTGCTTTACTACTTTGTTACCTGTGCTTTACACAAGAAAAACTTGCTCCAATACTTAGAGCATATATAATATATACCTAGAAACAATTTTCTAACGTTCTAAAAAGTTCTTTAAACATGGCAAAAGTGTTTACAAAGTCTTGAAAAGTTTTCTTCTTTCCTCTAAAAAGTTAGCTCTGCTATTCTACTATTTACTCACTTTTCCTAAACTTTTTTCTTTCAATATGTCTTCTGTAGATGCTACCCCTAGAGTTGTGAAAACAACATATGAAAACCTTAACTTTAAAGGTTTGAGGGGTCTCTGTATAGAAAGAAGTTGAGGCATTGGGAAGAACCCCAATAAGGAGTTCCTCTTAAATCTCCTCCAGGTTGACCAGGGACTCAGCACTGGTCCAGATCAGACAAGGGGAGATGTAGAGGATGATTGCACCCAAGAAGGCTCAGAGGAGCAAACTGACAATCCTGGGGAGGGTCCTTCCACAGATCTATCGGTCAACAAGCCCCCTATTTTAACTGGTAGTGGGAAGGGTTCACACACAAGTAGGGCTCACTAGAGTGGCCCCTGTTAGAGATAGATCTGCCTCTGCGCACTCTCATGTTACCTCTGTTTGAGAGGCTTCATACAATTCTAACCCTGCGGACCAGTCCCTAGATAGGGAACCCAGAAAGCTGAGGTTAGAGGAGGCCAGACTGAGGCTAATGCAGCAACAGTTGGCCTTAGACAGGGAATCCCTGGCTGTGGAGAAAAAGAGGCAGGGTTTGGGGTGAGTTCCCGATGGTGGCAGCAGCAGTTTTAGAAACTCAAATGTTAGGGAACCTTCATTCAATTCTAGGAACCTGCACAAAGTTGTCCCTCCATACAGGGATGGTGATGACATCTACAAGTGGTTGGCTGCACTTGAGAGGGCCTCAAGTTCAGAGGGTCCCTCATGTACAGTGGGCTGCTATCCTCTGGTTATCCTTCTTTGGCAAGGGAAGAGACAGACTTCTTATTGTCAGAGAGGATGATGCAGATCATTCTGAAAAATGCACTCTCCAGACTTAAGTTCAGAGAGACCAGAAAGGAGTCATCACAGGACTAGACAGACTTTGTAGACTGTTCTGTTAAGGCCGTAGAAGGTTGGTTAAATGGCAATAAGGTGACTGATTATGAAATCCTGTATAACTTGATTCTGAGAGAGCATATTTTGAATAATTGTGTGTCTGACTTGTTACATCAGTATCTTGTGGACTCAGATCTGACCTCTCCCCAAGAATTGGGCAAGAAGGCAGTCAAATGGGTCAGAACAAGGGTGAGCAGAAAAGCTCATACAGGGGGTGAGAAAGACATCAAAAAGAAAGATGCTGAAAAATGTCAGGACAAGCATGGGGATAAAAGTAAACACAAAGATCATTCTTCAGGTCCAAAACACTCATCTGGGGGGGGGGGCGATAAAATGTATTCATCTTCTTCAAACTCTTCACACAATCACAAAAAGCCATGGTGCTATGCGAGTAGAAATAAAGGCCATTGGCCAGGGGATACGTCCTCCACAGGTAAAGCCCCTGAGCCTACCACCACTAAGACATCAGACTCTAGTGCCCCCAGCAGTAGTGGTAATAGTGGTGGGACTACTGGCAATAGTCAAACTAAAGGCATAGTTGGGTTCACTTTTAGGAACATAATAGAAACTGGGGTAGACAGTCCCAAGACAGTTTCTGTCACACCTGGTGGCATTAGCCTTGCCACATTGGCTGCTTGTCCCCTTAACATGGATACGTACAGGCAGTCAGTCTTAATAAATGGTGTTGAGACCCAGGATTAAAGGGACACAGGTGCCAGTATCACTTTGATGACTGAAAACTTGGTGTCACCAGTACAACACCTCCTTGGACAAAAGTACCAGGTTACTGATGTCAATAATTCCACTCAGTCTCTCCCCTTAGCTGTAGTTCAACTTAGTTGGGGTGGAGTTACTGGCCCTAGGCAGGTAGTGGTATCACCTAGTTTATCTGTAGATTGTCTCTTAGGCAATGACCTAGAGGCCTGAGGTTGGTCTGAGGTAGAGTTTAGGACCCATGCATCCATGCTGGGTATCCGAAAGGAATTGCTTCCTCTCATTTCTGGTGAAATGAAAAAGCAAAGGAAAGAAAAAGGCCTGAAATCTCAGGATCCCTCTCCACCAACAGGTAAAAAGGGGTATCAAAGCATCCCTTCCCCACCCTGCCACTGACAATACCATTCCTGTGGTGGGAGAAATCTCTCCTGGGGTGGAACATGTACCAAGAGGGCCATCAGCTACCACATCTGGGTTTTCTGTGGAACTACTAATCCAGAAGTGCAAAATTGCACTATTTTAGTAAATATGGAGCATCCCTCCAGCCCTCCCAGAGAAACTTTAGTGCAGCAGCCCTGCACTGCCTCTAAACACTTAGGACAGCAGCCCTGTCCTGGTGTGGAGCTTATAGGACGACAGCCCTGCCCTGCTCCAACTCAAGAGAAACAGAAACTCTGTTCTCACTTACAGCCATATGGACAAAGTTTTTGCCCAGCTATGGCTTTATTGAGACACCATCCCTGTCTAGCATTTTCTGCATTTGACATCGGCCCAGTGGATCAATCCCACTGCCCAACTTTAAAACATACTCATATGAACTCTGAGAATTTACACTCACGCTGTTGGTTAGGTAAAAATCTCCAAACAGGGTGGTTTACATCCCCACAGGGAAGTAACCATATAGTGGATGATAAAGGGAGTAACCAGTCTATTGCAGATCTGCTCTCCACTTATCACCACTTAGACAATAAAGTCTCAACTGGCCAAGGTTAGCCTTATTGTCCTTCGTTTGGGGGAAGGATGTGTGCGAAAGTAGCCTCTTTCTAGCATGATTAGCCCCACTTTTGGCCTGTTTGTGAGTGTGTGTCAGTGTGTCAGTGTGTTTTGCCTGTCTCACTGGGATCCTGCTAGCCAGGACCCCAGTGCTCATAGTTTGTAGCCTAATGTATGCGTTGTCAGTAGTGCTTGACTGTGTCACTAAGGCTCTGCTAACCAGAACCTCAGTGCTTATGGTATCTCTGCTTTTAAATTTGTCACTGTAGGCTAGTGACTTAATTTACCAATTTCAATTGGCACACTGGAGCCCCCTTATAAGTCCTTATTATATGGTACCTAGGTACCCAGGGCATTGGGGTTTGAGGAGATCCATATGGGCTGCAGCATTTCTTTTGCCACCCATAGGGTGCTCAGACAAACCCTTGCGCAGGCCTGCCATTGCAGCCTGCGTGAAATAACGCACATGTTATTTCACAGCCATTTTCACTGCACTTAAGTAACTTATAAGTCACCTATATGTCTACCCTTCACTTGCTGAAGGTTAGGTGCAAAGTTACTAAGTGTGAGGGCACCCTTGCACTAGCAAAGGTGCCCCCACATAGTTCAGGGCCATTTCCCGGACTTTGTTTGCAGGGACGCCATTACACGTGTGCACTACATATAGGTCAATACCTATATGTAGTTCACAATGGTACCTCCGAATATGGCCATGTAACATGTCTAAGATCATGGAATTGTCCCCCCCATTCCAAATCTGGTATTGGGGAGCCAATTCCATGCATCCTGGGGGCTCCACCATGGACCCCCAGTACTGCCAAACCAGCTCTCTGAGGCTTGCACTGCAGCTACAGTCGCTGCCACCTCACAGACAGGGTTGCGTCCTCCTGGGGTCTGAGCAGCTCAGTCCCAGGAAGGCAGAACAAAGCATTTCCTCTGAGAGCAGGTTGTCACACCCTCTCCCTTTGGAAATAGGTGTTACAGGCTGAGGAGGAGTAGCCTCTCCCAGCCTCTGGAAATGCTTTGAAGGTCACAGATGGTGCACTCCTTGCCTAAGCCAGTCTACACTGGTTCAGGGACCCCTTGTCCCCTGCTCTGGTGCGAAACTGGACAAAGGAAAGGGGAGTGACCACTCCCCTGTCTATCACTACCCTAGGGGTGGTGCCCAGAGCTCCTCCAGTGCCTCCCAGACGTCAGCCATCTTGCTTTGCAAGGTGTGGGGGCACTCTGGAGGGCCCTGAGTGGCCAGTGCCAGCAGGTGACGTCAGAGACCCCTCCTGATAGGTTCATACCTGATAAGGTAGCTAATCCCCCTCTCAGGGCTATTTAGGGTCTCTCCTGTGGGTTCTCTTCAGATTCTGCTTGCACGTTTCCTTCAGGAATCCTCTGCAACAACTTCAGCATCCTCTGACCTCGGATCAACCGCAGCCTGCTCCGCGAACCACTGTAACTGCAACAAAGTATCCACAAGGGATACTTTTCTTCTACAACCTCAGCTCCAAGTGAGCAACTGCAACAGTTTCCACGGTGGGCACGCTCTGGGGACTCCCCTTCTTCTCCCTGCACCAGAAGGACTGAAGAAATCTCCTGTGGGGTGAAGGAGTCACTCCCCTGCTCCAGCAGGCACCTTCTAAGACGAAGACTGGTACCACTGGACTCCTCTTACAGCGAAGAGCGTGCTCCTAAGGACACAGAGGTTGGGCCTCTTCGACTTAGACTGTCCTGAGGTCCTGCTGACGCAATTTGGAGAGGGTAAGACCTTGCCTTACCTGAGAGCGACGGTACCCCTGTGTACTGTGACTTCTTCACCTCCTGAGGCCTCTGTGCACTATTTGCAAAATTCCTTCGTGCACAGCCTGGACCAGGTCCCCAGCACTCCATCCTGCGACGCTCAACTCACTGAGTTGTTCTCCGGCGGCGTGGGACCTTCCTTTGTTGTACCACATCAACTGCGTTTACCACCTCTTTTGTCCCAGTGTCCTGGGACTCCTGGGGGTGCTGGCTGAGATCCTGAGGACTCTCTAAAGTGCTGAGAGCCCCCTCTTCCTCCTCACATAGAGTTGAGGCCTACAGGTCCCTCCTGGGTTCATCCAGCGCCATTTTGACGCAAAACGCACTTTTGTCGTAGCCAAGGCTTGTTGGTGACTTCCAACACAATCACGTCTTCATCCATCTTCACGTCGTGGGGCATCCTTTGCATCATGCAGGAACCGGGTGGCATCTTCCTAGGGTGCATTTCTGCAGTTTTCGACTAACCGGGGACTCCTCTTTTGCACCCTTGTAGGAGGCTGGCCTGGCTTGTAGTGGGTACCAGAGGTACTTACGCCTTGTGCCAGGTCCAGTTATCCCTTATTAGTGTAGAAGAGGTGTTTCTAGAAGCTTAGACTGATAGAATGTAGCTATGGCAAAGCAGCTTAGGTCGAACTAGGAGACATGTAAAGCTTCTACTATACCACTTATATCATATGCACAATATCATAAGAAAACACAATACACAGAGTTAATAAAAATAAAGGTACTTTATTTTTATGACAATATGCCAAAAGTAGCTCAGTGAGTATCCTCAGTAAGAAGATAAGTTATATACACAAGTTATATGTACACAAACCCAAAATAGGTAAGAGTCAGAAAAGTAATGCAAACCGTGTAGAATTACAGTAGGTTGCAATAGGCAAGCATAGGTCTAGGGGCAACACAAACCATATACTCCAAAACTGGAATGCGAATCACAAATGGACCCCAGACCTATGGGAGCTTGTAGAGGGTCGCTGGGACTGTAAGAAAACAGTCAGGGTGTCCAAGATACCCCACCCCAAGACCCTGACAAGTAGGAGTAAAGTACACCTACTACCCCAAAAGAGCACAATAGTCGTGATAGGGGGATTCTGCAAGAACCACAAACACCAGCAGCGCACTGAAGACAGATTCCTGGACCTGGGGACCTGCAAAGCAAGGGGACCAAGTCCAATAGTCGCGACAGCAGGCTACCCCCAGAGCATGCACCACCTGGAAACAGTTGAAAAAGCCGTCAGGATGAGGCGCTACAATGTTGCTGGTAGTCGTCTTGCTACTTTGTTGCAGTTTTGGAGGCGTCCTGGAGCAGTCAGCGGTCGATCCTTGGTAGAAGGCGAGAGGGAAATGCAGCGGAACTCTGGTGAGCTCTTGCATTCGTTATCTGAAGAATTCCACAAAGCAGACACCCTAAATAGCCAGAAAAGGAGGATTGGCTACCAAGAGAGGTAAGAGCCTATCAGAGGGGGTCTCTGACATCACCTGCTGGCACTGGCCACTCAGAGCAGTCCAGTGTGCCCCCAACACCTCTGTTTCAAAGATGGCAGAGGTCTGGCACACACTGGAGGAGCTCTGGGAGGTACTGGTCAGGGGAGTGGTCACTCCCATTTCCTTTGTCCAGTTTCGCGCCAGAGCAGGGCTGGGGGATCCATGAACCGGTGTAGACTGGCTTATGCAGAGATGGGCACCATCTGTGTGCCCATCAAACATTTCCAGAGGCTAAGGGAGGCTACTCCTCCCCAGCCCTTCACACCTATTTCAAAAGGGAGAGTGTGTAAAACCCTCTCTCAGAGGAAATCCTTTGTTCTGCCTTCCTGGGCCAGGGCTGCCTGGACCCCAGGAGGGCAGAAACCTGTCTGAGGGGTTAGCAGCAGCAGCTGCAGTGGAAACCCTGGAAAGGCAGCAGTTTGGCAGTACCCGGGTTCTGTGCTAGAGACCCGGGGGATCATGGAATTGTCCCCCCAATACCAGAACAATTCCATGATCTTAGACATGTTACATGGCCTTGTTCGGAGATACCATTGTGACGCTATACATAGGTAGTGACCTATGTATAGTGCACATGTGTAATGGTGTCCCCGCACTCACAAAGTCCGGGGAATTTGCCCTGAACGATGTGGGGGCACCTTGGCTAGTGCCAGGGTGCCCACACACTAAGTAACTTGGCACCCAACCTTCACCAGGTGAAGGTTAGACATATAGGTGACTTATAAGTTACTTATGTGCAGTGGTAAATGGCTGTGAAATAACGTGGACGTTATTTCACGCAGGCTGCAGTGGCAGGCCTGTGTAAGAATTGTCTGAGCTCCCTATGGGTGGCAAAAGAAATGTTGCATCCCATAGGGATCTCCTGGAACCCCAATACTCTGGGTACCTAAGTACCATATACAAGGGAATTATATGGGTGTACCAGTGTGCCAATGAGTATTGGTAAATTTAGTCACTAGCCTGCAGTGACAAGTTTGGAAAGCAGAGAGAGCATAAACACTGAAGTTCTGGTTAGCAGAGCCTCATTGATACAGTTAGGCACCACACAAGGAACACATATAGGGCACATACTATGAGCACTGGGGCCCTGCGTGGCAGGGTCCCAGTGACACAAGGGCTAAGACAACATACATACTGTGAAATATGGGGGTAACATGCCAGGCAAGATGGTACTTTCCTACAATGCCCATCTGCAAGACTGGAGCAATGAACAGGAAACAAGATCATAATGTGAATTCATCACAAGGCAGGCATGTCACATCACCAATGCCACAACACAGACACACTAATTGTACCCTATTTCATTGCAGAGGACGATGGATCTCCTGCAGATATGCCTGTCCAGAAATACCCTGATGACATGGATGATGAGCTGACAAACATCCCCCAGCAGACCATCCAAGATGTCTTTGGAACCCTCCAGACCCCACCTTCAGTCACAAGGAGGAGCACAGAACAAGCAGCCATCGCAGAGGATCCACCCACCACCCCAATTGTAAGACCTACCAGCTCCAATACAGCTGAGGACTCAGACAACACAGGCACCAGGTTTGAGAGAACTGTAGTCGGAGTACAGCGGGAGCTGGCCAATGAGGTGCCGGTGGGGATGCAAACTATGGCAGCCAGCCTAGAGGGGGTGCGTTTGTGCGTGATGTCATCTGCAGATCAGGCAGCAGCTATGCAAGGGCGAACAACTATCTTGCAGGAAGAAGAAAAGAGGCTGAAGGAAATCAGCACAGCTGTAATACAGTTGACTTTACACCTACAACAGCAATCCTGTCAACGCGTGCACAAATGCAACATTAAACCCCTCAGGGCCGACCTGGCTACCATCGTGATGTAACTGCTATTCTTAAGAATCAGCAGATCCTCCTTGCAGCAGTACTGCCCTTAAGACCTTCACAGGTAGCAGCCACCAGGATGTCTTACTCTAACACGTCTTCTAACACTGAGGTGTGTGGTGCCCCTTCACAACCACCACCACCAAGAACAGAGGAGGCAACACACACATCAGAAGAAGACATGGAACAGATCACATTCACAAGAAAAAGTACACGGAAGCACTAGTCCCTTGCACATGGCCAACTATTACCAAGGTCCAGCGCTTTGTAACATGCCAGTCTTACAACAACTGTACTCAATGACTGTTCTGCAAACCACTGTTAATCTTGTCATCCTGCCCAGTGATTGTCTCTCACTTATTCATTGGCAAAACCTGTCCCTCTGCACTGTCGGACACATCACCCCAGCATGTCAAAAGCATTTTCCTTTACCACTTGTGTAGGATCACAAGGGAAGATGTCACTATAATGGACTCAAAATCATGGCCAATGTACATATAGCACTACAGCACTTTTCAATAAATAGCACTTACACAACAAATGTGTCTCTGTGTAGTGTGACACATCAACTATGCAGTGGATAACTGAAATGTGCCTCCTGTCAAATTACGTAGCTTGTCAATACAACTGTCCTGAAATTATGTAATCATATAACTTTGCCCAGTGGCCAGGATTGCATCATACTCTACCCTTCCTGAGGGTAATATCTGATGAAGAGAGAAAACATACACCATCATGCTGTGTTGGACAGAATAATGCTTCCTCAAGGGATATCTAAGTCATCAAATATTGGCAGCTAAATGTTGTCACCATGCAATACTAACACATATAACAGTGCCCACAAATCTAAGCAAACACTCCAAAAAATGCATGAATGAAGGTGTCTGAGTTTCCATCCAAATAAGTAATCATGCTGAACAGTGTCACAAATGATGTCTGTGAGTCATGAAGACGATACTACAAGAGTGCTTACGACCACTCACCTTATAGGGGTGTCCTTGAACATCACACTGCAGTCAGACCTAAAACAGTTCCCCCAATACCAAATCTGGAAGCACTGTTTGCGACTTTGAAAACATATTTATTAACAAAAACAAGTTGGGATCCATATTAACTGTGATTGGTGGTTGCAATGAATGGTGGAATCTTTGCAAGGTAGCTCTGGGGTAGCTGCCAATCTTACAGCTCAGTTGGAATTTGTTCGTAGCATAGGACACAAATGTAATAGAACAAAATTCATGTACACGTATGCCAAGGCCCTGATCAACAAGCAGTTAACACATACTGTAAAGGGTTCACTATATATTTATTAAACGGTAATAACAGAAGAGGAAACTCGGGGAAAAGTCCTACCTACCCTAATCTACCCTAACTACTCATTACCCACAACTGTCCCTAACTAACCTAAGCTAAACATACTCATCACATGTAACAAAACGTTCTAAACATCAACCCCCCACCCCCCTTACGAGACGGGGCACATGGAGGACAACAAATACTAACCTAAACACATACTATCCTATACTAAACAAATATATATTTTTTAATATATATGCATATTTTTTTGTAAACACACAAGAACCCCAACATAGCCCCCCACACAAACACTCAAAAAGAAAAAATAGAAATAATCAGGACCCCCCCAACCACTAACACTAACTAAACTAACAGCCTATAGTAACCTAACACTAAGCCCCCTAAGCTCATAAAGTATAAGAACAAGGAAAGAGGAGGGGGGGAGGGAATCATGTCCATTTTAAAAGTCTAGGGGCCCTTCAGAGGGTCCGCTTTATGGACCGCACACGCCTGTTCATGTGGCGAACATCCCGCTGCAGGTGACTAATTTTTTCTTTGCATTTCCTGAAAAGCTGCAGGGTCAACTGTAGCCGCTGGGGCAGTCTGGGTATCAGCTGAGGATGTGTGTGGGCGTGTAGAGTCTATGCCTGTGGGCTGCCCTGAAGGTGTTTCACTGCTAGGGCCTGGAGCAACTGCAGACGTTGGGATAACAGTCCCAGCTGTGGGTGGTGCCACCTGGGTGGAAGTGGTGGTTGTGCTGGTGGTGGCTGTGGTGGACAAAGTAGGGCCACCCTGTGGGAAAGCCCTCCATGCTCCGGAGGCCCGTTCGTTCCGGTATCTTCGGGCCATCCGTCTGAACCCCAACTCTACCAGCAGGATATGCTTGTAACTCTTTGCCTGCCTCTGGAACTCACGGACCTGGATGGGTGTCATGTTCGCAGCTGTGAAGACAAAGGCAAACAATTTACATTAGGAACTGCATTATGTGAAATGGCACAAGAAGTAAATCAGACAGTACATCTACTGTACTTGTAACAGCTCATATCATCATACAGACCATTGAAAGTCCCTGAGGAAGTACATGGCAGGCCAGCCTACAAAGGCCGTATCACACATAGCACATCCGAACCCTACAAGATGGGTAACAACTGGCATTAATTTGGCATCAGAGTTCTGCCAGTTGTCAGCTAACAATCATGCAGCACATCCTTCGCCAATTCCAGGGCTACAAATGTCAGTGTACGGGATGGAAATCTAAAGCCACATGATCTGCAAGTTGTAAATGGACTTGCTAGTATAGTACTCATGTGCTATACCTGAGTGTGTATACTAGGTTCCGACCAAAGATTCACTGATTTACATGTCTAGCATCAGTCCTAGGTACACTATTCACAAACCCATGCCTGTGTTTGTGGGTGTGGGGGTGGAGAAACAACTAACAATTCTAAACAACATGGACACCCAGGAGTCTATAGAAAGCTGGACATGTGTTTGGCTCTACACACACCACAGGTATGGTCTATCAACAAATAGGAGACAGAAAACCCTTGACCAATCCTAGCGCCACACATGTCAGTAAATGCAGACCTTTGTCCACATCATATACTTCCAGTAAGGCATGACTTACAACAGACACAGAGTTGCAAGAACACCCATGGTCATGATTTGCATGCACACCTAGGCCATTTCACTCAAGTGCCACATACCTGTAGCACTACATGTGGAGCTACATGCTGCTAGGAAGTTCAACCTACAGTTTAATAAGTACTTTGGTGAATAGGGAAGCAGAAGTCTGTGGGTAAGCATTTTGCAGTCCAATATGGGAGAATGTGGGTCTGACAGGCAGACTAAATTTGAGATGAGTTCCAGTGCGACTCTTGTTGATACAAGTGTTATCCACATGACTCACCCCAGTTCTTATTGCGGGGCCTACAGGAATGACCTACAATCCCTAGATAATACAATAGGATAAGCATTGGCCAACTCTAAAATGGTGAGAAAATAAAATCCCACTCATGGAACAAGACAAATGATGGGCCAGCGCTTCATACCTTGCTATGTGTTCAACACACAGGAATCCATCACATATCACCAGCAAACACAACACATAACAGACATATCAACACTTACTAGAGTTGTCGGGGTCCTCAAATGAAGCCACCTCTCCCACAGTGTAGGGTGCCGGTCCACCTGTAAGGCATGGAAGGAAGAAATGTGCTAAAAATCTGTGCACTGTACAACAATTCCAAAGACAAAAACTATGTGTAAGATGACATAAGTAATTAAAGCCATTCAGTCATGATGATACTGCATCCGATATAGCACGGCTAACATGTACATAGCATGGGTCTCCTGTGACAATTACACACATATCTGCACACATGCAGTGGCCCTAACTATCATGTGGTGGCAAACATGCTCCTTCATTAGTGAGCAGAAATAATAATGGAGTGTATTCGTCTCTTCATGTGCATCCAAGAGAGACATCCAAAGCCTGGTTACATGAGGACTGCATTACCAGTCAAACAGTCTATGTGGCCATGACACATTTATGACACATAGGTACAATGTACAGAGGGGCAGGTACTTTCGTAAGCCCTCATGTTGTTACAGTTTCTTCATTTGATGTGGCCCAGCTATGGTGATTTGCACCAACCATAGAGATATGAACCCATGTGCATACCTTTGGACTGCCATCCCTAATTGGAATGTGGCACTACAAACTTCAAATACCAGTCTAAGATGTTAGCTGAGGGCACCTTACACCTTTTCCCGATGTTTTCAAATCCAGATCGGACATGTATCCAAAATGATGAAGGACCACAATAATCCCTAACATTCATAGAACTTCCAAAAACGCTTTCCTTACACACTCACCAGACACACATGAGACATATGTCTGGGCCACATTGCAATCATCAATTGACGTGAAGCCAGCACTCATTTTCTGCATCGTGTAGTGTTTCTAAAGTCAGTCTAGCTATTGCATCATCAAAGGTTGCCAATATTTTAGTAAATCTTTGCCTCACTGACAAATGTGACATATTTTGGGGGTCATTACAACCTCAGCGGTCTTTTAACAAGACCGCCGAGGGACCGTCGCGTGGAAGACCGCCAGTAGTGGCGGTTTGCCGCTCGGCGTATTATGACTGTTGGCTGCTCTCTGTCGTTATTCCGACGGAGAGCCGCCAACAGCCATACTTGCGGGCGGCGGGGAAGTGGAGGTTGCTCCACCTCCACCGCCACGCCAACAGAACACCGCCCAGCGAATCACATCCTGTGATTCGGCGTGGCGGTGTTCTGTTGGCGGTGTGGTGTCGGCGGAGCAGCCCCCATGGCTCCCATCCCCTCCCGGAGGATCGACGGAACAGGTAAGTCGATCGTCCGTTAGGGGAGGGGGGTGGGGGTGTTGTGTGGGTGCATGGGGGTGTGCGTGTGTGTATGTAGAGGGGGTGTGTGAGTGCGTGTATGCTTGCGGGGGTGTTGCATGTTTAGGGAATGAGTGCGAGTATGTCTGTATGTATGACTGTATGGATGTGTGCGTGTATGTCTGTACATGGGTGTGCGTGTCTGACTGTGTGTGTGGATGTAGGCATGTATGGCGATGTGTGTGATTGTGTGTGTTGGTGGTGCCTGCGTGCGTGTCATGTGTGTGTGAGTTATGTGATGTTGGGGGTCGGGGTGGGGAGGGGGGCCCTGCCACCTTTGGGGGGTGGCAGGGGTGGTGGGGGGTGTAGGGGAGGGAGTCGGGGTGGGGGAGACCCCTATCAGTGCCAGGGAGGAATTCCCTGGCACTGATAGTGCTTACCGCCATGGATTTCATGGCGGTGCCTACCGCTGGAAATCCACGGCGGTAAGCCACGTCAAAATACCGGCGGCGGTATTGTGACGGCCGTCGGGCTGGAGACCCAGGTCTCCAGCCCAGCGGTTGTCTCCGCCCCTGCGGGCGGAACAGAGAAGCGGCTGATGACCATGGCGGTAACTGCCATGGTCATAATACTGAAAAAAAGACAGCCAGCCTGTTGGCGGTCTTACCACCGCTTTAACACTGTCCGCCAGGGTTGTAATGACCCCCATAGACAAAGGCGGCACCAAATTACATTAAGCAAAAGTATTCTGTACGTTTGCAGAGCACATGCTTCCTGACAGCTAGCAATTGTGGTCCTTCACATAGTCCATCAATGACTCTGTATGTTTCCGCAGCATTCCACACAGTCAGCAACTTAGCCGGCAGATATTGTACAAATCATCTGATGTCACTACAGAGCATTTAATCGTGCACATTTACATGATTTGTACTCACCAACAGGGCCACCAATCACTATTCCCAGGTGGTCCAGCAGATCTTGCTCCCTGGTGATGAGGTCAGCCCAGCGGTGCTTCAGCTGGTGGTCATTCCTCTGCCTCCCATACACACGCTGCAGGTGATGCAGCACCTTTCCCCACCGGATTTGTCGCTCCTCAGTGTGATACCCCTGTATCACCCTGCCCCAATCATCAGTGGGAGGAAATACCACACCAGCCATATAAACCCCCCAAGCTCCTCCTCACCCATCCTGCCAAGACGTGGCCTACCCAACATCTCAGCACCGAAAAGGGGAATAGGGGATAAAGAAGAAGAAAGGAGAAAAGGGGGAAAGTAGAAGTACAAAAAATAAGTAAACTTAACAACTAAAAGAGCCCAACTATCCCCAAACTAGCACTACCCACAACAGACTCCCACAAACAACAAATACAATACAATACCAGACCGTTGTAAACAAAACACACTCAGACAGTATACAACAACATTTATTTCACAAAGTAACAAGTAATGTAGCACACAGGACACAAAAGCACAAAATCACTGGACAGCACTCAGAACACAGCTACACAGTCTAGAAGAATCACAGACTGCAAAGTGAAAGTGAAAGTACACCCACTGTACATAATCTGTAAACAGGATATCCTATTACATCACTTCCTGCATAAAATGGGCGCTGTTTTTATAGTTATGCGTCATATTTTTTCACGCATACAGTATGTGTGTCATATTTTTCGACGCACAGGAGTGAAAATTTGGCCGCGTCCAAATAATTGTAAATAGTCTTAACACTTAACCAATTTTCAGGGCATTATGCGTCGTTTTTCGGGCATAAGCGTAATTTTTTGACGCGTATGCGTCAAAATTTCAGGGCATGAACTGGTTTTGGGTATTTTTTCCATTTTAATGTAATGTTACATTTCGGACACGACTGAGATAGGCTGATTGCACCCACCTTGGTGTTGATGGAGTATGTTCACATGTGAGACATCATACTGCAGCGGACCATGACCCGCTAATTCCTTAACAGGATTTTGACGCTTGGCTGACGCACTAGATGGCCATATGTGTGGCCGACATATATGTATTGCACAATTTGGGCATGTTTGGCATCCGGAGAGGATAGCAAGGTGACGCACATGACTACAACACCTCAATGCCTATGGCTCAATGTGTGTGCAGTGGCTACTAATGTATTAGTTGACCCAGTGTGTGTGCATCACAAGATGCTTTATTGCAAATATGCTTGTATGAATGTGAAGTCAATGTGTCCTAACCTTAGATGCCAGTCATTGTGGAAATGAGAGAGGACATGTGCTATCATACATGTAGCAACATCTGTTGTGTGCACTTCCAAGATTTTGGGTAACAGACACCACAAATGACAAAGCATGCACCAAATAGATGGCAGACGCTTGTTCATGTCAATGGTCCACAAGTTGCCCATCCCATGTCCTAGATTTTGGTAACTGCTTCCTAGGCACTTGTTGGTGAACCCACAGTGAGTCAGGCACATGCATAGACGAAGTGGGTACCATGTCATTGGCTCAGACAGCCAAAGGTGAACCACAAATGTAATATGACGCCACAGTTGTGGTCATATGACGGAGCCACAACTCTCCAGTGGCAGTTGTGGACTGGCAGACGAGACAGCACGTGTCCACATATTTACAGTGATCAATTGCACAGAGGTGTCTTGTTCATGTGTGTGGTCCAATGTTGATCCTGTAAATTTTTAGGGGTGTAGCTTGTCACAGTTACGTCCAGGTCTCATCATGAGTCAGTGGCAGCTATTCCTGTATCTACTGAGTATCCTTCGGAGATCAATGTGAGTAAAGTCGATGAGGACATGAGAACCTACATGGGGATGGTCCCACCTTGTCACTGAAGATGTGTTATGAGACTGTCAACAGGGCAAGCTTGGTGTGCTGAGTGAGATAATGTCTCAGTTGTCATGTTCCGGCAGGTGTCATTACGAGATTTGTACACAGGTTAACCTCTAAAATTCCCACTGCATGTGGGAACATCATAGCCTCTGTGCTGATTATTCTCGCAGCTATTTACCACGCACGGCCGATCAATATGTTGTGAGCAATGTAATTCAGCGTATAAACAGTCAGGGTCCTAACATGTGTGGACTTTTCATGGACATTATCAGAGGTAGCTGGTTCTGCTGGAGGCACCATAACCAATCCCTGCATACGGCCCTGGTACACTGTCACACTTTGTCGTTCATGCATACATGAGACCCAGACAAGGAATGGGCCATGATTTTGGTATTCAAAGACAATTTAACAAATATGGTACAATTAAAAGGCAGATGATGCTATACAATGTATTTGGGTATGCATTGATGAAGCACATGACAAAATACCCTCTGGGGAATGTGAAGTTTGGTAAAGCAAGTGTGGTACATATGTAGCCACAAGGAATCTTTAGGGTAACGCACAGACAGGTGCCAGTCAGGATGACAGGATGCAGGGTATATCTGGATCCAGCAATTTCACAAGTTACATAGTCAGACCACTGATTAAGACTGGTCGGAGGAAGAACAAGACAGTTGACATGGAAAACTGTGTATGTCCTGTGTTTTTGAAGGTGACACATGAACCCAAGGGCTGTGTTACACAGCTTAATTATTAGCAATGCATAACAGTGAATTTGACAAAATGGCAACTTCTATGCTGTTCCAGGCATCATCAGGGGCAGTGCATATTCAAATGGGTGGTGTGCATGGAGGTAATCACAGGTGTGTGCTGCATCTGTTCCCCACAAGTCCTGTATGTGAGTATTGAATTCAAATGGCCAACAGTACCTTTCACAAGGGAAGCAATCTACAGGTGCTAAAAGGGCTTAGAAACTACAAGCCAGTGTATTAATTGACCTGTTGTCCATGCAGTCAGATGTACTATGACAATGGCATAACATAGGAAAGGGTGTAGCACACAGGATTACTATTGTTTGTCTGTGTGCAGAGGAGGGAATATCGGGGTACACATATTACTATTCCAGGGACCTCTTCAGAGAGGTGGGTTGTGACCAGGAGCATGGGCGTGTCAGGATTTAGGAAGTGGGCTAACATGTACATGGAATGTCATGTGCGCAATGCTTGTCATATGTGTGGCACTTGTGCTGTCTATGTTCTGCTTATATGGAACTCTAGTCACAGATAGTCCTTGCAAAGATAGGTGCTGTACGACTTACTGCTGCCAAGGGTCTGGTCATACATTCCTGTTACCAATGCAATAGCACATCAACTTCCTCATGTATGAGGCTTGTTTTCCCCTTATTGAGTGATGGTGTCTTAGTTGTGTGCCATATGCTGCGATTAACCATGTTTCCAACATGTATGTGTGAAATAGGTGTGGTCCTCTGCTATTGGCCTTCAAAGGTGAAATGTACAGGATATATGTCATTTACAGTGTGTGTGTATGTGACTGTTGTATGATACGCATCACAATTGCTCTGGGATTTTCTGTGTCCTGGTCGGTGTCTCAGCTATGCTCCATGAGGCTACACTCTTATTCTGATAGTTAAAGATAAAGGTGAGCAAAAATGATTAGCCAGACCATGAAATGGTGATTATTATCGGTGTTTATTTACATGAGTTAATACAGTGGTGATGGTGATTATTTTGAAAAGAAATTGTTCACAATATGTTGGCGACTACGCAATACAGCAGCTGTGTTTTGTTGTTCCCCCTCATGTTGCAGGCCACCATCCTCCTCTTCCTCCTCTTCAGGCATGTGTGGCTCTGGTTCCAAGAGGGGAATGTTCCTTCTTATGCAAATGTTGTGCAGGATGGCACATGTTAGAATGATCTTACAGACCATTTCTGGGGAATATAGGAGGCTACTACCAGTGATGTCGAGGCACCTGAATGTCGACTTGAGGATGCCGAAGGTCCTCTCGACTATGCTGCATGCTCTCCTATGTGCGTCATTGTAGGCACGCTCTGCTGCAGTGTTTGGGTTGCCAAATGGTGTCATGATCCATGGCTGGATCACATACCCCTGATCAGCTGAAAGAGAAAATGACTGGGATCATGTTGATGTAGCTTATCCCATTTATATCACCTTGCATGGCAGTTGTTGTCTTGTGTTGTCTGTGACTCTTTTGTGTTGTTGTGTTGATTGCTAGGCTTGTAGGATGTACCATCTGCATTGTGTTGTTTCCTTGGCTGAACAAGTGTTTGGCTGCTGACCGGTTGTCAGCAGTATGTTTTGGGATTTGCAGTACAGTGTGCACTCCCTAGCATTGTGACTTGTGATACAGGTGTCCCTATGTCTTCACTGGGGGTGAGATGATAGTTCCATACACACATTCATTTTGACAGTGTTGTTAAGACATTCACATCTATGTACCCTGGACATCCCATACCTTTAGACTTATGCAATGGATTAATTTAAACATAATTGAGAAGCTTACATTTTGCAAGTTGACAATTAGGCAAACCATTCCAAACGTTGTGATCACTGACATTTTAACATTAGACTGTACACTAATTTCAGATGTGTGACAGGTTCAATGCTGACTTATGAAACATGGCTAGCAACCTCAGTGTGTTCCTGTCGACATGTTGCTGTTGTGGTGTATGTGCTGTGTGTCCTAGAGGGATGCTGTGCAGTGTGTATATAAGTAGGTTTCTGTACTTACCAACAAGTAGTCCATTGCCATACTGTCCATCCTGGAAGTGTTGATTGTTGGTAGCGTGACGGAAGATGAATGAGTCATGGACACTCCCAGGATATTTTGCCACGATGTTGGTGATCGAAAATGGCCTGCACATTGATGGAATGTGTGTGCTTCCTGTTGCGGTAGAGGTGTTCAGTTGCAGCAGGTGGCACAAGGCGTACATGTGTACAGTCGATTGCACCAAGGACATGAGTCAAGCCACTAATAAGGTAAAACCCCTGTTTTGTTTCCTACTGCTTCTGCAGTGTGCTAGGGAAGCTGATGTGGCGGGGTGTGAGTCCAATGATGGCATCCAGTACTTTGGGCAAAAAGGCAGAAAATGATGGCTGTGATATTCCGGCAACCAGGGCACCAGTTGTTTGAAAAGAGCCACTTGCCAGCATATGAAGTACAGCTAGCAGCTTGGTTTCTGTTGGGATGGTGCGGGGTGTCAGCAAGGTGGGTGCCAACTGTGGCTCTATGTTTCGCAGCAGCTGCTGAATGGCCTGCCAGTTCAACCTGTACCTCTGGATGATGTCATGTTCCCTGAGGCCATGAAGGGTTGTTCTGGTGCAGAATATCCTCTCCTGCCTTCTGCGCTGCCTTTGGGGTCCCTGCTGCTGTTGTGGTAGCTGCTGTTGTTGTTGCTGGGCTCTGCGTTTGCGTGCACGCTGGATGAGAAGCACCTCCATGTCTCCATTTTGCTGCTCTGCTGCTGCTTCTGTGTGTTCTGATTAAATACAGGTGTGTTTGCCCCATTTTAATGCCTGCCCTGACCCAGGCGTTATTTTTTTCCGCAAATCGGGCTATGCGTCATTTTCTGGCTCCGCCTCCCGGCCGTGCAGCATTTTTGCCCAAAAGCATAAATACGACTCACTGGCGTTTAAGTCATTTTTTGGATGGGAACGCCTACCTTGCATATGATTAACGCAAGACAGGTTGCCGCATCCAAAAAAATGACGCACACGGCGGGATTATGACATCCGCAGGCTTGGGCGTCAAAATGTAAATATGGGGCAAGGTTTGCGCTGAATGTGCGTCAAACTTTTTGACGCACATTCAGCACAGACAGAGTATAAATATGCCCCTAAGTATATGCTCTGGGAGTTTGTCAAAACAAACTCCACAGCTCCATAATGGCTACACTGAATACTGGGAAGTTTGGTATCAATCTTCTCAGAATAATAAACCCACACTGCCAGTGTTGGTTTTATTGCAAAATGCACACAGAGGGCATCTCAGAAGATGCCCCCTGTATTTTGTCCAATCCTTCAGAGCAGGACTGACTAGTCTGTACCAGACTGCCACTGAGACGAGTTTCTGCCCCCCTGGGGTGAGAGCCTTTGTGCTCTCTGAGGACAGAAACAAAGCCTGCACTGCGTGGAGGTGCTTCTCACCTCCACCTGCAGGAACTGTAACACCTGGTAGTGAGCCTCAAAGGCTCATGCCTTTTGTTACAGCATCCCAGGGCATCCCAGCTTGTGGAGATGCCCGCCCTTCCGGCCTCTGCCCCCACTTTAGGCAGCAAGGCAGGAGAGGATAATGAGAAGAACAAGGAGGAGCCACCCACCCGTGAGGACAGCCCCTAAGGTGCCCTGAGCTGAGGTGGCTTCTACCTCTAGAAATCCTCCATCTTGAGATTGGAGGATTCCCCCAATAGGAATAGGGTGTGCCCCCCTCTCCTCAGGGAGGAGGCACAAAGAGGGTGTAGCCACCCTCAAGGGCAGTAGCCATTGGCTACTGCCCCCCTGACCTAAGCACACCCCTTAATTCAGTATTTAAAGGCAACCCTGAACCCAGGAAATCAGATTCTTGCAACCTACACAAAGAAGGAGGACTGCTGACCTGAAAGCCCTGCAGAGACGACAACTGACTTGGCCCCAGCCCTACCAGCCTGTCTCCAGACTCACAGAACCTGCACAGTGACGCATCCGACAGGGACCAACGACCTCTGAAGACTGCCCTGTAACCAAAGGACCAAGAAACTCCAGAGAACAGCGGCACTGTTCACCAACAGCAACATCTTTGTAACAAAGAAGCAACTTTTTTAGAACTCTCTTCCCTCCGGAAGCGTGAGACTTCACCCTCTGCACCCGAAGCCCCCAGCTCGAGCTCCAGAGAACTAACACTGCAGAGAGGACTCCCAGGCGACTGCAACTACAGGAGTAACCTGAGACGACCCCCCTGCACCCCCACAGCGAAGCCTGCAGAGGAAACAGTGGCTCCCCCTGACCGCGACTGCCTGGTAACAAAGAACCCGACGCCTGGACCAAGCACTGCACCCGCAGCCCCCAGGATCGGAAGGAACCAACCTCCAGTGCAGGAATGGCCAGCAAGCGGGCCTCTTCCTAGCTCAGTCGGTGGCTGGCCCAAGAAGCTCCCATGTGCCCTGCCTGCATCGTCTAAGTGACCCCCGGGTCCCTCCATTGCTTCCTATAGCAAACCCGATGCCAACTTTGCACACTGCACCCGGCCGCCCCTGTGCCACTGAGGGTGTGTTTTGTGTGCCTGTTTGTGTCCCCCTCAGTGCTCTACAAAACCCCTCTGGTCTGCTCCCCGAGGATGCAGGTACTTACTTGCCAGCAGACCAGAACCGGAGAACCCCTGTTCTCCATTGTCGCCTATGTGTTTTGGGCCCTCCTTTGACCTCTGCACCTGACCGGCCCTGTGTTGCTGGTGCAGTGACTTTGGGGTTGCCTTGAAACCCCAGCAGTGGGCTGCCTATGCCCAGGAGACTGACTGTGTAAGTGCTTTACTTACCTGAGAAACTAACGTTTACTTACCTCCCCCAGGAACTGTTGATTTTTGCACTGTCCAATTTTAAAATAGCTATTTGCCATTTTAACCAAACTGTGTGTACTACTGTTTTAAATCAAATTTCTATACTTACCTGTGTGAAGTACCTTGCATTTTATGTACTTACCTCAGATTTGAAACTTGTGGATCTAAAAATAAATTAAGAAAAAATATTTTTCAATATAAGAACCTATTGGCCTGGAGTTAAGTCTTTGAGTGTGTGTTCTTCACTTATTGCTTGTGTGTGTACAACAAATGCTTAACACTACCCCCTGATTAGCCTACTGCTCGACCACACTACCACAAAATAGAGCTTTAGTATTATCTAATTTTGCCACTATCAACCTCTAAGGGGAACCCTTGGATTCTGTGTACACTATCCCTCACTTTGATATAGTATACAGGGAGTGCAGAATTATTAGGCAAATGAGTATTTTGACCACATCATCCTCTTTATGCATGTTGTCTTACTCCAAGCTGTATAGGCTCGAAAGCCTACTACCAATTAAGCATATTAGGTGATGTGCATCTCTGTAATGAGAAGGGGTGTGGTCTAATGACATCAACACCCTATATCAGGTGTGCATAATTATTAGGCAACTTCCTTTCCTTTGGCAAAATGGGTCAAAAGAAGGACTTGACAGGCTCAGAAAAGTAAAAAATAGTGAGATATCTTGCAGAGGGATGCAGCACTCTTAAAATTGCAAAGCTTCTGAAGCGTGATCATCGAACAATCAAGCGTTTCATTCAAAATAGTCAACAGGGTCGCAAGAAGCGTGTGGAAAAACCAAGGCGCAAAATAACTGCCCATGAACTGAGAAAAGTCAAGCGTGCAGCTGCCACAATGCCACTTGCCACCAGTTTGGCCATATTTCAGAGCTGCAACATCACTGGAGTGCCCAAAAGCACAAGGTGTGCAATACTCAGAGACATGGCCAAGGTAAGAAAGGCTGAAAGACGACCACCACTGAACAAGACACACAAGCTGAAACGTCAAGACTGGGTCAAGAAATATCTCAAGACTGATTTTTCTAAGGTTTTATGGACTGATGAAATGAGAGTGAGTCTTGATGGGCCAGATGGATGGGCCCGTGGCTGGATTGGTAAAGGGCAGAGAGCTCCAGTCCGACTCAGACGCCAGCAAGGTGGAGGTGGAGTACTGGTTTGGGCTGGTATCATCAAAGATGAGCTTGTGGGGCCTTTTCGGGTTGAGGATGGAGTCAAGCTCAACTCCCAGTCCTACTGCCAGTTCCTGGAAGACACCTTCTTCAAGCAGTGGTACAGGAAGAAGTCTGCATCCTTCAAGAAAAACATGATTTTCATGCAGGGCAATGCTCCATCACACGCGTCCAAGTACTCCACAGCGTGGCTGGCAAGAAAGGGTATAAAAGAAGGAAATCTAATGACATGGCCTCCTTGTTCACCTGATCTGAACCCCATTGAGAACCTGTGGTCCATCATCAAATGTGAGATTTACAAGGAGGGAAAACAGTACACCTCTCTGAACAGTGTCTGGGAGGCTGTGGTTGCTGCTGCACGCAATGTTGATGGTGAACAGATCAAAACACTAACAGAATCCATGGATGGCAGGCTTTTGAGTGTCCTTGCAAAGAAAGGTGGCTATATTGGTCACTGATTTGTTTTTGTTTTGTTTTTGAATGTCAGAAATGTATATTTGTGAATGTTGAGATGTTATATTGGTTTCACTGGTAATAATAAATAATTGAAATGGGTATATATTTTTTTTTTGTTAAGTTGCCTAATAATTATGCACAGTAATAGTCACCTGCACACACAGATATCCCCCTAACATAGCTAAAACTAAAAACAAACTAAAAACTACTTCCAAAAATATTCAGCTTTGATATTAATGAGTTTTGTGGGTTCATTGAGAACATGGTTGTTGTTCAATAATAAAATTAATCCTCAAAAATACAACTTGCCTAATAATTCTGCACTCCCTGTATACAGACCCAACTTCCTACAACAATACAAGTGTCTTATCCCAACACTGCCACCAATGTAGGAGGCTGGCTCAGTTTATGGTGTACACCTATGGTGTGGCACCCTATACTGAGTCCAGGCAACCCTTAGTGATAGTGAATAGGTGTCAGGTTAGCAAAAAGCTCTCTAGGGTAGCTGAGGAGAGCAGCTGAAGGTTATCCCGGAGGAATGTAAAGCACTTGCAATACCACAGTAGTCAGACAGTAACTCACAATAGATGCTGCAGCCCATGGGAGTTACCTGGCGAAACAATGCCCTGGGTACGTAAGTATCACATACTAGGGACTTACATGGGTGCATCAGTATGCCAAATGTGGGGTGAAAAAGTTTACCAGCAACAACATTTAGAGGAGACGGCACAGACGCTGGGGTCGTGGTTAGCAGGATCCCAGTGTACTACAGTCCAAACACACGAACACCAGGCAAAAAGTAGGGTAACTGTCAGAAAGATGCTACTTTCCTACACTTACATATATAAAATGCAGTGTTAGGGGGCATGGCACACAGGCTGTGAGTCATGTTGTGTTTTTATTTTTGTCTGCACCAAGACACACAGCCTGCAATGGCAGCCTGTCATGTGCTTGGTGAGGGATCCCTTAGGCTACCATAATTTGTGCTGCTGCCCTTAGGTACCCTCTTTAGTACCCCAGGCCCTAGGAACCAGGGGTGGGTGACAATTACTAGGGACTTACAGTAAACCATGGGTACCATTTACTAGGGACTTACGAAGGGTGCCAAAGGTTTTGCCAATTTGGGAAACGACTGTGCAGTTTTGGGGGAAGAGATCTGGCACTGGGGACCTGGTTAGCAGGAACCCACTGCACTTACAGTCAAAATTACATCAGATACCAGGCAAAAAGTGGGGAATAACCATGTCGAAAAAGGGCACTTTCCTGCATGACCCCCTCTCAAACGAAAGAGGATAAAACAAACCTTTCCTAAGAAAGCCTTCATCTTCTAAGTGGAAGAACCTGAAAAGGTCATCTGCATTGGCATAGTCAGTCCCAGGTCTGTGTTCATTGAAAAATCCATTCCCTGTAGGGATATGGGCCACAAACGAAAGAGGATGAAACAAACCTTTCCCAAGAAAGCCTTCATCTTCTAAATGGAAGAACCTGAAAAGGTCATCTGCATTGGCATGGTCAGTCCCAGGTCTGTGTTCATTGAAAAATCCATTGCCTGTAGGGATATGGGCCACCTTAACAGTTTGGGGCGTTCATCTTTCATCTTCATTAGCCAGCTGAGAGGACCGTGGTCACTTTGAACAAGGAAGTGAAAGCCGAACAAGTATGGCCTCAGTTTCTTCAGGGACCAAACAACAGCAAAGTCTTCTCTCTAAATGGCATTCCAAAACTGATCTCTGGGAGTAACCTCCTGTTAATAAAAGCAACAAGTTGATCATGGCCATCAGCATTGATTTGGGACAGGACTGCTCCTATCCCATGTTCAGAGGCATCTGTCTGCACAATGAACTGCTTGGTGTAATCTGGAGCTTTTAGAACAGGTGCTGAGCACATTGCTTCTTTCAGGGTGTCAAAGACCTTTTGACAAATCACTGTCCAGTTTACTTTTGGGGGCATTTTTTGGGAGGTCAGTTCTGTGAGAGGTGCCACAATGGTGCCATATCCTTTCACAGACCTCATGTAGTACCCAGTCAAGCCAAGGAATGCCCTGGTGTGGTTCTGGGTTGTTGAAGCTACCCAGTGCAGAATTGTCTGTATTTTAGGTTTTAATGGTTGAACTTGGCCACTGCCTACAAGTCCCAAGTATACAACCTGAACCTGCCCTTTCTGGCACTTACTGGCCTTGATAGTGAGGCCTCCATTTTTCAGACCCTCCAGGACCTTTCCAAGGTGGATCAAATGATCCTGCCAGGTATAGCTACAGACAACAATATCATCATGATATGCTGCACTAAAGTCTTCTAACCCAGCAAGGACGTTGTTCATCAACCTTTGGAAGGTGGCATGGGCATTCTTTCATCCAAATGGCATAACATTAAATTGATAATGCCTATCAGGAGTGGAGAATGTTGATTTTTTCTTTGATCAAGGGGTCAGACCTATATGCCAGCACCCTGATGGGAGATCAAAAGTACTGAGATATTTGGCTGCCCCTAACCTGTCAATCAGTTCATCTGCCCTAGTAATTGGGTATCTGTTTTGGTCACAGCATTGAGGCCCCTATAGTTCACACAAAACCTTTCTTTCCACTCTGGGAATAAGGTTTGGGGACTAGAAGAACTGGGCTGGCCCAGGAGCTCTCAGAGTGCTCACTGACTCCCAATTCCAGCATCTTGATGACTTCAGCTTTGATGCTCCCTTTGACATGATTAGACTTCTGTAGATTTTATTTTTTGATTGGCAAGCTGTCCCCAGTGTTTACTTCATGGGCACACCAGGTAGTTTGAACAGGGGGTTCAAAGAAAAAAGCTCAGCATACAGCTGCAAGACTTGCTTGTAGTCAGTCTGCTGTTGGTCAGTGAGGGTGTCTAAAAAGATGACTTCTTCCACTGAACCATCTTTTGGGTTGCTGGAGAGGAGGTCAGGGAGAGGTTTACTCTCATCTTTCTGTCTCTCATCAGTGACCATGAGTATCGTCATCTCAGCTAAGTCGTGATAGGGGTTAAGGCAATTTACATGGATAACCTTTTTGGGGTTCCTGCAAGAGCTAAAGTCCACAAAGTAAGCGACTTCCCCTTTTCTCTCCAGGATAGGGATGAGTCCACTCCACTTGTCTTGGACGGCCGAGGAGCCACATGCTCCAAAACCCACACTTTCTGCCCTGGTTGGAACTCCACCAGTGCATCCTTTTGAACCTCTTGGCTGGTCTCATGATTTTTAGATGTTTTCTTCATATACTTAGCCATTCTGGAGCAGAGGCCAAGTACACAGTACACAATATCCTGTTAAGGTTCTCTGAGAGGTCTCTCTGATCCCTCCTTCACAAGACAAAATAGTCCTCTTGCAGGATGCCCAAACAGAAGTTCAAAGAGGGAGAAACCTACTCCGTTCTGTAGCACTTCCCTGAAAGCAAAAAGCAGGCATGGAAGTAAGATATCCCATCTCCTTTGGAGGGTTTCAGGGAGTCCACCAATCATACCTTTCAATGTCTTGCTGCATTTCTCAACACGGCCGTTGGTTTGTGGGTGAAATGGTAGTGAATGTATAGGTCACACCACATTCAGCCCACATATGTTTCGGTAGCCAGACATGACGTTTGTACCTTGTTGTACACCAGCTCCTTTGGACAGCCCACTTTGGTAAAGATACCAATGAGGGCCCTGGCTACTGCAGGGGCAGTAGTAGTCCTCAGATTAATTGTTTCAGGATACCTGGTTGCATGATCCACCACCACCAGCCTAAATCTGTTCCCTGATGCTGTTGAAGGCCCAAGGGGGCCAACAATGTCAATCCCCACCCTTTCAAATAGAAGCCCAACCACTGGAAGTGGAATGAAGGGGGCCTTTAAGTGGCCACCTGTCTTGTCAATGACTTGACAGGTGCACAGGAGTTACAAAACTCCACCTTCTGGGACATACCTGCCCAGTAGAAGTGGTTCACAAACCTACTCCATGTTTAAGCCTGACCAAGATGCTCAGCTAGGCAGGATATCGTGGGTCAGCGAGGAGAAACTCTCTAAACTTCTGAGGTACTACCACTCTGCTAGTGGCACCAGGTTTGGAGTATCTGGCCTCAGTGAAAAGGAGTCCCTCCTCCCAATAGGTCCTGTGGGAGCCACTCATATATCCCTTCTCCTGATCAGCAGCTTGCTGTCTCAGGACTTCAAGAGTGGGGCAGGTCCTCTGACCCTGGTATAGATCCTCCCTAAAGGGTCCTCATGGCCCCAAGAGATATGTGTGCAAGGCCCAAGCCCATGGGGACTCAGTTTCCTCTGAGGTAGATAGGTGTTCTCCCTGAGGAGAGGGGACCTGATCTGGCATCTGTTTGAAAGGTGGTTCCCAAGACTTCTTGCCCTTTCTCTTGGCAGGTTGAGCCATTATTCCAGACTCTAACTCTACGTTTTTTCACCCTGGGCTTCGCTTTACACTCTGGATTTGATGCACACCCATTTGGGTGTACCCAGCATAGCTACATGGGTCTTTCTTTCCACCTCAGCCCATGCTGAGGACTCAAGTTCATTGTCTAGCAGAAATTGTACAGGTATTACAGGAGATACAGCCACCTTTTTCTGGCCAGTAACCCCTACCCATTCTAAGGATACCATCACCATGGAATACACCTTAGCCTGATTATCAGCATTGAGAACTGTGTATGCCTCACTAGTCAAGTATTGATCTAAGAACAACAGTTGCTCAGTCACAACGGTGACACTAGCACCAGTGTCTCTCAGTGCTTCAATCCTAATTCCATTAATACGTGGTTCTTGTATGTATCTCTCCAGGTTACTGGGCCAGACAGCCAGCTACCACTACTCCACCCTCTGAGACTAGAGTTGCCTCAGTAGGCTCACTGACATGGTCAGGGCATACCTGGAATCCCATCTGGAGACCTGCCACTGCATTTACTGAAGGTACACTAGAGGCATTCCTTTCGTGGGGCATGGCAGGGTATCCAGGTCGGTGACTAAGAGCCTTGCAGTCATGGCACCAAGCCTTTTTGGAATCCCAGTTTTTCCAATTGTACCTACCATAGGATTATGAGGCGTCCCACGGCCCACCCTCCTGTGAAGGTTTCTGGGGACCTTTAGAAGACTCTGTGCTTTTATTTTTGTTCTCTCTTTACCTTGTGGGGCTTGTGGGCCTCCTTTCTGTGTTCTCCCCAACCAGTGGAAGTTTTGGTCACCCTTGTCTTTACCCAGTGTTCAACCGTCTTCCCCAACTCTTGAGGGGAAAGTGGACATAGGTCTACCAGGTACTGATGTAACCTCTTCTGCACATATTTACCCAACAGATGTTCTTTCGTCAATGTATTGCAAATCCCCTAATAACCATGCACATTGTTACATTTTAACCAACCACCTAGTGTCTTTACTGAAAAGTCCACAAAATCTACTGGGACTGACTCTGGGTTTTTCAAGTCTCCCTGAATTTGATTCTGTGCTCTTCAGGAGTAAGCCCAAAGCCCTCAATCAGGGTGACCTTCGTGAGGTCACAGGACCTAGCATCTGCCTCATTCAGTGTCAGGAGTCTATCCCTGCACTTTCCTGGGAACATTTCCTAAAGGAGAGAGCCCCAGTGTTGTTTTCTAAGCTGTAGAAACACTGGCCCTCTCAAAGGCTGTGAACCACTTGGTGATATCACCATTCTCATATATGGGGACAATAAAAATTGTCCATAGCCTGATGGGCAGAAAATTTGGATTTTATTAAAGACATGGAGGCTAGGATTATGCAGAGCTCCTTTTATTGCCTGCCAACAGCAGAAACAATAGAGAGAACGTAGAACATTGAAAACATTTTAGTAAAGTCCAGCAGCCATCTTCCTTCTTTTCAGCGCTACGGACAAGGCAAAATTCGAAACAAAGAATTATGAATGCAAAGGTGATCTTTCTAAATGCCCATCCATGAAAAAACAAAAAAAGATTCCAGGATGTTCTTTGGTCTGAAAGAGAAAGTGAAGAGATTATCAGAGTGGATTTGTAAAAGTGGTGGGATAATCCTAGCCTTTGTGTCTTTAAAAAAATCCAGATTTTCTGCCCAACAGGCTGAGGAAAATCTACATTTTATGGCATGACACAGAAGCTAACATTATGCAAGTTAAAAGTGCTGTTAAAAAATTATCAATAGCATTCACAACAGGCCCAAAGTAGCAGGCTTTGAACATGTTTTCGTTTGACCAATCTGCAGCGTTTAAAATATCTTGCAAACTCCCATCCAAAACAGATGCTTTTGAAGCTGACGCACCCCTAATAAAATGCACTCCAAACCTACTCACATACACTCCTGCTTCACTCATGACGGAAAGTACCATCTTGCCTGGCAGGTTACCCCCATTTTTACTGTATGTATGTTTGTTCTTGCCTATGTCACTGGGATCCTGTGACCCCAGTGCTCATAAAGTATGCCCTGTATGTGTTCCCTGTGTGGTGCCTAACTGTATCACTGAGACTCTGCTAATCAGAAAAACCTCAGTGTTTATGCTCTCTCTGCTTTTAAAATTGTCACTGCAGGCTAGTGACTAATTTTACCAATTCTCATTGGCACACTGGAACACCCTTATAATTCCCTAGTATAGGGTACCTAGGTATCCAGGGTATTGGGGTTCCAGGAGATCCCTATGGGCTGCAGCAATTCTTTTGCCACCCATAGGGAGCTCAGACAATTCTTACACAGGACTGCCACTGCAGCCTGAGTGAAATAACGTCCACATTATTTCACAGCCATTTTACACTGGACTTAAGTAACTTATAAGTCACCTATATGTCTTACCCTCACTTGGTGAAGGTTAGGTGCAATGTTACTTAGTGTGTGGGCATCCTGGCACTAGCCAAGGTGCCCCCACATTGTTCAGGACAAATTCCCCGGACTTTGTGAGTCCATTGCTTAGATCAGGAATATATTCTGCCACTACACACTTATTCTTGTTCACATAATAACTCCAAAACGTTTTAGCTAGATTTGCAAAGCCTTCAAATGAGGACCGCCCTACTTGCTGACATATCTCACTGCGGACATATGTAGGAAAGTACCATCTTGCCTGGCATGTTACCCCCATATTTCACTGTATATATGTTGTTTTAGTCTATGTGTCACTGGGACCCTGCCAGGCAGGCCCCCGGTGCTCATAAGTAAGTGCCCTGTATGTGTTCCCTGTGTGATGCCTAACTGTCTCCCTGAGGCTCTGCTAACCAGAACCTCAGTGGTTATGCTCTCTCTGCTTTCCACATTTGTCACTAACAGGCTAGTGACTAAATTTACCAATTCACATTGGCATACTGGTACACCCATGTAATTCCCTAGTATATGGTACTGAGGTACCCAGGGTATTGGGGTTCCAGGAGATCCCTATGGGCTGCAGCATTTCTTTTGCCACCCATAGGGAGCTCTGACAATTCTTACACAGGCCTGCCACTGCAGCCTGTGTGAAATAACGTCCACATTATTTCACAGCCATTTACCACTGCACTTAAGAAACTTATAAGTCACCTATATGTCTAACCTTCACCTGGTGAAGGTTGGGTGCAAAGTTACTTGGTGTGTGGGCACCTTATCACTAGCCAAGGTGCCCCCACATTGTTCAGGGCAAATTCCCTGGACTTTGTGAGTGCGGGGACACCATCACACGTGTGCACTGTACATAGGTCACTACCTATGTACAGCGTCACAATGGTAACTCCGAACATGGCCATGTAACATGTCTAAGATCATGAAATTGACACCCCAATGACATTCTGGCATTGGGGGGACAATTCCATGATCCCACCGGTCTCTAGCACAGAACCCGGGTACTGCCAAACTGCCTTTCCAGGGTCTCCACTGCAGCTGCTGCCAACCCCTCAGACAGGTTTCTGCCCTCCTGGGGTCCAGGCAGCCCTGGCCCGGGAAGGCAGAACAAAGGACTTCCTCTGAGAGAGGGTTTAACACCCTCTCCCTTTGGACATAGGTGTGAAGGCTGGGGAGGAGTAGCCTCCCCCAGCCTCTGGAAATGCTTTGATGGGCACAGATGGTGCCCATCTCTGCATAAGCCAGTCTACACCGGTTCAGGGATCCCCCAGCCCTGCTCTGGCGCGAAACTGAACAAAGCAAAGGGGAGTGACTACTCCCCTGACCTGCACCTCCCAGGGGAGGTGCACAGAGCTCCTCCAGCGTGTCCCAGACCTCTGCCATCTTAGAAACCGAGGTGTCTGTGGCACACTGGACTGCTCTGAGTGGCCAGTGCCAGCAGGTGACGTCAGCGGCTCCTTCTGATTGGCTCTTACCTCTCTTGGTAGCCAATCCTCCTTCCTTAGTAGCCAAACCTCCTTTTCTGGCTATTTAGGGTCTCTGCTTTGGGGAATTCTTCAGATAACGAATGCAAGAGCTCACCAGAGTTCCTCTGCATCTCCCTCTTCACCTTCTACCAAAGGAACGACCGCTGACTGCTCAGGACGCCTGCAAAACCGCAACAAAGTAGCAAGACGACTACTGTCAATCTTGTATCGCTTCATCCTGCCGGCTTTCTCAACTGTTTCCAGGTGGTGCATGCTCTGGGGGTAGCCTGCCTCCTCCCTGCACCAGCTCTGAAGAAATCTCCTGTGGGTCGACGGAATCTTCCCCCTGCAACCGTAGGCACCAAAAGACTGCATCACTGGTCCTCTGGGTCCCCTCTCAGCACGACGAGCGTGGTCCCTGGAACTCAGCAACTCTGTCCAAATGACTTCCACAGTCCAGTGACTCTTCAGTCCAAGTTTGGTGGAGGTAAGTCCTTGCTTCCCCACGCTAGACTGCATTGCTGGGTACCGCGTGATTTGCAGCTGCTCTGGCTCCTGTGCACTCTTCCAGGATTTCCTTTGTGCACAGCCAAGCCTGGGTCCCCGACACTCCTTCCTGCACTGCACAACCTTCTGAGTTGTCCTCCGGCGTCGTGGGACTCCCTTTTGTGACTTCGGGTGGACTCCGGTTCACTTCTCTTCCAAGTGCCAGTTCAAGTACTTCTGTGGGTTTTGCCTGCTTCTCCGAGGGCTCCCTGAGTTGCTGGGTGCCCCCTCTGTCTCCTCCTCCAAGTGGCAACATCCTGGTCCCTCCTGGGCCACAGCAGCACCCAAAAACCTCTACCGCGACCCTTGCAGCTAGCAAGGCTTGTTTGCGGTCTTTCTGCATGGGAACAACTCTGCAAGCTTCATCGCGATGAGGGACATCCATCCTCCAAAGGAGAAGTTCCTAGTCCTCTTCTTTCTTGCAGAACTCCAAGCTTCTTCCAACAGGTGGCAGCTTCCTTGCACCCTCAGCTGGCATCTCCTGGGCTCCTGCCCACTCTCGACACTGTTGCGACTATTATCCACTGTTGTTGCATTGCTGGTGTTTGTTCATCCTGCACAATCCCCCTGTCACGACTTCTGTGCTCTCTGGGGGTAGTAGGTACACTTTACACCTACCTTTCAGGGTCTTGGCTGGGCTATTGTTCTAACCCTCACTGTTTTCTTACAGTCCCAGCGACCCTCTAGAAGCTCACATAGGTTTGGGGTCCATTCGGGGTTCGCATTCCACTTTTGGAGTATATGGTTTGTGTTGCCCCTATTCCTATGTGCTCCTATTGCAATCTACTGTAACTTTACACTGCTTGCATTACTTTTCTTGTTATTACCTGCATAATTTTGGTTTGTGTACATATATCTTGTGTATATAACTTATCCTCATACTGAGGGTACTCACTGAGATACTTTTGGCATATTGTCATAAAAATAAAATACCTTTATTTTTAGTACTTCTTTGTATTGTGTTTTCTTATGATATTGTGTATATGACACCAGTGGTATAGTAGGAGCTTTACATGTCTCCTAGTTCAGCCTTAGCTGCTGTGCCATAGCTACCTTCTATCAGCCTAAACTGCTAGAAACACCTCGTCTACACTAATAAGGGATAACTGGACCTGGCACAAGGTGTAAGTACCTCTGGTACCCACTACAAGCCAGTCCAGCCTCCTACAACACATTGTCCATACAGAGCATAACACAATAATTCATCATTCCCCTACTAAAGCAACAAATTGCAAATGAACCTGACAACAATTCTAAGCAATTGATGTGTAATTTCTCTCTTGAATCAACCAATCACCACCCGTGGATGGATCCTACATCTTGCACCCCATCCTTGCAAACTCGCATCTGAATCTATCACTAAGTTGGGATCTTTCCCAAAAATTGCTCTGCCATTCCAACCCTTCATATTCTTGATCCACCTCTCCAATACTTCTATGCATTCTTAATCTAGGGATATCATCTGAGAATAAGACCAGTTGGTTCTTATTTATTTGGCCTTCAGCCTCTGAAGGCCCCTGTGGTGTAGAGAGCCCAGGAATATTGCTTGAACAGCGGAGGATAGAAGTCCTATAATTCTTGCTAAAACTCTGAGTGGTATTAATTTCATCAATAACACCTTTTTCAATTCTTTCCTCAATCTCTTCAGTTTTTTTTTTGGTAACCTCAACTCTGCTTGTATCGTATCTACAACAAACCCAAGGACCTGAGTTTCTCGACTCAGGGATGATTTCTTTTTGTTTATAACAAAACCTAGAGATTTCAGTAAATCTACCATCATCGGAGTATGTTTGGGGACAATGTCTTTCTGTGGACCCATAACCAGAATGTCATCTAAGTAAATCACCAGTCTCACCCACCTTGAATGTAGCCAGGTTACTACTGGGCAAAGAACCTTGGTAAAGCACCAAGGTGCTGAAGAGAGGCTGAACAGGAGACTGCGGAATTGCCACAGTTTTCCCATCAATGTGAACCTGAGATACTCCTGGTGAGGGATAGTCAAATAAGCATCTTTGAGGTCTAATCTTGTTAGCCAGTCTCCTTTCCTTAATAGGTCTTTTAACAAGTGAATGCCCTACATTTTGAAGTGTGATATCCTACCCATTCATTCAGATTCTTTAAATTTATCACTAGTCGCATTCCTTTGTCGTTCTTTTTGACCAAGAAAATGTTGCTGACAAAACCTGAATCCCAACCTGCGGCTTCCTGGCTGCCCCTTGTTCCAACACGTCCTGTACTTCTTGGGTCACCAATTTTGAATCTTTCACTGAAAAGGTAATTTCTTGGGGAATGATTGTTTAAACCGGGGTATCTACAAACTCCAATTTGTAGCCCTTGACAGTTTCTAGAAAGTTAGGGTCTCATCACAAGTACCCAATTCCCACAAACCTGTGCTTACGTGCCTCCCACCTTCATAACAATATCTGGAAGGTCTTGTTGAAGGCTTACCTGAAGGAAATCTTCTTGATCTCCTATCTCCTCTGGAGGGTCTGCGGCAAATCTTCTCTTTTTGGGGGACAAAATCCCTGGAAGCTTCCAGAAGATGTCTGGTTAAACCTTGCATGTCCCAAATAGGGTCTACAACTGGGCTGACCTTGGCTGAGGAACCGGCCCTGCATTCTCCCGGCCCTAACAAAAACCTTGTCTTGGAATATTTTTTTAATGTTCTTTTGTGATTTTTGAACAGAGCTAAATAATACTACATACTTCGCAATGTCTCTGATAAAGTCACCCCGAAGAGGTGTTCTTGTGGGGAGGGACCCCTCCCTTGTTAGTCAGTTCTATTAATATAGGGTACATTTTGATAAGAATACTTTTTCTTCCCTCATTAGACAAGGCTGTATTAGTGTTGTCTAGGAGTCATATCGCTCTCTGTGCCCACTGGCGTAGTTCTTTGGCGTCTACAGGAATATCACTCAAAAAGGCCTCCTCAGCCATCTCAAACATTTTAGTCAGTGGACCAATGATGCCCAAAAGGCAGTCTTGGCAGGATTTTAAGCCTCTATCTAGGGTCTTTCCCAACTGTATTAACAAATGCGACTACCTGAGCATTCAAATCAGGGGTCATGGTAATTTTATTCGGGAGAGATGGTCGTGGACATGCAGACCTCAAATGTGATCTCACCTCTTTATGTTTTTCCCTTCTTAGCCAGACGGAGATGTAATCTGACACATGTTTAGATGGAGCCCATTTAGGAGAAAAGGGATGCTTTATCAAGTGGGGATCAAACATTTCATGATCCAGAGGGTCTAATATGCTCATATTCAAACCTGTGGCCCTAGATGCCTTCTCTGATGTTCCCACATCATTGATCTCCAGACAATCTGGTTTGGAATCAAATTCAGATGAGTAGCAAAGGTCAATTTCAGGGTTAGAGTTACTATCGCTGTTGTCTGGTACAGGAACATTTGGGTCTTCATCTTGCTCATCCACAGTGCCAGAAGCAATGTGGCCACCAATATGTCGAATCAGGATTTGCCAATTTCTATTTTCTATTTTTAATAATATGGTCAGCTCCTAAGTTTCTTTTCCTTTGTTGTTTGCTAGAACATTCCGGTTGTTTATCATCTTTAGAATTTTTATCTTTTTTGGCCAGAGTCTTAATCTTTTTGGTAATTGTCTCATTTATCGACCCAGTGAGCTGGCCTACGGTGCCATTAACCATCCCTTCAAGCTTTTCCTGAACTATCTTCCAATTAGCTCTCAGCCATTATGTTAAAATATATAGGCAACAGTAGATTAATTAATTTATATATAATTAGATGTTGGCAGAAGATATTAGTGGGTCCAAGGTATTTTCCTCTAAGAGGAAGTTAGCAGAGAGGAAAAGATAAAGAGGGCGTAAAGTACTTTCCTCTAAATGGTTCTGAAAAGGAGCAGTGCGATTCACTGCACAGTGAAATTCAGCAAGGCGAGTACAAGCGGAACCAAGAGGCGGAGATAAAAGGCTGGCTCTACTCCTGGACAGCGAATGGTAAGCTAAAGCGCACCATTTATTGAAAAGCACGGAGCTCGTTTGCCGACGTGTCTTATTCGTTGGCTCCAATCCCAAAGTGTCAGTCAGCAGGGAAGACGCACTGCTCAAAAGCCGATGCATCTTCCCTGGAGGGGAGTAGCAAGGGAGAGCGTGTTGCTCAAAGGCCTATGCATTTTCCCTGTCAAAATGCTGGGCCGCGAGCAAAGCTGCACAGCCCATTGCCAACGCGTCTTCCTCGCAAGGCCGCAAAGTAGGCAAGACATGTGCTCAGTTACAGGTGTACGATAAAAAAAAAATATGTGAATTTACAGCGCCAGTGAGAAAACAGTGCCTTTTTAGCGCATAAGTTAAATAAAATTAACAGCGTTGGTGGGGAAAAACAAATGCCTTTGTAAGAATCAATCAGCCTACGTAATTAAAAAATAAACAGGATTACTATATACATTTGATAAAATTGATTAAATAACAACAACAGTGGTATGAAAGCACAAGTATACATCAAACATACATACGATATGTAGAGACATAAATAAATGCCATTAAGAGCCCTATTATTCAAAGTAGGCAGAGAGATACTTATCTTGTGAACAGCAGCAACAAAAGAAGGAAGATGAACTTTATGGTTTACTCCCTAGAAACACAGGCCCTCTCAAAGGCTGTGGTCCACTTGGTGATATCATCAGCATCCTCATATTTTGGGACAATCCCTCTGGGGACTGTAGGGTCAGAGTTCCCTACTCTGTCCTTAGTTATAAAGTTGCTGCCACCACTCATGAGTGCTAAACTCATCTCTGCTCTTTTTCCTTTCTATAGCCAGTATCCAAATCTCTCTAAAATAATATCTTCAGAGAGTTCTTCACTGACCTTCAGGAACCTGAATCATTCTCACCAGAGGGAGCTGCTCTAGACACCTAGGGTTCTCTGTGGGGTGCAGACTCCTCCCTTTCAAGAGGTGGAGGGTCCAGATCCTCCTCCTCATGTGAGCTGCACTTATCTACAGGATCAGTGGTCCCATCAGTGGGATGGGATTGCTTATACTCTGCCAACAGCTTCTGGAGCTCTACAGTAGTAGGGTTTGTGCCTGTTTCAAATGTGTACCCTCTGCAGAGGGCCCTTAACTGCTAGTGAGAAAGCTGGAGGTAAGGGGTGAAGCCGAGCTCCTTATCCACACCCTCTGATGTACTCATTTTTACAATAATGTTTGGACCTTTTTGGAGCTAGAAAAAACTCTAACACAGGTTTTACAGTCCTAACTAAAGTAAGATTGTTTTAAGATTTTAAACCTTTAAGCTATAGAGAACTAACCAGGGCCTTAACAGTTACTTTTAAGAATTTGAAGAATTATATTCAATTCAAAATGCAGTCAATGTAAGGGCAATTTTGGATTTACTTGTGTAGTCACTTATTGGCAAAGTGGTATCAGCAAATGCAAATTCGCAGAGCCCACGGGTGTTCCACCAATGTAGGAAGCTGGCTCTGTATATAGTGCACTAAAAAGAAGTACAGGGAGTCCAGTGGATCACCAATTGGTTTGCAGTGGCAAAAGCAGATATCAATAACGCTCTATTTGTGGTAGTGTGGGTGAGCAGTTAGGCTTATCAGAGGGTAGTGCTCAGCATTTATTTTACTTACACAGGCAATAAATAAAAAAAACACACAAAAAATAAATCGAAGACCAATTTAGAAAAAATTAACACTTCTTTTTATATACACTTTAAAACCAAGAACTTCGTTACGAGGTAAGCATGTTTTTAAGCATAGATACTTTGCACTTGCAAAAATTGACACCTAGTGCAATTTTTTAGTTCTTCGATGTTACCTATGGGAGGAAAACAACCTCAGCAAACAGGTTGATTACAGTGACTCACAGGACGGATCTTCTGGGTTTAAGGTGAGTAGTGGGCAAGGTCCAAGGCAGCACTCACAGTACACTCTCAGCAGCATGGGGGCGGCTGGCTGCAAGGTGAAAAACAGCATTGGATGACCAATGCATTATGATGGAGATCGGCCACTGTGAAAGGGGCTGCATGTTATGACTGGGTGTGCTGTTTGGGTGGGCCACCGTGTGAGCTCAGGTCTTGCGATGTTCAGGGACATGGAGACACCAGTGGTCCACCTCCCCTTGGTCCAGGGTGTCTGAGTGCAGAGGGTTCTTGGACTATTGGGTGTCCGCCACCGGTGGCGGAGAAGGAATGTAGGAGGCTGGCCCTCTATGTACTGTGCACAGCTAGGACAACTTTGCAGGGGGTCCAGGCAACCACACATTGGTTTACAGAGGTATAAACTAACTAGATCACCTAATCCTCTAATTTTTATGGTAGCTTGGTTGAGCGCTTAGACCAATCTTGGAGAAGTGCAAAGCATTTGTGGTACTCACAGTATCAATGTTGCAACTCACACACTCAAAAGAATAACTTGAGACCAATGTCTAAAAATACTTTGGATTTCTATGTAAATTTTAAGACCAAGATTATCATAATTGGTTAAGTACTTTTTGAGATATGAATTTTTGAAGTTAAATAAAAATAGTATTTTTGCGCATAATTACGCAGCATAGGAATCAATGGAAGGTCACCTTTTAAAATACATATAAAATCGTACAATTCGTTTACCAAGTTTTTCTTTTGCAGGTTCGTCGAGGTCGTCGGTGGGCACACCGTGCCAGCTGGAGAAGTTTGGGTGGCTCCCGTTTCCGGCAGGAGCAGCAAGGAAAGGTCTCTGCAGCTGGTGCAGGCCACTACTGGGGACTACTTGAAAAAGCACCTCACAGGTATGTTTAAAGATGGTTCCTTGGGGCCCCTTGGAATGTTGAGGTTGCAAGGAGTGGGGGACCTTAGGGCACAGCAGGTTCTTTGCTGCAGGGCACAGGGCGGCCGGTGCAGAGCCAATTGGTAAGCCAGGAGCTGTGCGCAAGGATACCCTCTGGAGCAGGAGGTAAGTTGGTTCAAGGGTCGCTTGCAGGACAACGGGGTACTCGGGTGGGAGGTCTGGGGTGTTCCTGAAGTCCCTCAACTGGGGCTTTCTCTTGGTCCCTTTACAGCCGTGGGCGGACTGGTTTTCTCAGTGTCCGATGTTACCTGAGCAATACTCAGGGAATTGCTATGGTTTGACCACTGGAGTGAGCAGTGCCATCAAACTTTGGACACTTGCAGGGTTTGTCCTCCGAATTTTCGTGGTGCTGGTTTTCTTTTTGTTAGTCAAATTTGATTTCCTGGTCTAGGGTGCCCAGTAAATACTTTATATAGTGGGCGTATTGAGGGGGACCTGAAAGTGACCAATAGGTCACCTACGTTTGGGTGGCTACACCCACTAAAGTGACCACTTCCTGTGGGAAGGATCACTTCCCTATCCCTGACCGTCTATTTTCCTTCTATCCAAGATGGACGAAAATGAAATGGAGTGCTCACCTTGTAGGCAACACATTACTGGTGGTGCGTGCCAGGTGGGGCTCCTCCTAATCTTCGTTTGAGTTTTCTGCCGTTGCTTCCGCCAAAAGTGGGGGTTTGCACCGGGGATACCTTCTGCCGCTAGCAGGAGGCCTGGAGGTCGAGTTTCAAAGGCAGTTAGCTGTTTGAAGCTCACCGCCAGGGTAGTGCACGTTCCTGAGGGAGGGGGTGTCAGCACCTCCACCCAGGAAGTGCTTTGTTCTACAAACCAGAGAGACAGGTTTCTCCCCCAAGGTTTGTAGATTGGGTGTCTGGAGGTGGCAGGCCGGATAGAACCAGTCAGCAACCACGCAAGGGTAGTTAGCTCTTGCAGGGGGCACCTCTAAAGTGACCCCGGGTACATTCTGGGATAAATCCAATACTGCTACTTGTTTAGATTTATCATTCTCCGTTGTTTGATACCAAAAAAAACAGGGTTCAGAGTGGCCATCATGTAGCTGGGAAAATCGTGTTGACCAGCGTCCAGCACATGCATTAAAATGGCTGCTCTGTTCACTCACTATGTTGCAGGTTTGACAAGAACATAATGGAGGCATATTGCTCATGCAGCTATGCCCTCACATATAGTATGGTGCACGCTGCCTTAGGGCTGGAAGGCCTGCTAGGGGGGTGTCTTACCCATAGTAGAGGCAGTGTAGGGTTGACAGGGCATACAGTCAATATGTCATGTTGAGTTTGGCTTTTAGGATTGCACCAGGACACTCAGCCTGTAATGGCAGTGCTGGGTGCATCTGGATGTATGGCCCTACAGGGTGGCACAATCAGTGCTGCAGCCCTTAGGGGCCTACCTTCAGTACCCCATGCCCTAGGTATCCAAGTACCATTTACTAGGGACTTCAAGTGGCAGCTAAGGGTATTGGCAATTACCCTTGCAATTTTTTAGGAGAAAGAACAATTACACTGGGAACCTGGTTAGCAGGATCCCAGTGCACTCCAAGTTGGATCCAGAAGCCAGTCAAAAAGTGTGTGTGTTTGTGGGGAGGGGGGTACTGCAACCAAGTGCCAGTTTCCCACACAACCTCCACACCCCCCAGCCCACGAGACTCAGCCAATATCTGGGAGAGGCTTTCTAGTCTGTCAGGTGAGGAAGAGAAGGGAGACAGACTGGTTAGTTGCAGGACCTAATCTGCCTCACATCCTACTGTCCAGGTCATTCCCTCTGGGGAACTGACCCACCTCAACATCTATAGGACCCGATCTGAAATGTTTTATACCTGTACCACCAGAGTATGCACTTTTCCCTTCTGTCTTGGGGTCAGAGGTGTCCACCTCTGCTATCCCTATTTTAGCCAGGGCAATCCCCAGCTTACCCAAAGAGGCTACCCATAACAGGAGTAACCCCACCATGACCAACAGGGTCATGGGGCCCAACTTACTATTTGGTATGACTGTAGAAGGCTGGCCCTCTATGTAGTGTGCAAAGCTAGGACAACTGTGTGGGGGCCAGGGGAACCACACGTTGGTTTACAGAAGTAAGAACTAGATCACCTAATGCTCAAATTTTTAAGGTAACTTGGCGGAACAGTTAGGTCAATTTTGGAGAAGTGCAAAGCATTTGTTGTACCCACAGTATCAATCCTGCAACTCACACATTTGAAGGAATACCTCAAGGTCAATTTATAAAAATACTTCAGATTTGTATATATTTTTTAAGACCAGGATTATCAAAATTGGTTAAGTACTTTTTGAGATATGGACTTCTGAAGTAAAAAAAAAAAAATAGTCTTTTTGTGCGTAATTACGCACCATACGAATTAATGGAAAGTCACCTTCAAAAATACATATAAAATCACACAGTTGCTTTACCAAGTTCTTATTTTGCTGGTTGGTTGAGGTCGTCGGTGGGCACACTGTGCCAGCTGGAGACTTCGGGACGGCTCCCGGTTCCCAGCGGGAGCAGCAGGGAAATGTCTTTGGAGCTGGTGAAGGGCCACTGTGGAGGACCACTCAGAAAAGATCTGTTCAGGTAAGTTTACAGGTGGTTCCTAGGGGTCCCCTTGGAATGTCAAGGTTGCAAGGGGTGAGGGAACCTTAGGACACAGTAGGTTCTTCATTGCAGGGCAGGGTAGGGTGGCCGGGTGCAGAGCAAATTGGTGAGCCAGGAGCTGTGCGCAAAGATGCCCTTTGGACCTGAAGGTAAGTCACTTCAAGGGTCGTTTGCAGGACAACGGGGGCACTCTGGAGGGGGAGTCCCTTGACTGGGGCTTCCTCATGGTCCTTTTTTAGCTCCAGGCAGGCTGGTTTTCCCAGTGTCCGATGTCAGCTGACCAGTATTGGTACGGTTCTTGGTGCTAGTCTTCTTTGTGTCCTTTGAATCTGATTACCCACTAAATACTGAAATTTAGTCCATGTTTTAGGGGGAACCTGGTAGTGTCCAATGGGACTTTTGAAACACAAAAAGAGAGCAACAGGAGTGGTTCAACCCCACACTAACTCCTGATTAGAATGAGAAGTCAACAAACCACTAAAGGTGTGTGTGTGGGGGGGGGGTGTAGGACTGAAGGAGACTGGACCGTTGGGCCCAGCTAAAAGGAACGCTGGCTAAACGTATAGTTTCCGGATCGGAATAAAGGAGGGGAGAGGGGGAAGATGAATGTGGTTGAAGCTGTGTCACCGAGAGGGAGTTCCCTTTACGGACTAGGTGGTCTCACACACTTTATAGTGTCATGCTTCATCATTTGACCACCTAGCCCCATCCAGGTAAGATGGTACTACCTGGGCGGACTCCACCTCGTTGTTAAAAGGACTACTGAGGGAGTGCGGACATTTAATTTTAACTGGATAGATACAGGGATCCAGAGAGGGTGTAAATAGATAAAATTACCTTGCAAGTCACCTATTACAATTAGGAAACAATTAAAATGTAGGTGTATGCAGGTAAGGCTAAAAATTAGGCTAAGGACTCAGTTGAGATTAATGACTCAAGGAGTCTAAGATCAGGGACCAACATGTTTCTGCCCTCACTATGAGCTGGAAGGTCTGGGGCATTCGTCAGGGTCAAGGATCCCCTAAAGGGAGAAGCATGGTAGCATGCTTAAAGGTAAGTGAAGAAAATTGGGCCTACCTGAACAGCTAGTTATCTGAGGGTAGGCCTGAATGGGGAATAAAAAACAGTGGTGAAATTCAAAGTGCCACTACAAACATAGCACAGCACACTATGTGAAATTAATTTGTGAAAATCACTCAACCACACACATGCAATATGGAACTAGGCACGAGAGCCCAGTAATAGGGACTTACCCTAAGCCAGAAGGCAATTTGCCTCTGGTTTGGGAGGTTACGGAAAGGGGATTCCCTGTAGTCACACTCTGTTGGGGGATTAAATTAAAAACCTAGAAAAAGAGTAGCTGGAAGGACTGTGCATGGAGAAGCTGGACAGTGAAAAATTAGGGGAAATATTTATGTAAACACAGGGCGCTCATCCCAGGGGCGCAATGCTGTGTGCAGGCGCTAAATGTCAAATAGATCAAATATTCTATTGAGTGGCTGGACCAGGTGCGGTCACCAGTGAAGGCGTCCACCCGTGCTGGTTATAGGTGCTGTATTTAGGTTAATGCATAAAGAAAAGCCAGCCGGGTGAAACCATAAAGTAATTTGCTCATAAAAGAAGCCTTGAAAGGTTGCTAAATAGCAAGGAAATGCCGGAGGGGGCCCCCCTAAAATGGAGGGAGTAGGAGGAAGGAAGAGTAAGAACCCTTACCACTCCAAAGGAGTGTCCCAAATGAAGTGCTTGTGCTCCACGTCCCAGCCGCTTGTGTAATGAGGTTGTGGGCGTGGGGAGTATTTAAAGAGCCGCTAGTAATTGAAGCCAGCTGATGCTGTATATTGCCGGTTCATATCATGCCTCAGACCTCAAGGTGGGAGGAGAGATTGGGTGCAGCTGGGGCCGTGCGCGGCCAGCCCGTGCAATGATTGTCGGCTCCAGGGAGACCTGGGCATTGTGATGAGGCAGCGCCTGGGGCTTCTGGGAAATGGGTAGGGACTTCTAAAAGATAGGACTGCCGGCGGTGTGCCGGCTCCTGAGTGATGCCTAAAAAAGGCAAAGGCGGGTCCAATGGGCAAGGGCCCAGAGGCTTCCTAACAGTGTAGCAAATGGGCAAACAAGAAGCCGGCTGTCTTCCGGATCCTGGAGGGGCCACGTTGGATATCCATGGAGGGTCCTGCGGTGGGGGGGTCCTGACAAAAAGAGACCAGGGAGGGAGAGAGAGAGAAAGGAGAAACAGGAAAAATGAGAGGCGAGAGAAAGCAAACAGAGGGGGAAAAAGAAAGGGAAGGGGGGAAAAAAGAAGGTTGGTCGGCCTCAGTAAATCAAGATGTGTCAAACCCGGACGTGGGGTTGCTACTCTTGGTTGCTCCATTGACCCGGGACTAAACACCAGACGACTGGGTGTACTCCAGGTAGGTACCATCTAGTGCGCCACCAGCAGTGGAACGAACAAGATGACCCACGAACAAATAGATTGTGGCCAAGATAGTACAGAGGGTCAGAAGGAAATCATAGTAGAACGTTTTTTATCCTAGTGTTGACCATTGGATATTGTCATTTAGTCCAACGATGTCGGTGCACAATCTCCACACCCATCGCTGTTCGTAGAAGAGTAATTTCTGCTTGAGGTTCGTAGTAGGGTGAACAAGTTGATCAATGTTGCACCACTCAATGTCGTTAGGACCGTGGTTGTTGGTGATATAATGTTCAGTTAGTAGAGTGGCATCTCTTTTGCATTTGATTGTGCTTCTGTGCTCACAGATGCGAGTGCCGATTCTTCATTGCATGCATTTATCATTCGGAGTTGTTTGATACCAAACAACCCAGGGTTCACAGTGGCCTTCATGTAGCTGGTGTAGGAAGCTGGCTCTGTATATAGTATATAAAAATGAGATATAGATATGACCCTGGCGGTGAGTGACAAAGTGGCGGTAATACAGCCAACAGGCTGGCGGTCATTACCGCCAAATTATGACTGTGACGGTGATAACTCCCACAGACAACCAATGTACCACACCAACCGCCAGGGCAGAAACATTTCTCGCCACGGCGGTAGCCGTCAACAGCCAGGTGGAAGACAAAGTACTGCCCACCATATTTTGACACATCAATCAGCCACGTTTTCGGGGCGGTACCAACACCATCAAAAGCCTGGCAGAAGCGCATCACAGAAGAGAAAGGACTCACCATCGGAGACACAGGGAAGAACAACGCCACCATGGAACCGGAACTGCAAGTCTTTCTACGTCATGCTCCACCTGGAACACCACCGCTGACGAAGACGACGATGGTGAGTACAGCCGCCTAGCACACAAGGGAGGGAGGGAGGAAAACGAGAGTGACACACACGCACGACACACACACACCATACACACAACCAGCTGCAGACGAAAAACAATGGCACATGATACACGGCATACTAATGCAAGGCCAACAAAAATGCACCAAGGAGAATGTATTGGTATCAACAGCTAATAAATAATCCAACTGTATGTGAAAAAGATATGTACAAATGTACACAAAGGGGCACTTCCCAGTCCAATGTGTTAAGGGCCCACATGGCCACAGGGCACAGTCCAAGGCGTATCTCGTATCCTAACTTCATCCGGATAGAACTCTGCAGGGGCATCAGTTTGCAAGTGGGCAGGCACCTCAGGGGGTGAGGTGTGGAGGGCACCTCAGGAGAATACGGGAACAAGCCCACTGGTTCTGGAGGGGGCTCCATGCCCGCTTCTCTGTCCTGGGAGTGCAAGGCCACAGTCTCTTGAGTGGGTGACTTTTCCACTGGTTCTGGAGGGGGCTCCATGCCCGCTTCTCTGTCCTGGGGAGTGCAAGGCCACAGTCTCTCGAGTGGGTGACTTTTCCACTGGTTCTGGAGTGGGCTCCATGCCCATTACTCTGTGCTGGGGGGTGCAAGGCCACAGTCTCTCGAGTGGGTGACTTTCCCACTGTTTCTGGAGGGGGCTCCATGTATATTTCTCTGTCCTGGGGAGTGCAAGGTCATAGTCTCACGAGTGGGTGACTTTCCCACTGGTTCTGGAGGGGGCTCCATGCCCATTACTCTGTGCTGGGGAGTGCAAGGCCACAGTCTCTTGAGTGGGTGACTTTCCCACTGCTTCTAGAGGGGCCCCTCGTATAGCAGCCCCTGGAGGGTGGCCTACATGGCTCCCGCTGGTGGCGATGGCTGCACTATGTCTTGTGGAGGTGAGGGCTGAAGTGTGGGGGCAGGTGAAGGTGTTTCCTGGGCAGCCTCTGCTGGTGGCGAGGGCTGAACTGTGGTGGGAGGTGGAGGTGCCTCCTGGGCAGCCTCTGCTGGTGGCGAGGGCTGAACTGTGGTGGCAGGTGGAGGTGCCTCCAGGGCAGCCTTTGCTGGTGGTGAGGGATGCACTTCCTCAGCTGGCAGTGGGGGTCCCGTGACCACTGGTGGTGGTGGAGGTGTCACCCTGATAGCCTCCGATGGAGTCGAGGGCTTCTTCCCCTTCATGGCATGAGGCGTGGAATCCTTACCCTTCCTGGCAGGGTTTGAGGGCTTCTTCCCCTTCATAGCAGGTTGGACATGTTCCTTAGCCTTCCGGGCAGGAGTCGAGGGCTTCTTCCCGTTCAAATCAGGAGGTGCAAGCTCCTTCCCCTTCATGGTAGGAGGCGTGGGATCCTTCACCTTCTTGGCTGATGGATTGGGATCCTTCACTGACTTGCCACCACGACTAGGTGGTGCCACCACTGTCTGCGTGGTCTGTTTGGCTGAGGTGCTGGGTTGGGTCGTTGGGACCCTGCTCTTACAGGCAGGACGCGTGAGGGGAGGGGAGGGAAGAGGTCAAGTTGGGCAAGGAAAAGCTTCTTAGGGACAGTGAGACGGGAGGAGGGATGGGAGTGGAGGTTGAGGGAGTGGTTGTTGGAGGTGTATGTCTGCTGGATTTGGGTGCAGGTGAATGGGCAGTATGTTGATGTGAGGTGGATGGCTGTTGGGTGTGTGAGGTCTTGCATTTGTGTCCTTTAGAAGGGGGGGACAGACAGGGCGGGAGAGGACACAGGGGACGCGAGCATGGATGTTGTGGAGGTGTCTGCTAGTGAGGTGTGTGTGCTGCTTGGTGTGGTGATGCTGGTGGTGGATGTTGATGCAGTGCCTGCAGGTGTGAGTGTGGACGTGACTGTGAGGAAGGTGGAGTTGGGGGAGACAGTGAAGGCAGTGGATGTGGTTGTGTCTGCAACTGTCTGGTGTTCGCGTGAGTGCTTCTGGAATGAAGTGTGGTGCCTGTGTTTGCCTGTGCCACTCTTAGGTGTTGCCTTGTGTGCATGCTCGTCTGTAAGTGTGCATGGGATGGGTTGGGGTTGAAGAGACTGGGACTGGGAAGTGGTAGTTGGAGGGGGGAGGGGGGAGGGTAGAAACAGGGACAAAGGCTGCCATCAGAGAGGAGGCCAGAGCCTGTATCGATCTCTGTTGGACCGCCGATCCACCGTGGATGTCCTCCAGGAATGCATTGCATTGCTGCATCTGGGATGCCAGCCCCTGGATGGCATTCACAATGGTTGACTGCCCTATAGAGATGGATCTCAGGAGGTCAATAGCCTCCTTACTCAGGGCAGCAGGGCTCAGTGGGGCAGGGTCTGAGGTGCATGGGACGAAGGAGATGCCCACCCTCCTAGGTGAAAGGGCACAGGCAACTCTCTGAGGGGCTACAGGGAGGGCGGTGCTGTGACAGGGAGAGGCAGCTGTACCTGCATCTGGGGTGGTCACAGAAGTGTCCACCAACACCAGGGAGCTTCCATTCGAGGAGGTATTTGAGTCTGTGTTGTCTCCTCCTGTCTCTGCCGTGGTGCTCCCCTCGCCCTCCGTCCCACTGGTTCCCTCGGCCTTGGTGGACTCTGCTTCCTGTGGGATGCAGCTCTCTTTGTTGCCGGTTCCCCTGCTCCTCCGCCTGATTATGCTAATGCACACATGGACAGGATGACAGAAGAAAAAAGGGGGGGAAAGAGAAAAAGGAATCACTGGGTCAATTACTGCACCAACACCACAGTTGGCATACACAGCACGGTCACATACAAGGATCAGGCTTGAGCACTATGCATTGCACTGCCAGTGATTTGGCTAGATGCCACGGCAAGATGAGGGCCACACACCACCAACTGCACCCCTCCTGGGACCCACAAAGCCCTGACTGAAATGGAATGCTAACAAACTAGGTTACCTGCATTCGCCATACACCCATTACCCTAGAGTTGACTCACACTGCAATGTCTGGCCTGGCCTTAGGGAGGCCCACTAACTCACATCCACCTCCCGGATCCCATCCCACCTGGCAAATTTTTTAATAATGCCCTCTGTACTCACCCCCTTGTGGCCGCTGTGATTCCCTCAAGTGCCCATCCAGCTCTGGGTAGGCAACCACCAGTATGCGGGCCATCGGGGGGTCAGGTTCCGACGGGCACCCCTCCCTCTTTGGGAGACCATCCCCAGCTGGCCTCCGCAGTCTTCTGGTCCCATCGTCTCAGGTCCTCCCACTGTTTCTGCCAGTGGGGGGAAGCATCCCGAACAACGAGTCCTGAACAACGAAGTAGTGGAAAACGAAAGCGGAACAGCGCTTTCGTTTTCCACGACTTCCTTGTTCAGGGCCTTAACCACGCATGTGCTGAACCACGTACATGCGTGGGTAAGGCACAGAAGAAGGGAGTCGGCTGAGGAGGACGACGCGATCAAGGAGGGGGTAAGTTGGACTGGGGCTGTTTTAAGGGCAGGGGGGTCGGGTATTTTTAGTTTTAGGGGCGGGGGTGGGGAGTCAGGGTATTTTTAGTTTTAGGGGCGGGGTGTGGTGGGGGCTCAGGGTGATTAAGGTTTATGGGCGGGGTCAGGGTTTAGGTTGTAGGGGTGGGGTGGGGGGTTGGGGTGCTTTAGGGGAGGGGGTTGGGGTGATTTGAATAGATAGTGATAGTGATAGTGAATACATGCCGTTCACTAATGCCTTTACCAGGAATGCCTTTACAACGAAAAATCGTTGTTAAGGCATTCGTGGTAAAGGCATTAGTGGTAACAACAAGGTCGTTATTCGACCTCGTTGTTCAGGCATGGGTGGTTGGAGCATTCGTTGTTCTGACATATAACCGCCAGTGGGTGCTCCGCCTGCCATAGACCCCCAGGGTCCGCCCGTCCTTGGCAATGGCACGTCATAATCCCTTCTTTTGATGGGTGCTGACCTGCTGAGGTAATACAGACAGGAGAACACCATTACACATACAATCCAGCCTGTCATACATATGGCCCACCAATCCCGTCTCCATCACCATTGGCACACACATTTCCCGGCATAGACCATGTACACTACCACAAGACATTCTCCCCCCCCCGATTACACGATGCTTGCACACACATCTCATGCATCCTTCCTACATGCATTGTGCCCAAAGTGTATTCACCTGCCCATACAGCAGTCCGTACTGTGGTAGGACCCCATCCACCAATGCTCCAATTCCTCTGAAATGAAGACAGGGGCCCTTTCCCTGGTCACACGGGCCATGGTAGGTTCCAGACACCGGTCACAGCAGCACACGCAATGTAGGTGTTCCCCTATTGAAGGTCAGGAAACAAGTGAGGAATCAGATAGAAATGACGGTCACGTCCGCGGCGGTGTACACCTTCACCGCCGGCACAGATCCCCATTGGCCACTGTACTCCATACAGCCCCATATTATCCAATGAGGAATTGCCAGCGGTGCAAGACCGCCTTCTGCCACGAAGCCCAATATAGGCAGAATTACCTCACTTCCACCTGTCCCTACATACAGGACAGGCGGTTGCCATTTCATGGTGGTGGACATCAGTCATATCGACATTAACTGCGTCACATCCTAGATTAGCACATACCACACCATTCCCACTGTCCCCTAATATAAATGCACTATTTACACTGAAGTTGTGGTTCCATTGTTCAAAATTGTGACAGCCTACTCACTCTTGTGTCCCTTAGATACCTACCACAGCGGACAAATAGGAGGTGGAGACATACCCCGTGTACAGACCCCTTTGGACTTGGCTACACTGGAGGACAGGCACATTATCCTCACCTATAGACTAGACCGGGCCACAATAACTGAGCTGTGTGCCCAATTGGAGCCAGACTTTATATCTGCTATCCATCATCCAACTAGGATCCCCCTCCTTGTCCAAGTGCTATCAGTGCTCCATTTCCTGGCAACAGATTATTTCCAAGTGACAGTGGGCTTGGCAGCAGGAATGTCACAGCCAATGTTCTCAATCGTGCTGGCAAGAGTCTTGTCTGCCCTGGTAAAACACATGTGCAGCTACATTTCTTTCCCCCAGGTGGAAGATTTGGCCACTGTGAAGGCCGAATTCTATGCAATGGGACATATCCCCAATATTATTGGGGTTATTGACGGAACACGTATTGCGTTTGTCCCCCTGCCAGAATGAACAGGTGTTCAGGAATCGTAATAGTTTCCACTCACTGAATGTGCAAATGGTGTGCCTGGCGGACCAGTACATCTCCTGTGTCAATGCTAAGTATCCTGGGTCGGTGCATGATGCCTTTTTTTCTGAGGAATAGCAGCATCCCAAATGTGATGGCCCAACTACAGAGGAACAGGGTGTGGCTAATAGGTGAGCCTTGGTCCCCATGCACTGTAAGTCAGTGTATGCCTTCAGGTGTCATCCCTATAGCATTGTGTGAGGCTAAATGTTATCCCTCAATACTTGCCGGTGACTGGCTACCCAAACCTATTGTGGCCGCTGACCCCTGTGAGGAATGCCAGTTCAGGGGCAGAGGAACGTTATAATGAGGCACATGGGCGAACCAAAAGGATCATCGAGAGGACCTTCGGCCTCCTGAAGGCCAGGTTCAAGTGCCTCCATCTGACAGGTGGATCTCTGTGGTGCTCACCTAGGAAGGTCTGCCAGATAGTAGTGGCATGCTGCATGTTGGACAACCTGGCCCTCAAACAGCATGTACCCTTTCTGCAGGAGGAAGAGAATGGAGATGCCCCTGTGGCAGCAGCAGACCCTGAGGACAGTGAGGTTGAAGAGGCTGAGGATGAGGACAACACAACATCAGTTATCCGTCAATACTTCCAATGACACACAAGTGAGACAGTGCAATTGACCATTCCTATGACTATTGGTGTATTCTGTGTAGCTGTAGCATGATGGCATTAACTTCCTTTGCATCTCAACTTACTGTCACCTATGGCTTGCCATTTTGCAGATGTTGGTGATACAACAACTGTGTACTGATGTGCTGACTGCAGACAGCTACAGGTCCTTATTTGTATGCTCTCACAGTGTTCAGATCATTTGCACTAGATGTGACTGTTTCCATAAATGCACATTTTCAAAACATACAATACTAGTAGTCAAGTTGTGTTCAAGGGTGTTTATTGTAGTGCTATGAAATTGATGGAAAGGGGCAATGCAATGGGGTGATGATGGAGGAAGGTCCAGGGTACTGTTCCAGTCTGTTTGTAGCACAGTTGCAGTGTGTATGCGGACATAGGAAGGGGAGCAAAGGCAGTTCAAAGTGGACAAGTTGACAGAGTGGGACACAATGGGGACAATCAGTAGAGTCTCATTTCCTGGCGGTGGTCTAGGCAAGTGTCTCTGGCTTCTGTCTGGTTCGCAGTGAACGTTTGCAGGGTGGTTCACCTTCTGCAGGAGAAGGGGTGCTGGAGGCCTGTGGCTGGGCCTCCTGCCCACTAGCGGCAGCGGAAGTGGAGGGCTGTTCAGTTGACTGGCTAGTAGTAGGGGCCCGCTGCTGTGCTGTTGCCTCTCTCATGATGTTGGCCATGTCTGCCAGCATCCCTGCTATGGACATCAAGGTGGTGTTAATGTCCTGCAGGTCCTCTCTAATCCCCTAATACTGTCCGTCCTGCAGCCGCCTGTTCTCCTGCACGTTGTCAAGGATCTGGGAATGTTAGTAGGCTCCCAGGATCTCGCAGAGTGCCTCCTGGAGAGTCGGTTCACTGGTCCTGTCCTCCCCCTGGTGCACAGCGGCCTGCCCAGTGTCCCTGTTGGCCTGTGCCTCTATCCCCTGAACGGTGTGCCCACTGCCACTGACCCGAGGTCCCTGACTGTCTTGGGTATGAGGTGTGGCCAGTGGTCCCTGTACAGGTGTGCACCCTGCCGATTGACGTGGAGAAGTGGAGAAGTGTGGCTCAATGGTTAGAGCGGCAGACCCTGAAGCAGAGATCTGGCTCAAGACCAGGGTTCAAGTCCCACTTCGGCAGGTCTTGGGCTCAATTCCCCTTGACCAGATAATTCTCGCCTCGGTGCCTAATCTAATTCATGGGTCCCACTCTGCAACTCTGGGCAATAGCTTGCTTAATCTCCACAACGGCCCCAACAGCACTTGGATGCCTGGCTTCACCCTGGGGGTGCTCAGGAGTGGGCGCCTCACAGGGAAAAGCCAGGAGGGGTTCCATAGCGGTATGAGTACAGCGCCTTGAGACCCTAACGGGTGAGTAGTGCGCTATACAAGTGCTAATTTTTTTTACATTTACGTGTCCTGGGGACAGAGGTATGTTGGATGGGTGCTGTGGTGATAGATATTGTTGGGGGAGGCTCTGTGGTGGACTGTGAGTGGGCTTGGGTGACCAGCTGTCCAGTGGTCCCTGATGGGCCAGGTTGTTGGTCCAGATGTCCAGAGTTACTGTCATCACTGGGGGCATCTTCTGTTGGGGCCTGGTTTGTCGTGGCACCTCCTCTCCGCTGACATTGGCTAGTGCATTTGTGGAGATGTAAGTGATGTATTATGCTTCATGTCTGTGACATATTATACATCCCTGATGTAGGAGGCTGGCCTGGTTTGTAGTGGGTACCTTGGGTACTTACATCTTACACCAGGTCCAGTTATCCCTTGTTAGTGAATGTAGTAGTGTTCTAGCAGCTTAGGCTGATAGAGGTAGCTATAGCAGAGCAGCTTAGGCTGAACTAGGAGACATGCAAAGCTCATGCAATTCCACTTATAGTTACACAGTACTTATACACAAGTAAAGACAATACTCAGTGTTACCAAACATAAAGGTATTTATTTGGGTGACAGTCCCAAAAATATCTTAGAGACAGTACTCCTTCTGGAGGTAAGTATTATACACAATTGTAGGAAGTTGGCTCTGTATATACTATCTCAAAGTAAGATATAGGGGGTCATTCTGACCCTGGCGGTCATAGACCGCCAGGGCCGGGGACCGCGGATGCACCGCCAACAGGCTGGCGGTGCATCCAGGCCAATTCTGACCGCGGCGGTAAAGCCGCGGTCAGAAAAGGGAAACCAGCGGTTTCCCGCCGGTTTTCCCCTGGCCTGAGGAATCCTCCATGGCGGCGCTGCAGGCAGCGCCGCCATGGGGATTCCGACCCCCTTCCCGCCAGCCTGGTTCTGGCGGTTTTGACCGCCAGAACCTTGCTGGCGGGAACGGGTGTCGTGGGGCCCCTGGGGGCCCCTGCAGTGCCCATGCCAATGGCATGGGCACTGCAGGGCCCCCCTAACAGGGCCCCACAAAGATTTTCAGTGTCTGCATAGCAGACACTGAAAATCGCGACGGGTGCAACTGCACCCGTCGCACCCGTTCCACTCCGCCGGCTCCATTCGGAGCCGGCATCCTCGTGGAAGGGGGTTTCCCGCTGGGCGGGCGGGCGGCCTTCTGGCGGTCACCCGCCGGCCCAGCGGGAAACTCAGAATTACCGCGGCGGTCTTTTGACCGCGCAGCGGTATTCTGTCGGGGGAACTTTGGCGGGCGGCCTCCGCCGCCCGCCAAAGTCAGAATGACCCCCATAGTGTGCACAGAGTCCAAGGGTTCCCCTTAGAGGTAAGATAGTGGCAAAAGTAGATAATTCTAATGCTCTATTTTGTGGTAGTGTGGTCGAGCAGTAGGCTTATCAGAGGGTAGTGTTAAGCATTTGTTGTACACACACAGGCAATAAATGAGGAACACACACTCAAAGACTTATTCCAGGCCAATAGTTTTTATATAGAAAAATATATTTTCTTAATTTATTTTTAGAACCACAAGTTCAAGATTTGAAGTAAATACATAAAATGCAAGGTACTCCACACAGGTAAGTTAGGAACTTTGAATTAGAGCAATAACATATACAGTTTTTGTTAAAATGTCAATAAGCTATTTTAAAAGTAGACATAGTGCAAAAATCAACAGTTCCTGGGGGAGGTAAGTATTGGTTAGATTGTGAGGTAATTAAGACACTTACAAGTCTCAGTTCCTGGGCATAGGCAGCCCACCGTTGGGGGTTCAGGGCAACCCTAAAGTTACCACACCAGCAGCTCAGGGCCGGTCAGGTGCAGATGTCAAAGAGGGGCCCAAAACACATAGGCGCCTATGGAGAACAGGGGTGCTCCGGTTCCAGTCTGCCAGCAGGTAAGTTCCAGCGTCCTCAGAGGGCAGACCAGTGGAGTTTTGTAGAGCACAGGGGATGACACAAGTAGGCACACAAAACACATCCTCAGCAGCACAAGGGGCGGCCGGGTGCAGTGTGCAAAGCAGGCATCAGGTTTTGTACTGATTTCAATCGAGGGACCCGGGGGTCACTATAGCGGTGCAGTCAGGCACCGGGGGGGCTTCTCGGGCCAGCCACCACCTGAGCTAGGCAGAGGGTGGCCTGGGGGTCACTCCTGCACTTAAGTTCGGTTCCTTCCGTTCCTGGGGGCTGCGGTGCAGTGCTTGGTCCAGCCATTGGGTCCCTTGTTACAGGCAGTCGCGGTCAGGGGGAGCCTCTGGATTCTCTCTGCATGCGTCGCTGTGGGGGTCCAGGGGGGTCGTCTCTGGCTACTCACGAGGTTGCAGTCGCCGGGGAGTCCTCCCTGTGGTGTTTGTTCTCTGGATCTCGAGCCAGGGCGTTGAGTGCAGTGTGTGAAGTCTCACGCTTCTGGCGGGAGAAGTGAAGTTCTTTAAAGTTGCAAGAAAGTTGCAAAGTTGTTGTTGAAATTGAGCAGAGCCGTTGCTCACAGGAGTTTCTTGGTCCTTTGGTCCAGGGCAGTCCTCTGAGTCTTCAGAGGTCGCTGCTCCCTGTCGGATGTGTCGCTGGTTGCAGGTTTTCGAGTCAGGAGACAGGCCGGTAGGGATGGGGCCAAAGCAGTTGTCGTCTTCCGTCTTCCCTGCAAGGCTTGTAGCTCAGCAGTCCTTCTTGTTTCTTCAGGTTGCAGGAATCTGATTTCCTGGGTTCTGGGGTGCCCCTAAATACTAAATGTAGGGGTGTGTTTTGGTCTGGGAGGGCAGTAGCCAATGGCTACTGTCCTTGAGGGTGGCTACACCCTCTTTGTGCCTCCTCCCTGAGGGGAGGGGGGCACATTCCTATTCCTATTGAGGGAATCCTCCAAAACCAAGATGGAGGATTTCTAAAGGCAGGGGTCACCTCAGCTCAGGGCACCTTAGGGGCTCTCCTGACTGGTAGGTGACTCCTCCTTGTTTTTCTCATTATCTCCTCTGGACTTGCTGCCAAAATTGGGGGCTGTGTCCAGGGGGTGGGCATCTCCACTAGCTGGAGTGCCCTGGGGCATTGTAACACGAAGCCTGAGCCTTTGAGGGACACTGCTAGGTGTTACAGTTCCTGCAGGCGGGGGGGTGTTAAGCACCTCCACCCAGTGCAAGCTTTGTTTCTGTCCTCAGAGAGCACAAAGGCTCTCACCCTAGGGGGTCAGAAACGCGTCGCTCAGCAGCAGGCTGGCACAGACCAGTCAGTCCTGCTCTGAAGGATTGGGTAAAATACAGGGGGCATCTCTAAGATGCCCTGTGTGTGCATATTTTTTTAATAAATCCAACACTGGCATCAGTGTGGGTTTATTATTCTGAGAAGTTTGATACCAAAACTTCGCAGTATTCAGTGTAGCCATTATGGAACTGTGGAGTTTGTTTTTGAAAAACTCCCAGACCATATACTTAATATGGCCACACTGTACTTACAATGTCTAAGAATAGACTTAGACACTGTAGGGGCATATTGCTCATGCAGCTATGGCCTCACCTGTGGTATAGTGCACCCTGCCTTAGGGCTGTAAGGCCTGCTAGAGAGGTGACTTACCTATGCCACAGGCAGCATTTTGTGTGCATGGCATCCTGAGGGGGATGCCATGTCAACTTTGCCGTTTTCTCCCCAACACACACAATCTACAATGGCAGTGTGCATGTGTTAGGTGAGGGGTCCCTTAAGGTGGCACAACATATGCTGCAGCCCTTAGTGACCTCCCTTGGTCACAGGGCCCTTGGTATCACTGGTACCTTTTACAGGGGACTTATCTGTGTGCCAGAGATGTGCCAATTGTGCTGGGACCCTGCTAACCAGGCCCCAGCACCAGTGAAAGAACACTGGTGCTGGTGCCTGGTTAGCAGGGTCCCAGTACACTTCTCAGTCAAGTCAGAAACAATAGCAGGCAAAAAGTGGGGGGTAACTGCAACAGGGAGCCATTTTCCTACAACGATATATACACTAGACACCACAATTAGACAAGTAAATAGTTACAGAACAATGCTAACGTTAGGAAATCCTATCGAATGTAATGGGAGAAAATAGGTCTAGGGGCAACACAAACTATATCCTAAAAAAAAAGTGGAATGTGAATCACGAATTCCCCCCTAGACAAGTGTAGTGTGTGCAGAATCGCTGGGAGAGTAAGAATACAGTAAAGGTAAGTAAATTACCCCACCCCAGAGCCCAGAAAAGCAGGAGTAAAGTACTGCAAGTTTCCTTAGGACACACTACACCTCGTTTTGGGGATTTTGCAGCAGCAAACCAAGTCTGCAAAAAACAACTGCTGGATTATTGGACCTGAAGACTCTCAAAGGAAGTGGACGAAGTCCAGAAGTCAAAAGAAGTTCCAGGAAGGACAGAAGGCCCTGCCAACCCAGAAGAGAGTGCAAAAGAAGAGTCCCTGGTTAGTTGAAGACTGCAGAAATGCATCCTAGGAAGATGCTGGTTCCTGCGTGATGCAAAAGATGTCCAACGGCGTGAAGATCGTTGCAGACGAGATTTCATGTTGGAAGGCGCCAACAAGCCTTGGCTATGGCAAAAGTGAGTTTTTCATCAAAATGGCACTGGATGGACCCAGGAGGGACCTGGGGGCCTCAACTCTGTGTGAGGAGGAAGAGGGGGCTCTCTGAACTTTAGAGAGCCCTCAGGATGCCAGCCAGCACCCCCAGAAGCCGCAGGATCCGTGTTCAAAGAAGGTGCAAAATGCGGTTGATGCAGCACAACAAAAGAAGGTCACACGCCACCGGAGAACAACTCAGCGAGTTGAGAGTCGCAGGGTGGAGGGCTGGGGACCTTCGCCAGGCTGTGCAAGAAGGAATTTTGCAAAGAGTGCACAAAGGCTTCAGAAGGAGAAGAAGACACAAAACACAGGGGTACCGTAGTTCTGGGGGAATGCAAGGTCTTACCTCCTTCCAAATTACATCAGCAAGTCCTCAGGACAGTCTATGTCGATGATGTCCACCCTCTGTGTCCTTAGGAGCACGCTAGTTGCTGTGAGCGGAGTCCCAGGGTACTGATCGTCGCCTTGAAAGGTGCCTGCTTGGAGCAAGGGAGTGACTCTGTCACTCCACTGGAGATTTCTTCGGTTCTTCTGGTGCAGGATGAAGACAGGGAGTCCCCAGAGCATGCACACCGTGGAAACTGTTGCAGTTGCTGACTTGGAGCTGAAGTTGCTGAAGAAAAGTGTCTCTTGTAGATGCTTTGTTGCAGTCTTTCTTGGAGCAGGCTGCAGTTGATCCGAGGTTAGAAGAGTCTGAAGTTGTTGCAGACGATTCCTGAAGGAAACGTGCAAGCAGAATCTGAAGAGAACCCACAGGAGAGACCCTAAATAGCCCTGAAGGGGGGATTGGCTACCTTATCATCAGGTATGGACCTATCATGAGGGGTCTCTGACGTCACCTGCTGGCACTGGCCACTCACAGCCCTCCAGAGTGCCCCCACGCCTTGCAAAGCAAGATGGCTGAAGTCTGGGACACACTTGAGGAGCTCTGGGCACTACCCCTGGGGTGGTGATGGACAGGGGAGTGGTCACTCTTCTTTCCTTTGTCCAGTTTCCTGCAAGAGCAGGGGAGAAGGGGTCCCCGAACCGGTGTAGACTGGTTTATGCAAGGAGGGCACCTTCTGTGCACTTCAAAGCATTTCCAGAGGCTACCCCTCCCCAGCCTGTAACACCTATTTCCAAAGGGAGAGGGTGTAACAACCTGCTCTCAGAGGAAATGCTTTGTTCTGCCTTCCTGGGACTGGGCTGCCCAGACCCCAGGAGGGCAGAACCCTGTCTGTGAGGTGGCAGCAGCTGTAGCTGCAGTGCAAGCATCAGAGAGCTGGTTTGGCAGTACTGGGGGTCCATGGTTGAGCCCCCAGGATGCATGGAACTGGCTCCCCAATACCAGATTTGGAATGGGGGACAAGTCCATGATCTTAGACATGTTACATGGCCATATTCAGAGTTACCATTGTTAAGCTACATATAGGTATCGACCCATATGTAGTGCACGCGTGTAATGGTGTCCCCGCACTCACAAAGTCTGGGGAAATGGCCCTGAACTATGTGGGGGCACCATGGCTAGTGCAAGGGTGCCCTCACACTTAGTAACTTTGCACCTAACCTTCACCAAGTGAAGGATAGACATATAGGTGACTTATAAGTTACTTAAGTGCAGTGAAAATGGCTGTGAAATACTGTGTGCACTATTTCACACAGGCTGCAATGGCAGGACTGTGGAAGGGTTTGTGTGAGCTCCCTATGGGTGGCAAAATAAACGCTGCAGCCCATATGAATCTCCTGGAACTCCAATGCCCTGGGTACCTAGCTATCATATGCTAGGGACTTATAAGAGGGATCCAGTGTGCCAACTGAAATTGGTAAATGTAGGCACAGGCCTACAGTGACAAATTTAAAATCAGAGAGAGCATAAGCACTGAGGTTCTGGTTAGCAGAGCCTCAGTGACACAGTTAGGCACTACACAGGCATACACATTAGGCCACAAACTATGAGCACTGGGGTCCTGGCTAGCAGGATCCCAGTGAGACAGGCAAAACACACTGACATATAGGTTTTTAACTATGGGTACTGGGGTCCTGGCTAGCAGGATCCTAGTGACACAGTAAAAACACACTGACACTCACAAAAAGGCCAAAAGTGGGGGGGATCATGCTAGAAAGAGGCTACTTTCTTACACCTGGCTTCCCCTCCACAGTTGCTGTTGCCCTGCCAACTTTTGCTTGTGTATGGTGATGTATTGTGTGATTGTTAGTTTTCCTATGCTGTGCATGCTTTGGTTAAGAGTGTCCATGCAGGTCTGGGACGGCTGTCCATGCATTGGTGTGGCATGCAGGACTTGGCATTGGGTTAAGTCAGACGTGTAGGTGCAGTGTGTGGGATGGAGTGGAGTGATGGGAGTGAGGGTGAGGGTGTGAGATGGCATGCAGGTATGGGGGGTGATAAGTAGTAAATGTTGACTTACCAGTGTCCAGTCCTCCGGCCAATCCAGAGAGTCACACAGCATGCAGTAATGCCAAGACTTGCTCCTTCCATGCTGTGAGCTGTGAGGGAGGAGATAAGGGGTCCACTGCCAGTCCTCTGTGCGGCGTGCTGGTGCCTTGCTGCTATGGAACGTACCTTCCTCCGTAGGTCTTTCCACCTCTTCCTGATGTCGTCCCTTGTTCTTGGGTGCTGTCCCACTGAGTTCACCCTGTCCACGATTCTTCGCCATAGCTCTGTCTTTCTGGCAATGGATACCTGCTGTACCTGTCCTCCAAACAGCTGTGGCTCTACCCTGACAATTTCCTCCACCCTGACCCTCAACTCCTCATCAGTGAAACTGGGGTGCCTTTGTGGGGACATGGGTGTTGTGTGGTGTGTTGGTGAGAGTGTGTTGAGTAGTGTGGTGGGGTGTGTGATGTGGGGTGCGTGATGGATGTATGGGTGTATGTGGTGGGTGTGTCTAGTTGTCTCTGTGCTGTTCGTGTCAATCTCCTTGCAGTAATTGTTTTTCGTAAAGGGTTGTGGGTACTGTGGGTGTGTATTTTATAGTGCTGTGGGTGGGTGTGAAGTGTGTATGAATGTCAGGTGTGTTTTTTTTCGAATTGGCCAATGTAGTGTTGTGTTGTATGTGGGTGTCCTTTCTGAGCCAATGGTTTACCGCCGTTGAATGTCCGCTGGGGTGATTCGTGGGTCATAATGTGGTGGGCGTGTAACGGTATGGGTATTGGAACCGCCACTTTATCACTGACCTTTGGGCTGGCGGATTTGTAAATGTGGCTGTATTCTGTCAGATTGGTGTGTGTGTGTCATAATATGGCGAACTGATATTTCCCACCCACAGCAGTATGTTGGTGGCCGTCACCGCGGCAGGATTTACCAACAGTGTCATAATGAGGGCCTTAGTGTGCACAGAGTCCAGGGGTTCCCCGAGGGGCTTGACAGAGGCAATAATAGATAATACTAATGCTCTATTGGTGGTAGTGTGGTCGAGCAGTTAGGTGTATTAGAGGGTAGTGTTAAGCATTTGTTGTGTACACACAAGCAATAATTGAAAACACATACTCAATGACTTAACTCCAGGCCAGTAGGTTTTTATATAGAAAAATATTATTTTTTTAATTTATTTCTAGAACCCCAATATTCATTTAGCAGGTAAGTAGATTAAATGAAAGGTACTTTACACAGAAATACTTAGAACTTCGAATGGAATCAACAATATACACAGTTTTCTTTAAAATGGCAAAAAGCAATTTTAAAAGTGGACACTGCAATTTTCAACAGTTCCTGGGGGAGGTAAGTAAAGTACATTTTTTGAGGTAAGTAACAAACTTACAGGTTTAATCTCTTGGGCATAGGTAGCCCACTGTTGGGGGGGTCAAGATAACCCCAAACACCCAGCAACACAGGGCCATATAGGGTGAGAGGTCAAACAGGAGCCAAAATAACGTGGGCCCCTAAGGAGACATGGGGTATCCAGGCTCAGGTCTGCTTACAGGTAAGTACCCGCATTGTCGGAGGGCAGACCAGAGGGGTTTGGAGGAGTACCGGAGGGGCCCTAAGTAGGCACAAAAACCACACCCTAAGCTGCACGGGGGCAGCCAAGTGCAGTGTGCAAACAGGGCGTCAGGTTCTCAATAGAACTCTATGGAGGGACCCGTGGGTCACTTAGGCACTGCAGGCAGGGCACAGGGGGGCCTCTTGGGCAAGCTACTGACTGGGCAAGGGTGAGGGCCGCCTGCTGGTTGTTGCTGCACCGGTGGTCGGTTTCTCTCAGGCCTGGGGGCTGCGGTTGCAGTGCTTCTCCAGGCGTGTGATATCTCTGTCCCAGGCAGTCCGGGTCGGGGGGTCCTCGGGATACCCTCTGCAGGCGTCATTGTGGTTGTGCAGAGAGGACATCCCAGGGTGGACATGTCGTCGGAGTCACCTGGAGGTCCTCTCTGGATAGTTGGTTCCTCTGGACACGGGTGGGGGGTGTCAGGTGCAGAGTAGTTGGACTCACGCTTCTGGAGTGAAGCGAGAGTCCCTTTAAAGTTGGTTTCTTTGGTCTTCTTTTTGGACAGGTCCGCTGTCCACAGTGTTGGAGGCTGACCCTCTATGCAGTGTACAAAACCAAGTACGCTACGCAGAAGGCCTGAACAACCACGTTAGTTTTCAGGGGTGAAAATCAGACCACCTAAAGTTCTAATCTTTAAGGTAGCTGGTCGAGCAGTTGGGCTAATCCAGGAGATGTGCTAAGTATTTGCTGTACTCACAAATCAAGTCATGCACCGCACACACTCAATGAATAACTCGAGACAAGAATTTATAAAAATACTTCAGACTTTTATATAATTTTTAAAACCAAAATCTTGAGAATAGGTTAAGTACTTTTCTTGTTATAACTTCTTTTTGTGCGTAATTATGCACCATTGGAATCAAAATGCATTAAAAATCGTACAGTTGAGTTACCAGTCTCTTCTTTTGCAAGGTGGTCGCAGTGATCGGTGGACACCTTGTGCCAGCTGGAGAGCTTTGGGCAGCTCCCGGTTCCGGCAGGAGCAGTGTTGGAAAAGTTCTTGCCACAGGCATAGGGCCACCTGGAAAAGGTTGGGGACCTGGGGCACACAGCAGAAAACGCGATGCAAGGCCCATGCGGCCAGGTGCAGGTCGTTTTGGAGGTCTTGAATGCTGTGCGCAACGGAGTCCACTGGAGCTGGAGGAAAGTCTCTTTAGGGGTCGCTTGGTGGACAACAGGGACACTCTGGTCAAAGGTCCGAGGTGTTCCTGAATTCCCTCGACTGGGGCTTCCTCCTGATCCTTTGTCAGCTCTGGGGGAGCTGGTTTTCTCCTGGTCTGATGTCAGCAAACCAGGACCCAGGGTAGTGCTCTATGTCAGCCACTAGGAGTCGCAGCGCCACCAAACTTAGTACAGTTGGGGGGCACTTCCGAACTGTTGTCTGTGTGTCGTTGGGTCCAGCTGTGACTTCCGGTCGCAGAAATATCGGCGATTCAGTGAAGTGTCCTTCACTGGTTTCTTGGTCTTTTGCAGTTTACTTGCTTTTCTTGAGTGGTGCCTCCACTCAGGAGGGAGATCTGGGGTGATTCCTGAAGCCTGGAGGTCCCCTGGGTTTCTTGGGATCGGTCCAGTATTCAGCTCCTCCGCTGTCACGATTGTCGGGACTCTGTTGCAGCAAGCAGGGGTCTTGGCACCTCTTCTGGTGCAGCAGGTCCTCAGACCTCGTCCTGGCGCTTTCTCTGTTGCTGGTTTTCTTGTCTTCTTGTAATTTTCTTTGAGTCCTTTTCTAATCTAATCTCTTGCTCTAGCGGAGCCTACTAATTACAGAATTTAGTGGGTGTTTTAGGGGGAACCTGGTAGTGTCCAATGGGACACTTACCCTTGGGTGGCTACACCCACTATAGTGACCACTTCCTGTGGGAAGGGTCAGTTCCTTAAACCTCATTGGCTGTTTCTCTCCATTCCAAATTGGAGAAATCTAAATCAGAGGGTCCACTTCGCATGCAAGTCCTTAGGGGTGGTTCATGCTCAGTGAAGCGACTCCTCCTACACTTTGGCTGGTTTCCCACCTTTCCTCCTGCCTAAAGTGGGGGGTTTGCAAAGACGGAAACCTGGAGGCTCGGGTTTCAGGGGCAGTAGCCCTTTGAAGCTCACCACCAGGGTGTGGCAGGAGTTACCTCCTTGTACCAGAGGGTCAGTAATGGAGGGACACACAGATCTTTATATAGTAGTTTATTAAGGGAAATACAGGTTTTACAGTCTCTGAATCTTTTATCTTTGTTCTGTTTTGGCTCTTCGTCTTTATCTTCCCCTTTGATCTTCACATTTTTTCTCTTTTGTTCTTCTTTATCCAGAGGGCGACTCAGGAGGAGCATGTAAAGAAAGAAGAATACAGAAGGTTGGTATGTATGTTCCCCTCATTACTTCCCTTCTTTCTTCTCACTGTTTGTGACTCTCTCTTCCTACCTCTCTGATTTTCTTTTCTTGTGCTGTTATTTTCGCTTTCCTCTCTGACGTTTTCCTTCTCTCTATCTTGTGGGCTTCCTTTATTTCCTGTTATGTTTCTTCCTCTGTATCTTCTCTTTATATTTCCCTCTTCTTTCTTCCTTAGTTTATTTCCTTTTCTTTGGCTGAGTTTTCCTTCCGTTCTGTTCTGTTCCCAGAGCCTGGTTTCTTACTACTGTCAAAATACACCAAGATGACAAATATATATATGTAAAATAATACCAGAGAGCATAACCTGCTTTATTTCCTTTATTTTTTATGTCTATCTTAATCAAATATGTGAAAAACAACAGGAATAATATAACAAAAAGAAAACAAACTTTTTTGTTTAAGATGAACCTCAATTTACGGTTGTTTCAACCCCTTCCCTTTATCAGCGTTTGAATAAAGGAGGGAAAATAAAAATAAAACAAACGTCCCCTTTCCCCGTCCTGTACCTGGTTAGGCCACGGTCTTCCTAGAGCGTGGCTGACTTCGGCATCCTGCTGCATCCTGTTCATCTCCTGTGTGGCTTGGTCCTGCCGTTGTCGTCTCTTCCGTCACCATCGCGGTCGGCCCTTCCATGGTCGTCTCGCTATGCGGGTCCGGCTGCTTCTCCCCAGGGAGGAAATCCGGGGATCTAAAAATCCCACCACCATCCGGCCATCCGTCGTTCCTTGGGGCTGAGGAAAATACTTCTGAGTCGGAGCAGAAGGTACCAGCAGTACCCCCGGAGATCGGGCGTCCGTGGACATACCCAGGGGTATCAGAGGAGTGTGTTTGCGGAAGACGCCCTGTCACAGTCACTTCCCCCGGACAGTGGCCATTTGGGCCACAAGCCAGAAGGGTAAAGCGAAAGGTAGTCAGCGTTGGAGAGGAGTGAGCCAGGCGAATGCTGAATCTGAAAGAAAAAGGATTGGAGAGATAAAAACCAACATAGCAACCGAGCTTTAGATTCATTATGGGACGCCAACCAGGTCAGGGGAGCATGATCAGTAAGTAACGCAAAGGTATGACCTGCCAAATAATAACGCAAGGACTCGATAGCCCATTTTTTTCGCCAGACATTCTTTGTTAAGAGTAGGGTAATGCCTCTTCCGGGGCAAGAGCTTGCGGCTCAGGACTATAGGATGATAGAGCCCGTTCTCATCAGTCTGTGAAAGGACAGCCCTTAGCCCCTGATACGAGGCATCTGCTTGGACCGGGCAACACAACACCAGACTGGTAGTCAGGAGATGTTTCAAGTGTTTGAAGCGGGCTTTCTCAATATCAGTGAGATGAGTAATTAGATTGGGCTTGTTTTTTTCCAACAGGGCAGTGAGGGGGGCTGCTATTTCTGAAAAATGAGAAATTAATCATCTTGTAGTATCCTACCATCCTCTAAGAAGGCTCTGATATCCTTTTTTTCCGGGGAAGGGGAATTTGTGTGATGGCCCGCTAGTTGAGGTTTCACTACTCGATGCCCAATTACATATCCCAAATAATTAATGGTCTCATATCCAATCTTACATTTATTTGGGTTCGCTGTAAGACCGGCATGCCTAAGGGCATGTAGTATTTTGGTCAAGTGGGAGATGTGGTCCTCCCAAGAGGTACTATAAATGATGATGTTATCCAAGTAGGCTGCTGTATAATCTTGAAAGGGACGGAGTACTAGGTCTAATAATTGTTGGAAGGTGGCAGGTGCACCATGCAGGCCAAAAGGAAGGACTTTAAATTGATAAAGACCGGAAGGGTGTCAAACGCAGTTTTTACTTTATCTTCTTCTTTTAGGGGTATTTGCCAATAACCTTTGGTGAGGTCTAGTGTGGTCATATACCTGCCATTCTCTAAGCGTTCCAGTAGGTCATCGATTCTAGGCATTGGGTAAGTATCAAAATGAGAAAGAGCATTCAACTGTTGAAAATCAATGCAAAATCTAATCGTTCCATCCGGCTTTGGAACCAGAACTATGGGAGAACACCAAGGACTTGAGGAACGTTCAATGATTCCTGCCTGTAACATCTCTACTACTTCCTGTTCTACCACCTTCCGTCTGGCTTCTGGTATTCGATATGGTCTCTGTCTGGCTACCCCAGCTCCTATTGTTCAAATGTGATGGCGTATTAAATGGATTTTGCCAGGGGTTTTTGAGAAAACATCTAGATTATTATTTACTAATATAGACAATTGAGAACTCTGAAGGGGAGAGAGAGAATCACCGAACTGAGGCCAACATTTTGTTGTATTATTTTGTGCCTCTAAGTGGTAAATTTGTTCTCTCCTGGTACCTGCGGGTATTTCTATCTTATAAGTCACAGGAGTAACGTGTTCCATGATGATATAGGGGCCTTGCCAATGGGCCAGAGGTTTATTTTCTGTAGTAGGTAAAAATACTAATACTTTCTGTCCTACGTCTAAGGTTCTAGGTCTACTGGTTTTATTATAATAGTTCTTTTGTTTTTCTTGTGCATCTTTTAGACATGTATGGGCTGCTTCCCACACCTTGTGTAGTGTTTCTTTTAAGTCTTTTGCATAGGTTAGAACACCTTTGCCTTCTTCGTCCCTCTGCTCTACAAGCATGTCTAATAAGGTGCGGAACTGACAACCAAAAAGGAGCTCAAAGGGACTATGTCCTGTGGATGATTGTGCATGTGCTTTGTTTTCTACACTTTGATTACATCCAGAGTCTATGAGTATGAGCCTTTTTTCATTATTGACTAACACGGGGTGGTATATTTTGTTTTCCCTGACCCTGCCCATAAAACCCGTCCTCTTGCTAGTCCAAACTCCATAGGTTCTTCTTGTTCTTTCTTAAGGGGGCAGTGCTGAGCTATGTGGCCCCACTCACCACAATGGAAGCATTGGGGCCCCATATTAAAGTCTTTTGGTGGAGCCAGTGGAACACCGGGTTTTTCCAAGCTAGGGCTTGCTGTTGATTTTACAAGAAGCAGTTTTGGGATAGGACCCCGACTGGAGAGGTCGATAGTCTTGGTGGAAGAGCACCTAAATTCTGGGGCTTAATGGAATGCGCATTCTAAATCAATAGCGATAGTATTATTGAGGTTTGGATATTGCTGGACCCAACTTCTTGGGGAAGGAGGAAGAGCATCCAAATATTGTTCTAACACTACAGTATCAAACATAGGCCCTCATTACAACCCTGGCGGTCGGCGTTAAAGCGTCGGTAAGACCACCAACAGGTTGGCAGTAAAAACAATTGAATCACTACCATGGCGGAAACCGCCAACAGAGACAGGCACTTTAACACTCCAACCGCCACGGCAGTAGAAACAAACACCACAGCGGGTGGAACACAATGTACCACCCACTGTATTACAAGGCACCAATCCGCCATCTTTTCCAGGGCGGTACCAACGCCATCAAAAGCACGGCGGAAACAGTCTTTGGAACGGAAACCACTCACCTCTCGACACCCTACGAGGAAACAGGACGCCATGGAGCCCGGGTTACAGGTGCTACCAATGTTGGTTTACCTCCTCTTCTACCACGAGCAGCAAAGACGGCGGCGACGACCACGGTGAGTACTGCACCTAGCACACAGGGGAGGGGGGGAGGAAAAAGAGAGAGACACACACGCAACACCCCCCCCCCACCCTCAGCCACAACACCATACACACAAACACATGCAGCAACATTACATATACACCCCTTAATCCCCTGGAAGAACGCAAGGACAAAAGGAATTGAGTTAAACAGTGATATTTTAGAAATAGTCAGATATACGTAAAGATTCAAAAAACAGTATTTACAAAAATATACAATATGTACATAAGGTTGTACATTGTCCTTTGCAAATGTCCGTGGGCCACTGGGCCAAAAATCATAGGCCAAGCCCACACATGATACCTGACTCTAAACGGAGAGAACACTGCTGGGGCATCAGGTCGAAAATAAAGAGGCACCTCAGGGGGAAAGGGAGGGGGGCATCTCAGCCGGATGAAGGGACGACGCCACTGCTCCACGAGGGGGCTCCATGCCACTGTTTGGTCCTGGGGAGTGCAAAGCCACAGTCTCTCAAGTCTCTCAAGTGGGTTGGTTGCCCACTGCTTTATCCTGGGGAGTGCAAAGCCACAGTCTCTCAAGTGTGTGACATGTTCCACTGGTTCTGGAGGGGGCTTAGTGCCCAGAGTGCTTCATCCTGCCAAGGACTGGGGTAGTGGATGCCGTTCTCCACTGGTTCTGGAGGGGGCTTAGTGCCCAGAATGCTTCATCCTGCCAAGGACTGGGGTAGTGGATGTATCTCTCCACAGGTTCTGAAGGGGGCTTTGTGCCCAGAGTGCTTCATCCTGCCAAGGACTGGGGTAGTGGATGCAGTTCCCCACTGGTTCTGGAGGGGGATTAGTGCCCAGGGTGCTTCATCCTGCCAAGGACTGGGGTAGTGGATGCTGTTCTCCACTGGTTCTGGAGGAGGCTTAGTGCCCAGAATGCTTCATCCTGCCAAGGACTGGGGTAGTAGATGCAGTTCCCCACTGGTTCTGGAGGGGGCTTAGTGCCCAGGGTGCTTCATCCTGCCAAGGACTGGGGTAGTGGATGCTGTTCTCCACTGGTTCTGGAGGGGGCTTAGTGCCCAGAATGCTTCATCCTGCCAAGGACTGGGGTAGTAGATGTATCTCTCTACTGGTTCTGGAGGGGGCTTTGTGCCCAGAGTGCTTCATCCTGCCAAGGAGTGGGGTAGTGGATTCTGTTCTCCACTGGTTCTGGAGGGGGCTTAGTGCCCAGAATGCTTCATCCTGCCAAGGACTGGGGTAGTGGATGTATCTCTCCACAGGTTCTGGAGTGGGCTTTGTGCCCAGAGTGCTTCATCCTGCCAAGGACTGGGGTAGTGGATGCAGTTCCCCACTGGTTCTGGAGGGGGCTTAGTGCCCAGGGTGCTTCATCCTGCCAAGGACTTGGGTAGTGGATGCTGTTCTCCACTGGTTCTGGAGGGGGCTTAGTGCCCAGAATGCTTCACCCTGCCAAGGACTGGGGTAGTGGATGCTGTTCTCCACTGGTTCTGGAGGGGGCTTAGTGCCCAGAGTGCTGCACATGCTGTGTGGCAGGACTCATTCCCTCACCTGGGTGTGAATGCCACAAGATTGCCTGGGAACAGGTAGCATGATACTCCATGGAGTCAGAGACACACTCCACCCTGCTGCGACTTTGCCTGCCAACTGCTGGTACTAACAGTGCTGGTTGTGGTGCCTCTTGTACTCTGTGCAGGGTCCAGGACGTCTCCTGCAGCCTCGGACGGCTGTCCACTGGGAATGCTGTCCATGTCGGCTGTGGTGGCACTGTCTGTGCACGTCACAGGGCTGGAGGCGGTGGTTGCGGCGGTGTCTGTGGCGGAGATGCTGCGGGTGGTGCATGTGTCAGCACCTGTGGAGGGAGACACGAGGACGTCTCCTGCAGCCTCGGTCAGCTGCCCACTGGGGATGATGCTGGGGACAGTTGCTGGGGCAACAGACGTGCAGGTGGCGGTGTCCACCGCCGTACATGTTGCTGCTCTGTTTGCCAGAAGGGGTGACACCAGTCACTCAGCCGGAGGCTTCGTACCCTGTGCTGACTTCCCTTTAGCCTTGTGTCCCTTCCCCACCTTGGAAGTCGCTGCTAGGACCTTGCCACTGTCCCCTTTTGGCTTGGAGGAGGCCTTGCTGGGTGGTTGGTGCAGCTTTTCCCTAAGGCATGTGGGCCCCTTTTTCACCTTGGCAGGTGGCGGAATGGGCTGATCCTTGGCCTCGCTAGGTGACACACTGGCAGCCCTGATGGGTGCCGCCCGCAATGTTACAGGACTTGCAGGGACCACAGTGCTGGAAGATTTGGTGGCTGAGGTGCTGGGCTGGGATCTGAACATCCTGGCCCTAGGGGAAGGACGGGGGGGGCGGGGTGTAGGGAAGAAGTCAATGTTAACCAGGAAAAGTTTTTTAGACACACTGGGACAGGAAGATGGAGGGTTTTGGGAGTGGAGGAAGAGCTAGTGGTTGTAGGAGGTGTGCGTCTGCTGACTTTGGGTGAAGGTGCATGGGCTGGAGGCTGTTGTGAGGTGGATGGCTGTTGAGTGGGTGTGTGCCTGCGTTTGTGTACTTTGGGAGGAGGGCTCACAGACACACTGGGAGAGGACAAAGGGGATGTGTGCATGGTAGTGGGGGTGGGGATTGCACGTGAGCGGTGTGTGGTGATGGGCGTGTGAGTGATGTAGGTAGTGGTTGAGGATGTAGTGCATGCAGGTGAGTGGAGACGAGACTGGGAGGGAGGAGGAGGACATGGAGGAGGGAGACACAGTGGAGGCAGTGGATGGTGGTGTGTCTGCATGGGAGTGGTGCTTGTGTGACTACCTGTGGGATGTGTGGTGCTTATGTTTGCCATGTCCACTCTTATGTGTTGATGAGTGTGCATGCTGGTCTGATGGTGTGCTTGGGATAGGCTGAGATACAGGAGATTGGGTCTGGGTAGTGGAAGTTGGAGGGGGGAGGCTGGACACAGGGACAATGGCTGCCATCAGTGCTGAGGCCAGAGCCTGAAATGCTCTCTGTTGGGCTGTCTGGCCAGAATGAATGCCGGGGCCCTTTCCCCAGACACATGAGCCATTGTTGTTTTCAGACTCAGGTCACAGCAGCACTTGCAGTGTAGGTCCTCTCCTGTTGAAGGTCAGGTATCAAGTGAGTGAAAAGATAGAAAATGGCGGTCACGTCCGCGGTGGTGCGTACCGTCACCGCCAGCGTACATCGTCATTGGCTCCTGGAACCCATTGGGCCCAATTATAACCAATGCTGAATTGTGCCGCGGTCTTCGACCGCCTACTGCAAAGCTGCACAACACCAGCGCAGTTACCTCATTTCCCCTTGTCCCTCCTTACAGATCAGTCAGCCGCCATTTCGGGGGGGGCATGGCAGGGCAACTAACTTCGTCACAGACAGCGCCACACACCGATTACAGCACGATTGTTCTAAACAGCCTTGTGAAACCTATGTGGTGTATGCCCCTCTGCTCACCCTTCATCCCCATAGGGCACATCCGCTGGGGCAGATGATGAGATGGCGTCATCCTCCGGTGTACAGACCCCTGGTGGACCTGTCAACAATGGAAGACAGACTCATCATCATCACCTACAGACTTAATTGTGCCACAATCCATGAACTGTGTGCCCAGTTGGAGCCAGACCTGATGTCAGCTATCCACCATCCCACAGGAATACCCCCTCTAGTGGAGGTCCTGTCAGTACTCCATTTCCTGGCCAGTGGGTCTTTTCAGACAACAGTGGCCATGGCATCAGGGATGTCACAGCCAGTGTTCTCGAACGTGCTGACCAGAGTATCCTGCCTCAGTGCACGATGCTTGCAATTTTGAGGAATAGCAGCATCCCTTATGTGATGGGCCAACTCCAGAGGCACCGTGTGTGGCTAATAGGTGAGGCCAAGGTCTCCACACAGTTGACATAGGTGTCTGGGTATGGGAGAGTCCCTAAGGGTTGGAGGATGTCTAACAGTTGTCTCTCGATATTTGCAGGTGACTCTGGTTACCCCAACCTGTCATGGCTACTGACCCCAGTGAGGAATCTCAGGACAAGGGCAGAAGAACGCTACAATGAGGCACATGGGTGAACTAGGAGGATAATAGAGCGCACCTTTGGCCTCCTGAAGGCCAGATTCCGTTGCCTCCATCTGACAGGTGGCTCCCTATACTACTCACCTAAGAAGGTGTGCCAGATCATCGTGGCATGCTGTATGTTGCACAACCTGGCTTTGCGACGTCAGGAGCCTTTGCTGCAGGAGGTTGGGCCTGACGTTTGTCTTGTGGCCGCTGTGGAGACTGTGGACAGTGAAGAAGAGAAAGCAGAAGAAGAAGATATAGACAACTGAAACAACATCATCATGCAATACTTCCAGTGAGACACAGGTAAGACTGGCACTGCTTCTCTCATATCATACTACTGTAGAACATTGCATAAATCTGCCTTTTTACCTCAGTGTATGGACCCTGACATGTCACCTTGGCTTTCCATTTCACAGATCTGTGTCCCACTTTCTGCCTTCTGCTATGTTTACTGCTGCCCAATGTAGGAGGCTGGCCTGGCTTATAGTGGGTACCTTGTGGTACATACACCTTGTGCCAGGTACAGTTATCCCTTATTAGTAGATTAGAGGTGTTCTAGCAGCTTAGGCTGATAGAGGTAGCTATAGCAGAGCAGCTTAGGCTGAACTAGGAGACATGCAAAGCTCCTACTATACCACTTATATCACTTAGCACTATATCACAAGAAAACACAATACTCAGAGGTACTAAAAATAAAGGTATTTTATTTTAGTGACAATATGCCAAAAGTATCTCAGAGGATATACTCCCTTAGGAGATAAGTAATATACACAAAATATACACACAAACCAAAATCAGGTAAGTAAACAGTTAGAAAAGTAGTGCAAACACTGTAAGACACAATAGAATGCAATAGGAGACAATAGGCCTAGGGGCAACACAAACCATATACTCCAAAAGTGGAATGCGAACCACGAAGGGACCCCAGGCCTAGTGTAGTGTGTAGAGGGTCGCTGGGAGTGTAAGAAAACACTAAGGGTGTCCAAGATACCCCACCCCAAGACCCTGAAAAGTAGGAGTAAAGTTACCCTACTACCCCAGAAAGACAGTAAAGTCAAGATAGGGGATGCTGCAAAGACAACAACTGACTGCAAAGCACTGAAGACGGATTCCTGGACCTGAGGACCTGTAAAGGAAGGGGACCAAGTCCAAGAGTCACGCAAGTGTCCAGGGGGGGGGCAGGAGCCCACTAAACCCAGGATGATGCAAAAGGGCTGCCTCCGGGTGGAAGGAGCCGAAGATTCTGCAACAACGGAAGGTGCCAGGAACTTCTCCTTTGGTCAGAAGATGTCCCACGGCGTGCTGGAGGATGCAGATTTGTTTCCACGCAGAAAGACCGCAAACAAGCCTTGCTAGCTGCAAGAGTCGCTGTTGAAGGTTTTGAGTGCTGCCAGGAAGGACCAGGAGGTGGCCCCTTGGAGGAGGAGACAGAGGGGCGCTCAGCAACACAGAGAGCCCAAGCAGAAGCAGGCAGCACCCGCAGAAGCACCTGAACAGGCGTTCAGAGGATCTGAGCATGGCGGTCATCTCAGCACAACAAAAGAGGGTCCCACGAAGTCGGAGTCCAACTCAGCGAGTTGGACAATGCAGGATGGAGTGCTGGGGACCTAGGCTAGGCTGTGCACAAAGGAAGTCTTGCAAAAGTGCACAGAAGCCCTAGCAGCTGCAGTTCACGCAGTACACAGGATTACTGTCTGGCGTGGGGAGTGTAGGAAAGTACCATCTTGCCTGGCATGTTACCCCCATTTTTCACTGTATATATGTTGTTTTAGTTGTATGTGTCACTGGGACCCTGTCATCCAGGGCCCCAGTGCTCATAAGTGTGCCTGAATGTGTTACCTGTGTAGTGACTAACTGTCTCACTGAGGCTCTGCTAATCAGAACCTCAGTGGTTATGCTCTCTCATTTGTTTCAAATTGTCACTAACAGGCTAGTGACCAATTTTACCAATTTACATTGGCTTACTGGAACACCCTTATAATTCCCTAGTATATGGTACTGAGGTACCCAGGGTATTGGGGTTCCAGGAGATCCCTATGGGCTGCAGCATTTCTTTTGCCACCCATAGGGAGCTCTGACAATTCTTACACAGGCCTGCCACTGCAGCCTGAGTGAAATAACGTCCACGTTATTTCACAGCCATTTTACACTGCACTTAAGTAACTTATAAGTCACCTATATGTCTAACCTTTACCTGGTAAAGGTTAGGTGCAAAGTTACTTAGTGTGAGGGCACCCTGGCACTAGCCAAGGTGCCCCCACATTGTTCAGGGCCAATTCCCCGGACTTTGTGAGTGCGGGGACACCATTACACGCGTGCACTACATATAGGTCACTACCTATATGTAGCTTCACAATGGTAACTCCGAATATGGCCATGTAACATGTCTATGATCATGGAATTGCCCCCTCTATGCCATCCTGGCATAGTTGGCACAATCCCATGATCCCAGTGGTCTATAGCACAGACCCTGGTACTGCCAAACTGCCTTTCCTGGGGTTTCACTGCAGCTGCTGCTGCTGCCAACCCCTCAGACAGGTTTCTGCCCTCCTGGGGTCAAGCCAGGCTTGTCCCAGGATGGCAGAACAAAGGACTTCCTCTGAGAGAGGGTGTGACACCCTCTCCCTTTGGAAAATGGTGTGAAGGCAGGGGAGGAGTAGCCTCCCCCAGCCTCTGGAAATGCTTTCATGGGCACTTTTGGTGCCCATTTCTGCATAAGCCAGTCTACACCGGTTCAGGGACCCTTTAGCCCTGCTCTGGCGCGAAACTGGACAAAGGAAAGGGGAGTGACCACTCCCCTGACCTGCACCTCCCCTGGGAGGTGTCCAGAGCTCCTCCAGTGTGCTCCAGACCTCTGCCATCTTGGAAACAGAGGTGCTGCTGGCACACTGGACTGCTCTGAGTGGCCAGTGCCACCAGGTGACGTCAGAGACTCCTTCTGATAGGCTCCTGCAGGTGTTGCTAGCCTATCCTCTCTCCTAGGTAGCCAAACCCTCTTTTCTGGCTATTTAGGGTCTCTGTCTCTGGGGAAACTTTAGATAACGAATGCAAGAGCTCATCCGAGTTCCTCTGCATCTCTCTCTTCACCTTCTGCCAAGGTATCGACTGCTGACCGCGCTGGAAGCCTGCAAAACTGCAACATAGTAGCAAAGACGACTACTGCAACTCTGTAACGCTGATCCTGCCGCCTTCTCGACTGTTTTCCTGGTGGTGCATGCTGTGGGGGTAGTCTGCCTCCTCTCTGCACTAGAAGCTCCGAAGAAATCTCCCGTGGGTCGACGGAATCTTCCCCCTGCTACCGCAGGCACCAAAGAACTGCATCACCAGTCCCCTGGGTCTCCTCTCAGCACGACGAGCGAAGTCCCTTGAATCCAGCAACTCTGTCCAAGTGACTCCCACAGTCCAGTGACTCTTCAGTCCAAGTTTGGTGGAGGTAAGTCCTTGCCTCCCCACGCCAGACTGCATTGCTGGGAACCGCGACTTTTGCAGCTACTCCGGCCTCCGTGCACTTCCAGCGGAAATCCTTTGTGCACAGTCCAGCCTGGGTCCACAGCACTCTAACCTGCATTGCACGACCTCCTAAGTTGTTCTCCGGTGACGTGGGACTCCTTTGTGCGACTTCGGGTGAGCACCGTTTCACGCATCCTCGTAGTGCCTGTTTCTGGCACTTCTCCGGGTGCTACCTGCTGCTGAGAGGGCTCCTTGTCTTGCTTGACGTCCCCTCTGTCTCCTGACGCAATTTGCGACATCCTGGTCCCTCCTGGGCCACAGCAGCGTCCAAAAACCCTTACCGCACGATTTGCAGCTAGCAAGGCTTGTTGGCGGTCTTTCGGCGGGAAAACACTTCTGCACGACTCTCCACGGCGTGAGGGATCCGTCCTCCAAAGGGGAAGTCTCTAGCCCTTGTCGTTCCTGCAGAAACCTAAGCTTCTACAGTCCAGTAGCAGCTTCTTTGCACCCGCAGCTGGCATTTCCTGGGCATCTGCCCATCTCCGACTTGCTTGTGACTTTTGGACTTGGTCCCCTTGTTCCACAGGTACCCTCGACTGGAAATCCATCGTTGTTGCATTGCTGGTTTGTGCCTTTCCTGCAGAATTCCCCTATCACGACTTCTATGTCCTTTGGGGAACTTTAGTGCACTTTGCACTCACTTTTCAGGGTCTTGGGGTGGGCTATTTTTCTAACCCTTACTATTTTCTAATAGTCCCAGCGACCCTCTACAAGGTCACATAGGTTTGGGGTCCATTCGTGGTTCGCATTCCACTTTTGGAGTATATGGTTTGTGTTGCCCCTATCCCTATGTGTCCCCATTGCATCCTATTGTAACTATACATTGTTTGCACTGTTTTCTAATACTATTACTGCATATTTTGGTATTGTGTATATATATCTTGTGTATATTTCCTATCCTCTCACTGAGGGTACACTCTGAGATACTTTGGCATATTGTCATAAAAATAAAGTACCTTTATTTTTAGTATAACTGTGTATTGTGTTTTCTTATGATATTGTGCATATGACACTAAGTGGTACTGTAGGAGCTTCACTTGTCTCCTAGTTCAGCCTAAGCTGCTCTGCTAAGCTACCATTATCTATCAGCCTATGCTGCTAGACACCCTATACACTAATAAGGGATAACTGGGCCTGGTGAAAGGTGCAAGTACCCCTTGGTACTCACTACAAGCCAGTCCAGCCTCCTACAGGGAGGCAAGGACTTACCTCAACCAAATTTGGACAGAAGAGCCACTGGTCTGTCGGGGACACTCGGATCCAGCTCCTGTGTTCCAGGGACCACGCTCGTAAAGATGAGAGGGGACCTAGAGGACCGGTGATGCAGAAGGAGGGTCCCTGCGTTGGCAGGGGGAAGATTCCGTCGACCCACAGGAGATTTCTTTTTGGCTTCCAGTGCAGGGTGAAGGCAGACAGCCCTCAGAGCATGCACCACCAGGAAACAGTCGAGAAAACCGACAGGATGAGGCGCTACAATGTTGCTGGTAGTCTTCTTACTACTTTGTTGCGATTTTGCAGGCGTCCTGGCGCAGTCAGCGGTCGATCCTTGGCAGAAGTCGAAGAGAGAAGTGCAGAGGAACTCTGGTGAGCTCTTGCATTTGTTATCTAATGAGAAACCCACAAGAGAGACCCTAAATAGCCCTCAGAGGAGGATTGGCTACAGAGAAAGGTAAGCACCTATCAGGAGGGGTCTCTGACGTCACCTGCTGGCACTGGCTACTCAGAGGTGTCCATTGTGCCCTCACATCTCAGCATCCAAGATGGCAGAGGTCTGGAACACACTGGAGGAGCTCTGGGCACCTCCCCTTGGGAGGTGCTGGTCAGGGGCGTTGTCACTCCCCTTTCCTTTGTCCAGTTTTGTGCCAGAGCAGGACTGGGGGTATCCCTGAACTGGTGTATACTGGCTTATGCAAGGAGGGCATCATCTGTGCCATTCAACGCATTTCCAGAGGCCAGGAGAGGCTACTCCTCTCAGGCCCTTAACACCTATTTCCAAAGGGATAGGGTGTAACACCCTCGCTCAGAGGAAATCCTTTGTTCTGCCTTCCTGGGACTGGGTTGCCCAGGCCCCAGGGGGGAAGAAATCTGTCTGAGGGTTGGCAGCAGCGGTAGCTGCCGAGAAAACCCCGGAGAGTTAGTTTGGCAGTACCCGGGCTCTATGCTGGAGCCCCGGGAATGCATGGAATTGTCACCCCAGTACCAGGATGGTATTGGGGTGACAATTCCATGATCCTAGACATGTTGCATGGCCATGTTCGGAGTTACCACTGTGACGCTATATATATAGTTATTGACCTATATGTAGTGCACACGTGTAATGGTGTCCCCGCACTCACAAAGTCCAGGGAAATTGCCCTGAACCATGTGGGGGCACCTTGGCTAGTGCCAGGGTGCCCTCAAACTAAGTAACATTGCACCTAACCTTCACTAAGTGAGGGTTAGACATGTAGGTAACTTATAAGTTACTTAAGTGCAGTGTAAAATAGCTGTGAAATAACGTGGATGTTATTTCACTCAGACTGCAGTGGCAGTCCTGTGTAAGAATTGTCTGAGCTCCCTATGGGTGGCAAAAGAAATGCTGCAGCCCGTAGGGATCTCCTGGAACCCCAATACCCTGGGTACCCAAGTACCATATACTAGTGAATTATAAGGGTGTTTCAGTGTGCCGATCAGAATTGGTAAAATTAGTCACTAGCCTGCAGTGACAATTTTAAAAGCAGAGAGAGCATAAACACTGAGTTTCTGGTTAGCAGAGCTTCAGTGATACAGTTAGGCACCACACAGGGAACACATACAGGGCACACTTTATGAGCACTGGAGTCCTGGCTAGAAGGATCCCAGTGACACAGGCAAAAACAAGCATACATACAAGTAAAAATGGGGGTAACATGCCAGGCAAGATGGTACTTTCCTACATTGGTCAATCTTGATTCAGTTCAATTGGAACCTCTTGCTGGATCCAGTGGGAGAGCCACGTCCACTGATCCTCTAATGACAACTTTCCCTGTTGGCATGGAAGTTTTCGGGGAGAGATGGAGTCCCCCAGGCATTTTGCAGGACGCTTCATCAGACAGGTATGGTCCTCGAGCACCCATAAAAGGTACGCCTCTGCAAGGTGATGTTTGCTTAGTTGGTGCTGTGAATAGGATGCAGATCCCCTTGGAGCAGGCTGCTGTTTAGTTGTGAACCTTTTATCCACTTTGGCGTCTGCTGGTGTGGCCTATCGGTTAATTTACAACCTTATGTCTGCAATTTCTGCAGGTCACCTCTCTTCAGATGGTAAGCCCACTGGGGAGCACTCGGCTGTGTGCACGCTGTTGCACGATATCCAAACGTCCAAGCTACCTCAACCGAAATATTTGGTTCTCTGGGACGTCAATTTTGGGCTATCCTTTTTTGAGTTTGGACTGGACAGCAAGTACCTTTTAAGCAAACAACAATCAGCAAAATTGACTATGCTTTTATATTTTATTTCTTGTAAAAGGGTCTGAAGTTAGAGCTCTAGATATTTTGAGCAAGGTGTTCTCTGCAGAGGTCGTCTCTGTTACCATTACCAGGAGGACAAAAATGAATTGCAGGTTGTTTTCTTACCCTGTTTGCCTGGATCATAGTAAGCTTTGTGTGATAAGATGTTTAAAGGCTTATGAGGTAAGGACCATTGAATTCCATTCTAATATGGGAGATCTAGTGGTAGACGTAAGTATCGTGTGTTTGTCTTGTTATCTTGTGTGTTTATCTTGCCTCTGTTTTCTGTGCCTGTTGTGCTGTTTTTCTGCTTTTGCCTTTTCTGCTGTCTTTTTTGCCCCTTCTGCTTTGCTTGTTCTGCCCAGTTCCCCGTTACCGCCGCTGCGTCCCGTGCAGCCCCGCTCTCCACCCGCGTCCAAGCTGCTCCCCCCTCCACTTCTTAATGGCTGCCGCTGCGCGGTGCCCAGAGTGATTCCTGACCTGACTTAAGGCCAGGAACCACTCTGCACGCCGAGCAGCTCCACCAGACTGCCCTCGTGCACCTAACCCGCCCTTGCTGCTGCCATGAGTTCGAGGCCCTCCACCACCCGCAGGCACCCGTCTGAGCCTCATCCCTGGTGTCTAGTGGTAGATGTAAGTATTGTGTGTTTGTCTTGTTATCTTGTGTGTTTATCTTGCTTCTATTTTCTGTGCCTGTTGTGCAGTTTTTCTGCTTTTGCCTTTTCTGCTGTCTCTGCCTATTTTGCCCGTTCTGCTTTGCTTGTTCTGCCCGGTTCCCCGTTCCCGCTACTGTGTCCCCTGCGGCCCCACCCCCATCGCACCACCATTCACCACCCCCTCCCGCCTCCCAGCTGCTCCTCCCTCCCACCTCTCCTTCTTAATGGCAGCTACACAGAGGCAAGCCCATCTGTGCCCGTCCGCACCTGGACCGCACCCAGCGCCTGTCCCCCTGCCCCTCGCACCTCCCACGCCTCCAGACGCCACCACACCATCGCTGAGATCCACGCACTCAACCCCGGCCAGCCCACTGCCTGCACCCAGGCCGCCCCCAGGCACACCTACGTACCCTTTGCCTGCCGCTCGTGCCGTTTCACCTGCAATCAAGCCTCCAAGCACCACAACAACGCCAGACACCCCAACCATCTCAACTGCATCCTCCTCAACACCCGCTCCGTCCACAAGCATGCCATCGAGCTCTGGGACCTACTCGCGTCAACCTCCCCTGACAACTCCTTCCTCACCGAAACATGGATAAACCCCTCTTCAGAACCAGACATCGCCATAGCCATCCCTGAGGGCTACAAGAGCACCCAAAGAGACCGTGTAGGAAGTTGGCTCTATATATACTATCTGAAAGTGAGAGATAGTGTGCACAGAGTCCAAGGGCTCCCCTTAGAGGTAAGATAGTAGCACAATTAGATAATTCTAACTCTCTATTTTGTGGTAGTGTGGTCGAGCAGTAGGCTTATCAGAGGGTAGTGTTAAGCATTTGTTGTACACACACAGGCAATAAATGAGGAACACACACTCAAAGACTTAACTCCAGGCCAATAGTTTTTATATAGAAAAATATATTTTCTTAATTTATTTTTAGAACCACAAGTTCAAGATTTGAAGTAAATACATAAAATGCAAGGTACTCCACACAGGTAAGTAAGGAACTTTGAATTAGAGCAATAACGTACAGTTTTTGTTAAAATGGCAATACGCTATTTTAAAAGTAGACAGTGCAAAAATCAACAGTTCATGGGGAAGTTAAGTATTGGTTAGATTGTGAGGTAAGTAAGACACTTACAAGTCTCGGTTCCTGGGCATAGGCAGCCCTCCGTTGGGGGTTCAAGGCAACCCCAAAGTTACCACACCAGCAGCTCAGGGCCGGTCAGGTGCAGAGGTCAAAGAGGTGCCCAAAACACATAGGCGCCTATGAGAACAGGGGTGCTCCGGTTCTGGTCTGCCAGCAGATAAGTACCAGGCGTCCTCGGGGGCAGACCAAGGGGGTTTTGTAGAGCACTGGTGGGTGACACAAGTAGGCACACAAAACACACACTCAGCGGCACAGGGGTGGCCGGGTGCAGCATGCAAAGCAGGCATCAGGTTTTGTATTGGTTTCAATGGAGGGACCCGGGGGTCACTTTTAGCGGTGCCGGCAGGGCACAGGGGGGCTTCTCGGTCCAGCCACTGCCTGGGCTAAGCAGATGGTCGCTTGGGGGCCACTCCTGCACTGAAGTTTGGTTCCTTCTGGTCCTGGGGGCTGCGGGTGCAGTGTTTGGTCCAGGCGTCGGGTTCCTTGTTACAGGCAGTCGCGGTCAGGGGGAGCCTCTGGATTTTCTCTACAGGCGTCGCTGTGGAGGTCCAGGGGAGTCGTCTCAGGCTACTCCCCCTGGTCATAGTCGCCTGGGAGTCCTCCATGTAGTGTTGGTTCTCTGGATCTCGAGCCGGGGCGACGGGTGCAGAACGTGAAGTCTCACGTCACCAGGCGGGAAGAGTGAGGTCTTTGAAAGTTGTAGAAAAGTTGCAAGAATGTTGCTGATTGTTGAGCAGAGCCGCTGCTCACAGGAGTTTCTAGGTCCTGTGGTTCAGAGCAGTCCTCTGAGGCTTCAGAGGTCGCTGGTCCTTGTTGGATGCGTCGCTGGTTGCAGGTTTTCGAGTCAGGAGACAGGCCGGTAGGGCTGGGGCCAAAGCAGTTGTCACCTTCCGTCGTCTCTGCAGGCTTGTAGGTCAACCGTCCTTCTTCTAGTTCAGGTTGCAGGAATCTGATTTCCTGGGTGCTTGGGTGCCCCTAAATACTACATTTAGGGGGGTGTTTAGGGCTGGGAGGGCAGTAGCCAATGGCTACTGTCCTGGAGTGTGGCTACACCCTCTTTGTGCCTCCTCCCTGAGGGGGGGGGGCACATCCCTAATCCTATTGGGGGAATCCTCCAAACTTAAGATGGAGGATTTCTAAAGGCAGGGGTCACCTCAGCTCAGGAAACCTTAAGGGCTGTTCTGACTGGTGGGTGACTCCTCCTTGTTTTTCTCATTATCTCCTCCAGCTTTGCCGCCAAAAGTGGGGGCAGGCATCTCCACTAGCTGGGATGCCCTGTGGCGCTGTAACAAAAGGGGTGATCCTTTGAGGCTCACCGCCAGGTGTTACAGTTCCTGCACCAAGTACAGGCTTGTTCCTGGCCACAGAGTGACAAAGGCACTCTCCCCACGTGGCCAGCAACTCGTCTGGTTGTGGCAGGCTGGCAGAAACTGGTCAGGTTAACACAAGAGATCGGATTGGTATTTAGGGGGAAGCTCTAAGATGCCCTCTGGGTGCATTTTACAATAAATCCCATACTGGCATCAGTGTGCATTTATTGTGCTGAGAAGTTTGATAGCAAACTTCCCAGATTTCAGTGTAGCCATTGTGGAACTGTGGAGTTCGTGTTTGACAAACTCCCAGACCATATACTCTTATGGCTACCTTGCACTTACAATGTCTAAGGTTTTGCTTAGACACTGTAGTGGCATATTGGTCATGCACATATGCCCTCACCTATGGTATAGTGCACCCTGCCTTAGGGCTGTGAGGCCTGCTAGAGGGGTGAATTACCTATGCCACAGGCAGTGTGAGGTTGGCATGGCACTCTGAGGGGAGTGCCATGTCGACTTAGTCTTCTCCTCCCCACCAGCACACACAAGCTGTGAGGCAGTGTGCGTGTGCTGAGTGAGGGGTCCCCAGGGTGGCATAAGACATGCTGCAGCCCTTAGAGACCTTCCATGGCATCAGGGCCCTTGGTACCAGGGGTACCAATTACAAGGGACTTATCTGAGTGCCAGGTCTGTGCCAATTGTGGAAGCAAAGGTACAGTTTAGGGAAAGAACACTGGTGCTGGGGCCTGGTTAGCAGGGTCCCAGCACACTTTTAATCATAACTTGGCATCAGCAAAAGGCAAAAGGTCAGGGGGTAACTATGCCAAGGAGGCATTTTCTTGCAGACCGCATCAACAAACCAGGAGGAGGAATCGCCATGATACACAGAAGCTCCATCAGGATCTCCACCGACTCCAGCGACACCATAGATGCCGCAGAACACCTGCACTTTCAGATACACATCAACACCAACACTACCCCGAGAGGAGCCCTCATCTACAGACTAGGCCCCCGCTCCCAATTCTGCGACGCCATCGCCGACACAATCAGCTCCCACGCCCTCGCCTCCTCGGACTACCTGCTCCTCGGCCACCACTCAAGAAAATCAGCAACACCTGTGTCAACAAGAAAGCTCCCTGGTTCACCGGAGACCTCCAGGCCTCCAAACGAGAAAACGTGGCGCCAAGAATGATCGGAGAGCAACATCACCGCCCTCAAATCAGCCGTGCGCAAACACCACCAGCTCATCCGGACCACCAAAAGATCGTTCTACAAAGAACGAATTGACAACAACACACACAACAGCAAGGAGCTATTCAACATCAATAAGGAACTCACCAACCCTCCCCACTCACAAGACCTCTGCGACTCCCTCTCCATCTTCTTCCACTGCAAGATCAAAGACATTCATGGAAGCTTCGCAACGCCGTCCCCCACCACCACTACCGACATGGTCGACCCCATCATACCCTGCTGCACCAACATACTGAGCGCCTGGACCCCCACCAATGATGAGGAAACCACCAAAACCATGAGCACCATCCCCTGCCCTCACCATGTCTTCAATAAGGCCAGCCAAATCATCGCTCCTCAGCTCCGGACCATCATCAACAGCTCATTCAAGACCACTATTTTCCAGGAAAGCTGGAAACATGCCAAAGTCAACGCCTTACTCAAAAAGCCCAGAGCCGACCCCGAATACCTAAAAAACTACCGACCTATCTCCCTACTCCCCTTCCCCATGAAGGTAATAGAGAAGATAGTCAAAACCAACTTTCCCGCTTCATGGAGGACAACAGCCTACTCAACGTCTCCCAGTCTGGATTCTGCAAAAACCACAGCACCGAGACCGACCTCATCGCCTGCACTGACGACATCAGGACCAGGCTCGACAAAGGTGAAACCGTTGCCCTCATCCTCCTCGACTTCTCCGCAGCCTTCAACACCGTATGTCACCAAACCCTTCGCACACGCATCTTCGACGCCTGAATTCGCCACAGAGCCCTGGACAGGCTCACCTCCTTCCTCTTGGAGAGAACACAAAGAGTTTGCCTCCCCCAATTCCGGTCAAAGGCCACCAAAACCATCTGCGGAGTCCCTCAGGGATCCTCACTCAGCCCCACCCTCTTCAATGTCTACATGGCTCAGCTCACCAACATCAAACGATCCCATGGACTCAACATCCTACGCAGACGACACTCAGCTCATCCTCTCACTCACGAGGAACCCCGCAACTGTAAGAAAACCTCCACACCGGATTCCTCACTATTGCCAACTGGATGACAGCAAGCCACCTCAAGCTGAACTCAGAAAAAAACGAGATCATCATCTTCGGGCCAAACAAGTCAGCATGTGACGACTCCTGGTGGCCAGCAACCCTGGGATCGCCCCCAACACCCACCACCCACACACGCAACCTCGGCTTCATACTAGACTCGTCACTCTCAATGACCCAGCAAGTCAACGCCATCTCGTCCTCATGCTTCAACACCCTTCGAATGCTCCGCAAGAATTGCAGGTGGATTCCCGTAGAAACCTGAAGAACGGTCACCCACGCTCTCGTTAGCAGCAGACTGGACTACGGCAACACCCTCTACATGGGAACAACGGCCAAGCTCTGGAAAAAACTCCAGCGCATCCAGAACGACGCAGCACGTCTCATCCTCAATCTCCCTCTCCACAAACACATCTCTGCCCACCTCAAGGACCTCCACTGGCTACCCATTGACAAAAGGATCGTCTTCAAAATCCTAATCCACGCTCACAAAGCTCTCCATGACACCGGACCGGCCTACCTCAACGATCGACTCAACTTACACATCCTGACACGCCAGCTCTGCTCCGCCAACCTCGCAACAGTCCCTCGCATTCACCGTACCACAACTGGCAGCAGATCCTTCTCTCACCTTGCAGCCAAAATCTGGAACTCACTCCCCGCCAACCTACGTAAGACCCAAGACCGCCTGATCTTCAGGAAGCGCCTCAAGACCTGGCTCTTTGAGCAGTACACTCTCCGCCCCCCCAGCGCCTTGAGACCCTTCCGGGTGAGTAGCGCTCTCAACAAATAAATACATTGATTGATTCATTCATTAATTGTTGATTCTTTTGCAGAAACCCTTCAGACTGGTGGTGGCTGTCACCTTGGCCAGGTGGCTACATTGGCTGTTGTCAGAGGCAGGTATTGATGCTTTTATATTGGGTGCCCATTCAGTCAGCGGGGCTAGGGCCTCCAAGTCCTTCTCCTTCGGTATCAGATAGGATGCTATCCCAAGAGTGGCGGACTGGTCATCCGAGTCCACTTTCAAATCCTTTTAGTATAAGCTGATTGTAGATGTTGACTCTGTGGTAGTGACTCAGCTTTGAACCAGTGTAATTCGATCCTCTGGTCCCAACATAGAATGATTCTGGTATTGGTGGCATGATTCCATGCACCCTGGGGGTTCCTGAAAGGATCCTCCAGTTCTGCTCCTACCAGTCTTACAGGGTTTGCGGGCAGCCCGCGCTGTTGCTGCCCCCCCCAGACACGATTCTGCCCTCCTGCTACTTGACCAGCTCGAGCAGGAGACAGCAGAACAAAGGATTTCCTGTAGGACACGGGTGCAACCTCCTCTCCTTTGGAAATAGGTGTTACTGGGCTGGGGAGGGGTAGCCTCCCCACATTACTGGACTGCTCTGAAGGGCACATTTGGTGCCCTCCTTGCATAATCCAGTTTGCACCAGGCCAGGGACTACTGGTCCCCGCTCTGGTGCAAAGCACACAAAGGAAAGGGGAGTGACCACTCCCCTGTCCATCTCCACCCCTAGGGTGGGGGAAACATCCTGAACCTTGACTCCGGAACAACGTTGTCAACAACACAAGCGTAAGCACACTTGCCGGAACAATTACTGCCTTTTTCTCTGCCTTAACTACGGATTTGTGCTGAACTTAGCATATGCGTGGTTAAGGCAGAGAAAAAGGCACAGTGAATCGGGAGAGAGCGTGGTCAGGTAAGTGGGGTTTGGGCAGGGTCGGGGCGGATTAAGGGCTTAGGGCGAGGGTGAGGGGGTCGGAGTCGGGTAGTTTAGTTTTTAGGAGCGGGGTGGGGGATCGTGGTAGTTTGGTTTTTAGGGGTGGGGTAGGGGGATCTGGGTAGTTTGGTCAGGTAAGTGGGGCTGGGGCAGGGTTGGGGGTAGTTTTTAGGGGTGGGGTGGATTAAGTGCTTGGGCAGACGGGTTGTTTGTTTTTTAGGGGCAGGGGTGGGGGGTCAGGGTAGTGTGGTTTTTAGGGGCGGGATGGGGGGTTGGGTTAGTTTGGTCAGTTAAGTGGGGTTGGGGCAAGTTTGGGGTAGTTTTTAGGGGTGGGGTGGAGTAAGGTCTGAGGGCGGGTGGGGGGGTTGGGTAGTTTGGTTGTTAGGGGTGGGGTGGGGGAATCCGATAGTTTGGCTTTTAGGGGCAGGGGTGTGGGGATCTGAGTAGTTTGCTTTTAGTGACGGGGCAGGGTGGGGGATCAGGGGAGTTTGGGCAGGTAAGAGGGGTTGGTGCAGGGATGAGGGGTAGTTTTTAGGGGTGGGGTGGATTAAGTGCTGGGGGTCAGGGTAGTTTGGTTTTTAGGGGTGGGGGGATTGGGGTAGTTTGGTTTTTGGGGGAGGGATCGGGGTAGTTTTATTTTTAGGGGCGGGTGGGGGATTGGGGTAGTTTGATCAGCTAAGTGGGGTTGGAGCAGGGTTGGGGTAGTTTTTAGGGGTGGGGTGGATTTAGGGCTTGGGGCAGGGTAGTTTGGTTTTTAGAGGCAGGGTTGGGGGGCTGGTTGTTTTTAGGGTGGGTGGGGAGGTCAGGGAAAGTTTAAGGGTCAGGGTGGGTGGGGGTGTCAGGGTAGTTTTGATTTTAGGGGTGGGGTAGTTTTGTTTTAAGGTTTGGGGGATCAGGGTAGTTTTGTTTTTAGGGGCAGGGGTGAGGTGGTTGAGGTAGTTTGGTTTTTAGGGGCAGGGTGGGTGGTCGGTTGTTTTTAGGGTGGGTACGGGGTCAGAACAATGTCATCAACAACACAAGCGTAAGCACACTTGCCGGAACAATGACTGCCTTTTTCTCTGCTTTAAACATGCATGTGCTGAACTATGCATATGCATGGTTAAGGCAGAGAAAAAGGCAGAGTGGATCAGGAGAGAGCGCTGTCAGGTAAGTGGGAATGGGGCAGGGTTGAGGAGTTCGGGTAGTTTCGTTTTTAGGATCGGGGTGGGGGATCAGGGTAGTTTGGTTTTTAGGGGTGGGGGTGGGGGAATCGGGGTAGTTTGGTCAGGTAAGTGGGGTTGTGGCTGGGTAGGACGGTATTTTTTAGGGGTGGGGTGGATTAAGTGATTGGGGCGGGGGGCATGGTAGTTTTGTTTTTAGGGGCGGGGTAGTTTGTTTTATAGGGGCAGGGTAGGAGGTTGGTTGTTTTTAGGGTGGGTGGAGGCGGTCAGAGAGGGTTTTCAGAGTGGGTGGGAGGGTATCAGGGTAGTTTTGTTTTTAGGGGTGAGGTTCAGGGTAGTTTGGTTTTTAGAGGTGGGGTGATCAGGGTAGTTTGGTTTCTAGGGGCGGGGTGGATTGTTTTTTGGGGCGGTGGGGGGGTCGGGGAAGGTTTTAAGGCTCAGCGTGTGTTGGGGTGTCGGGGAAGTTTTGTTTTTAGGGGTGGGGCGGGGGGTTGGGGTAGTTTTGTTTTTAGGGTCAGGCAAGGGGGGGTTTGGTAGTTTTGTATTTAGGGGTGGGGGCTCGGTTGTATTTAGGGCTGGTGGGGTGTCAGGAAGGTTTTAGGGCTCAGGGTGGGTGGGGTGTGTTAGGGTACTTTTGCTTTCAGGGATGGGGTCGGTGTTGTTTTAGTATTAGGGGTGGAGTACTTTTGGGCCTTCGGACGGGTGAGGGGTGGCATGCTAGAATCACGCATGCCGTTCCCACATATGCCTTTACTAGCCATGCTTTTACAACGAAAAACCTTTGTAAAGGCATGCGTGGCAAAGGCGTTCATGGTAGCATCACGGTTGTTGTTCTGACTGCGTTGTTTAGGCATGCGTGGTTCGCGCATTAGTTGTTCCATCATACATTCCTAGGGTGCTGCCCAGAGCTTTTCTAGGTGGCTACTTGGTTCTGCCATCTTAGAACCAAGATGGCCAGAGACCTCTGGGAGCATCTGACTGGGTAGGCCAGGAAACTGACAACAGTGACCTCTTCTGATAGATGGTCACCCCAGAGAGTGACCAAACACCCTTTTTGGGCTATTTAGGAACTCCCTTGTGGGTGGGTCCCAGATTCATTGTGCAAGACTCTGCGAGGAACTCTCTGCAAAGACATCTTCTGCTCCTGGCCTCTGAAAATGCTGCTAGGCAACACAGAAACCAGACAAGACTGCAACGCCTGAGAAGACTTCTCTCTGCAACATTGTTTATGCAGTTCCTGTCCGCATTCTGCAACATCTCCAAGGCTGTGCATCCTCTGGGGACGGCAAGACTACGACTACACCAGGAAGAAAGAAGGAATCTCTCTTGGAGTGAAGGAGTCACTCCCCTGCATCTGCAGCCATCTAAGACGATGACTGGTGGGATCTTCTGTCCTCCAGATCTGCGAAGATTCTCCAACATAGGTGGTGGTTCCGAGGGATCCTCTGCGTCCTTTTTGCCTTCTGTCCAACATGGGAGACGGTGAGCCCTTGTCTCTTCCACTGGGACAGAATCGCTGCGCGCCTATAGGAAGTTGGCTCTGTGTATACTATCTCAAAGTGAGAGATAGTGTGCACAGAGTCCAAGGGTTCCTGGCAAAATTAGAGAATACTAATGCTCTTTTTTGTGGTAGTGTGGTCGAGCAGTAGGCTTATCAGAGGGTAGTGTTAAGCATTTGTTGTACACAAACAGACAATAAATGAGAACACACACTAAACGACTTAACTCCAGGCCAATAGGTTTTTGTAGGAAAATGGCTCTGTGTTGCAGTTACCCCCCCCACTTTTTGCTTGATACTGATGCTGACTTGACTGAGAAGTGTGCTGGGACCCTGCTAACCAGGCTCCAGCACCAGTGTTCTTTCACCTAAAATGTACCATTGTTTCCACAATTGGCACACCCCTGGCACACAGATAAGTCCCTTGTAAAAGGTACCTGTGGTACCAAGGGTCCTGTGACCAGGGAAGGTCTCTAAGGGCTGCAGCCTGTGTTGTGCCACTCTTAGGGACCCCCCACCTAACACATGCGCTCTGCCATTGCAGATTGTGTGTGTTGGTGGGGAGAAAAAGGCAAAGTCGACATGGCATCCCCCTCACGGTGCCATGCACACAAAATACTGCCTGAGGCATAGGTAAGTCACCCCTCTAGCAGGCCTTACAGCCCTAAGGCAGGGTGCACTATACCACAGGTGAGGGCATAGCTGCATGAGCAATATGCCCCTACAGTGTCTAAGTCTATTCTTAGACATTGTAAGTACAGTGTGGCCATATTAAGTATATGGTCTAGGAGTTTGTCAAAAACGAACTCCACAGCTCCATAATAGCTACACTGAATACTGGGAAGTTTGGTATCAAACTTCTCAGAATAATACTTTTGGCGGCAAGTCCAGGGGAGATATTGAGAAAAACAAGGAGGAGTCACCCACCAGTCAGGACAGCTCCTAGGGTGCCCTGAGCTGAGGTGACCCCTGCCTTTAGAAATCCTTCATCTTGGTTTTGGAGGATTCCCCCAATAGGATTAGGGATGTGCCACCCTGCCCACAGGGAGGAGGCACAAAGAGGGTGTAGCCACCCTCAAGGAAGGTAGCCATTGGCTACTGCCCTCCCAGACCTAAACACACCTCTAAATTCAGTATTTAGGGGCACCCCAGATCCCAGGAAATCAGATTCCTGCAACCTTAACAAGAAGAAGGACTTCTGACCTGAAGCCCTGCAGTGAAGACAGAGACGACAACTGGTTTGGCCCCAGCCCTACCGGCCTGTCTCCCAACTTCGAGGAAAACTGCAACAGCGACGCATCCAACAGGGACCAGCGACCTCTGAAGCCTCAGAGAACCGCCCTGCAACCAAGGACCAAGAAACTCCAGAGAACAGCGGCCCTGTTCAACAATATGCAACTTTCTGCAACAAAGAAGCAACTTTAAAGACTTCACGTTTCCCGCCGGAAGCGTGAGAGTTTCCACTCTGCACCTGATGCCCCCGGCTCGACCTGCGGAAAACAAACACCTAAAAGAGGACTCCCCGGTGACTGCAAGCCCGTGAGTAACCAGAGACGACCCCAATGAGCCCCCACAGTGATGCCTGCAGAGGAAATCCAGAGGCTCCCCCTGACCTCAACTGCCTGTAACAAGGGACCCGACACCTGGAACCAACACTGCACCCGCAGCCCCCAGGACCTGAAGGAACCGAACTCCAGTGCAGGAGCGACCCCCAGGCGACCCTCTGCCTAGCCCAGGTGGTGGCTACCCGAGGAGCCCTCCCTGTGCCTGTCTGCATAATTGGAGAGACCCCCGGGTATCCCCATTGCTTTCAATACAAAACCTGATGCCTGTTTGCACTCTGCACCCGGCCGCCCCTGTGCCGCTGAGGGTGTAAATTCTGTGCCGGCTTGTGTCCTCCCCGGTGCCCTACAAAACCCCCCTGGTCTGTCCTCTGAGGACGCGGGTACTTACCTGCTGGCAGACTGGAACCGGGGCACCCCTGTTTCCATTGAAGCCTATGGGGGTTATTACAACTTTGGAGGAGGTGTTAATCCGTCCCAAATGTGACGGATATACCACCAGCCATATTACGAGTTCCATAGGATATAATGGATTCGTAATACGGCTGGTGGTATATCCGTCACTTTACCGTCACTTTTGGGACGGATTAACACCTCCTCCAAAGTTGTAATAACCCCCTATGTGTTTTGGGCACCTCTTTGACCTCTGCACCTGACCGGCCCTGAGCTGCTGGTGTGGTAACTTTGGGGTTGCCTTGAACCCAACTTTGAACCCTGTAAGTGTTTTACTTACTTGTGAACTTAACAATTACTTACCTCCCCCAGGAACTGTTGATTTTTGCACTGTGTCCACTTTTAAAATAGCTTATTGCCATTCTTGTCAAAACTGTACATGCTATTGTGATTATTCAAAGTTCCTAGAATACCTGAGTGAAATACCTTTCATTTGAAGTATTACTTGTAACTCTTGAACCTGTGATTCTTAAAATAAACTAAGAAAATATATTTTTCTATATAAAAACCTATTGTCCTGGAGTAAGTCTTTGAGTGTGTGTTCCTCATTTATTGCCTGTGTGTGTACAACAAATGCCTAACACTACCCTCTGATAAGCCTACTGCTCGACCACACTACTACAAAATAGAGCATTAGAATTATCTCTTTTTGCCACTATCTTACCTCTAAGGGGAACCCTTGGACTCTGTGCACACTATTTCTTACTTTGAAATAGTATATACAGAGCCAACTTCCTACATTGGTGGGTCAGCGGTGGGGTCTAAGACTTTGCATTTGATGGACTACTTAGCCAATACCTGATCACACGACTAAATTCCAAAAATTGTCATTAGAAACTGATTTTTTCAATTTGAGCTAATTTTCAAATTTTTCAAAAAACCTGCTAGGGCCTTATGTAAGTCCCTGTTAGCATTTCTTTTAGAGTTTAAAAGTTTGTAAAAGTTTGGATTTAAGTTCTAGAAGTAGTTTTTAGATTCTTAAAAAGTAATCCCAACTTTTAGAGAAATAATGTCTAGCACAGATGAGATGGTGGTGGAACTCAACCTCACCCCTTACCTGCATCTAAGGATGTCAGAGTTAAGGACTCTCCTTAAGCTAAAAAAGATAAAAACTGGGTCCAACCCTACCAAAGTACAGCTCCAGGAGCTTTTGGCAGAGTTCAAAAGGGACCATCCCTCTAAGGATAATCCTTCAGATGGGGAAATTAGTGAACAGGAGGATGAATTCCCCCCTCCTGTCCTAAATAGGGATAACAGGGTCCATCAAACCTTGACTCCTCAAATCCTAGTCAGAGAGCCTGGGTCTTCCACAGGGGAGACCAGTACCTCTGGAATCATTGAGGGCAGCCTCAATTAAGATGACCTCCTGTTAGCTGGGATGGCCAAAAGATTGGCTTTGCAGAAGCAGCTCCTAGCCATAGAAAGGGAAAGAAAAGAGATAGGTTTAGCTCCCATCAATTGTGGCAGCAACTTAACTAGGGTCAGAGAAAACACTGACATCCTAAAAATCCCCAAAGGGATTGTAACAAAATATGAAGATGGTGATGACATCACCAAATGGTTCACAGCTTTTGAGAGGGCTTGTGCAACCAGAAAGGTAAACAGATCTCACTGGGGAGCTCTCCTTTAGGAAATGTTCACTGCAAAGTGTAGGGATAGACTCCTCACACTCTCTGGTAAAGATGCAGAATCCTATGACCTCATGAAGGCTACCTTGATTGAGGGCTTTGGATACTCCACTGAGGAGTACAGGAGGATTAGGTTCAGGGGGGCTCAGAAAACCTCGAGCCAGACCTGGGTTGATTTTGTAGACTACTCAGTGAAAACACTGGATGGTTGGGTAACTGGAAATGAAGTGCATGACTATGTTGGGCTTTATAATTTGTTTATGAAAGAACACATTTTAAGTAACTGCTTCAATGAAAAGTTGCATCAGTATCTGGTAGACCTAGGTCCAATTTCTCCCCAAGAATTGGGAAAGAAGGCAGACCACTGGGTCAAGACTAGGGTAACCAAAACTTCCACTGGGGGTGACCAAAAGAAAGGGGTTACAAAGCCTCTGCAGGAGAAAGTGGGTGACACTAGAAACAAAGAAAAAGAGTCCTCTGTAGGCCCCCAAAAACCAGACCAGGTGGGTGGGCCCCAAGACACAACCCAAAACAAAGGTGGGTACCAGGGTAAGAACTGGGATGCCACTAAAGCATGGTGCCAAAACCGTAGACAGACAGGGCACCACACCAAGGACACTTCTTGTCCCAAAAACAAACCCCCTAGCAAAATCCCAGGGGTGACCAGTGTAGCCATTGGGGATGACTCCTCAGATGAGGAGGTCTTCATAGCCTTCAACTGGAAAAAGGGCCCAACAGGTGAGTTGGAGATTCCAGAGGGAAGTAGACACTTCCACCACCTACTGGTGAATGGAATCCCAGACACTGCCCTGAGAGACACTTGTGCCAGTCACACTATTGTGCATGACAGGCTGGTGTTCTCAAACCAGTACATCCCAGGTGAGACTGCCAGAGTAAGAGTTAGCCCAGACAGGGTCACTGATAGGCCTGTGGCTTTTGTGCCCATAGAAGTGGGTGGGACTTTTAGCTGGAGAAGGGTGGTAGTCAGTACAGACCTCCCCTTGATTGTCTCCTTGGAAATGACTACCCAGAGGTTAGTCAGAGCCCAAGAGAGGTACTGGTCCAGTGCCAGTCCTCTCCCAAGGATTCTGGAGGTGCTACCCCGACAGTAACTGCAAGTAGGCCTGAGAAGAAAAAGAAAAGAAAACAGTGTAGTAAGGGTGGACAACCTTTAGCCAAGGTTCCAGCAAGCCAAGGAGATTCTGCTTCAGTAGGAGAGAGCTCCAAACGTGGCACTGGTAAGGTCCAACCTGACCCACAAGAAGTCCTGGCTAGTCAGGCAGCTGTTAAACCTGAGTGGGTGGCTCCTCAGTTAGCAGAAGAAAGAGTGGAAGAAGGGTGTTTACTACAAGATGTAGTAATCCCCCGTAACACAGCAGACAGGCACCCTGAACCCAAAGAAGCCTGTAACTTAGCTCCTTCCCTTGTAAGTGAAGAGCTAAAGGTGTGGTTCTGGGCACTGACAGTTGTCAGTGGTCTCTGTTGGGTGTTAGCCTTTATGGCTGCACTATCCTTGGCATGGTAGTCTGACTCCATGCCAAATATCAAGTTAGGCCCCCTGACCCTGTTGGTCATGGTGGGGTTACTCCAGCTATGGGTAACCTCTTTGGGTAAGCTAGGGGTGACCCTGGCTAAAATAAGATTAGCAGAGGTGGATGCCTCTAACCCCAAATTAGAGAAAATGGGTGAAGATATCAAAGACACAGACAAGAGGCAATTCTCAGACTAGGTCCTATCACTGTGGAAGTGGGTCAGTTCCCCAGAGGGAATTACCTGAACAGGAGGATGTAAGGCAGAGTAGGCCCTGCAACAAACCAACCTATTTCCCCTACTCTTCCTCGCCCGACAGACTAGGAAGACTCTCCCAGCTTTGGCGGAGTCTCGTGGGCTGCGTGGGTGGGGTTGGGGGTGGGGCGGCTTGTGTAGGAAAATGGCTCCCTGTTGCAGTTACCCCCTCACTTTTTGCCTGATACTGATGCTGACTTGACTGAGAAGTGTGCTGGGACCCTGCTAACCAGGCCCCAGCACCAGTGTTCTTTCACCTAAAATGTACCATTGTTTCCACAATTGGCACATCCGTGGCACACAGGTATGTCCCTTGTAAAAGGTACCAGTGGTACCAAGGGTCCTGTGACCAAGGAAGGTCTCTAAGGGCTGCAGCATGTGTTGTGCCACCCTTAGGGACCCCTCACCTAACACATGCGCACTGCCAATGCAGATTGTGTGTGTTGGTGGGGAGAAAAAGGCAAAGTCAACATGGCATCCCCCTCAGGGTGCCATGCACACAAAATACTGCCTGTGGCATAGGTAAGTCACCCCTCTAGCAGGCCTTACAGCCCTAAGGCAGGGTGCACTATACCACAGGTGAGGGCATAGCTGCATGAATTTAGGGGTGTGTCTAGGTCTGGGAGGGCAGTAGCCAATGGCTACTGTCCTTCAGGGTGGCTACACCCTCTTTGTGCCTCCTCCCTGTGGGGAGGGGGGCACATCCCTAATCCTATTGGGGGAATCCTCCAAAACCAAGATGGAGGATTTCTAAAGGCAGGGGTCACCTCAGTTCTAAGTGTAAGAACCTGGAAAGGCCATCTGCATTGGCATGGGCAGTCCCAGGTCTGTGTTCCACTATAAAGTCCATTCCCTGTAGGGATATGGACCACCTCAACAGTTTAGGGTTCTCTCCTTTTATTTGCATAAGCCATCTGAGAGGTCTGTGGTCAGTTTGAAGTGTGAAGTGAGTACCAAATAGGTATGGTCTCAACTTCTTCAGAGACCAAACCACAGCAAAGGCCTCCCTCTCAATGGTACTCCAAAGCTGCTCCCTGAGGAGTAACCTCCTGCTAATAAAAGCAACAGGCTGGTCAAGGCCATCATCATTGGTTTGGGGTAGAATTGCTCCTGTCCCGTGCTCACAGCTTCAGTCTGCACAATGAACTGCTTTGAATAATCTGGAGCTTTCAAAACTGGTGCTGAGCACATAGCTTCTTTGAGGGTGTCAAAGGCCTTTTAAAGGTCCAGTTAACTTCTCTGGGCATTTACTTGGAGGTATGTTCTGTGAGGGGTGCCACTATGGATCCATATCCCTTCATAAACCTCCTGTAGTATCCAGTCAAGTCAAGGAATGCCCTGACTTGAGTCTGGGGTTTTGGAGCTTCCCAGTCCAGAATAGTCTGGATCTTGGGTTGGAGTGGCTGAACTTGGTCTCCACCTACAAGGTGTCCCAGGTAAACCACAGTACCCTGTCCTGACATTTAAATGCCTTGATAGAGAGGCCTTCTGCTTGCAGGGCCTGCAAAACCTTCTTCAGGTGGAACAGGTGATTATGCCAGTTGGAGCTAAAGACAGTAATATCATCTAGATATGCTGCACTAAAGGACTCCAAGCTAGCAAGGAATTGATTCACCAACCTTTGGAAGGTGGCAGGGACATTCTTTAAGCCAAAGGGCATAACAGTAAACTGGTAGTGCCCATCAGGTGTAGAGAATGCTGTCTTTTCTTTTGCTTCAGGTGCCATTTTGATTTGCCAGTACCCTGCTGTCAACTCAAAGGAACGTAAGAATTTGGCGGCACCTAATTTGTCAATTAATTTGTCTGCCTTTGGAATGGGGTAAGCATCTGTCTTGGTGACAGAGTTGAGCCCTCTGTAGTCCACACAAAACCTCATCCCTCTATTTCCATCTTTGGTGTGAGGTTTGGGGACCAAGACAACTGGGCTAGCCCTGGGACTGTCAGAGAGCTCTATCACTCCCAACTCCATCTTGTGGGCTTCCACTTTGACGCTTTCTTTGACTTGGTCAGACTGTCTGAATGTTTTATTTTTGAAAGGTAAACTGTTGCCATTTGTCCACATCATGGGTACACAGTTGTGTCTGACCAGGGGTCAAGGAAAAGAGCTCAGCAAACTGCTGGAGGACTTGCCTGCAATAAGCTTGCTGTTGGCCAGAGAGGGTGTCTGAGTAGACAGCTCCATCTACTGAGCCATCTTTAGGGTCAGTTGAGAGGAAGTCAGGGAGAGGTTCACTCTCTGTTTCCTGATCCTCATCAGTAACCATCAGCATGTTTACATCTGCCCTGTCATTGTAGAGCTTAAGGCGGTTAACATGGATCACCCATTTTGGTGTCCTGCTAGTGCCCAGGTCCACTAAGTGAGTGACCTGGCTCTTTTTCTCTAGCACTGGGTAAGGGCCACTCCGTCTGTCTTGAAGTGTCCTAGGAGCCACAAGCTCCAGAACCCAGACTTTCTGCCCTGGCTGAAACTCAACCATAGCAGCCTTTTGGTCATACCACAACGTCTGGAGTTGTTGGCTTGCCTCAAGGTTTTTGCCTGCCTTTTCCATGTACTCTGCCATCCTAGAGCATAGGCCTAATACATAGTCCACTACATCTTGCTTAGGCTCATGGAGAGCCTTCTTTCACAAGTGCCAGTGGCCCCCATACAGGATGGCCAAACAGAAGCTCAAAGGGGGAAAACCCTACTCCCTTCTGTGGCACCTCTCTGTGGGCGAAAAGAAGGCATGGCAAGAGGACATCCCATCTCTGTTTGAGTTTTTCAGGGAGCCCCATGATCATGCCCTTCAATGTCTTGTTAAACCTTTCTACAAGACCATTATTTTGTGGATGGTATGGTGTGATGAGCTTGTAAGTCACCCCACACTCATTCCACATATGCTTTAGGTAAGCTGACATGAAGTTGGGATGTCTGTCAGAAACCACCTCCTTAGGAAATCCTACTTTAGTAAAAAATACCTATGAGTGCTTTAGCTACTGCAGGGGCAGTAGTGGACCTAAGGGCAATTGGCTCAGGGTACCTGGTAGCATGATCCACCACTACCAGTATATATTGGTTCCCTGATGCTGTGGGAGGTTCAAGTGGACCCACTATGTCCACTCCCACTCTCTCAAAAGGGACCCCCACCACTGGAAGCAGAATGAGGGGAACCTTTGGATGGCCACCTCTCTTACCACTGGCTTGACAGGTGACACAGGAGGTGGAAAACTCCTTAACCTTCTGGGACATATTGGGCCAATAGTAATGGTTGACTAAACTCTCCCATGTCTTGGTTTGTCCGAAATGCCCAGCAAGGGGAATGTCATGGGCTAAGGTCAGAATGAACTCCCTAAACTCCAGAGGCACTACCACTCTCCTAGTGGCACCAGGTTTAGGATCTCTTGCCTCAGTGTAAAGGAGTCCATCTTCCCAACAGACCCTGTGGGTTCCACTGACATTACCTTTTTCTTCTCATCTGCTTGCTGTGTTAGGCCTTCAAAAGTGAGACAAGTCTTTTGACTCTTACACAGCTGTTCTCTTGAGGGTCCCCCTGGGCCCAAGAGCTCTAACTGATAAAGCTCCAGCTCCATGGACTCAGTTCCCTCAGGGGATAGAATATCTTCTTGAGAAGAGTGGTTCTGTTTCTTTTGCTGTGAAGAAGCTGGTCCCCCAATCTCCTTTCATTTCCTCTTGGAAGGTTGTGCCATTATTCCAGGCTCCAACACTTCTTTTTCACCCTGTGCTCTGCATTGTGCTCCAGTCTTGACACACACCAGTTCAGGGATACCCAGCACGGCTGCATGGATCTGGAGCTCTACCTTAGCCCATGTGGAGGACTCCAGATCATTCCCTAGCAGACTTTCTATTGGAATTGCAGAGGAGACTACCACCTGTTTCAGGCCAGTGACCCCTCCCCATTCTAAAGTTACCATTGCCACGGGATGGACTTTAATTTGATTGTCAGCATTTGTGACTGGATATGTCTCTCCAGCCAGGTACTGTCCTGGGGAAACCAGTTTGTCTGGCACCATGGTGACACTGGCACCTGTATCCCTCAGGGCTTCTACTCTATTCCCATTTATCAAGACCTGCTGCCTGTATTTTTGCATGTTAGGCAGCAAGTGTGGCTAAATCCACCTCACACTCTGAGACTAAAGTAGCTTAAGCGTGGCCCCTGATTTGCTCCCCAACTAGAGACTGGCTATTCCAGTACTAACTGGAGTAGTAGTTGTGGGACTTTTCTTTGGACAGGACCTTGTCTCCAGTTTGGTGTCCATGCTGTCTACAGTTGTGACACCAGGCCTTCTTGGGATCAAAGTTTTTACCCTTATACCCATTTGTGGACTGTGAAGAGGCTTGGAGACCACCCTCCTGAGCAGGTTTTTGGGGCCCTTTAGAAGACTCTTTGTTTTTGTCCTTGGATGTCTCACCACCCTTCCCCTGGGGAGGCTTTGTGACCCCTTTCTTTTGGTCACCCCCTGTAGAAATCTTGGTCACCCTTGTCTTGACCCAGTAGTCTGCCTTCCTTCCCAATTCTTGGGGAGAAATTGGACCTAGGTCTACCAGATGTTGATGCAGTTTGTCATTGAAGCAATTACTTAACAGATGTTCTTTCATAAATAAATTATACAGCCCATCACTTACACCACTGCCGGTTATCCAACAATCTAGTGTTTTGCCTGAGAAGTCAACAAAATCAACCCAGGTCTGGCTTGAGGATTTGTGAGTCCCCCTAAACCTAATCCTGTACTTCTCAGTTGAGAATCAAAAGCCCTCAATCAGGGTAGCCTTCATGAGGTCATAGGACTCTGCATCCTTACCAGAGTGTGTGACGAGTCTAGCCCTAAACCTACCATTGAACATTCCCCACAGGAGAGCTCCCCAGGGTGGTCTGCTTACTTTTCTGGTTGCACAAGCTCTCTCAAAAGCTGTGACCCATTTGGTGATGTCATCACCTTCTTCATATTTGGTTACAATCCCTTTGGGGATTTTTAGGATGTCAGTATTCTCTCTGACCCTATTTAAGTCGCAGCCACCATTTATGGGAGTTAAACCCATTCATTTTCTTTCCCTTTCTATGGCTAGGAGCTGCTTCTCCAAAGCCAATCTCTTAGCCATCCTGGTTAACAGGATGCCCTCTTCATTGAGGATGTCCACAATGCTTACAGAGGTACTGGACTCCCCTGTGGAAGAACTAGGCTCACTGACTATTATTTTTGGAGACAGGGTTCTAGGAGCCCTGTCCTCCCTATGTAGGACCGGAGGGGGGGGGGGGAGTTCTTCTCCTGTTCACTAATTTACCCATCTGAAGGAGTATCCTCCATATCAGAGGGGTGGTCCCTTGTGAACTCTGCCAAGAGCTCATGGAGCTTTGCCTTGGTAGGTTTGGACCCAGTTTTTATCTTTTTTTATCTTACAGAGAGACCTTAACTCTGACATCCCTAGATGCAGGTAAGGAGTGAGGTTGAGTTTCATCACTGTCTCATCTGTTTGACTCATTATAACTCTAAAAGCTGGGATTATGCTTTAAGAATCTAAAAACTACTTCTAGAACTTAAATCCTAACTTGTACAAACTTTTAAACTTCAAAATAAATGCTAACAGGAACTTACACGAGGCCCTAGCAGGACTTAGTCAAATTGCAAAAATCTATTTCTAATGACAATTTTTGGAATTTTAGTCGTGTGATCAGGTATTGGCTGAGTAGTCCAGCAAATGCAAAGTCTTAGATCCCACCGCTGCCACCAATGTAGGAAGCTGGCGTTGTATATACTCTCTCAAAATAAGAAATAGTGTGCAGAGAGTCCAAGGAATCGTCTTAGAGGTTGAAGTGGCAAAATTAGATAATACTAATGCTTTATTTTGTGGTAGTGTGGTCGAGCAGTAGGCCTATCAGAGGGTAGTGTTAAGCATTTGTTGTACACACACAGGCTATGAGAACACACACTCAACGACTTGACTCCAGGCCAATAAGTTTTTATATAGAAAAATATTATTTTCTTAATTTATTTTAGAACCACAAGATTCTGAATTTTAGGTAAGTAAATAAATTGCAAGGTACTTTGTTGTAGTCGCCTGGGAGTCCTCTCTGCAGTGTTGGTTCTCCTGAACTTGAACCGGGGGCGTCGGGTGCAGAGCGTGAAGAATCACGCTTCCGGAGTAAAGTTGGTTTCTTGGTTGCTGTTTTTGGACAGAGCCGCTGCCCTCGGGAGGTTCTTGGTCCTTTAGGTGCAGTCAGTCCTCTGAGTCCTCAGAGGTCGCTGGTCCCGCTGAATGCATTGCTGTGCAGTTTCTTTGAGTCTGGAGACACAACGGTAGGGCTGGGGCCTAGTCAGTTGTTGTCGCCGTCATCTCTACGGGGCTTTCAGGTCAGCAGTTCTTCTTTCTTCAGGTTGCAAGAATCTGATTTCCTGGGTTCAGGGTTGCCCCTAAATACTAAATTTAGGGGTGTGTTTAGGTCTGGGGGGCAGTAGTCAATGGCTACTGTCCTGGAGGGCGGCAACGCACTCTACACTGGCATCCCAGCAAAAGACCTACTACGCCTCCAACGTATCCAAAACGCCTCCGCCCGGCTGATCCTCAACGTACCCCGCCACAGCCACATCTCCCACCACCTGAGAAACCTTCACTGGCTCCCCGTGGATAAAAGGATCACTTTCAAGCTTCTTACCCAGGCTCACAAACCGCTCCACGACACCGGACCAGCCTACCTAAACAACAGACTCAGCTTCTACACCCCCACCCGTCAGCTCAGCTCCACTAACCTCGCCCTTGCCGTCGTCCCCCGCATCCGAAGAAAGATCTCCGGCGGCAGATCCTTCTCATACCTCGCCGCCAAAACCTGGAACACCCTCCTCATCAACCTGCGACAGACTCAAGACCTACTCACCTTTAGAAGACTCCTCAAGACCTGGCTCTTCGACCAGTAACACTAGCCCCCCCCGCGCCTTGAAACCCTCACGGGTACGTAGCGCGCTTTATAAATTCATTGATTGATTGATTGATTTGTGCCTTCTCCCTGTGGGGAGGGGGGCACATCTATAATCCTATTGGGAGGAATCCTCCAATACAAGATGGAGGATTTCCTAAGGCAAGGGTCACCTCAGCTCAGGGCAACTTAGGGGCTACCCTGACTGGTGAGCGGCGACTCCTTGTTTTTCTCAATGTCTCCGCTGGACTTGCTGCCAAAAGAGGGGGCTGTGTCCGGTGGGGCGGGCATCTCCACTAGCTGGAGTGCCCTGGGGTGCTGTAACCCCAGGTTTGAGCCTTTGAGGCTCACCGCCAGGTGTTACAGTTCCTGCAGGGGGAGGTGTGAAGCACCTCCACCCAGTGCAGGCTTTGTTCCTGGCAAACAGAGTGACAAAGGCACTCACCCCATGTGGCCAGAAACCCATCTGGATGTGGCAGGCTGGCAGAAACTGGTCAGCCTAGCACTAGTAGTTGGACTCTTATACAGGGGGCATCTCTTAGATGCCCTCTGTGTGCATTTTTCATTAAATCCTACACTAGCATCAGTGTGGATTTATTGTGCTGAGAAGTTTGATACCAAACTTCCCAGTATTCAGTGTAGCCATTATGGAACTGTGGAGTTCATGTTTGACAAACTACCAGATCATATACTCTTTATGGCTACCCTTCACTTACAATGTCTAAGATTCGGCTTAGACACTGTAGGAGAATAGTGCTCATGCAACTATGCCCTCACCTGTGGTATAGTGCACCCTCCCTTAGGGCTGTCAGGCCTGCTAGAGGGGTGACTTACCTATGCCACAGGCAGTGGGATGTGGGCATGGCACTCAAGGGGACCTTGGTACCAGGGGTACCACTTAAAAGGGTATGTACCAGGGCTGTGCCAATTGTGGGGACAAAGGTACAGTTTAGGGAAAGAACACTAGTGCTGGGGCCTGGTTAGCAGGGTCCCAGCACACTTTTAATCATAACTAGCATCAACAAAAGGCAAAAAGTTAGGGGTTAATTATGCCATGAGAGGCATTTTCCTACAGCGCCGTAACTGTTGCACCAACCAAGGCTTGCTGATTTCTGCTCTGAGGGATCTTCAGGCTCCAAGTAGCCATATCCCCAGCACTCTACCTCTGTAAAGACAGTCTCCTCTCTGCAGCTCCAGCGACGTGGGACTCCTCTCCAGGTGTGCTGACTGTGCCTTGTTGCGACTCACTGTGCCTGCTTCCAGTGGGTTTCTTCTGGAGGCTCCGACTGCTTCTTCTGGCTCTTCTGCATCCTGAGGATCAGCCTGGGCTTCCCTCCAAGGGTCGAGTCCCCTGGAACTTGCTGGTGTTCCAGAGCTCTACAAAACCTCCAATCTCTCTTTTGCTTTTTCCTGTGCTTGTTGGTGGTCCTCCTGACCACTGACTTGCCTGCAAACCGGCAACTGTTTTGGGCCGGCTCATAGGTGACTTCTGGGTCTTCTCTGCAGCTCCTGGATCCCACAGCTAGACTTAGGTGGTCATTCTGACCTCGGCGGTAAAAGGCGCCTACCGCCGGTCAGAAATCCTCCATAATCCCGCCGCAGTCGCGGAAACCCGCCACGGTCATTCTGACCCGCAGCAGCCAAACCTCCGAAAATCCGACAGCCACAACAGACCGCCAGACCAGCGGTCGGCGGAAAAGTGGAGGTGACAAAACCTCCACCGTCACGCCAACAGAAATACGCCCATGCCATTACGACCCACGAATCCACGCGGCGGTCTTTCAAACGCGGTTTTCCATTGGCGGTACACACCGCCGCGGTCAGAATACACACAAACGAACAAAACTCAGCCACATTGGCCGATTTGAATTCCACACACCTGATACACATACACACACCACTCCCACACACACAATACAATATAAAACACACACCCACATCACCCACAAACCCCTACGACCAAAAATTCAGAAAGAAGGCCAGAGCGAGACACCACCATCCACAAACTAGCAGCCACAGCCACTCAACACCATCACCCACACAATATCCACACACAAAACAACACACACCACCACACTCAACACACTTAACTACACATACTCCACCCCACACATCATACACACCACCCCATGGCACCCCAAAGACACCCCCGCTTCTCAGACGAAGAACTCAGGGTCATGGTGGAGGAAATCGTTCGGGTAGAGCCCCAGCTGTTCGGCACACAGATCCAATACACCAGCATTGCCCGGAGGACGGAGCTATGGCAGAGGATTGTCGACAGGGTCAACGCTGTGGGACAGCACCCCAGAAATCGGGAAGACATCAGGAAGCGATGGAACGACCTACGGGGGAAGGTGCGTTCCATGGTATCCAGGCACAACATCGCCGTGCAGAAGACTGGCGGAGGACCCCCACCTCAACCCCCACAATTTACAACATGGGAGGAGGAAGTCTTGAACATCCTGCATCCTGACGGCCTCGCAGGAGTCGGCGGAGGAATGGATACTGGTAAGTTGAAGCTTCAATACTGCTTCCCCCCCACCTGCATGCCAAATCATACCCCAACCCTCACCCCCATCCTCGAACCCCACCCCCACCCCCATCCTCACCACCACCCTCACCCCCACCACCATCCTCACCCCCACCACCATCCTCACCCCCACCACCATCCTCACCCCCACCCCCAGCACACCTATTCCCTGCCAATGTCTCACCATCACAACCCACACATCCCAAAACCTAGGCCTGCATGCGTCCACTAAGCATGGACACCCATCACCAAAGCATGCCCAATGCATATACACATCCCCCCCACAAGCCACCCTCACCAAAGCCCCCACACACGAATGCCAGCACTTGGGGACACGGGAACCCACAGATACACCCATATGGCACACATTGAAACTATAACCATACCTCTATACCCCTGCAGGACCCGACCGTCAACACACCGCCACGGAGGGCCCAGAATTCTCCACACCCCCCACCCAAGAGGCCGTCAGCGATGACAGCAGCTCTGTCGACCTGGACACCGATGACCAGCCCGGACCATCGGGGACCTCTGGACAGTCGGTTCCCCTCACACAGGCACAGGCCACTACAGACCCAAACCCCTCTGGGAACACCAGCACAGCTCCCACCCAGCGGGCCCACGCCTCTGTCTCCAGGGCGCGTCAATCTGCGGTGTGTCTACCACTACAGGGCACCCAGGATAACCCACCACCCCAACAACAACAGGGACCTGGGGGCAGTGGTAGTGGGCACACCGGCCAGGGGGCAGAGGCCCAGGGAAACAGGGCAACTCGGAGGGCAGCTGTGCGACAGGGGGGGGACGGGCCCAGGGAACCCACTCTCCACGAGGCCCTCACCACCATGATGGGAGCATACAACCGCTCCCAGGAGACGATGGCGACGGTACTGGCCCGGTTCCAGGAGATCCAGGTACTGCAGGAGGAACACTATCGGGGGTACAGGGAGGACATCAGAGCCCTCACCTCCACCCTGGTTACCATGGTAGGGCTGCTGCAGGACCTCATCAACACCAGGACGGACACTCAACAGCAACAAAGGGCCCCTGCCACTAGCCTGGACCAAGAACAGCCAACCACCTCCGCCGGCGCTAGTGGACAGGAGGCCCCCGCACAACAGCAGCCCACCAGACCCCCACCTCCTACAGGAGAAGAACCACCCCGCAAGAGGGCCCTGAGATCTCGCAAGAAGACAGAGTAGGATGTCAAGACCCCCGCCAGCAAAGGATACCACCTGATGTCATCCCACTGTCCCACATTGTCACCCTGTCCATCCTTGAACTGCCCATGCTCCATCTCTCCACAGGCCTCTGGACAATGCACCTGTGTGACTGTTACTCTGGACTCTGCCATGGACATTCCTTCACCATAGCCCCCACCCACTTGAAACCACCCATCCCATTTTGAGCACTGAAATAAACACCTATTTTGCACAAAACTATCTGGAGTCTGGCTGTGATTTCAAAATTTTGTAATTGACATGACAGTGCAAATATGTCCTTGTACATAGTGAAGTCAACAAACAGCTGCCACAAAGCTGTAGTCCATGGGGAAACGAAGCACAGGACTCGTAGTGGGGACCCCAGATCTGAAATAGGGAGGGAAAAGCCACAACTCAGTCATCATACACTGGGGCAAATAGACAGGCAGCAGAGATGCAGGAGAGTAGTTCACATTTACTAAATTATGTTTGAATTGTTACCTGTGTCCTATTGGAAGTACTGTTCAATGATTCTGTCCCTGTTGTCTGTTTCAGCCCCGTCGTCTTCCTCCTCGTCACTCTCCACAGGTTCCACCGCTGCCACAACACCACCGTCTCGACCATCCTCCTGCAGGAAAGGCACCTGGCGGCGCAAAGCCAGGTTGTGAAGCATGCAGCAGGCCACGATGATGTGACACACCTTCTTAGGTGAGTACATTAGGGATCCACCGGTCATATGCAGGCACCTAAACCTGGCCTTTAGGAGGCCAAAGGTGCGTTCGATCACCCTCCTAGTACGCCCATGGGCCTCATTGTACCGTTCCTCTGCCCTGGTCCGGGGATTCCTTACTGGGGTCAGTAGCCACGACAGGTTGGGGTACCCAGAGTCCCCCAATAGCCATACACGGTGTCTCTCTAGCTGTTCCATCACGTAAGGGATGCTGCTATTCCTCAGGATGTAGGCGTCATGCACTGACCCTGGGAATTTGGCATTTACATGCGAGATGTACTGGTCAGCCAAACACACCACCTGGATGTTCATGGAATGGTAATTTTTTCTGTTCCTGTACACCTGCTCCCTGTCTCTTGGGGGAACCAAAGCCACATGGGTCCCATCAATGGCACCAATGACGTTGGGAATATGTCCAAGGGTGTAGAAATCACCCTTCACTGTAGCCAATTCGCCCACCTCAGGGAAAATGATGTAGCTCCTCACGTATTTCATCAGGGCAGACAACACTCTGGATAACACCTTCGAAAACATGGGCTGAGACATCCCAGAAGCAATTCCCACTGTTGTCTGAAATGACCCACTTGCCAAGAAATGGAGTACTGACAGGACCTGCACCAGAGGGGGAATCCCTGTGGGTTGGCGGATGGGGGACATCAGGTCGGGCTCCAGCTGGGCACACAGTTCATGGATAGTGGCACGGTCAAGACGGTAGGTCAGGATAATGTGGCGTTCTTCCATTGTCGACAGGTCCACCAGCGGTCGGTACACGGGAGGATTCATCCGTCTCCTCGCCAAACCCAGCGGACGGTGCCTAGGAAGGACAACATGGAGCACACAGTCAAGCAACCCACAGGTACGTACTCACAGCTAGCACAGTAAACGATTCTCTATGCAGTGAATGGCGTGTCTGAGTGGCTATGCAAGGCCTAGGCCTGTGTGACGCAGTTGAAATTGAGCCATGTGGACCCTCGAAATGGCGGCTGCCTGACCTGTGAAGTGTGACAATGGGATGTGAGGTCAATGCGCTGGCGTGGCACACCGCGGCGGTCAGCAGGTCGAAGACCGCGGCGCGAAGCCGCATTGGTTAACATTGAAGCCTATGGGTTTCAGGAGCCAATGGCGAAGGGCGCCGGCGGTGGCGGTACGCACCGCCGCGGTACGCACCGCCGCGGTACGCACCGCCGCAGACGTGACCGCCATTTTCTATCTACTTATCCACTTGCGACTTGAACTTTCACAGGAGAGGACCTATACTGCAAGTGTTGCTGTGACCTCGGTCTGGAAGGGACAATGGCTGCTGCGACTGGGGAAAGGGCCCCTGCCTTCACTGGAGAGGAGTTGGAGAAACTTGTGGATGGGGTCCTCCCCCAGTATGCGCTACTCTACGGTCCTCCAGACCAACAAGTGAGTTTAATTCAATATGGATTTGGGGCCACTGGCTGGCTTGGGGGCCTGGCGGGGGGCCTGGCGGGGATGGGGGGGCATGTTGGGCCTGGCGGGGGCATGGCGGGGGGCCTGGCGGGGATGGGGGGCATGTTGGGGCTGGCGGGGGCATGGCGGGGGGCCTGGCGGGGATGGGGGGCATGTTGGGGCTGGCGGGGGGCCTGGCGGGGATGGGGGGCATGTTGGGGCTGGCGGGGGGCCTGGCGGGGGGCCTGGCGGGGATGGGGGGCATGTTGGGGCTGGCGGGGGGCCTGGCGGGGATGGGGGGCATGTTGGGGCTGGCGGGGGGCATGGCGGGGGGCCTGGCGGGGATGGGGGGCATGTTGGGGCTGGCGGGGGGCCTGGCGGGGATGGGGGGCATGTTGGGGCTGGCGGGGGGCATGGCGGGGGCCTGGCGGGGATGGGGGGGCATGTTGGGCCTGGCGGGGGGCATGGCGGGGGGCCTGGCGGGGATGGGGGGCATGTTGGGGCTGGCGGGGGGCCTGGCGGGGATGGGGGGCATGTTGGGGCTGGCGGGGGGCCTGGCGGGGGGCCTGGCGGGGATGGGGGGCATGTTGGGGCTGGCGGGGGGCCTGGCGGGGATGGGGGGCATGTTGGGGCTGGCGGGGGGCCTGGCGGGGATGGGGGGCATGTTGGGGCTGGCGGGGGGCATGGCGGGGGGCATGGCGGGGGGCCTGGCGGGGATGGGGGGCATGTTGGGGCTGGCGGGGGGCCTGGCGGGGATGGGGGGCATGTTGGGGCTGGCGGGGGGCATGGCGGGGGGCCTGGCGGGGATGGGGGGGCATGTTGGGCCTGGCGGGGGGCATGGCGGGGGGCCTGGCGGGGATGGGGGGCATGTTGGGGCTGGCGGGGGGCCTGGCGGGGGGCCTGGCGGGGATGGGGGGCATGTTGGGGCTGGCGGGGGGCCTGGCGGGGATGGGGGGCATGTTGGGGCTGGCGGGGGGCCTGGCGGGGGGCCTGGCGGGGATGGGGGGCATGTTGGGGCTGGCGGGGGGCATGGCGGGGGGCATGGCGGGGGGCCTGGCGGGGATGGGGGGCGTTGGGCCACTGGCAACGAAAATGCAGACAAACTTGAACGTGGTATTTCTCCCTCCCTGTACGTGTCACATAGGTCCGCGCCCATGAGAAGATCGGGATTTGGCGTGCCATCGCCAAGGAAGTCCGGACCCTGGGGGTCCACCATCGACGGGGCACCCACTGCCGCAAGAGGTGGGAGGACATCCGCCGCGGGACCAAGAAGACCGCTGAGTCTCTGCTGGGGATGGCCTCCCAACGTAGGCGGGGTGCCTGCCGTCAACTGACCCCCCTGATGTTCCGGATCCTGGCGGTGGCCTACCCTGATTTGGATGGGCGCGTGAGGGCAGCACAGCAGACACAAGGGGGTGAGTCCAAGCATTATCTACTCTGTTGTCGCGCAGTGGAGGTGTCTGGGTGGGGGAGGAGGGCTGTGGGTCCCCCTAGGCCAGGGCGATATCTGTAGGCTGGGCACCCCCGTAAGCCCCTGTGTCCCCAGCCACCACCCTCAGTAGTGTGTCAGTACAGCCATCCCTGGGCCGTGTCATCCATGGGTGCAGTTGTCAACTCTAGGCGTGTAGGGCATGTTCCACGGAATGCGTAGCGGACCCCAAGTGCGCAACTTAGTGCAGGGGGCATCTGTGTCTGTCATGTCCGCTAACTGTACCGGAGATCCATGTACTCAATATCCCTTTATTTCTCTCTCCCCCCCCCTTTTTGTTTGTCTTTCTGTGCTTGTGTGCATCAGCATCATCAGGCGGAGGAGAAGTGGCATCGGGGCAGGAGGGAGCTGCATCTCACATGGCCCAGGAGGGCCATGCCACAGAGTCTGACTGGACCAGTGAGACGGAGGGCGAGGGGAGCTCCACGACGGGGACGACTGGACCCTGCAGCGACACGGACACGTCCTCGGAAGGGAGCTCCCTTGCGGGGGTGGCACCATCCGTGCCCCCCGCCATTACAGGTACAGCCGCCACCCAGCGCACCATCTCCGCCCTCCTAGCAGCCCCTCAGCGTTCGCCCCGTGCCCGCTCTGCCAGGAAGCCGGGCATCTCCTTCGCCCCAGGCACCTCAGGCCCTGCCCCTGTTACCCCCGCTGCCCTCAGTGCGGAGCTCATTGACCTCGTGAGGACGCTCATTGTTGGGCAGACTACCCTTTTGAATGCCATCCAGGGGGTGGAGAGGGAGGTTCATCGCAGCAATGCGTACCTGGAGGGCATTCATTCGGGTCAGGCTGCCCATCAGCGATCGTTCCAGGCTCTGGCCTCAGCACTGACGGCAGCCATTGTCGCTGTCTCCTGCCTCCCTCTACTAACTCCCTCCTCCCAGTCTCCTGTTCCTCTGCCTGTCCCACCCACACCATCAGACCAGCCTGCACACACCTCAACACCCAAGAGAAGCTCATCCAAACATAAGCACCACAGATCACGCAGACATTCACACACGCAACATTCCGATGCAGACATGCCAACAGTCACTACCACCTCTGTGACCCCCACCTCCTCGTATCCCTCCTCCCTCCCTGTGACGTCTACACTCACACCTCCATTCACCTCACCATCAGCCATTGTTTCCATCACCAGCACACCCTCCAGTCCAGTCTGCACACGTGCAGTCACCACCCCCACTGCCATTTACACGTCCCCTGTGTCCTCTCCCACTGTGTCTGTCACCCCCTCTTCGACACCACACAAACGCAGCCACCCACCCACCCAACAGCCATCCACCTCACGACAGCCTATCCCTCCTGCACCTGCACCCAAAGACAGCAAACGTGACTCACCTACAACCACATCCTCTCCCTCCACTCCCATTCCCACTGTACCTACCACTCTCCATTGTCCCAAGAAACTCTTCCTCGCCACTGCTAACTTCTTTCCTGACCCTGAGCCCCCCCCTCCTTCTCGTCGGGGTAAGAAGAGCACCTCAGCCACCACCAGCCCTGCAGCCCCCTTGACAAGGGTGCAGGGGTATTGGAGCCCACCAGCCCGCATGTCTGGATCTTCGCCCAGCAGCAAGGGGACAGCCAGCCCACCCCCTGGGAAGAGGAGCAGAAGGCGGAAGGGGCGCCGCAGGAGCCCGGCTTCTACATCCCCCCCGGACACCACCCAGACACAGTCACCAGCCACAGCTCCAAAGGGAGGAAAGGGCCACAGACTCCCGACTAAGGAGGGCAAGGGCAGCAAGTCGGAGAGGTCAGGCTGCAGGCCTGCTGCCCAGGAGGAGCACACCACCCCCATAGCCGCTGGCCAGGGAGGACCCAGCCCAGCTGGCCAGGAGGGCCCCACCACCCACAGCCCAGGTGGGCATTGAAGGAGCACCATCCCCGCTGCCCAGGAGGGCACCACCAGGCAATGAACAGTTGGCCATAGACCGGCCGCCGTCTCAAGAACCGCTGAACTGGGCCCGCCGTCTCAAGCACCGCTGAACTGGGCCCCGCCGTCTCAAGAACCGCTGAACTGGGCCCGCCGTCTCTAGCACCGCTGAACTGGGCCCCGCCGTCTCAAGCACCGCTGAACTGGGCCCCGCCGTCTCAAGCACCGCTGAACTGGGCCCCGCCGTCTCAAGAACCGCTGAACTGGGCCCCGCCGTCTCAAGCACCGCTGAACTGGGCCCCGCCGTCTCAAGCACCGCTGAACTGGGCCCCGCCGTCTCAAGCACCGCTGAACTGGGCCCGCCGTCTCAAGCACCGCTGAACTGGGCCCCGCCGTCTCCAGCACCGCTCCGCTGGGGACCGCCGTCTCAAGAACCGCTGAACTGGGCCCCGCCGTCTCCAGCACAGCTCCGCTGGGGACCGCCGTCTCAAGAACCGCTGAACTGGGCCCCGCCGTCTCAAGCACCGCTGAACTGGGCCCCGCCGTCTCAAGAACCGCTGAACTGGGCCCCGCCGTCTCAAGAACCGCTGAACTGGGCCCGCCGTCTCAAGCACCGCTGAACTGGGCCCCGCCGTCTCAAGCACCGCTGAACTGGGCCCCGCCGTCTCAAGCACCGCTGAACTGGGCCCCGCCGTCTCAAGAACCGCTGAACTGGGCCCCGCCGTCTCAAGAACCGCTGAACTGGGCCCGCCGTCTCAAGCACCGCTGAACTGGGCCCCGCCGTCTCAAGCACCACTGAACTGGGCCCCGCCGTCTCCAGCACCGCTCAGCTGGGGACCGCCGTCTCAAGAACCGCTGAACTGGGCCCGCCGTCTCCAGCACAGCTCCGCTGGGGACCGCCGTCTCAAGAACCGCTGAACTGGGCCCCGCCGTCTCCAGCACAGCTCCGCTGGGGACCGCCGTCTCAAGAACCGCTGAACTGGGCCCCGCCGTCTCAAGCACCGCTGAACTGGGCCCCGCCGTCTCAAGAACCGCTGAACTGGGCCCCGCCGTCTCAAGAACCGCTGAACTGGGCCCGCCGTCTCAAGCACCGCTGAACTGGGCCCCGCCGTCTCAAGCACCGCTGAACTGGGCCCCGCCGTCTCAAGCACCGCTGAACTGGGCCCCGCCGTCTCAAGCACCGCTGAACTGGGCCCCGCCGTCTCAAGAACCGCTGAACTAGGCCCCGCCGTCTCAAGAACCGCTGAACTGGGCCCGCCGTCTCAAGCACCGCTGAACTGGGCCCCGCCGTCTCAAGCACCGCTGAACTGGGCCCCGCCGTCTCCAGCACCGCTCCGCTGGGGACCGCCGTCTCAAGAACCGCTGAACTGGGCCCTTCAAGGCAAGACCCGCTGAACTGGGCCCTTCAAGGCAAGACCCGCTGAACTGGGCCCTTCAAGGCAAGAAGCGCTGAACTGGGCCCTTCAAGGCAAGAAGCGCTGAACTGGGCCCTTCAAGGCAAGAACCGCTGGCCCTTTGGCAGACGTGGCAGGGCAGGATCTGTCTCGGGCAGGGCTGCAGGATGTCCTCTGGCCAACATGCCTCCTCCAGTGGCAGTGGAGTCTGTTATGGACTGTTTGGACTGTGGCTTTGCTCTCCCCAGGATGGCCCAGTGGGCAGGCCACCCACTGTATGGACTGTATGGACTGTGGCTTTGCTCTCCCCAGGATGGCCCAGTGGGCAGGCCACCCACTGTATGGACTGTATGGACTGTGGCTTTGCTCTCCCCAGGATGGCCCAGTGGGCAGGCCACCCACTGTATGGACTGTATGGACTGTGGCTTTGCTCTCCCCAGGATGGCCCAGTGGGCAGGCCACCCACTGTATGGACTGTATGGACCACCCACTGTATGGAATGTATGGACTGTGGCTTTGCTCTCCCCAGGATGGGCCAGTGGTCATGGAGTCCCCTCGTGGATCTGGCGTCTTGTACTCAAGTGGCTGAGGTGCCCCCCCTTCCCTTCCCCCTGAGGTGCCTGTCCTATTTTCTTTCTGATGCCCCTGCAGTGTTCTCTCCGTGGAGTTCTTGTCGTGGGACTGGGCCTTGCCCCTTTGCACAGGACCCCTGTGGTCCACGGACAGTGGTTGGACTACATTTAGTAGCTGTATATATTTTGTACATAGTTTATTTATTTATTGGGATTACTGGTGTCCATATTTCAATATATCTGCCCGTTTATGATCTCTTCTTTTGGTCTTTGCATTATTTCGGAGGGGGGGGTTTGTGGGTTGTGACAGTGATCTGTGGGAATGCATTGATGTGTGTGTTGTAGTGGGTGTGGGTGGGTGGGTGTGTGCCGGTACTCTTTTCCCTCCCCTGTGTCGTAGGTGCAGTACTCACCGATGTCTTCCGCGCCGCCGGGCGTGCTCCTGGTACAGGAGCAGGTATAGGAGTGCGGGGATGACCTGCAACTCGGGTTCCATACTGCCGGAATCTCGCGTGGAGTGCGTAGAGGTGAGCGTTTTCCCGTCCGTAGTCTGTTTCCGCCGTGTTTTTATCGGCGGTGCTCAGGCCCCGGAAAAGGTGGCGGATTGGTGGGTCGTGATAGGGTGGGCGGTACATTGTCTGCCGCCTGGCTGTTGGCGGGGACCGCCGCGCTGTTTGTTTGTTCCGCCGTGGCGGGCGGAGTGTTAATGCGGCGGGCTGTGTTGGCGGTTCCCGCCAGGGTCAGAATTGCATATTTTGGACCGCCGGCCTGTTGGCGGGTTGGCCGCCGCATTATCACCGACCGCCAGGGTCAGAATGAGGGCCTCAGTCTCTCACCATTGACCCGGATCTTCAGCTACAGGATGGGCTTTGCCTCCTGCCCCACCTGGACACTCCTGCGTGGTCTGGACTCTGTCCCTTTTTTTTTGCAGGTCCTCCCTGCCTGTAATCTGCCCATGGGTTCCAACAGTCGGGTGCTGTTTCTGCATTCTCTAAGCACAACGTCCCCATGTTAACCTATGGGAAAACCTGGTAACTTACCTTTCTGCACCTGGCCGCTGAGATCCTCTAGGTACTTACCTTTTGTGGTTCCGCTCTTCCCCAGGCCTTGTCCAACTACTCCATATACTCTGGTTGGGAACACATTTTCGCATTCCATTTTTTTAGTACATGGTTTGGCCCCCTATTGTTAATTTATGCCTTTCCTGAGTACTTACCTGTGTATATCTTGTGTGTTCATATCTTCTGAGGGTGGTATACCAGTGGTAGACTAGTCTAGTCTAGTGTGCCTATAATAAAGTACCTTTATTTTTTAAACACTGTGTGGTTCTTTCATGTGTGTAAGTGCTGTGTGACTACAGAGGTATTGCACGAGCCTTGTATGTCTCCAAGCCTTGGGTACTTACACCTTACATCAGGTCCAGTTATCCCTTATTAGTGAAATGTAGTAGTGTTCTAGCAGCTTAGGCTGATAGAGGTAGCTATACAGAGCAGCTTAGGCTGAACTAGGAGACATGCAAAGCTCACGCAATACCACTTATAGTTACACAGTACTTATACACAAGTCAAGACAATACTCAGTGTTACCAAAAATAAAGGTAGTTTATTTGGGTGACACAAGGTCACAAATATATCCTTCTGGAGGTAAGTATTATATACAATATATACACTAGACACCAAAATAAGGTAAGTAATTAGACATAGGATAGTGCAAACAATCGGAAATGCTATAGAATGCAATGCGAGAAAATAGGTCTAGGGGCAACACAAACCATATCCTAAGAAAGTGGAATGTGAATCACGAATTCCCCCCCTAGAGAAGAGTAGTGTATAGAGAATCGCTGGGAGAGTAAGAATACAGTAAAGGTAAGTAAAGTACCCCACCCCAGAGCCCAGAAAAGCAGAAGTAAAGTACTGCAAGTTTCCTTAGGACACACTACAAGTTGTGATTAGAGTTATTGCAAGAACCAAGCAAGACTGCAAACAACAAATGGTGGATGCCTGGACCTGCAAATGAAGGAGACCAAGTCCAGAAGTCGAAAGAAGTTCCAGAAAGGACAGGAGCCCCTGCCAACCCAGAAGAGGGTGCAAAAGAAGAGTCCCCGGTTGGACAAAGACTGCAGAAATGCACCCAAGGAAGAAGTCAGCGGGTTCCTGCATGATGCACTGGATGTCCCATGAAGAGAAGTTGGATGCAGGAGAGTTTTGGCGCTGGATTCCTCCAACAAGCCTTGGTTCCGACAAAGTCGCATTTTGCGTCAAAGTGGAGCTATCTGGACCCAGGAGGGACCAGGGGGCCTCAACTCTGTGTGAGGCGGAAGAGGGGGGCTCTCAGCACTTTAGAGAGCCCTCGGAACACCAGATAGCACGCACGGGAGTCCCAGTACACGGGGACAAAGGAGGTGCAAAATGCGGTTGGTGCAGCACTACAAGGGAAGGTCCACCGCCGCCAGAGGACAACTCAGCCAGTTGAGCGTTGCAGGATAGAGTGCTGGGGAGCAACTTAGAAGGTGCCTGCTTGAGCAGGGGAGTAACTCCGTCACTCCACTGGAGATTTCTTTGGTCCTTCTGGTGCATGGTGAAGACAAGGAGTCCCCAGAGCGTGCACACCGTGGAGACTGTTGCCGTTGCTGGCTGGAGCTGATGTTGCAGAGGAAAAGTAGCCCTTCTGGATACTTTGTTGCTGTTACAACGGTTCCTGGAGCAGTTTGCGGTTGATCCAATGTCAGAGGATGAAGTAGTATTTGCAGAGGATTGCTGCTGGAAACTTGCAAGTAGAATCTGAAGAGAACCCACAGGAGAGACCCTAAATAGCCCTGAGAGGGGGATTAGCTACCTTATCAGGTTTGGACCTATCAGCAGGGGTTTCTGACATCACCTGCTGGCACTGGCCACTCAGAGGCGTCCAGAGTGTCCCCAAACCTTGGAAAACAAGATGGCTGAAGTCTGGGACACACTGGAGGAGCTCTGGGCACCACCCCTTGGGTGGTGATGGACAGGGGAGTGGTCACTCTCCTTTCCTTTGTCGAGTTTCGCGCCAGAGCAGGGACTGGGGCTCCCTGAACCGGTGTAGACTGGCTTAAGCAGGGAGGGCACCATCTGTGCCCTTCAAAGCATTTCCAGAGGCTGGGGAGGCTACCCCTCCACAGCCTGTTACACCTATTTTCAAAGGGAGAGGGTGTAACACCCTGCTCTCAGAGGAAATTCTTTGTTCTGCCTTCCTGGAACTGGGCTGCCCAGACCCCAGGAGGGCAGAACCCTGTCTGTGAGGTGGCAGCAGCTGTAACTGCCGTGCAAGCCTCAGAGAGCTGGTTTGGCAGTACTGGGGGTCCATGGTGGAGCCCCCACAATGCATGGAATTGGCTCCCCAATACCAGATTTGGAATGGGGGACAATTCCATGATCCTAGACACCTTTCATGTCCATATTCAGGGTTACCAATGTGAAGCTACATATAGGTATTGACCTACATATAGTGCACGCGTATAATGGTGTCCCCGCACTAACAAAGTCCCGGGAATGGGCCCTGAACTATATGGGGGTACCTTTTCTAGTGGAAGGGTGCCCTCACTCTTAGTAACTTTGCACCTAACCTTCAGCAAGTGAAGGTTAGACATATAGGTGACTTATAAAGTACTCAAGTGCAGTGAAAATGGCTGTGAAATACCGTGTGCACTATTTCACACAGGCTGCAATGGCAGGACTGTGGAAGGGTTTGTGTGAGCTCCCTATGGGTGGCAAAAGAAATGCTGCAGCCCATAAGGATCTCCTGGAACCCCAATGCCCTGGGCACCTAGGTACCATATACTAGGGACTTAAAAGGGGGATCCAGTGTGCCAATTGAAATTGGTAAATGAAGTCACTAGCCTATAGTGACACATTTAAAAGCAGAGAGAGCATAAGCACTGAGGTTCTGGTTAGCAGAGCCTCAGTGACACAGTTAGGCACCACACAGGTGTACACATTAGGCCACAAACTATGAGCACTGAGGTCCTGGCTAGCAGGATCTCAGTGAGACAGGCAAAACATACTGACATATGGGTTTTTATCTATGAGCAATGGGGTCCTGGCTAGCAGGATCCTAGTGAAAAAGTAAAAACACACTGACGAACACTCACAAACAGGCCAAAGGTGGGGGTAACCATGCTAGAAAGAGGCTACTTTCTCACAGCCTGGCTTCTAGACACTGCCTACACCTCACTAATAGGGGATACCTGGACCTGGTATAAGGTCTAACACCATAGGTGTCAATCACACACTGGGCCAGCTTCCTACAGGCACACAGTACGTCACACTGATCAATAAAATACAGAACAGCAGCTAACCAGCGATGAAAGTTTGAAAAGTAAAAAAAGAATCATCTGGGACAAGTGAAAACCAAGCACCAGCCAGAGCAGACATGCTGCAGGTAGTTTATAACCAAGTGGCAAGTTGGGATGCGGTCAGAATCCTTAAGTGTATTTACATGTGGAACACAATCTGATACAGATTAGAAATGACTGAGTTGTGAAATGCAGATAAACTGAATATTTATTCACACCAATCTACCATTAGCTCTCACAGGAAATTTAAAAATGATGCTACAAAGGCAAACATCAAAGATGGTATAAAATCACAAAAACCTGAATGAAATGTTCAAGTTACTTTCAGTCTGGCCGGGACCTGGACAGCCTGTGAATGACTGGATCTGAGCCTGTATCTGGTCCTTGGCAGCCAGTGACTGACGGGGCCCTGTCCTGTGACTGTGAGGGCTTCCTCCACGGGCTCTATCAGTTCTCCCAGGGAGGCCCTGGCTGTGATTGGTGGATCCTGGAAGACTCAGGAATGTGTTCATGGAGTCCTGCAGGTCCAGCAACCCCCCAGCAGACACAGAAGGAGATGTTTGTTCCAGCTAGAGACTGACAGTTCAGGGGAATGATGGGAAGACAGAAGCAGTTTGAGAACTTCGAAGCACACTGGGATCAGTCACCTGCAACATCTTCAAGTTCAAAGTCATCTGAAAAAAATCAACAAGGAGATCAGAAAAAAGGGAATCAGGAAATCTGTGAAAAAAGCTTTGTTTTCTACATAAGATGAAAACCAGTTCCTCACACTACTCACAAATATCAACCGAGGGGCTACAGCAGCCTCCATCATCAGACCTTTCATCTCCGAGAATAACAGAACAGCCTCAAAGATTAACTTCACCTTATTGACAGGAGGGGCCATGATTCACAAAAGGCAGAGCCTCGACTGGATCATAATGTCCCTCCCTCTCTCAGCAGTGGTAACGAACAAAAAACTTACCTTCTGTAACGCACTATCTAGCTGCAGATTCCTTGCCTTGGAATTTCCCCAGCATCAGACTGGATCGGGAAGATTTTTGCTTGAGCGGTATGTGGGAAAGTACCCTCTTTTTGGCATGGTTACCCCTACTTTTTGCCTGCTGTTAGTGTGTTTTGACCGTATTCACTGGGATCCTGCTAACCAGGACCCCAGTGACTGTGCTCTCGCCATCTACATTTGGTTGTCAAGGACACTGCACACCCCACAATAGGCATACTGGTGCCCCCATTACTCCCTAGAATATGGTACTTGGGTACCCAGTGCATTAGGGCACCAGGGGTTCCCATGGGCTGCAGCATGTATTGTGCCACCCATGGGAGCCCATGCAAAGACTTCTGCAGGCCTCCCATTGCACCCTTTCACAAAAGGACACTGCACAAGGTCACTTTAAGTCACCCCTGTGGAAGGCCATCCTATTCCAGAGGGCAGGTACCTGAGTGTGAGGGCACCCCTGCATGAGCAGAGGTGCCCCCACGAACTCCAGCTCCATTACACTAGACTTCATAAGTGCTGAGAAGCCATTTTACTCCTGTACTGGACACAAGTCACTACCTATGGTCCAGCTACATAATAACTCCGAACCTGGGCATGTTTGGTATCAAACATGTCAGAATCATACCCTAATACTATTGCCAGTATTGGTTGTACGATTAAATGCACTCTAGGGGCTCCCTAGAGGACTCCCCAGTATTGTTCCTACCAGTCTTCTAGGATTTTGCAAGCAGCCCCCGCTGCTGCCACCCTCCTCAATGGGTTTCTGCCCTCCTGCTGCTTATCCAGCTCAAGCAGAGGAGGACATAACAAATGATTTCCTATCGGAGAGGGAGGCAACACCCTCTCCCCATAGAAATAGGTATGACATGGCTTGGGAGGGGTAGCTACTAAGCCACCCGTATGCTGGGAGGGCACATTTGGTGCCCTTCTTGCATAAACCAACTTGCACCAGTCCAGGCACACCCAGTCCCAGCTCTGGTGCGAATCTGGACAAAGGAAAGGGGAGTGACCACTCCCCTGTCAACACCACCCTAGGGGTGGTGCCCAGAGCTCCTCCAGGTGGCCACTTGGTTCTGCCATATTGAATCCAAGATATGCAGAGGCCCCTGGGAGCATCTAAGTGGCCAGGTCAGGCAGGTGATGTCACAGCCCCCTCCTAATAGGTAGTCAACTTGCAGGTGACCAAACCCCCTTTAAGGGCTATTTAGGGTCTCCCTCTTGGGTGGGTCCTCAGAGTCGAAGTGCAAGATTCCAGCAGGACTCCTCTGCATTGTTTACTTCATCTTCTGGTCACTGGAACTGCATCTGGACTCTTCAGGAACCAACAATCTGCAACTTCAGCATCAACTCCGCACTGCAACATTGCTTCTCTGGCTCCTTTCAGCAACTACAACATTTCCCTGGTTGTGCATCCTCTGAGGGCAGCGAGTCTTCAGCCTGCACAAGAATTAGGAAGGAAACTCCCTTGGAGTGAAGGATTTGCTCCCCTGCATCCGCAGGCACCAACTGGAACAAAGACCAGCTGTGTTTATCTGCTCTCCTCTGGAACTGTGTGGATCCTGCATCACAGGTGGTGGTCTAGAGTGGTCCGCTAGGGCCTCTCTACCAGCTGTCCAACTTGGGAGAATGTTAGCCCTTGCCTCTCCTTGCAAAACAGTACCCCTGTGCACCGCGATTGTTGTAGCTACCAAGGGTTGTTTGCTCCTTTGCTCCTCCTCCAAGGTATCTTCAGGCTCTGTGTAGCCCCGGCCCCTAGCACTTCTTCCTGCAACGCACAGCCTCCTGCTTTCTGCTCCAGAACGTGGGACACTCCTCCAGGTGTGCTGAGTGGGCCTCACGGCGACTCCTGTACCTGCAGCCAGTGGGTTGTACGCGGGGGGTTTGGCCTCTTCTTGTAACTCTTCCAGCTGCTGAGGTCACCCAAGACTACCCTCCATGAGTTGAGTCCTCCTTGCTGGTTCTCTTCAGCCTTGCAAGCCTTCTTCTCCAACTCTTGCATTTGTAAAGGATTGTGGTGGGTTTCCAGCACCACTGACCGACTGCATCTCGACCGCCGACATGGGACATCACTGGCATCACTTCTGGGACTCCTCTTCGGCTTCCTGTGCTGCTGAAATTCTTCGCCCACTATCGACCTTTTCCTCCGTCCACCGAAGGGTGGGTAGTGGAACTGCCACAACGGGATGCTCCAACTCGAACTGGACTTGGTCCCCTTCCTTTGCAGGGCCTCTTCTGTCAGGATCAACACTTGGTTTCTTCCAGTCTTGGTTGAGTCTTGCACAATCCTTTCCAAAGTCTTCCTGTGGGGTTTGGGGAAAACCAGGTACTTACCTCTCCTCTCTGGTACTCACCCCTTGTGGTTCCTAGTTCCTCCAGCTCCCTTCCACTGATTCCTCTTCCTTGGGTGGGGGACTGCCTTTCACATTCCACTTTTTTAGTATATGGTCCTACACTCCGCTAGGGCCCTCACTATTTGCTGTTGCTTTTACCAATGCCTATTGTTTTCTATGCTATTTACTGATTATTCATGTGTATACAATAGTGTGCTTACTTACCTCCTATTGGAGCATTGCCTATACAGTATTTTAGTATTTGTGTTACAATACTAAAGTACCTTTATTTTTGTAACACTGAGTGTTTTCTTTCATGTGGGAGTACTGTGTGACTACAGTGGTATTGCATGAGCTTTGCATGTTTCCTAGATAAGCCTTGGCTGCTCATCCACAGCTACCTATAGAGAGCCCTGGCTTCCTAGACACTGACTACATTACACGAAGAGGGGATACCTGGGCCTGGTATAAGGTGATAACACCGTCGGTGCCCACCACACACCAGGCCAGCTTCCTACACAGTACCCCACAGTAGGTGGCACTGATCGGTTCTGCGTGGTGTCGTTGGCGTCATTCAAGCTGGAAGTGACATTGTGGCCACTTACATAGGCACCACCTCGGCGCACTGACGTCTGTTACTTTTTCACAACTTTCCACGCAAGAAGCACGGAGCCATTAAGTGTACAAACTAGGGCCCTGAAAGGGAGTATCCTTAGCCCTAGAAATCTATCTGTAAAGCAGGGAGGACAGGTGGGTCGATAAGGAGTCTGCAGCTAGGTGTTGTCTCTACCAGATGAGGTGTTACCAAAGGTAAGTAAATTGTTTCTCTGATAGAGACTTGTAGCCGCAGATTCCATACCTTTGAATAGATACCCAAGCAATACCATTCCTGGTGGTGGGCTGCAGACTAATTTGTTAAAGTAGGAAGTCCTGCAGGTCCGAATGGGTGAAATACCCATCCCTGTGGACCTGACTGTTAGGGCAGTAGTGTTTTGTAAACGTTTGCAGGGATGGCCACGTTGCTGCCTGGCAGATGTCCAGGACTGGGAGTCCATGTGCTAATGCAGTGGTTTCAGCTTTGGCTCTTGTGGGATGAGCCCGCAAATCCTCAGGGGATCGCTTCTTGGTCAGTGCGTAGCCACTGAGAGATGGTTCATTTCTGCACCGCCCAACCTTTCTTCACACTGACATACCCTACCAAGAGTTGGCTGTCCACCTGGAACACTTTTGTGAGGTCAAGGTAGAACAACAATGCTCACTTTGGGTCCTGACAGTGGAGTTGCTCTTCTTCTTTGGAGGGATGTGGAGGAGCAAAGCAAGTTGGCAAGGTGACAGATTGACCCACATGATATGGTGTCACCACTTTCAGAAGGAAAAGGCCTTAGTGTGAAGCCCCAGTTTGTCTGTAAAAACACACAAGTATGGAGGCTTGGATGACAAAGCCTGCAGTTCACTCACCCCCTGGGAAGATGAAATTGTCATGAGAGATGCTGTTTTGAGTGTGAGCAGCCAGAAGGGACAATTGTGTATAGGCTTGAAAGGCGCACACATTAAAAACTAAGAACCAAATTAAGGTCCCACTGAGTCCTGAGTAAAGATGAAGTGGGGAACATATGTACAAGACCTTTAAAGAATCTATTTACAATAGGAAACTGAAAGAGGGCTGCTCAGGCAGCTGTGAGAAGGCAGACAGAACAGAAAGGTAACCCTCCAGGGTACCCAAGCAGAGCCCTGCTGGGCAAGGGTGAGAAGTGGGACGCCTGGCTGCCAGAATGCCATTACGGACTTCAGGAGGAGGATGGAAAGCTGTCAACTGTTGCCGCTCAATCGCAATGCAAGAAGGCAGTGGGTTGATAGGTTAGGGTGGAGAATCCTCCCCTGCGACAGAAGATCCTCCCGAAAGGGCAGCCTGATCACAGGATCAGTGCTCAATTACAGAAGCCTGGGATACCAGACTTTCCATGGCCAGTCCGGAGCCACAAGAATTATGTGGGCCTGGTCATTCCTGATCTTCCTGAGAATTTTGGGCAGGAGTGGAATGGACAGAAAGGCGTACAGGAGGCCTGAGCTCCATTCGAGCTGAAAAACGTCTCTGAGCGATATCTGCCTTGGAAACTGACATTGCTCACTCTTGGCAGAGGCAAACAGATCTACCCAAGGCTCTCCCCGCTGCAGAAAAAGACCTTGCGCGACCTCCGGATGGAAGCGCCATTTGTGATCTGCTAGGCAGTGACAGCTAAGTTTGTCCACTCTGGTGTTCTGGCAGCCCGCCAGATAATGAACCACCCAGTATCTGCCCTGCTGTTCCAGCCCTGTCCAGAGACACAGGGCCTCTTGACAAAGGGTCCACGACCCCACCCTGCCATGTTTGCTGCAGTACCACATGGCGGTGGTGTTGTCCATGAACACCTGCCCTAGCCTTCTCTTGATGTAGGGTAGAAAGACTTTCAATGCTAGTCGGATCGCCACGAGTTCCAGCACTGGGCTGGGCAGGAGGGCAGAACCCTGTCTGTGAGGTGGCAGCAGCTGTAGCTGCAGTGCAAGCCTCAGAGAGCCGGTTTGGCAGTACTGGGGGTCCATAGTGGAGTCTCCAGGATTTAGGAACTGGCTCCCCAATACCAGATTTGGAATACGGGACAATTCCATGATCTTAGACATGTTACATGGCCATATTCGGAGTTACCATTGTAAAGCTACATCTAGGTATTGACCTATATGTAGTGCACGCGTGTAATGGCGTCCCCGCACTCACAAATTCCGGGGAAATGGCCTTGAACTATTTGAGGGCACCTTTGCTAGTGCCAGGGTGCCCTCACACTTAGTAACTCTGCACCTAACCTTCAGCAAATGAAGGTTAGACATATAGGTGACTTATAAGTTACTTGAGTGCAGTGAAAATGGCTGTGAAATAGCGTGTGCGTTATTTCACTCAGGCTGCAGTGGCAGTCCTGTCTATGGGTTTGTCTGAGCTCCTTATGGGTGGCAAAATAAATGCTGCAGACCATATGGATCTCTTCATACCCCAATGCCCTGGGTACCGAGGTATCATATACTAGGGACTTATAAGGGTGGGTCCAGTGTGCCAACTGAAATTGGTAAATGTAGGCACTGGCCTACAGTGACAAATTTAAAAGCAGAGAGAGCATGAGCACTGAGGTTCTGATTAGCAGAGCCTCAGTGACACAGTTAGGCACCACACAGGCATACACATTCAGGCCACAAACTATGAGCACTGGGGTCCTGACTAGCAGGATCCCAGGTAGACAGTAAAAACACACTGACACACACTCACAAACAGGCCAAAAGTGGGGGGTAACCATGCTAGAAAGAGGCTACTTTCCTACAGGGGCCAAACCATATAATAAAAAAGTGGAATAGAGAATGGGTCCCCCATCAGAGGATATGGAGTGGTTAGCCAAGAACTGGGAGAGCGTGGTACCCCAAGAAGTAAGAATCTAGAAGAGTCCTATCGACCAGGAGAGCTGAAGTAAGTTACCTGGTCGACCCATAGGCTAACAAGAGGATTCGTAAATGGAGTATTGCAAAAGCAGGACCAGGTCGATGGAACCCAATGCTGGATTCCAGAAGAAAAGGACCTGTGAAAGGAAGGGACAGAGTCCAGACAAAGCATGAGTGTCCAGGTGGGGCAGGAGGCAATGCCCACCCTTCTGAGGGTGAAGATACGGTCAACAGTGATGAAGGAAGTCTAGCTGCGGGGTCCAGGAGCTGCAGAGGAGTCCCTGAAGTCACCTAGGAGCTGTCCCTAATCAGTCGCCGAATTGCAGACGGGTCAGTGGTCAGGATGGCCACCAACAAGCACATGCAAATGCAACTGGAACTATGGAGGATTTGCAGAGCTGAAGAGGACCAGCAAGGTCCTGGGGACTCGACCCTTAGAGGGAGTCTGGGCTGACCCTCAGAAGACAGAAGAGCCAGCAGAAGCAGTTGGAGCCCCCGCGAGCGGCCCACTGGCAGCAGGCACAGCAAGTAGCAGGAGGCCCAGTCAGCACACCTGGAGAGGAGTCCCACGTGGCTGGAACAGCAGAGGTAGAGTGCTGGGGCGCGGGCTATTTGGAGTCTAAAGATCCCTCTGGACAGGAGTTAACAAACCTTGATTGGTGCAGCAATTGGCGGTGCCCAGGGATTTTGTCCCAGTGGCAGAGGCAAGGGCTCACCGTCTTCCACATTGGAAAGAAGGCAGAGAGGACCCAGAGGACCCCCTCAGAACCTGTGTTGGAGAATCTTCACAGATCCTGAAGACAGAAGATCCTACCAACCAGAGGTCATTGCCTTAGGTGCCTGCGGATGCAGGGGAGTGTCTCCTTCGGTCCAAAGGAGATTCCTTCTTGCTTCCTAGTGCAGTCGAGGTCTTGCCAACCCGAGGTTGCACAGCCTTGGAAATGTTGCAGAATGCTGGCAGGAGCCACTGAAACAATGTTGCAAGGATACGTCTTTTCAGGCTGCGCAGTCTTGTTCGGTCCCTCTGTTGCCCAGCAGTGGTTCCGGAGGCCAGGAGCAGATGTCTTTTGCAGAGGAGACCTAGTGGAGTCTTGCACGATGAAGTGGGGATCCACCCTCAAGGGAGTCCCTAAATAACCCAAAAAAGGGATTTGGTCACTCTGGGATGACCACCTATCAGGAGGGGTCACTGACGTCAGCTACCTGGCCTACCCAGTCAGATGCTCCCAGAGGCATCTACACATCTTGGTTTCAAGACGGCAAAACTAAGTGGCCACCTGGGGGAGCTCTGTGCACCACCCTAGGGGTGGAGCTGGGCAGGGGAGTGGTCACTCCCCTTTCCTTTGTGTTTCACACCAGAGCGGGGAGCAGCGGTCCCTGGACTAGTGCATACCGAACTTTGCGAGGAGGGCACCACATGTGCCCTTCAAAGCAGTCCAGTGGCATGGGGAGGCTACCCCCCCAGCCATGTAACAACTATTTCCAAAGGAGAAAAGGTTGCACCCCTTTCCTACAGGAAATCCTCTGTCTTCCTTCACCTGCTCGAGCTGGTCAAGCAGCAGGAGGGCAGAATCCTGCCTGAGAGGCTGCCAGGAGAGTGGGTCACCTGCAGACCCCGGAAAACTGGCAGGAGCAGAACTGGGGGATCCTCTAAGGAGCCCCCAGAGTGCATGGAATCATGCCACCAATGATGGCATCAGTACTGGGGTATAATGCAGGCATGGTTGATAACAAACATGCCTAGGCTCGGAGATACCATTATATAGCTGGACCACAGGTACCTGTGGCCGGTAAACGGTTAAAATGGCTTCGCTGCACTTACAAAGGCCAGTGCATTGGAGCTGTTGTTTGCGGGGCCACCTCTGTTCATGCAGGGGTGTCCTCACACACAGGGACCTGCACCCTGCCTTCTGGGCTAGGAGGGCCTGCTATAGGGATGACTTAGTGACCAGTAGTGAGAGGGTGCATGCACCCTTTCACGCAGGCTGCAACGGCAGGCCTGCAGACACACTTTGCATGGCCTCCCATGGGTGGCATAATACATGCTGCAGCCCATGGAGAACTCCTGGTGCCCCAATGTACTGGGTACCTAAGTACCATATACTAGGGACTTATATGGGCGCACCAGTGTGGCAACTGTGGGGTGTAAAGGGGACCAAAGCAACCAAATTTAGAGGAGAGAGCACATCACTGGGGTCCTGGTTAGCAGGATCCCAGTGAAAACAGTCTAAGCACACTGACAGCGGGCAAAACGTGGGAGTGACCATGCCAAAGAGTGACTTTCCTACACTCACACACCTCAACCTCTCAGGTGTCTCACACGCGTCACCCTCTCACTGGTCTATCATTCTGCAACCTCCTGAGGTGTCTCTCACGCCTTACTCTCTAAGGGGTCTCACCCCCTCCAGCCCAATCATCCTCTCAGGGGTATCGCCTCCTCCACCCCTCGCAGGGGTCTACCCCCCTCCAGTTCCCCTCCTCCCCTGTCTCACACCCTCTCAGGGGTCTCACCTCCTCCAGCCCCCACCACTCCTGCCACCCTCTCAGGGGTCTCACTTCATCCAGCCCCACCCACCGTCTCAGGGGGTCTCACCTTCTGCAGTCTCCTCAGGGGCCTCACACACGTCGCCCTCTCAGGGGTCTCACATTCTGCAGCCTCCTCAGTTGCCTCACAGACGTCACCATTTCAGGGGTCTCCACCCTTCCACTCCCTTTCTGTGCCTCGCACATCACACCCTCTCAGGGGTCTCACCACCTACTATTCCCCACCGGAGTCCTGCCCACCCTACTCTCAGGGTCTCACCTTCTTCAGCCTCTTCACGTATCTCACACACCTTACCCTCTCAGCGGTCTACCCCCCTCCAGGTCCCATACTCCCGTGCCCCACACCCTCTCAGGGGTCTCACTCCCTCCAGCTCACCCATCCTCTCCGGGGTCTCACGTCCTCTAGCACTCTCAGGGGTCTCATCTCCTCCAGCCCCATCCACCGTCTCGGGGGGTCTCACCTCCTCCAGCCCTATCAGGGGGTCTCCCCTCCTTCACCCCCCCCCCCCCCAGTGCCTCACACACTCTCAGGGGTCTCTCCCCTCATCCAGCCCTCTCAGGGGTCCCACTTCCTCCAGGTCCCGTCCTCCCATGCCTCACACCCTCTCAGAGGTCCCACCGCCTTCGGCCTCCCTCCCCCCATCCTCTCAGGGGTCTCACATTCTGCAGCCTCCTCAGTTGCCTCACAGACGTCACCATTTCAGGGGTCTCCACCCTTCCACTCCCTTTCTGTGCCTCGCACATCACACCCTCTCAGGGGTCTCACCACCTACTGTTCCCCCACCGGTGTCCTGCCCACCCTACTCTCAGGGTCTCACCTTCTTCAGCCTCTTCACGTATCTCACACACCTTACCCACTCAGGGGTGTCACCCCTTCCACTCCCTTGAGGGGCCTCACACATCACATCCTCTCAGGGGTCTTTCGCTCCCTCCAGCCCCTCTACGTGCCTCACGCCCGCTCCGGGCTCTCTCACCTCCTCTGCCTCCCAACCTCTCAGGGGTCTATGACCCGTCCGCCCCCATCACTCTCACCCTCAAGGGTCTCACTTCCGGGGTCTCTCGACTTCCCCAGCCTTCCTCCTGTGCCTCCCACCCTCTCAGTGGTCTCACCCCCTCCTACCCCAACCCCTTCTACCACCCACCCTCCCAGGGGTCTCACCCCCTCAAGCTCTCTCATGGCTCTCCCCTCCTCCAGGCCCCCTCCTCCCGTGCATCACACCCTCTCGGGGGTCTCACCCCCTTCAGCCCACCCACTCTCTCAGGGGCCTCACCTCCTTCAGCCCTCTCAGCGGTCTACCCCCTCCAGGTCCCCCTACTCCCGTGCCCCACACCCTCTCAGGGGTCTCACTCCCTCCAGCTCACCCATCCTCTCAGGGGTCTCACCTCCTCCAGCCCCCACCACTCATGCCATCCTCTCAGGGATCTCACGTCCTCCAGCCCTCTCAGGGGTCTCATCTCCTCCAGCCCTACCCACCGTCTCGGGGGGTCTCACCTCCTCCAGCCCTATCAGGGGGTCTCCCCTCCTTCACCCCCACAGTGCCTCACACACTCTCAGGGGTCTCTCCCCTCATCCAGCCCTCGCCGGGATCCCACTTTCTCCAGGTCCCGTCCTCCCATGCCTCACCCTCTCAGGGGTCTCACCCCCTTCAGCCTCCCCCCCATCCTCTCAGGGGTCTCACCTCCTCCAGGTCCCATCCTCCTGTGCATCACACCCTCTCAGGGGTCTCACCCCCAACCCACCCATCCTCTCAGGGGTCTCACCTACTCCAGCCCCGACCCCTCCTGCCACCCTCTCAGAGGTCTCATCTCCTCCAGCCCCACCCACCCTCTCAGGGGGTCTCACCTCCTTCAGCCCTCTCAGGGGGTCTCCCCTCCTCCAACCCCCAGTGTCTCACACACTCTCAGGGGTCTCTCCCCTGATCCAGCCCTCTCAGGGGTCTCACCTCCTTCAGCCCCCCCCCTCAAGTGCCACACACCCTTTCAGGGGTTTCACCTTCTCAGCCGTCTCAGGGGTCTCACATCCTCTCAAGGGTATCACCACCTCCACCCATCCTCCCCCGTGCCTCACCCCTCTCAGGGGTCTCACCTCCTCAGTCCTCCCAGGGGTCTCAAACTCCAGCCCCCCACCCTCACAGGGGTCTCACCTCCTCCAGCCCCCACCACTTCTGCCACCCTCTCAGAGGTCTCATCTCCTCCAGCCCCACCCATCGTCTCAGGGGGACTCACCTCCTCCACCCCAGTGCCTCACACACTCCCAAGGGTCTCTCCCCTCATCCAGCCCTCTCAGGGGTCTCACCTCCTCCAGCCCCACCCGCCGTCTCAGGGGGTCTCACCCCCTCTCAGGGGTCTCACATCCTCTCAGGGGTCTCACCTCCTCCGGGCCCCTCCAGGGTCTCCCCGCCGCCCTCTTCGTCTGCGTCTGGACACGTGGGCGGCTCCGCCAGGAAGGAAGGTTTGCTGAACTGTCTCACACGTAGCGCCTGGGCCATGTAGTATCCGAGCTGGGCGCTATCTCCGTCGTCACCTCCATCCCTGGATGGGCTCCCGATTCCTGACGCTTCCTCCTCCTCCCTGGTCCCAGAGGCGTGAGGGGTGTCCAGGCCTCCCATGGGGGGGCTCTGGGCCTCAGGCACCGGGAGGGAGACGGTGCTGCCCCCCCTCTGGCTCCAGCACTCCGACAGCAGGGCCCTGAGATGCTGCTCTGACAGGCCTGGGGGGCCCTGGGGGATGAAGGAGAAAGGGTTAGCGCGTGAGACATCCAGGGAGAGCAGAAGCAAAAGAGAGGGAGAGACAGTGGGGGAGACAGAGAGAGGGAGAGAGAGAAAGAGGAGAGACAGAGAGAGGGAGGGAAGGAGACAGGGTTAGGGCGTGAGACATCCAGGGTGAGCAGAAGCAACAGAGAGGGGGGGGAGAGACAGCGAGAGAGAGAGAGAAAGAAAGAGACAGAGGGGGAGAGGGAGATTAGGAGAAAGAGGGTGAGACACAAGGGGAAATAGGGAAGGAGACAGGGCAAGGGACCTTCGAGGAAAACAGAAGCAACAGAGTGACAGAGAGAGAGATATAGAGAGAGAGAGAGAGAGAGGGGGGAGAGAGAGAGAGAGAGAGAGATAGAGAGAGAGAGAGAGACAGAGGGAGAGAGGGAAGGAGACAGGGTTAGGGCGTAAGACATCCAGGGTGAGCAGAAGCAACAGAGAGGGGGGGGAGAGACAGCGAGAGAGAGAGAGAAAGAAAGAGACAGAGGGAGAGAGGGGAGAGACAGAGGGAGAGAGGGGAGAGAGAGATTAGGAGAAAGAGGGTGAGACACATGGGGAAATAGGGAAGGAGACAGGGCAAGGGACCTCAGAGAGAGAGAGACAAAGAGTGAGTGATAGAGAGAGAGATGGGGAGAGACAGAGGGAGAGAGAGCGAGAAGGCGAGACAGAGAGAGAGGGAGAGAGAGAGAGACAGAGAGAGAGGGAGAGAGAGAGAGACAGAGAGAGGGGGAGAGAGAGAGAGAGAGAGAGAGAGAGAGAGAGAGAGAGAGAGAAAGAGAGGTAGAGACAAAGAGTGAGTGATAGAGAGAGAGATGGGGAGAGACAGAGGGAGAGAGAGCGAGAAGGCGAGACAGAGAGAGAGGGAGAGAGAGAGAGACAGAGAGAGGGGGAGAGAGAGAGAGAGAGAGAGAGAGAGAGAGAGAGAGAGAGAGAGAGAGAGAGAGAGAAAGAGAGGTAGAGACAAAGAGTGAGTGATAGAGAGAGAGAGAGATGGGGAGAGACAGAGGGGGGAGAGAGAGAGAGGAGAGAGAGGGAGAGGGGGGAGAGAAAGAGGGCGAGAGAGACAGAGCTAGAAGGCGAGACAGAGAGAGAGGGGGAGAGACAGGGGGAGAGAGAGAGAGAGACAGAGCGAGAAGGCGAGACAGAGAGAGAGAGAGAGAGAGAGAGGGGGGAGTGACGGGGAGAGAGGGAGAGAGAGAGGGAGAAACAGAGGGTGAGAGAGAGGGGGGGGGAGAGGGGAAGAGAGAGAGAAATGGAGAGCGAGTGAGAGACATAGCTGCCAAGGTTTGCATTGCTTATGTGTGTAATTTTTAAAAGTGCAGAGTGCTTATGAGTGACATTCAATGACTATGAGTGACATTCAATAACTATGAGTGACATTCAATGACTATGAGTGACACTTTCTCGCGCGCAAAAACCAAGCGGAGAGGTAAAGCTAAATATGAGAAATGCCCCAGGTGCTCCTGTAAAAGTGAGTGAAGGAGGACGAGTGACTCCCAGAGCCTCGTGCGGAGTAGTGAGCGCAGCTCTCACACCATCGGGGTTTGCAGACACCCCCGGGGATGGAGGGGTGTAACTGGGGAACAAGTCCTCAAATGAAAGGACTGCAAGGGGAGATCTTTAGACACTTTGGCCCTCATCCTGACCTTGGCGGGCGGCGGAGGCCGTCCGCCAAAGTCCCGCTGTCAGGTTACCGTTCCGCGGTCGAAAGACCGCAGCGGTAATTCTGACATTCCCGCTGGGCTGGCGGGCGGCCGCCCGCCAGCCCAGCGGGAAAGAGGCTTCCACGATGAAGCCGGCTCGGAATCGAGCCGGCGGAGTGGAAGCTGTGCGACGGGTGCAGTTGCACCCGTCGCGTATTTCACTGTCTGCGCAGCAGACAGTGAAATACATTTAGGGGCCCTCTTACGGGGGCCCCTGCAGTGCCCATGCCAGTGGCATGGGCACTGCAGGGGCCCCCAGGGGCCCCGCGACCCCCCCTACCGCCATCCGGTTCCCGGCGGGCGGACCGCCGGGAACTGGATGGCGGTAGGGGGGGTCGGAATCCCCTCGGCGATTCCAAGGGGCAGCGGAAAACCGGCGGGAGACCGCCGGTTTTCCTGCACTGACCGCGGCCAAAGCGCCGCGGTCAGAATGCCCTGCGGGGCACCGCCGGTCTGTCGGCGGTGCTCCCGCCGACCCGCCGGGGTTAGAATCACCCCCTTTATGTGGGTGGAGTGAGCACCAGAGACAGTGTTCTATGTTCAGGGTCTCCCGGGCCCCTCCTCACCGCAGCCAGCATCGATGTCACAGACTGCACATATATCCCGATGTGACCCTGACTCCCCCAGACTGGCAGCCGAGGGGGGACACATGGCAGGTGCAGGCTCCCCACACTCCTCCAGCTCTTAGGGACATCCTGCCCGCAGCGGGGGAGGACGGAGCACTACAGCATCGCTGGGAATGATTCCACACCTCACAAGACCCTCCAAATAGGATGCTGACGCGTTTCGCCCCTCTGACTTTGGCCTTCTTCAGGACAGTGGGAGAAAGAGGCCCTAAAAGAATACTCACAAAATATATCTCTGAGAGGGAGGGTGGGGGGAAGAGAGAAAGCGACAGAGGGGGATGAGAGAGAGAGAGAGACAGAGAAGGGGAATAGAGAGAGACAGAGAGAAAGAGAGACAGAGAGAGAGAATGAGATAGACGGGCTGCAACACACATAGAACAGAGAGTGAGAGCAAAAGAGAAAGACAGGGTGTAGTGCAAAAGACAGAGAAACAGTGAGGGGGTACCCGTCCCCAGGCCTCACACTACATTTGTGGCAGGGAGGCGTGAGGTGCAGAGGCACTGGGAGCTGAAAGTGAGGCATGAGGTGCTGGTGATGAGGCATGGGATGCTGGCAGTGAGTTCTGAGGTACTGGCAGTGAGGCGTGAGGTGCTGAGGCATGGGAGGCTGGCAGTGAGGTATGAGGTACTGGCAGTGAGGTGCTGAGGCATGGGAGGCTGGCAGTGAGGTGTGAGGTACTGGCAGTGAGGCTTGAGGTGCTGAGGCATGGGAGGCTGGCGGTGAGGTATGAGGTACTGGCAGTGAGGCGTAAGGTGCTGAGGCATGGGAGGCTGGCGGTGAGGTATGAGGTACTGGCAGTGAGGCGTGAGGTGCTGAGGCATGGGAGGCTGGCAATGAGGTGTGAGGTACTGGCAGTGAGGCGTGAGGTGCTGAGGCATGGGAGGCTGGGGTGAGGTCTGAAGTACTGGCAGTGAGGCGTGCGGTGCTGAGGCATGGGAGGCTGGCAATGAGGTGTAAGGTACCGGCAGTGAGGAGTGAGGTGCTGAGGCATGGGAGGCTGGGGTGAGGTCTAAGGTACTGAGGCATGGGGGATTGGAGGTGCGGTATTAGGTACTGGCAGTGAGGCATGAGATGCTGAGGCATGGGGGCTGGGGGTGAGGTGTGAGGTACTGGCAGTGAGGCGTGAGGTGCTGAGGCATGGAAGGCAGGGGGTGAGGTATGAGGCACTGGCAGTGATGCGTGAGGTGCTAAGGCATGGGAGGCTGGGTGTGAGTTATGAGGTACTGGCAGTGAGGTGCTGAGGCATGGGAGGCTGGGGGTGAGGTATGAGGTACTGGCAGTTAGGGGTAAGGTGCTGAGGCATGGGAGGCTGGCGGGGAGGTATGAGGTACTGGCAGTGAGGCTTGAAGTGCTGAGGCATGGGAGACTGGGGTGCGGTATGAGGTACTGATAGTGAGGCGTGAGGTGCTGAGGCATGGGAGGCTGGGGGTGAGGTATGAGGTACTGGCAGTGAGGTGTGAGGTGCTGAGGCATGGGAGGCTGGCGGTGAGGTATGAGGTACTAGCAGTGAGGCTGAGGTGCTGAGGCATGGGAGGCTGGGCGTGAGTGGTTGTGAGGTACTGGCAGTGAGGCATGAAGTGCTGAGGCATGGGAGGCTGGGGGTGAGGTATGAGGTACTGGCAGTGAGGCATGAGGTGCTGAGGCATGGGAGGCTGGCAGTGAGGTGTGAGGTACTGACAGTGAGGCGTGAGGTGCTGAGGCATCGGAGGCTGGGGTGAGGTATGAGGTACTGGCAGTGTGGTGCTGAGGCATAGGACGCTGGCGGTGAGGTATGATGTACTGGCAGTGAGGCGTGAGGTGCTGAGGCATGGGAGGCTGGGGGTGAGGTGTGAGGCACTGTCAGTGAGGCGTGAGGTGCTGAGGCATGGGAGGCTGGGGGTGAGGGGTGAGGTGTGAGGCACTGTCAGTGAGGCGTGAGGTGCTGAGGCATGGGAGGCTGGCAGTGAGGTATGAGGTACTGGCAGTGAGGCGTGAGGTGCTGCGGCATGGGATGCTGGGGGTGAGGTATGAGGTACTGGCAGTGAGGCGTGAAGTGCTGCGGCATGGGAGGCTGGGGGTGAGGTATGAGGTACTGGCAGTGAGGAGTATCCACAAAGCTAAATTTGCTTCTGTAAATTGAATCATATGTGAATCCACATGTGTACCAAGGGGGAGGTTTATACCTAAGGGGCTTATTCACAAATACACATTTACACCTGCGTAAAACTACATGTGTGGATTTACTCTCGTACTTCGTAGAAGCTTCACTACTTTTCACTGTCTCCGAGTGTAAAGTTACTAGAAGTTGTAACTAGAACGCTTCTCACCCATGGGGTGTTCTTTGAGTACCTGCTCCATTACTGCCTAGGGGAGTGCGTTGCAGTACCTGTGAGTGCCCTGTGTGCTGCTCAATCACTCCAAGGCTGGCACACTTACTACTGTGCTGTCACCTTTAGGGCTGTAGTGACTTTAGAAATGCAGTTGTGAGTATAAAGGTCTTTACTCTCCTTACTTTTCCCTAAGTCACTCCATATTGCAGCAGAAATTCCCCATATTGTCACATCACCCCCCCCGGTCACCACCCATTTACTACTAACTAAAACTGAGGAGCGTGGAGATCTCTCCACAGAAATCATAAATGAGGGGTAGGTTTCCACCTGTGGGTTTGTGAATTGCACGTTGTAGTAAGTGTTACTTCAGCAGAACCACTGAACATACCACAGGTTGTTTCATAATATTCTATGAGTGAAGTACTTCTGGAAATCAGAAGATACGGAATTCGGAATTACAGTCAATCAACAAATCAGCACAAACTCAAAAATAAATACTGCAGGCTGAAGAGCACTGTTGATGCCCGCCTTGAACAGGTGCTGACGGTGCCACCAGGGCTGCCAACACCTAAATACTGCAGGCTGAAGAGCACTGTTGATGCCCGCCTTGAACAGGTGCTGACGGTGCCACCAGGGCTGCCAACACCTAAATACTGCAGGCTGAAGAGCACTGTTGAAGCCCGCCTTGAACAGGTGCTGAAGGTGCCACCAGGGCTGCCAACACCTAAATACTGCAGGCTGAAGAGCACTGTTGATGCCCGCCTTGAACAGGTGCTGAAGGTGCCACCAAGGCTGCCAACACCTAAATACTGCAGGCTGAAGAGCACTGTTGATGCCCGCCTTGAACAGGTGCTGAAGGTGCCACCAGGGCTGACGACACCTGAATACTGCAGGCTGAAGAGCACTGTTGAAGCCCGCCTTGAACAGGTGCTGAAGGTGCCACCAGGGCTGCCAACACCTAAATACTGCAGGCTGAAGAGCACTGTTGATGCCCGCCTTGAACAGGTGCTGAAGGTGCCACCAAGGCTGCCAACACCTAAATACTGCAGGCTGAAGAGCACTGTTGATGCCCGCCTTGAACAGGTGCTGAAGGTGCCACCAGGGCTGACGACACCTGAATACTGCAGGCTGAAGAGCACTGTTGAAGCCCGCCTTGAACAGGTGCTGAAGGTGCCACCAAGGCTGCCAACACCTAAATACTGCAGGCTGAAGATCACTGTTGATGCCCGCCTTGAACAGGTGCTGAGGGTGCCACCAGGGCTGCCAACACCTAAATACTGCAGGCTGAAGAGCACTGTTGATGCCCGCCTTGAACAGGTGCTGAAGGTGCCACCAAGGCTGCCAACACCTAAATACTGCAGGCTGAAGAGCACTGTTGATGCCCGCCTTGAACAGGTGCTGAAGGTGCCACCAAGGCTGCCGACACCTAAATACTGCAGGCTGAAGAGCACTGTTGATGCCCGCCTTGAACAGGTGCTGACGGTGCCACCAGGGCTGCCAACACCTGAATACTGCAGGCTGAAGAGCACTGTTGATGCCCGCCTTGAACAGGTGCTGAAGGTGCCACCAGGGCTGCCAACACCTTGACGAATCCTTGGAACAAGTGGTATAACTAGGTCCACTGAACAGATAGTATATCTATAGCCTGCTTTGTTAACGTAAATCTCTAGGGCAGAGAGGGAGTACACTGCTGCCCTGCACCAGCCCCCGCAGTGCAGGAGAGGAACTCTTGATGGAGGTCCAGGCCACTTACAAGACCCTCGCCACCAGGGGCGGAGGAAACAATCCATTTCTGGGGTGGGGGGGGAGACCTCTCAATGGACTATACAAATCGCCCATTGTTTGCGAAATGCAGGCTGTACACAATCATATAGTTTGGACGTGAAAGAGGGAGACGGGAAGACAGGTTGTCAGTCTGAAAGTAGGTTTTATTGTTATTTACATTCACAAAGTATTGAGATAAATATGAAAACACATGTTGATGAACCTGCATCTTCATGCACCGTGCAGTGCAGGTAGGAGGGGGGCAGGAAGTACATACCCTTGTGCCCCACACCGACCATGCGTCTCGCCTCATGCAAACTGAAACCCCACTGGAGGTATCAAAAGCCCTCAGGTACAATAATGGTTAACTGTGCTCTGAAACCGTAGTTCGAATAACACTTCTGCTCTGTGGATCGTGGGCAGCTCAGCTCCACATCAGTCAACACTGAGAGCATTTACACTGAAGAAGCTCCTGGTGTTACAGACTACTTAACACATGGGATTCTGTCACCCCCTGCATAAACAGCAGTCATTCATTTCTATGTGATCGGCTACTTCTGATGCATAAAGAAAAGACGTCAGAACTCGACTATTATAAGGTTATTACAGTCACGTTTTGACTTGCCTTCTGCCAGAGCCAGCAGCCAAGGTGAAAGGCAGGGCAGGACCTGGAACATACTTAAAGCAGCTGTTTAAAGCAACAAATGCAACATTGCATTTCTTTCTTCTGCCCTATTTTAATTTCTTAAAATTACAGAAGCTACGCACTAAGGCAATGATTCCCAACCTTTCAACTCCTGAGGACCTCCACTGAATCACTACTGGAAGCCGGGGACCCCAGAGCAATTTGTATAATTTAAATTTCAAACATTAAAACAGCAATTCACAAAACATACACAAACAAGCACATACCAAACAAATACTTGAATTGCTAAAGATCTAATTATTTTATATTGAAAAAATATCCAAGAATCGTAAAACTTTCATGGGAAGGTTGGAGCTGCATCTCAGGTGACTAACCTCAATTGTTAGTCTTATTTAGGAAAGCTGAATCCTCAGTTCAGATTCTACATTTCCCAAGTGATTTCTGTTATTTTTTAGGTAGTGAGATCTGAAAATGCTTTTTCACATAAATATGTGGTGTGGAAAGGAAGTAAACCATAAGGACCTCTCCCTCTCCATAGCCTCCGTCACATATAATTTGTTGTATAGCACCTCTCATACCCGTGTAGGGTGTCAGGGCACTTTAGGGGGCTACAAGGTGTAGGATTCACGTGATCCACACTCCAGGCATTTGCTAAGAGTGCTTGTCTGGAGAAGAACACATTTAGGATTCAGAATGTAACACAGTGGGTAGCTTTGACTTGAATATTAAGATTGTATTTCTACATAAGCAAACCTTTATTAGCAGCATAAGAAAAATGAAAGACTGGGAAAACAAAACATAACTTTCTAACCTGTGCCAAGCAGCTCTTTGATGGCGGTTCATAACTCACTGTACTAGACTCACGGGGCTAAGTTACGATTGTAGCTTATTTCCTGCACAGTAACTAAAGAATCTCTGTGACAAAGTATCCCACTGTGCTTTCACATAAAATACTGTTCTTTGCATGACACACATTCTTGCAGCAGGCACATTAACCCCCTGCGCTACCTTAGATGAGTCAAAACTGTCACTAGACAAAACCCTTACCTCTCTCCCACAGGCACATTAATCACCTTATCTTGATGCTGTTATTTTTGCCTGACAGCCTCCAGTGACTGCAAAGAAACAGGGGTAGAGAGGGAATGAAAAATAAAAAATAACACTTGATCTCTGTCTGGCTGCCGTCTCTCCTCCGTCCTCTTCTCTTCCTGAGTCCCGGCAGCACGGAAGCACACAGGCTCCCAGACTCCCCTAAGCCAATCAAAACGCTGCTGTCAACAGCATGACAGCAGCGTGGTGATTGGTCTGAGCAGCCTGGTTCAGCACTCAGACAGGGACTGGGCGTCTGTTCATGTTCTCCACCTGTCTGTGCAATACAGCCGGGCAGGGAAATACTAAGTGCGCATGTCTGTTTGACCAGCCCAAGACGGCGGGCTAAACCATTGTGCGCACTTATGGTGCACATTCCACTCCTCCTCCTTGTGACACAGCCCACCCCGCCCTAACTTGGCTCTCAACTGAAAAATAAAATGATAATAACTTTGTGTTGTTATCATTTTATTTTTCCTTTTATGCACTGCTCAGAGCAGTTGGGGAATGCTCCTCCCCCTTAGCGGAGGAGCCGCCGCTGCTGGATGTACAAGGAACTTTGCAGTGTTTTTAAAACTGCTGCACAAAGGAAGTAATAAATATAAAACATGTGTTTCTAGATGCCCCAGCTGGAGAAGTGCCTTTCTGCTGGCCCAGGTCTGCGGATTCCCTGGGAATGTGTCACTGACCCTTGGGGGGCCTCAGACCACAGGTTGGGAACTGCTGCACTAAGCCTTTAAGTGGCTTGTGGGTAAGTTGATGGTGTGGTATTATATGGGCTACTGTACCCCTTGGCGTAGATAAGGATGACTGCAAGTCATCTTGGAGTGCCATACTTTATAAACAAGCACTGGCAAAGCTAATAAGTCTCACCTATACAGAGCTATTGGCTTCATTAGCGTGTTTTAGCCATGTTGTAAACTAGCATGGCTGCTGTTCAGCATGGCTATGAGTTAATGGCATAAAGGAGAATGACATGTCAAAGTGTTGTCGATTAGTGTGGTATAGAGTGTTGAGGAGTGAGTAGAGTGGTGTCAGAGTGGAGTAGAGTGGAGAGGCATAAAGAAGAGTGCAGTGACAGAGTGGCATAAAGTAATTTGGAGTGCCATAGAGAGAGCTGAATAGGGTGTCTTTGAGCATGGTACATTGTGGTGTAGTGCAGTGGCATGGAGTGTCGTCGAGTGGAGTAGAGTACCATAGATTGAAGTGGAATAGAATGTCATGGAGTGCCACAGAGTGGGGTAGTATGTCACAGAATAGACTGGAGTAAAGCGGCATGGAGTGGTGTAGAGGCAATTGTGTACAGAGTCAGAGTGGAGTAAAGTGTTGCATAGTGGCACAGACTAGAGTAAAGTTTAATGGAGTAGAGTGTCGGAGCGGAGCGTTATGGAGTGTAATGTCATAGCGTGGAGTGTCGTAGAGTGATCTAGAGTGAAGTGGTGCAGAGTAGATTGGCATAGAGTGCATTGGTTTTTAGTAAAGTGGTGTAGAGTGCATTGGTGTAGAGTGCACTGGTTTAGAATAGAGTGCACTACTCTAGCGGTGCAGAGTACAGCCGCAGAGTGGAGTGGTACAGCATAGATTACAGTGGCGTAGAGTGCAGTGGTGCAGCATAGAGGGATGTAGAGTGTAGTGATGCAGCATAGGGGGGCGTAGAGTGCAGTGGTGCAGAGTGTAGTGGCACAGAGTGCAGTGGTGCAGCATAGAGGGGAGTAGAGTGCAGTGGCACAGAGTGCTGCGTCGTAGGGTGATGTGGTGCATGGTAGAGTGCAGTGATGCAGCATAGAGTGGTGTAGAGTGCAGTGATGCAGCATAGAGGGGCGTAGAGTGCAGTGGTGCAGAGTGCTGTGCCGCAGGGTGACGTGGTGCATGGTAGAGTGGTGTGCTACAAGATAGAGTGGTGTAGAGTGCAGTGGTGCAGCACAGAGGGGTTTAGAGTGCAGTGGTGCAGCACAGAGGGGTGTAGAGTGCAGTGATGCAGCATAGAGGGGTGTAGAGTGCAGTGGCACAGAGTACAGTGGTGCAGAGTGCTGTGCCGTAGGGTGACGTGGTGCATGGTAGAGTGGAGTGCTGCAAGCTAGAGTGGTGTAGAGTGCAGTGATGTAGGATAGAGAGGTGTAGAGTGCAGTGGCACAGAGTGTTGTGCCGTAGGGTGACGTGGTGCATGGTAGAGTGGAGTGCTACAAGATAGAGTGCCGTAGAGTGCAGTGGTGCAGCATAGAGGGGTACAGAGTGCAGTGGCGCGGCACAGAGGGGTGTAGAGTGCAGTGGTGCAGAGTGCTGTGTCGTACGGTGACGTGGTGCATGGTAGAGTGGAGTGCTACAAGAGAGAGTGGCGTAGAGTGCAGTGGTGCGTCACAGAGGGCTGTAGAGTGTAGTGGCACAAAGTGCAGTGCTGCAGCATAGAGTGGCGTAGAGTGCAGTGGCACAGAGTGCTGTGCCGTAGGGCAACGTGGTGCATGGTAGAGTGCTACAAGACAGAGGGGGTTATTCTAACTTTGGAGGAGGTGTTAATCCGTCCCAAAAGTGACGGAAAAGTGACGGATTTACCACCAGCCGTATTACGAGTCCATTATATCCTATGGAACTCGTAATACGGCTGGTGGTATATCCGTCACTTTACCGTCACTTTTGGGACGGATTAACACTCCTCCAAAGTTAGAATAACCCCCAGAGTGTCGTAGAGTGCAGTGATGCAGCATAGAGGGGTGTAGAGTGCAGTGGCGTAGAGTGCAGTGGTGCAGAATGCTGTGCCGTAGGGTGACGTGGTGCATGGTAGAGTGGAGTGCTACAAGATAGAGTGGCGTAGGGTGCAGTGATGCCGCATAGAGGGGTGTAGAGTGCAGTGGCACAGAGTGCAGTGGTGCAGAGTGCTGTTCCGTAGGGTTACGTGGTGCATGGTAGAGTGCTGCAAGATAGAGTGGCGTAGAGTGCAGTGGTGCAGCACTGAGGATGTAGAGTACAGTAGCACAGAGTGCAGTGGTACAGAGTGCTGTGTCGTAGGGTGACGTGGTGCATGGTAGAGTGGAGTGCTACAAGATAGAGTGGTGTAGAGTGCAATGGTGCAGCATAGAGGGGTGTAGAGTGCAGTGATGCAGCATAGAGTGGCATAGAGTGCAGTGGTGTGGCATAGAGGGGCGTAGGGTGCAGTGGTGCAGAGTGCTGTGCCGTATGGTGACGTGGTGCATGGTAGAGTGGAGTGCTACAAGATAGAGTGGTGTAGAGAGCAGTGGTGCGGCATAGAGGGTTGTAGAGCGCAGTGGCGCAGAGTGCTTTGTCACAGGGTGACGTGGTGCATGGTAGAGTGCAGTGATGCAGCATAGAGTGGCGTAGAGTACAGTGATGCAGCATAGAGGGGTGTAGAGTGCAGTGGCACAGAGTGCAGTGCCGTAGGGTGACCTGGTGCATGGTAGAGTGGAGTGCTACAAGAGAGAGTGGCGTAGAGTGCAGTGGTGCAGCATAGAGGAGTGTAGAGTGCAGTGATGCAGCATAGAGTGACGTAGAGTGCAGTGGTGCAGCATTGAAGGGTGTAGAGTGTAGTGGCACAGAGTGCAGTAGTGCAGAGTGCTGTGCCGTAGGGTGACGTGGTGCATGGTAGAGTGGAGTGCTGCAGGATAGAGTGGCATAGAGTGCAGTGGTGCGGCATAGAGGGGTGTAGAGTGCAGTGGCACAGAGTGCAGTGGTACAGAGTGTTGTGCCGTAGGGTGACGTGGTGCATGGTAGAGTGGAGTGCTACAAGATAGAGTGGCGTAGAGTGCAGTGATGCAGCATAGAGGGGTGTAGAGTGCAGTGGTACAGAGTGCTGTGCCATAGGGTGACATGGTGCATGGTAGAGGGGAGTGCTGCAGGGTAGAGTGGTGTAGAGTGCAGTGGTGCAGCATAGAGTGGCGTAGAGTGCAGTGGTGCAGCACAGAAGGGTGTAGAGTGCAGTGGTGCAGCATAGAGTGGCGTAGAGTGCAGTGGTGCGGCATAGAGGGGTGTAGAGTGCAGTGGTGCAGAGTGCTGTGCCATAGGGTGACGTGGTGCATGGTAGAGTGGAGTGCTACAAGATAGAGTGGCGTAGAGTGCAGTGATGCAGCATAGAGAGGTGCAGAGTGCAGTGGTGCAGCATAGAGGGGTGTAGAGTGCAGTGGCACAGAGGGCAGTAGTGCAGAGTGCTGTGCCGTAGGGTGACGTGGTGCATGGTAGAGTGGAGTGCTACAAGATAGAGTGGCGTAGAGTGCAGTGATGCAGCATAGAGAGGTGTAGAGTGCAGTGGTGCAGAGGCGCAGAGTGCAGAGTGCTGTGCCATAGGGTGACGTGGTGCATGGTAGAGAGGAGTGCTACAAGATAGAGTGCTGTAGAGTGCAGTGGTGCAGCATAGAGGGGTGTAGAGTGGAGTGGCGTAGAGTGCAGTGGTGCAGAGTGCTGTGCCATAGGGTGACGTGGTGCATGGTAGAGTGGAGTGCTACAAGATAGAGTGGCGTAGAGTGCAGTGGGGCAGCATAGAGGGGCATAGAGTGAAGTGGCACAGAGGGCAGTGGCACAGAGTGCTGTGCCGTAGGGTGACGTGGTGCATGGTAGAGTGGAGTGCTACAAGATAGAGTTCAGTGGTGCAGCATAGAGGGGTGTAGAGTGCAGTGGTGCAGAGTGCTGTGCCGTAGGGTGACATGGCACATGGTAGAGCGGAGTGCTGCAGGATAGAGTGATGTAGAGTGCAGTGATGCAGCATAGAGGGGTGTAGAGTGCAGTGGTGCAGAGTGCTGTGCCGTAGGGTGACATGGTGCATGGTAGAGTGGAGTGCTGCAAGATAGAGTGGCATAGAGTGCAGTGATGCAGCATAGAGGGTGTAGAGTGCAGTGGTGCTGCATAGAGGGGTGTAGAGTGCAGTGGCGCAGAGTGCAGTGGTGCAGAGTGCTGTGCTGTAGGGTGACGTGGTGCATGGTAGAGTGGAGTGCTACAAGATAGAGTGGTGTAGAGTGCAGTGGTGCAGCACAGAGGGGTGTAGAGTGCAGTGGCGTAGAGAGCAGTGGTGCAGAGTGCTGTGCCGTAGGGTGACGTGGTGCATGGTAGAGTGGAGTGCTGCAGGGTAGAGTGGCGTAGAGTGCAGTGGTGAGGCAAAGATGGGTATAGAGTGCAGTGTTGCAGATTGCAGTGGTACAGAGTTGTGCCATAGGGTGACGTGGTGCAAGGTAGAGTGGAGTGCTACAAGACAGAGTGGTGTAGAGTGCAGTGGTGCAGCTTAGAGGGGTGTAGAGTGCAGTGATGCAGCATAGAGTGGTGTAGAGTGCAGTGGTGCAGCATAGAGGGGTGTAGAGTGCAGTGGCACAGAGTGCTGTGACGTAGGGTGACGTGGTGCATGGTAGAGAGGAGTGCTACAAGATAGAGTGGTGTAGAGTGCAGTGGTGCAGCATAGAGGGGTGTAGAGTGCAGTGACACAGAGTGCAGTGGTGCAGAGTGTTGTGCCGCAGGGTGGCGTGGTGCATGGTAGAGTGGAGTGCTACAAGATAGAGTGGCGTAGAGTGCAGTGATGCAGCATAGAGGGGTGTAGAGTGCAGTGGTACAGAGTGCTGTGCCATAGGGTGACATGGTGCATGGTAGAGGGGAGTGCTGCAGGGTAGAGTGGTGTAGAGTGCAGTGGTGCAGCATAGAGTGGCGTAGAGTGCAGTGGTGCAGCACAGAAGGGTGTAGAGTGCAGTGGTGCAGCATAGAGTGGCGTAGAGTGCAGTGGTGCAGCATAGAGGGGTGTAGAGTGCAGTGACACGGAGTGCAGTGGTGCAGAGTGTTGTGCCGCAGGGTGGCGTGGTGCATGGTAGAGTGGAGTGCTACAAGATAGAGTGCAGTGGTGCAGCATAGAGGGGTGTAGAGTGCAGTGGTGCAGAGTGCTGTGCCGTAGGGTGACATGGCACATGGTAGAGCGGAGTGCTGCAGGATAGAGTGGTGTAGAGTGCAGTGGTGCGGCACAGAGGGGTGTAGAGTGCAGTGATGCAGCATAGAGGGGTGTAGAGTGCAGTGGTGCAGAGTGCAGTGGCGCAGAGTGCAGTGGTGCAGAGTGTTGTGCCGCAGGGTGGCGTGGTGCATGGTAGAGTGGAGTGCTACAAGATAGAGTGGTGTAGAGTGCAGTGGTGCAGCATAGAGGGGTGTAGAGTGCAGTGGCGTAGAGTGCAGTGGTGCAGAGTGTTGTGCCGTAGGGTGACGTGGCGCATGGCAGAGTGGAGTGCTACAAGATAGAGTGGCGTAGAGTGCAGTGATGCAGCATAGAGGGGTGTAGAGTGCAGTGGTACAGAGTGCTGTGCCGTAGGGTGACGTGGTGTATGGTAGAGCGGAGTGCTGCAGGATAGAGTGATGTAGAGTGCAGTGATGTAGGATAGAGAGGTGTAGAGTGCAGTGGCACAGAGTGCAGTGGTGCAGAGTGCTGTGCCGCAGGGTGACGTGGTGCATGGTAGAGTGGAGTGCTGCAGGGTAGAGTGGCGTAGAGTGCAGTGGCGAGGCAAAGATGGGTATAGAGTGCAGTGTTGCAGATTGCAGTGGTACAGAGTTGTGCCATAGGGTGACGTGGTGCAAGGTAGAGTGGAGTATTACAAGACAGAGTGGCGTAGAGTGCAGTGATGCAGCATAGAGGGGTGTAGAGTGCAGTGGTACAGAGTGCTGTGCCATAGGGTGACATGGTGCATGGTAGAGTGGAGTGCTGCAGGGTAGAGTGGCGTAGAGTGCAGTGGTGAGGCAAAGATGGGTATAGAGTGCAGTGTTGCAGATTGCAGTGGTACAGAGTTGTGCCATAGGGTGACGTGGTGCATGGTAGAGTGGAGTGCTACAAGATAGAGTGGCGTAGAGTACATTGATGCAGCATAGAGGGGTGTAGAGTGCAGTGGTACAGAGTGCTGTGCCATAGGGTGACATGGTGCATGGTAGAGGGGAGTGCTGCAGGGTAGAGTGGTGTAGAGTGCAGTGGTGCAGCATAGAGTGGCGTAGAGTGCAGTGGTGCAGCTTAGAGGGGTGTAGAGTGCAGTGATGCAGCATAGAGTGGTGTAGAGTGCAGTGGTGCAGCATAGAGGGGTGTAGAGTGCAGTGGCACAGAGTGCTGTGACGTAGGGTGACGTGGTGCATGGTAGAGAGGAGTGCTACAAGATAGAGTGGTGTAGAGTGCAGTGGTGCGGCACAGAGGGGTGTAGAGTGCAGTGATGCAGCATAGAGGGGTGTAGAGTGCAGTGGCGCAGAGTGCTGTGCCGCAGGGTGACGTGGTGCATGGTAGAGTGGAGTGCTACAAGATAGAGTGGTGTAGAGTGCAGTGTTGCAGCATAGAGGGGTGTAGAGTGCAGTGGCGTAGAGTGCAGTGGTGCAGAGTGTTGTGCCGTAGGGTGACGTGGCGCATGGCAGAGTGGAGTGCTACAAGATAGAGTGGCGTAGAGTGCAGTGATGCAGCATAGAGGGGTGTAGAGTGCAGTGGTACAGAGTGCTGTGCCGTAGGGTGACGTGGTGTATGGTAGAGCGGAGTGCTGCAGGATAGAGTGATGTAGAGTGCAGTGATGTAGGATAGAGAGGTGTAGAGTGCAGTGGCAGAGTGCAGTGGTGCAGAGTGCTGTGCCGTAGGGTGATGTGGTGCATGGTAGAGTGGAGTGCTACAAGACAGAGTGGCGTAGAATGCAGTGATGCAGCATAGAGGGGTGTAGAGTGCAGTGGTACAGAGTACTGTGCCGTAGGGTGACGTGGTGTATGGTAGAGCGGAGTGCTGCAGGATAGAGTGATGTAGAGTGCAGTGATGTAGGATAGAGAGGTGTAGAGTGCAGTGGCAGAGTGCAGTGGTGCAGAGTGCTGTGCCGTAGGGTGATGTGGTGCATGGTAGAGTGGAGTGCTACAAGACAGAGTGGCGTAGAATGCAGTGGTGCAGCATAGAGGGGTGTAGAGTGCAGGGGTGTAGAGTGCAGTGGCGTAGAGTGCAGTGGTGCAGAGTTATGTGCCGTAGGGTGATGTGGTGCATGGTAGAGTTGAGAGGTGGCGAGTAGAGTGCTGTGGTGCAGAGTACAGGGGTGTAGAGTTCAGTGGCAAAGTGTGCACTGTAAATTTTTTTGTTAAATCTAACAAAAATATCTCATTCTAAGTATATGAAATATTAAAGCCTAAAAGAAATCTCTCTCTCACTTTCTGTCTCTCTTACAATCAATTTCTTACACACCCACTTAGACAATTACGCACCCACTCACAGACCAACTGATACCCTCATGTAGCCACTCAGAGACCCGCGTACAGACTGATGCATCCGCTAAAACACTGATGTTCGCACTCTTACACACAGACACACAATCTGACTGTCACTCCCACCCCAGATACACCCTCTCACATCTATCCTCACACCCAGAGAAGCTGCAGCTAACTCCTACCGCGCATGGCGAAAGGGCTGTGCACAGCGAGGGTTTGGGTGGTTGGGGAGCGCAGGCCAGGTCTTGCGGGCAACCTTCTCTGCGCATGGGTGAAGGACGTGCATGGTTGGGTGCTTTTGGGGGGTTAGTGGCCAACCGCTGCCTCGGACGGCCAAAGGCCGTGTGCTGCGATGGTTGAATTAATTTATAGTAATTAAAATTACTATTTGTTAAAAAAAAAACAAATAAAAAACATAGGTTACATAGACGATATAGTTAGGAAATAGAATTTAAAAAACCTTAGAAATTCTCTTTAAAAACTAAGGTTACATGAACGTTATAGTTACGTTCTGAATTTACTCTGAGCTAACTATAACTGGGGCTCCCGTAATGCACTGCTTATGACCTCACATATTACATCACTCATGACATCACTGATGACATCTCATATGACATCACTGATGACATCATCCACACAGTCATACACCCACTCATTTGCTGATACAAACTCTTGTATACCCGGGTATACAAATCTTCTCACATACTTATTCAGAGATGCATAAAAGTAGTGATATTCAGACATTCATTCAGTCAAACAGCCACTGACGCAACCACTCACTCATACACTACTAACTGAGGTATTCACAGACTCATACAGTTACTTATCAACCCACTCATACACCCACTGACACACCCACTCATACTCATGCAGCCCATTAATAGATCTCTATTCTAGTGACATCCAGTTAATCAGCTCTAGAAACACTGACACATCCACACACTCACCCATACAGTCACTGACATGCCACTGAGACTTCAATACAGTCACTTACACATGCAATCACTCAATTATACAACTATTCACACACCAACTCACTCACATGAATAGGCACTTACATACCCACTCAGTCACCCATACAGCCACTCACTGACCAACACACATTCTCCAACGTCCACTCACTATCCTATATAAACACTGACTGACTCACTCAGTTTACGATACAGCCACTCATAGACCCAATAACTACCCATACACTCACTGACACAGCCACTCAATTATACTTGCAGCCATACAGTAAGTCACTCACCAATACAGAGACACCCATTCACTTACCCAGACAACCAGTCTGACACCCACTCACTCACTCACACATGCAGCCACCCACAGACCCACTCAGTAACTGTACTGCAGCTGCTCACACAGTCACTTGCTCACCTACACAGCGACGTACACATCCATTCAGTCTCCCATACAGCAAATGATTCAACCACTCATTCACCCATAGGCACACTCACACAACCACTCACATATCGATACAACCACTTACAGTCACTGGATGATGTCATCAGTGATGTCAAATGAGATGTCATCAGTGATGTCACTGACCATGCCATGAGTGATGTAGTATGTGAGGTCATAAGCAGTGGATTATGGGAGCGCCAGTTATAGTTAGATGAGATACATATAACTGATGAATTTCTACGGTTTTTTATGAGTATAGTCAGAACCTAACTATAACGTCCATGTAACCTTTGTTTTTTTCAGTGAATATATAAATATATATTGATATGCTCACCCCTTGAGAAAGCCAATGGGCTCACTTTCTATATTTTGGTGTTATGACTGTTTGCCAAGCTCAAAAAGTCCTCCTAAGCGTAGCCAGGATCTTTGAGACCAACGGCACACTGATCATGCCAGACGCCTGAACGCTGAGTGTGGATGGCTGCTCGAAATGGGCTGGACGCAGTGCTTGGCAGCAGGCCCAGCCTTGCAGCCAATTCAACGCACAGACTTCAGCTGTGCCCAGTGTAGGGTTGCTTGCCTGTGAGGGGTGGACACAGAGCCGGATCATGCACCTTCCTCCCTGAGACGATATTAGCTCTGGGGCCCCCGCATCTAGGACACTGTGGTTCCCTGCCTGGGAGAGTGTGGTTATACCCTGGCCGGACTTTCCGGTGTAGGGAACAGAACTTTTTTCCCACCTGGCAGGAGCAGTGAAAAAAGGCAGCTACTGCCCAGGAGCAAAGGAAAGGTGCCAACTCCCGCCAGCACCCACTATGCTCCCCCCGCTGCCCCAACGGTCCCACCAGTATGGGTGCTCAGGTGGGGATCAGAGCACCCACCACAAATTAAAAAAAAGATTCAGCTCCAGTCTGGGGGAGCCGGCTGGGGCTGTAGTTGACCTGGGGCTTTCCCTAAGGCCCCCAAAAAGTTCAGAGCTGTGGGTGCCCCAGGTGGGCACCATGCACTCACTTAAGAAAAAATGCCAGTGTCCTCTGGCACCCACAATGAGTGGTGGCTGGGGAGCCAGCTGGGTATCCTAGATGGGCACGGGGAAACCCACAAAAACATTTAAAAAAAAGAATAAAAGTGAATAACAAATGAGGGCAGGAGCAGCTGCTCGAGAGGGGTCGTGCGCAGGGCCTGGCAGTTATTTTAGGGCATGGTTCAGTTACTTGAGATAACTATAGCTGGTGAATTTCACAGGTTTCGCTACTTTAAAATGGTACGCTTGGGCCATGTCCAACATGGCGCACAACTGAGAGTGCCACAGTGAGGCTCCTGACACGGTCTCATGGTGACTCCACCACACTGCCCCAGGATCTCGGCCAGGATCCCTGCGGAAGAACTCCTGCAGACACCTGGGGTGCCCAAAAAAGGCCTGTGAGGCACCGGGCACCCTCCACAACGCAGCAAAAGAGCGAGAAGCCTAGGGTAGTGTGTTAATCCAAAATGGCAGCCACCAGTCGACCCGTGGCTTGACCCCTCGGGTGGGGAAAGCACCCGCAGAGGCCTCAAGGGAAGTACCGTGAGGCCTCCCTATCTACAATGTCACCCCTGGGGGTTGCAGCGTCTGCCTTGTTCCAGTGGGAACCTGCATGAGCTCCTGGTGCAAGGGCTCACATGATGGATGACCGGCAGTGTCCACACCTCACTCATGCCATGGAGACCCACTGAACCTGATAGTGCTGCAACCAGGAATATGTCACTGAGCCACTCCTGTAGGGCTGATAGTTAGTACTACACTGGCTCCACACTGCTGCTCTAATGAAGAGAAGGCACGAGGGAGGCTTGTGTCCATCTCCCCACTCCTACGGCTCACCAGACAACACGGCAAGGACCTCCCACTGTAAGTACTAGCCTTGTGCCCTGGCTTGGTGATCAAAGCTAGCAATTTGGGGAGGGAAGCACTGACAGAGGGGTGCAACACTAGACAGACAAACAAGGCAGTGACCCCTTACAGGGGCCTGGAAGAAAGTCCCTGCTGCTGCCTACAATGCTCCCCCAGCTCCAACAATCCTGGAGTAGGCATGCCACAACCCAGTGCACCGCCCCGGGACCAAATGAAGCAACCTCACATCGCTACTTGCATGGCAGGCCACAGGGCTAGGAAGGATCCCAGCTTAAAAGACTTTCTCATGAAGCTCCCTGCCAAGGAGAGGGACCAGATCCTGGAGCCCTCGCTGCCAGCAACCCACGAAGCGTAGACTCATGAACACCCACAGGCAGAAGCACCAGTCACCCCGGACAGACATCGCTACCCTGAGAGAGAAGATCACACAGACATCAAGGAAGTTAAGAGGGATGTCCCGGAGATTGACCACAGGGACCAAACCAGCAATGCCAGGGAAGAGGACCTCGAAGACTACAGACAAGAGTTACTTACCCTGCGGAATCAACACCAAGACCTGCAAACTCACCTGGAGTCCCAGTGCAAGCAGAAAGGAGACACCTAAAGGGGTACGTCATTCGCCTCTTCCCTCACATCTTACCAGACCTTGCAGAGAAGGAGATAGTACCGCACCGCACACACTGAGTGGGCAGTTTGGCCAATGCACCAGGTATGCCGCAGGACATCTTAACATGTGTCTATTACTTCTGTCAGAAGGAGGCCATCATGGCGGCAGTGCGGGACCGGGCCTCGATTACACTGGAAGATGTACAGGTCTGGCTGTACCAGGACACTTCCCCTATCACAGTGCAACACCGCATCCTGCTCAAAACACCACTACTTCCTTCCTGCAAGACAATGGAGGCAAGTATAGATGGGGCCATCAGTCTTGCCTGTCCTTCATGTGGAACAAGGAAACACACACGATACCATGGAAGAAGCAAAATTGATCCTAGGTCTGGACGGACCAAGAAGAGGCTGCCCCAGAGACGTCCTTCACAAGTTACCAGGATGCATGGGGTCAAGCAAGACGACCTCTCACTGTTCAAGAAGACCCACACGCAGGCCCAGCAGGCCCACAGCAGATCAAAGTCACAGAGGACACACTGCGCTTCTATATCACCTTCAACAACACAAATTCTCACCTGACAGAAACGCCCTACGATGGCCACTTCATGACATGTCCTCAGATGGGGCCCACTCTAGATGAACATGCCCCTGCCAGCCACTGACAATGGCCGCTGTTGGTCTTCCGACAACCTATGCCAGACCTGAACTTGACAGGACATGCCACACCCCAACATCTGCATTCACCCGTCTATTCAGCTTTGAAAGATCACCGGGCTGGCAGGGGCTCCACCTCCCCATAACCATGTAATCTGTGATACTCTGTGGACAAGGCCGCGACCACCGTCCACACTATTGTTTCGAATTGCGTGGTGGAAGTAGTTGAATTCCCTGGTTCTACCCAGAATTCTCCCCCTCCCCCTCCGTTGACCAGCGTCTAGGCTATCCAGCACCTGTAGAGATGGACCGACACACCACTGGCCCAGGGTCCTGCCCGTACATCCCTCGCAGCACTTCCCAGGGTGAATGCTCACACCTCTACTCCAAGATTAAAATACTTAGGGGGTGATTCTAACCCTGGCGGTCGGTGATAAAGAGGCGGCCAACCCGCCAACAGGCCGGTGGTCGAAAAAATGGAATTCTGACCCTGGCGGGAACTGCCAACACAGCCCGCCAAACAGCGTGGCGGTCACCGCCAACAGGCAGGCGGCAGACAATGTACCGCCCACAGTATCACAACTCACCAATCCGCCACCTTTTCCGGGGCGGGAGCCCCGCCGATAAAAACACGGCGGAAACAGACTACGAACGGGAAAACGCGCACCAAAACACACTCCACGAGGAAGGAGGACAGCATGGAACCCGAATTAAACCTCCTACCTGCTCTCGTCTACCTTCTCATCTACCACGAGTACGAACTCCGGCGCAGACGACAACGGTGAGTACTGCACCTACGACACACGGGAGGGGGGAGGAGGGAAGCTTACGGCACACACATATGCGACCCCCACCCCCCCAAACTATGTAAACACTAATGCAGAGCAACAATGCACAGTGACACCACCCAAACCCCCCTTAAGAATGCAAAGACAGAATAAATTGGGACGAAAAATGTATATAAAAAATAGACTCTGATATGGAGCGGTCAACTATGCAAAATATCCATAACAAAATGATACTATATACACTGCCATGGAGAACCGAGGCAATTAGTCCTGTACATGAAAGTTAAATGGAACAGTCCGTGGGCCACAGTGTAGCGACACAAGGGCAAAGCCCACACAGGAGACCTGAGTCCTTTGGAGAGAACACTGCAGGGGCATCTGATGAAAACATTACAGGCACCTCAGGGGGAAGGGAAGGGGGAGGCACCACAGCCACATGAGTCCACGACGCCAGATCCACGAAGGGGCCACCATGCCCATTGATGTATCCTGGGGAGTGCAAAGCCACAGTCTCTCAAGTCTCTACAGTGGGTGGGTTGCCCACTTCACCATCCTGGGGAGTGCAAAGCCACAGTCTCTCAAGTCTCTACAGTGGGTGGGTTGCCCACTTCACCATCCTGGGGAGTGCAAAGCCACAGTCTCTCAAGTCTCTACAGTGGGTGGGTTGCCCACTTCACCATCCTGGGGAGTGCAAAGCCACAGTCCATCTGGTGGATGACAGTGTCCACTGCTCAAGGAGGAGGCATGGTGGGCACAGTGAACCATAAACAGTGCTTGAGAGGAAGGGCCCAGCGGAGCGGTGCTTGAGACGGCGGGGCCCAGCGGAGCGGTGCTTGAGAGGAAGGGCCCAGCGGAGCGGTGCTTGAGAGGAAGGGCCCAGCGGAGCGGTGCTTGAGACGGCGGGGCCCAGCGGAGCGGTGCTTGACAGGAAGGGCCCAGCGGAGCGGTGCTTGACAGGAAGGGCCCAGCGGAGCGGTGCTTGAGAGGAAGGGCCCAGCGGAGCGGTGCTTGAGACGGCGGGGCCCAGCGGAGCGGTGCTTGAGACGGCGGGCCCAGCGGAGCGGTGCTTGAGACGGCGGGGCCCAGCGGAGCGGTGCTTGAGAGGAAGGGCCCAGCGGAGCGGTGCTTGAGACGGCGGGGCCCAGCGGAGCGGTGCTTGACAGGAAGGGCCCAGCGGAGCGGTGCTTGAGAGGAAGGGCCCAGCGGAGCGGTGCTTGAGACGGCGGGGCCCAGCGGAGCGGTGCTTGACAGGAAGGGCCCAGCGGAGCGGTGCTTGAGAGGAAGGGCCCAGCGGAGCGGTGCTTGAGACGGCGGGGCCCAGCGGAGCGGTGCTTGAGACGGCGGGGCCCAGCGGAGCGGTGCTTGACAGGAAGGGCCCAGCGGAGCGGTGCTTGAGAGAAAGGGCCCAGCGGAGCGGTGCTTGAGACGGCGGGGCCCAGCGGAGTGGTGCTTGAGACGGCGGGGCCCAGCGGAGCGGTGCTTGAGAGGAAGGGCCCAGCGGAGCGGTGCTTGAGAGGATGGGCCCAGCGGAGCGGTGCTTGAGACGGCGGGGCCCAGCGGAGCGGTGCTTGAGACGGCGGGGCCCAGCGGAGCGGTGCTTGAGACGGCGGGCCCAGCGGAGCGGTGCTTGAGAGGAAGGGCCCAGCGGAGCGGTGCTTGAGACGGCGGGGCCCAGCGGAGCGGTGCTTGAGAGGAAGGGCCCAGCGGAGCGGTGCTTGAGACGGCGGGGCCCAGCGGAGCGGTGCTTGAGATGGCGGGGCCCAGCGGAGCAGTGCTTGAGACGGCGGGGCCCAGCGGAGCGGTGCTCTTCTGCACGGCGGGGCCCTGTTCAGCGGTGCTCTTCTCCACGGCGGGCCCTGTTCAGCGGTGCTCTTCTGCACGGCGGGGCCCTGTTCAGCGGTGCTCTTCTGCACGGCGGGGCCCTGTTCAGCGGTGCTCTTCTGCACGGCGGGGCCCTGTTCAGCGGTGCTCTTCTGCACGGCGGGCCCTGTTCAGCGGTGCTCTTCTCCACGGCGGGCCCTGTTCAGCGGTGCCTATCTTCGTGGCGGGGCCCTGTTCAGCGGTGCTCTTCTGCACGGCGGGCCCTGTTCAGCGGTGCTCTTCTCCACGGCGGGCCCTGTTCAGCGGTGCACATCCAGTAGGTCAAGGGAGCCAGACCTGGCCTGGACTCCCTGCTCAGTCGCCCTCCGACCGTGATGCTTCTGGACCCTTCGGGGACGGAGTCCTGGGCCCTTTGGTGTCCTCCTTTCCAGCTGGGATGTGGCATGTGGGGCCCACCTGCTCCGCGCTCCTGCTGCCTGACTTCTCCGCCCTGCTGCCCTTAAGCTCCTTAGATGGGGCTCTCGGGCCCTTGCCTCCCCTAGATGATGTGGCTGGTGAAGTGGGCGAACTTTGCTCCTTGGGGGCAGCCGTGTCAGTCCTCGCACGGCGGCCCTTGTGTTTCCTGGTCCTCTTGCCGGGGGGGGGGGGGGCTGGATGTGTCCTTGCTGCTGATTGAGGTGTCACTGCTGGCAAAGGGTGGACTCCAGAACCCATGCACAACAGTGACACCCGAAGCTGGGCTGGTGGTGGCTGTGGTGCTCTTGGGACTCTTTGCAGATGGAGGGGGTAGGTCATCGGAGGGAAAGAGGTCAAGATTAGCCAGGAAATGTTTTTTAGGGCCAAGGTAAAGGGTAGGAGAAGTGGTGATGGGAGTGGAGGAAGAGGATGTGGTTGTAGGAGAGTCAGGTGTGCTGTCATTGGGTGAAGGTGCTGGTGCTGTAGGCTGTCGTGAGGTGGATGGCTGTTGGGTGGGTGGCTGCCTGCGTTTGTGTGTCTTGGAAGAGGGGGTGACAGACAGTGGGAGAGGACACAGGGGACGTGTAAATGGCAGTGGGGGTGGTGACTGCACGCGTGCGGACTGTACAGGAGGGTGTGGTGGTGATGGAAGCACTGGCTGATGTTGGTGTGCATGCAGGTGTGAGTGTAGACGTCACAGGGAGGGAGGAGGGAGACGAGGAGGAGGGGGACACAGGGGTGGCAGTGACTGTTGGAATGTCTGCATCTGGGTGTTGCTTGGGTGAGTGTTTGTGGGATCTGTGGTGCTTGTGTCTGGATGAGCTGCCCTTGGGTGTTGAGGTGTGTGCAGGCTGGTCAGATGGTGTGGATGGGATAGGCTGAGGAACAGGAGACAGAGACAGGCTGGAGGCAGTCAGAAGAGGGAGGCTGGAAACAGGGACAATGGCTGCCGTCAGTGCTGAGGCCAGAGCAGTGAACGATCGTTGATGGGCAGCCTGACCCGAATGAATGCCCTCCAGGTAGGCATTGCTCCGATGCACCTCCCTTTCTACCCCCTGGATGGCATTCAAAAGGGTAGTCTGCCCAACAATGATGGTCTGCAGGAGGTCAATGATCTCCGCACTGAGGGCAGCAGGGGTGACAGGGGCAGGGGCTGAGGTGCCTGGGGCGAAGGAGACGCCCGACTTCCTGGGCGAGCGGGCACGGAGCGTAGGCTGAGGGGCTGCAGGGAGGGCGGGGCTGGTGCGCTGGGTGGCGGCTGTACCTGTAGAGGCGGGGGTCCCGGATGTTTCCGCCACCGCTAGGGAGCACCCATCCGAGGACGTGTCTGTGTCGCTGCTCTCACCACCGGTCCCCGTTGTGGTGCTCCCCTCGCCCTCCGGATCACTGGTGCCCTCGGTGTCTGTTCCTGGGCCCACCGGGGCCTTGTGACTTGCAGCTCCCTCGTGCTCTGATGCCAAATCTCCTCCGCCTGATGATGCTAATGCACACATGCACAAGAAGATGAAGAAGAAGGGTGGGGGGAGAAAAAAGAAGACCAGGTTGAGTGCATGCAATGTCAACACCGTTGGCGGAGAGGACAGACACAGGAGCCTCATGCACTAATCCGCGCATTCGGGGTACACTACTCAGTACTTCTGACTAAGACAACAGGTCAAGAGACGACAAACGTGCAGATGTGTGAGGCTGGACCATCAATAGCTGTACTTGTCACCCTACAGAGGTGGGGGCCGGGAGCACAGGGCCATGCCTATGGGAGAGGACTACACTACAGAAAGCGCCCTGGCCTAATGTCACCCACAACCCTCCTCCCCCACCCAGATGCCTCCACTGCGCAGAAAGATAGCAGAATGTGCTGATACTCACCCCCTTGTGTCTGCTGTGATGCTCTCAAGCGCCCATCCAAATCAGGGTAGGCCACCGCCAGGATCCGGGACATCAGGGGGGTCAGGGTACGACTGGCACCCCTCCTAGGTTGGGAGGCCATCCCCAGCAGTGACTCGGCGGTCTTCCTGGTTCCGCGGCGGATGTCCTCCCACCTCTTGAGGCAGTGGGTGCCCCGTCTGACGTGGACCCCCAGGGCCCGGACTTCCTTGGCGATGGCACGCCAAATCTCGACTTTCTGATGGGCGCTGACCTATGTGACATGTACAGGGTGGGAAGGAAACATTCATCAACTTACTGCATGTTAGATGTGATTGGCCCCCCCTCCCCAACCTTGCCATATGGCACATGCTCTCATCTGTCGTGCGTTGCACTCCTCATTCGCCCCCCACCCCACTCCACACAGGCATCGCTCATTCCATGTGCACCCGGTGTACTTACCTGTTGGTCTGGAGGACCGTAGAGTAACGCATACTGGGGGAGGACCCCATCCACGAGCTTCTCCAACTCTTCAGACGTGAAGGCAGGGGCCCTTTCCCCAGTCGCAGCAGCCATTGTCACTTCCAGACCGAGGTCACAGCAGCACTTGCAGTATAGGTCCTCTCCTGTGGATGATCAGGTCTCGAGTGATTAGGCAGATAGAAAATGGCGGTCACGCCCGCGGCGGTGCGTACCGCTACCGCCGGCGCACCTCGTCATTGGCTCCTGAAACCCATAGGCTTCAATGTTAACCAATGCGGCTCCGTGTAGCGGTCTTCGACCGCCTACCGCCACGGTGTGCTCCGTCAGCGCATTGACCTCACATCCCATTGTCCCACTTCACAGGTCAGGCAGCCGCCATTTCAAGGGCCCACATGGCATAATTTCTACTGCGACACACAGGCCTAGGCCTTGCATTGCCACACATACACGCCTTTCAAAACATAGATAACCGTGTGCTATGCAAGCTGTGGTGAACGTACCAGTGATTGGCTTGACTGTGCTCCATGTTGTCATTCCTAGGCACCGTCCGCTGGGACTTGCGAGGAGAAGGATGAATCCCCGCGTGTACCGACCGCTGGTGGACCTGTCGACAATGGAAGAACGCCACATCATACTACGATACCGACTTGACCGTGCCACTATCCATGAACTGTGTGCCCAGCTGGAGCCAGCCCTGATGTCCCCCATCCGCCAACCCACAGGAATTCCCCCTCTGGTGCAGGTTCTGTCAGTCCTCCATTTTCTTGCAAGTGGCTCATTCCAGACAACAGTGGCCATGTCATCTGGAATGTCTCAGCCTATGTTTTCCAAAGTTTTGTCTAGAGTGTTGTCTGCCCTGACGAAACACATGCGGAGTTACATTATATTCCCTGAGTAGGTTGATTTGGCCACTGTGAAGGGTGATTTTTATGCCCTTGGACATATTCCCAACATCATTGGTGCCATTGATGGGACCCATGTAGCCTTAGTCCCCCCAAAAGACGATGAGCAGGTGTACAGAAACAGGAAAAGTTACCATTCTATGAACGTCCAGGTGGTCTGCTTGGCTGACCAGTACATCTCTTATGTGAATGCCATGTTCCCTGGGTCAGTGCATGACGCGTATGTGATGCGTAATAGCAGCATCCCTTATGTGATGGAACAGCTACAGAGACAACGTGTGTGGCTAATAGGTGACTCTGGTTACCCCAACCTGCCTTGGCTATTGACCCCAGTGAGGAATCCCCGGACCAGGGCTGAGGAACGGTACAATGAGGCCCATGGGCGAACTAGGAGGATCATAGAAAGGACCTTTGGCCTCCTGAAGGCCAGATTTAGGTGCCTGCATATGACAGGGGGATCCCTGATGTACTCACCAAAGAAGGTGTGCCAGATCATCGTAGCCTGCTGTATGCTTCACAATCTGGCATTGCGACGTCAGGTGCCTTTCCTGCAGGAGGATGGTCCAGATGGTGGTGTTGAAGCAGCTGTGGAGCCTGCGGAGAGTGAAGAGGAGGAAGACTCAGAGGACGACACAGACAACAGGGACAGAGTTATCCAACAGTATTTTCAGTAGCACACAGGTAAGAATCACCCACGCCATTTTACTTTTCCTGAAAGCCTCCTGCTTCTCAACTTTGTCTATGACCCCCCAGTTCTTTTAAACTGATGTTTGATTTTCCCTTCCCTTTTCAGTGCTGTATGACCCACTGCGTGACTTCTGCTTGGTTAGCCCATGGACTAATGCTTATTGATCTCGGTATGTGTTCAGCACAAAGTTAACAGAACATAATTGATCGGTAATGTGTTATACATTTGTAAATAATACAGCCTGACTCCTGTTTGATTTCAGTGCATTGAGTGATTTATTTTTTGTGCTAGATAATGGTACATGATATAAACACGGTGATGGGTGGGGGTGGAGTAATGGCCATGGCAGAGTCCAGTTCTCAGTCTCACAGGTGCATTGTCCATATGCCTGTGGAAGGATGGAGCAGGGGCAGTTCAAGGTTGGACAGGGTGGCAATGTGGGACAGTGGGATGACTTCAGGGGGTGTCTCATGCTGGCGGGGGTCTTGACATCCTACTCTGTCGATTTTTTTGATCTCAGGCTCCTCTTGCGGGGTGGTTGTTCTTCAGCAGGAGGTGGGGTTCTGGTGGCCTGTCGTTGTGGTGGGGCCTCCTGTCCACTAGCGCCGGCGGAGGTGGTAGGCTGTTCCTGGCTAGTGACAGGGGCCCTGTGTGGTGCCACATGGTCCGCAACGTGTCTTCTATCCGGTTGAGGGCCTGGACTATGCTCCCCATAGCGGTAGAGATGTTGGTGAGTTGATTGGTGAACCCCATGTAGCATTCCTCCTGCTGTGCCTGGATCTCCTGGAACCTGGCCAGTACCGTCGCCATCGTCTCTTGGGAGTGGTGGTAGGCTGCCATGATGGTGGTGAGGGCCTCTTGGAGAGTGGGTTCCCTGGGCCTCTCCTCCCCCCCCTGTCGCACAGCAGCCCTCCGAGTTGCCCTGTTTCCCCCGGCCTCTGTCCCCTGGACGGTGTGCCCACTACCACTGCCCCCAGGTCCCTGTTGTTGTTGGGGTGGTGGGTTAGCCTGGGTGCCCTGTAGTGGCAGACACACCGCTGATTGACCTGTCCTAGAGACAGAGGCATGGGCCCGCTGGGTGGGAGCTGTGCTGTTGGTCCCAGAGGGGGTTGGGTCTGCTGTGGCCTGTGTGTGGGGAACCGACTGTCCAGAGGTCCCCGATGGTCCGGGCTGGTCATCAGGTTCCAGGTCGACAGAGCTGCTGTCATCACTGGGGGCCTCTTCCGGGGGGGGGGATGGACATTTCTGGACCCTCCTGGCCGGTGTGTTGGCGTTCGGGTCCTGCATGGGGTAAGAGAGTATGGTTATTGTTTCTGTGTGTGCTATTGCGTGCCATTGATTGGTGCCCTTGTCCCCCAGTGCTGCCATTCCCTTGGGGGAGGTGTTGTGGGGGTGTTTTGGGGGGTGGGGGGGGTATGTGCAGTGGTCATGCTTGGGTGATGGGTGTCCATAGTTTGTGGTGGCATGCAGGGGTTGGTGTTGGGTGGGTTGTGCTGGAGAGACATTCTCAGGGAGGATGTGTGATGGGGGGTTGGGGGTGAGGGTGGTGGTGGGGGTTAGCATGCTGGGGGGGGTGAAGTAGTTGAGATTGTACTTACCAGAGTCCATTCCTCCGTGTACTCCAGCGAGGCCATCAGGATGCAGGATGTTTAGTACCTCTTGCTCCCATGCTGTGAATTCGGGTGGAGTGGGTGGGGGTCCCCCGCCAGTCTTCTGCACTGCGATGTTGTGTCGCAAGACCATCGAGCGCACCTTTCCCCTTAAGTCGTTCCAGCGTTTGCGGATGTCGTCTCGATTTCTGGGATGCTGTCCCACCGCGTTGACCCTGTCCACGATCCGCTGCCATAGCTCCGCCTTCCTGGCTATAGTGGTGTGCTGCACCTGTGAGCCGAAGAGCTGGGGTTCAACTCTTATGATTTCCTCCACCATGACCCGGAGTTCTTGGTCCGAAAAGCGTGGGTGCCTTTGGGGTGCCATGGGGTGGTGTGGATGAGGTGTGGGGTGGTGTATATGGTGATGAGTGTGTTGGTGTGTGGTGCTTTGTGCTTCTATGTGGTGTGTGTGATGGTGTAGTGTGCCTCTGTGTGATGTACCTCTCTATTCTGTGATGTGTCTCTCTCTCTCCTTCGTCTCTGATCTTCGGTCGTAGGGGTTTGTGGGTGATGTGGGTGTGTGTTTTATAGTTGTATGGATGTGTGGGAGTGTTGTTGGTATGTGTGTCAGGTGTGTGTATTTCAAATTGCCCAATGTGGCAGTGTTTTGGAGCTGTATGTGTATTTTGACCGCGGCGGTGTGTACCGCCAATGGAATACCGCGGTTGAAAGACCGCCGCGTGGATTGGTGGGTCAGAATGGCATGGGCGTGTTTGTGTTGGCGTGGCGGTGGAGGTTTGGTCATCTCTAGTTTTCCGCGGCCCGCTGATGAGGCGGCCTTCCTTGGATGTCGGGTTTTTGGCGGATTCACAGTTGGTGGTCAGAATGACCGTGGCGGTTTACCGCGGCCGCGGCGGTAGTATGGCGGAATTCTGACCGGCGGTATAGGCCTTTTACCGCCAAGGTCAGAATGACCCCCTTAGTCTGAACGTCCGGGGCCTCAACCTTCCGGCAAAAAGAGTGCCACTGCTATTCATGCTTGGAGATTCCCATTGCGATGTCTGCCTGCTGTAAGAAACCCATCTTCTAAATGTGACTGGAAGAGGCTGAAATCCTGATGGTTTGATCGCCAATACTTCTCCCCAGGCCCAGTGTAGGGAAATGCCTCCCTTGGCATGGTTACCCCCTAACTTTTTGCCTTTTGTTGCTAGTTATGATTGAAAGTGTGCTGGGACCCTGCTAACCAGGCCCCAGCACAAGTCTTATTTTCCTAATCTGTACCTTTGTTCCCACAATTGGCACAGCCCCTGCACACAGATAAGTCCCTTGTAAGTGGTACCCCTGGTACCAAGGGCCCTGATGCCAGGGAAGGTCTCTGAGGGCTGCAGCATGTCTTATACCACCCTGGGGACCCCTCACTCAGCACATGCACACTGCCTCACAGCTTGTGTGTACTGGTGGGGAGAAAATGACTAAGTCGACATGGCACTCCCCCTCAGAGTGCCATGCCAACCTCACACTGCCTGTGGCATAGGTACGTCACCCCTCTAGCAGGCCTTACAGCCCTAAGGCAGGGTACACTATACCACAGGTGAGGGCATATGTGCATGAGCACTATGCCCCTACAGTGTCCAAGTCAAACCTTAGACATTGTAAGTGCAGGGTAGCCATAAGAGTATATGGTCTGGGAGTTTGTCAAACACGAACTCCACAGTTCCATAATGGCTACACTGAAATCTGGGAAGTTTGGTATCAAACTTCTCAGCACAATGAATCCACACCGATGCCAGTGTGGGATTTATTGTAAAATGCACACAGAGGGCATCTTAGAGATGCCCCCTGTATACCAGTCCAAATCCTAGTATTAGGCTGATCAGTGTCTGCCAGCCTGCCACTTCCAGACGAGTTTCTGGCCACATAGGGTGAGTGCCTTTGTGCACTCTGCGACAAGGAACAAAGCCTGTACTGGGTGGAAGTGCTTCTCACCTCCCCCTGCAGGAACTGTAACACCTGGCGGTGAGCCTCAAAGGCTCATGCTTGTTGTTACAGCGCCCCAGGGCATCCCAGCTAGTGGAGATAACGAGAAAAACAAGGAGGAGTCGCCCACCAGTCAGGACAGGCCCTAAGGTGTCCTGAGCTGAGGTGACCCCTGTCTTAGGAATCCCTCCATCTTGGTTTTGGGGGAGTCCCCCAACAGAAATGGGGATGTGCCCCCACCCCTCAGGGAGGAGGCAAAAAGAGGGTGTAGCCACCCTCCAGGACAGTAGCCATTGGCTACTGCCCCCCAGACCTAAACACATCCATAAACTGAGTAGTTAGGGGTGACCCTGAACCCAGAAAATCTGATTCCTGCAACCTGAAGAAAGAAGAAGGACTGCTGACCTGAAAGCCCCGCAGAGACGACAGAGACAACTGACTTGGTCCCAGCCCTACCGGCCTGTCTCCAGACTCAAAGAACCTGTACAGCAACGCATCCGGCAGGACCAGCGACCTCTGAGGACTCAGAGGAATGCCCTGCACCTAAAGGACCAAGAACCTCCCGAGAACAGCGGCTCTGTAGAGAAACAGCAACCAAGAAACCAACTTTAAAGAGACTCTCGCCTAACTCTGGAAGCGTGAGTCCCCAACACCCTGCACCCGACGCCCCGGCTCGTGTACAGAAGAACCAACACCACAGAGAGGACTCCCAGGCGACCCCAACGACGTGGACACCCTAAGTCGACCCCCCTGCACCCCACAGCGACATCTGCAAGAGGATCCAGAGGATCCCCCTGACCGCGACTGGCTGGTAAAAAAGGAACCCAACGCCTGGACCAAGCACTGCACCCGCAGCCCCAAGGACAGAGAGGAACCACCTACCAGTGCAGGAGTGACCAGCAGGCGGCCCTCATCTTAGCCCAGTCGGTGGCTCGCCAGAGTGACCCCCGGGTCCCTCCATTGCTTTCAATGCAAAACCTGACACCTACTTACCTGCCAGCAGACTGGAACCGGAACACCCCTGTTCTCCATAGGCACGTATGCTATTTGGGTGCTACTTTGACCTCTGCATCTGACCGGCCCTGTGTTGCTGGTGCTGTGGGTTTGGGGTTGCCTTGAACCCCCAACGGTGGGCTGCTTATGCCCAAGTGACTGGTAAGTGCTTTACTTAATGTAGAAACTATGTAATACTTACCTGCTCCAGGAACTGTTGATTTTTGCAGTGCCCACTTTTAAAATAGCTTATTGCGATTTTTGCCAAAACTGTGTATACTAATGTTTTAATTGAAAGTTACATACTTACCCTGTGTGAAGTACCTTAGAATTTATTTACATACCTAAATTCTGAATCTTGTGGTTCTAAAATAAACTAAGAAAATATATTTTTCTATATAAAACCTATTGGCCTGGAGTAAGTCTTTGAGTGTGTGTTCCTCATTTATTGCCTGTGTGTACAACAAATGCTTAACACTACCCTCTGATAAGGCTACTGCTCGACCACACTACTACAAAATAGAGCATTAGTTTTATCTACTTATGCCACTATCTTACCTCTAAGGGGAACCCTTGGACTCTGTGCACACTTTCTCTCACTTTGAGATAGTATATACAGAGCCACCTTCCTACACCTGGGGAAGAAGGCAGGGGTAGGGATTCTCCTCTCCTTCTTTCGCTTTGGGTACTCCAAATTCAGGCGGAACAGCCAGGGGAGCGCCTTCCCTTACATAACGCAGTGCACACTCACACTATTACCCTAGCGACCATTTACACCCCAACGATCAGCGAGAACAGTTCATACTTGGAGCATTGCGGCAGGCACTGACGACTGATAGGTGGAGACCTTAACATAGTCCCAGACACCATCCCTGACCGTTCGGCACACGGAACGGGCCAGGCCTGTGCCTTCACCCCGAGGGCTTGGACTGGCTACACGTGGCGGGCCTCCCGTCATGTGGTGCTGCCGCAACCCCACTACCAGGGACTACACCTTCTTCTCTACCGCACACCAAACTTATGCATGAGTAGATGACCTCCTAGCCACGATGCGCCTTACCCCAGAGGTCGCAGCGCTCTCTGACCACTCTCTGATCCTGATTGGACTAACTGTCCCAGACAGCCCTGCCACACATAGGACATGGCATATGAATCCCAAATTAGAAACATAGGACTCTAGGTCGAAGAGCTCAAGGAAGGAACTGCTAATGTCCCAAGTATGAACAATAGCCCTGCTGTGGGATACCCTGAAAACAGTGCTTCGTGGAGCATTGATTGTCATACCTGCAAGCCTCAATAAGCCCAGGAGAGAGAAACGCAGGGCCCTGGAAACCCTGGTGCAGACCTAAAGAATGCCCACAAACTACCTGGCGCTCATAAAGTGAGGCGGCAACTCGCCCTCGCCAGGAAGCAACCTAAAACGCCAGACATGGGCAGGACAGAGTCTTCCCATCTCCGCACTTAACAGAGGTACTATATCAGTGGCAGCAAGGCGAGTAGACTCCTGGTGAAGAGCTTGGGAGCCCGAGCGCATAGAAGCAGGATTTAGGAGATGTGCGATTCTCCGGACCAGATCCTTCACGAGGTTGCAGCTGTGGCGCTTCCATGAGACTTGTGTGCCACGGAGACACTGTGTGTGGAAGAAGCCACGACCTCTCTCAAGCGCCCACAGTGCACCTGCCAGCAGAGATGCTCTCCTTCTGGAGGAGGACACGAGAAGGCAAATCCAGGAGGCCACTGCTAAACCCCAGCCAGGAAAACCCCCACTTTCTATGAGCTATTTGCTACCCAAGTGGCCCCCGTTCTCACCTGCCTCTAGGACTCGTTCAGCGAGACGGGTGCACTTAATGGCACTATGACAACGGCAGCCACCTCGGTGATCCCCCAACCAGAGAAGGTCCCGCCAACTGCGCCTCCTATTGCCCTATATCTTGTTTATTTATTTTTAAAATGTCTTTTGGAATATGGGTGAGAAAAAAACAGGGGAAAGAGGGGGCGGGGCAGCGGGTGGCCTGGCGGGGCAGCTGGTGGCATGGCGGGGTGGCGGGGCAGCGGGTGGCATGGCGGGGCGGCGGGTGGCATGGCGGGTGGTGGGTCAGCGGGTGCCATGGTGGGGCGGCGGGTGGCCTGGCGGGGCAGTGGGGCAGCGGGTAGCCTGGCGGGGTGGGGGGGGGCAGCGGGTGGCATGGCGGGGCAGCGGGTGGCATGGCAGGGTGGTGGGGCAGCGGGTGGCATGGCGGGTGGTGGGGCAGCGGGTGGCCTGGCGGGGCGGTGGGGCAGCGGGTGGCCTAGCTGAATGTCGACACCAAAATCTGCTGCCGTGCCAGCCGCTCGCCCCCATCCTTACATGTGGGGGCCGATAGACCCCGACAAAGCTGGGCCCGCACCAGAGCGGGCTGAGGGGTAACCCCATCATCCATAAAAGAGAGCGCCCCCTAGAGCCAGCCAGACTAATACCGATCCAACCCGACAAGGCCTTTCATCAGGCGCAGTGCCAGCCTTCTCCGCCCAGCCCTGGGGTGGCAGGACTGGGCACCTGATTCCAAAGGTGGCTCTGGTGCAGTCACGTGGGGGGCACAGCACGAGTCTGAACTAACAGCCTGGCCTCTCGCAGCTTTACTAGAGTGTGAGGCGCACAACAGGGCGCTCTTGACACCCACTCCTAGTGCCCTGTGCACGGAGCCTATGGCACAGATCATACATCAGAACTCTGACACCACGGGTCACCCACAGCATAACACAGCCCTGACCCAACCACACACCTCCCTCCGGAACTCATAAAAGAACTGGAGGCCTCTGGGGGTGTCTGGCTAGAACAAGCCCCAATGTAGACCCTCTGTGCCCCTCAGAGCGACAAACTCCGCTTGGAAGGCCTCTTCCCCCTGCCATGGTTGACCCACCGGGTGCCCCCCTACGGGTAAAACAATGGCCTACTGGGACTGCCTGAAACAACCCACAGGCTCAGACGGGAGAGACCATCACATGGCTGGGTATGGTAGAATCACCCTCCCCCAAGATCCTTTATGTAATGCAGGCCTTCCTCTCCAGCCGCCCCAGGGCTCCTGAGGAAGCTGTATGTCAGGGGTTACCTTACTACCCCCCTGTTGCTGCTGCTGGCCTGGGTGCTGTGAGCTACCTGGCTCTGTGTTCGAGGCCCTCCACCACCCGCACGAAGACCCAGACAACCGCCGCCGAACATCTACACTTCCAAATCCAGACCAACGCAAACACCTCTCTCTGTGGCACCCTCGTCTACAGACCTCCTGGACCCCGCCTCCAGCTCGGCGAAGCCACTGCCGACCTTGTCGCCCCCCACGTCCTCACCTCCACCAACTACATCTTCCTCTGCGACTTCAAGTTTCACCAGGAAAGCCACAACAACCCAAACCCCACACCCCTCTTGGACAACCTCACCACCCTCGGACTCGAGCAACTGGTAAACCTCCCCTCTCATTCGGCAAGACACACCCTAGACCCTGTGCAGGAAACATCTCTCTCTCACCTCTGGACCGACCACCACTGCGTCCACTTCAGATTCACCAAGACCACCATGCCTCCCACCCCCGCAGAAACTGGAACAAGGTCACTGAAGCCCAGCTCACCAACACCCTTGATTCTCCCTTCCATCGGAGACCACGGACGTAAATGACTTGGCTCGCAACCTCCACCGCTGGATCGCCAACTGCACAAACACCGTAGCCCCCCTAAAAAAACACCGGAAACCAGCGCCACAAGAAACCCAGCTGTTTCACAACCAGTCTCCAAGATTCTAAACAGACCTGCAGACGACTCAAACAAAAATAGAGGAGCAGCAAAAATATGGCAGACCGCACAGCATAGAAAGACGCAGTCAACATGCACCACCAACACATCAAAGCCTCCGAGAACGCATCAGCGCCAATGTGCACAACAGCAAATAGATTTCAACCATAGTCAAGGACGTCACGCACACTATAGACACCCCCCCCTTAAGACCTCTGCGAAACCTTCACCACCTTTTTCTACCGTAAAATCTAGGATCTAAATGAAGTGTTTAAGAGCCAAGTCCTACCCCCACTGCCCACCAGCACCACCATGGAGCATCCCCCCAGCCGACCCTGAGCTAAAAGAACCCCATCTCCACAGAAGACACCGAAAGCTCATGAACTCTATCCACTCACTGGCACATTTGGACCAGTGCTCACGCCACATCTTCAACTGAGCCAGCGCCACCATCGCTCCATAACTGTGCCAGACATCAACTGCTCCAATGAAACTGCCACCTTCCTAAATGATTGGAAGCACGCTGAGATCAAGCCGCTACTAAAGAAACCCTTTGCTGATCCTAGAGATATGAAAAACTACAGACACATCTCTCTTCTCCACTTCCCAGCCAAGGTGACCGAAAAGGTCATCAACGTGCAGCTCACCGAAAATCCCCTGCCTGCAAAAGAAAGACCCCTCTTCAGGGGTATACATTTCACCCATCATTCTAGCCACCATGGGCATGTGGTACAGAGTCAAACTCCCTAAGAAGCTGTCCACACACATTTTCCCACACACGCCCATTATAGGTAACCCTACTTTCTCCCTGCTGCAGGCCACCACATTTATACCATGGCAAGAGGCGATCTGCAATCAAGTTAGCAACCTCTCTGGCCATTTGCACCTCATGGACTTTCCCCAAACTCAGACCAGCTATGGTATCCCCGAAGACAAACACTGGCATTACGCAGCTATCAAGCCATGGGTCTCTCGCCCCCCGATTTGCTCCTCTGCAGCATGGCCCCTTACCCAATCTGAAAAGAGGCTCACCATTGCCATAACAATAAGGGTATCCTTTCGGACACATATGCCTTTTTAGATACTCACCTGGAGCCCGTGAAGTCTCCTGCACAGAAGCGACGGTAATCTGAACTAGAACACCTCCCCCCCCCCCTTTTCACCCCCAGGGAAGGGAGCAACATCTTGCGCAGGGCCCGCTGTCCACTACACAGTGCTACAGGCAGAGGGACTAAGCTAAGACAGTGCATTACAGGTACTACCCCCGGCTAGCCTGGCCCGAAACAGGAGCTCTTGCAGACAGGTGCAGGTGTGCGTAACTCCTCTGTGGGGATGCCCCCACCCACTTCTGCGGTTTCATCTTTCTGCCGACTCTGCAGACTGAAGACTGGCTGACAAATCCTGGAATTTATTTACAAGCGCTGTGTTCCACCATTACTGGCGGCACACTGTGCAGGCCCATATCTACAAAACCACGCAAAGCCACTTTATGAGGTGTTTCATGGCTTTGTAGATATGGTGTAAGACATTGCAACCCAAATAGCTGCATTGCCTTAAACTGCATCAGGGAGGCACCCATGGGCATTGTGGTGTGTTCCCATGCAACACCTATGGGGTTTGGCGCATTCCCAGACTTACAAGGCATTGTAAACCTGGGAATGCGTCAATACTGTACGCCTCCCAAGGGAAGGTGCAACAAGGAGAAATATCTTTCGGCCCATATTTATAGGGATCTCGCAGCCACCACTGCATAATTTTTTTTACGTAGTGGCAGCACATTCAGTACTCCATATTTATAAAGTGAGGCATTAGGCAAAATGCGTCACGGTTTCTCCTGTGCATAATTTTTATCCTACACTACAACTGGCTGTGTCAGGTTAAGTTAATCATAAGCAAGATAGGGAACTGGAACATCCATATTTACAAGCTTTTAGCAAAGTGACGTGTCATTGGCAAATGTCCACAATGCCTCAAATGTTCTGCTCCTCCTTAACCCAGGCACAAAAATGATGAAGTCAATAGTGATCTGACCAGCTGAAGTCACTTTACACACTGCAATATGTCTCTATTTCACATGCCCTCTACTAGTAGTGGGACCTCACCTGTTCCAATCATGGTGTAGGACCCCTTGACAAAGCTGGGACCATGGCACCTATGATCCGTCATCCCCTGCAGCAAGGCTATGTGACGTTGTGTACTGTTTGAGGGGACAGGCCAGGAATGTCACTTCTCTGTGGAGGAAGGGGGTCCCCAAGTCCAGGTCTGCGTACTCGGAAAGGGCAACAGGTAAGACCACACATGAGGTCAGTAAGACATTTTTCCACTTCATATTTTAGCATACACTTGCATTCTCGTACATCACACTCTTACTCACTATGTCACACATACTCAGGCCTATACACACAAGTACACTATGCCCACTGTAATGTGACACAGAGACATACTGTATGTGTACCCTCTTATATCCAGGACCAATTTAAGTGTAGAAGGTGATATTCCACCATTTTACAGTCTTCTACATTGGTCTTGAAACATTAGGCTACTTGCGTCATTTCAAACTGACGTAGCACCTCTAAATTCTGATGCATCGCTGATGTTGCGTCAGCTGCGAGGCCAACTTCAACGACGCGCCACTTTTGGGTGGAATCGTTACGTCAAACTTCACACAGATGCGTCAGAATTTCTGATGCATCTTGGGTCCTTGCGCAGTGGTGCCCCATATTGTAAATATGACGCATCCACGGTGTTGTAACAGATTCCTGCGCATCGTCAATTATTTTGAAGCATCGCTGCTGCAACGCCGCGATGCGTCATTTCTTGTAACTATGGCCCTTCTTTATCCTTAGGTGGCCCCTCTGAGCCCGTCCATCGTGAGCTCCTGGCACCCTAACATGACCCAGATGGTCCTTCCCAGGGCGTGCCAGGTGAGGAACGGATGCCCACAACCAAGGTGAAAAGCCCCTCTGGTTGCAGAGGTATCTGCCCCTGAAGCAGTGTTTCTTGGGAGCCTTGTGGGGATGACATGGAAAGGTTGGTGGGTGTCCGGTTACTGTCCCCCGGCATCTAGCAGCGACCAGTAGGGTGTCTGAAGTGTGGGGACCACCCACCGCGTGGATGGGGTTCATAAACATTAACTGTTGATAAGTGACTTTGTGAAGTGGTTGTTGGCTTGACAACTCTTACCTGCAATCCACAGTTTGGGAAACACTGGCCTTTAAAAGAGTGAGCTTTCAATGCCAAGCCCGGGGCAGTGTGTGGGCCCCGGAAGCATGGCCAGGGGCCCATCCGGGGCCCCACTCATCCCTCCTGCTCTGGGGTTCATCACTGGAGCCCGTGGGGACACTGGAGCAGAAGACGCAGGAGAGTGGTGCGACGCCTGGTCAGGGAGGATAGCTAGTGCTAGAAGCCAGATTTGTTTACTATAGCGCCGCAAAGTCCTCCAGGGCTCTGGCCGCAACCTTCTTGCATGCGCACTGACACCCCCAGGCACTACAAAGGATGGCGAAGCTGTTGTCCGTATGAGTTTCAGTTTAATCAAAAGACAAACACTGAAGCACCCAAGAGAGTCACCTGCACAGGGGTCAAGATGGCTCACCAGAGAGCCTGTGGGAAGACACAGCACCTGACAAACCCTGTAGGCAGTGGTCTACCTGGGTCACCAGAGAGCCTGTGGGAAGACACAGCACCTGACAAAGTCTGTAGGCAGTGACCTGACTGCATCACCCGAGAGCCTGTGAGAAGACATAGTCCAGTACCTGACAAAGACTGTAGGTAGTGGTCTAGCTTGATCACCAGAGAGCCTGTGGGAAGACAGCACCAGACAAAGCCTGTAGGCAGTGGTCTAGCTGCATCACCAGAGAGCCTGTGGGAAGACACAGTCAGCACCTGACAAAGCCTGTAGGCAGTGGTCTAGCCGCATCACCAGAGAGCCTGTGGGAAGACAGTCAGCACCTGACAAAGCTGACAAAGCCTGTAGGCAGTGGTCTAGCTGCATCACCAGCGAGCCTGTGGGAAGACACAGCCCAGCACCTGACAAAGCCTGTAGGCAGTGGTCTAGCTGGATCACCAGAGAGCCTGTGAGAAGACACAGCCCAGCACCTGACAAAGCCTGTAGGCAGTGGCTCTGCTGACTGTGAAACCTTTAGTACAGAGAGCACCAGTGAGAAGATACAGCCCAGCACCCTGACAAAGCCTGTAGGCAGTGGTCTAGCTGGATCACCAGAGAGCGTGTGGGAAGACACAGTCAGCATCTGACAAAGCCTGTAGGCAGTGGCTCTGCTGACTGTGAAACCCTTAGTACAGAGAGCACCAGTGAGAAGATACAGCCCATCACCCTGACAAAGCCTGTAGGCAGTGGTCTAGCTGGATCACCAGAGAGCGTGTGGGAAGACAAAGTCAGCACCTGACAAAGCCTATAGGCAGTGGTCTTACTGGATCACCAGAGAGCCTGTGGGAAGACACAGTCAGCACCTGACAAAGCCTGTAGGCAGTGGTCTAGCTGGATCACCAGAGAGCCTGTGAGAAGACACAGCCCAGCACCTGACAAAGCCTGTAGGCAGTGGTCTAGCTGGATCACCAGAGAGCCTGTGGGAAGACACAGCCCAGCACCTGACAAAGTCTGTAGGCAGTGGTCTAGCTGGGTCACCAGAGAGCCTGTGAGAAGACACAGTCAGCACCTGACAAAGCCTGTAGGCAATGGTCTAGCTGGACCACCAGAGAGCCTGTGGGAAGACAGTCAGCACCTGACAAAGCCTGTAGGCAGTAGTCTAGCTGCATCACCAGAGAGCCTGTGGGAAGACACAGTCAGCACCTGACAAAGCTGACAAAGCCTGTAGGCAGTGGTCTAGCTGGATTACCAGAGAGCCTGTGGGAAGACACAGTCAGCACCTGACAAAGCTTGTTGGCAGTACTCTAGCTTCATCACCAGGGAGTCTGTGAGAAGTCACAGTCAGCACCTGACAAAGCCTGTAGGCAGTGGTCTAGCTGGATCACCAGAGAGCCTGTGAGAAGACACAGCCCAGCACCTGACAAAGTCTGTAGGCAGTGGTCTACCTGGGTCACTAGAGAGCCTGTGAGAAGACACAGTCCAGTACCTGACAAAGACTGTAGGTAGTGGTCTAGCTTGATCACCAGAGAGCCTGTGAGAAGACAGCACCAGACAAAGCCTGTAGGCAGTGGTCTAGCTGGATCATCAGAGAGCCTGTGGGAAGACAGTCAGCACCTGACAAAGCCTGTAGGCAGTGGTCTAGCTGGATCATCAGAGAGCCTGTGAGAAGACACAGTCAGCACCTGACAACACCTGTAGGCAGTGACCTGGCTGGATCACGAGAGAGCCTGTGGGAAGACACAGTCAGCACCTGACAAAGCCAGTAGGCAGTTGTCTATCTGGGTCACCAGAGAGCCTGTGGGAAGACACAGTTAGCACCTGACAAAGCCTGTAGGCAGTGGTCTAGCTGGATCACCAGAGAGCCTGCGAGAAGACACAGTCAGCACCTGACAAAGTCTGTAGGCAGTGGTCTAGCTGCATCATCAGAGAGCCTGTGGGAAGACACAGTTAGCACCTGACAAAGCCTGTAGGCAGTGGTCTAGCCGCATCACCAGAGAGCCTGCAAGAAGACACAGTCAGCACCTGACAAAGCCCGTAGACAGTGGTCTGGCTGAATCACCATAAAGCCTGTGAGAAGACTTTGTCAGAACCTGACAAAGTCTGTAGGCAGTGGTCGAGCTTGCTCACCAGAGAGCCCATGAGAAGACACAGCCCAGCACATGACAAAGTCTGTAGGCAGAGGTCTAGCTGGGTCACCAGAGAGCCTGTGGGAAGACACAGTCAGTACCTGACAAAGCCTGTAGGTAGTGGTCTAGCTTGATCACCAGAGAGCCTGTGGGAAGTCAGCACCAGACAAAGCCTGTAGGCAGTGTTCTAGCTGGATCATCAGAGAGCCTCTGAGAAGACACAGTCAGCACCTGACAAAGCTGACAAAGCCTGTAGGCAGTGGTCTAGCTGGATCACCAGAGAGCCTGTGGGAAGACATAGGGGGTGATTCTAACCCCGGCGGTCTTAGACCGCCGGGGCCAGGGTCGGCGGGAGCACCGCCGACAGACCAGCGGTGCCCCGCAGGGCATTCTGACCGCAGCGCTTTGGCCGCGGTCAGTGCAGGAAAACCGGCGGTCTCCCGCCGGTTTTCCGCTGCCCGTTGGAATCCTCCAAGGCGGCGCAGCTTGCTGCGCCGCCGAGGGGATTCCGACCCCCCCTACCGCCATCCAGTTCCCGGCGGTCCGCCCGCCGGGAACCGGATGGCGGTAGGGGGGGTCGTGGGGCCCCTGGGGGCCCCTGCAGTGCCCATGCCACTGGCATGGGCACTGCAGGGGCCCCCGTAAGAGGGCCCCTAAATGTATTTCACTGTCTGCTGTGCAGACAGTGAAATACGCGACGGGTGCAACTGCACCCGTCGCACAGCTTCCACTCCGCCGGCTCGATTCCGAGCCGGCTTCATCGTGGAAGCCTCTTTCTCGCTGGGCTGGCGGGCGGCCTGAAGGTGGCCGCCCGCCAGCCCAGCGGGAATGTCAGAATTACCGCCGCGGTCTTTCGACCGCGGAACGGTAACCTGACGGCGGGTCTTTGGCGGGCGGCCTCTGCCGCCCGCCAAGGTCAGGATGAGGGCCATAGTCCAGTACCTGACAAAGCCTGTAGGCAGTGGTCTAGCTCGATCACCAGAGAGCCTGTGAGAAGACAGTCAGCATCTGACAAAGCCTGTAGGCAGTGGTCTAGCTGGATCACCAGAGAGCCTGTGGGAAGACACAGTCCAGTACCTGACAAAGCCTGTAGGCAGTGGAAGAGCTTGATCACCAGAAAGCCTGTGAGAAGACACAGCCCAGCACCCGACAAAGCCTGTAGGCAGTGACCTGGCTGCATCACCAGAGAGCCTGTGAGAAGACACAGTCAGCACCTGACAAAGCCTGTAGGCAGTGTTCTACCTGGATCACCAGAGAGCCTGTGGGAAGACAGTCAGCACCTGACAAAGCCTGTAGGCAGTGGTCTAGATGACTCACCAGAGAGCCTGTGAGAAGACACAGTCAGCACCTGACAAAGCCTGTAGGCAGTGGTCTAGACGGCTCACCAGAGATCCTGTGAGAAGACACAGTCAGCACCTGACAAAGCCTGTAGGCAGTGATCTAGCTGGATCACCAGAGAGCCTGTGAGAAGACACAGTCCAGCACCTGACAAAGCCTGTAGGCAGTGGTCTAGATGACTCACCAGAGAGCCTGTGGGAAGACACAGTCAGCACCTGACAAAGCCTGTAGGCAGTGGTCTAACTGACTCACCAGAGAACCTGTGAGAAGACACAGTCAGCACCTGAGAAAGCCTGTAGGCAGTGACCTGGCTTCATCACCATAGAGCCTGTGAGAAGACATAGGGGGTCATTCTGACCCTGGCGGCCGGTGACCGCCAGGGTCACCGACCACGGGAGCACCGCCAACAGGCTGGCGGTGCTCCCAAGGGCATTCTGACCGCGGCGGTTCAGCCGCGGCCAGAAAGGGTAAACCGGCGGTCTCCCGCCGGTTTACCACTGCCCTACAGAATCCTCCATGGCTGCGGAGCGCGCTCCGCAGCCATGGGGATTCTGACACCCCCTTCCGCCATGCTGTTCCTGGCGGGTCTCCCGCCAGGAACAGGATGGCGGTAGGGGGTGCCGCGGGGCCCCTGGGGGCCCCTGCAGTGCCCATGCCCATGGCATGGGCACTGCAGGGGCCCCCGTAAGAGGGCCCCGCAAAGTATTTCAGTGTCTGCAAAACAGACACTGAAATATGCGACGAGTGCAACTGCACCCGTCGCACCTTCCCACTACGCCGGCTCCATTCGGAGCCGGCGTCCTCGTGGGAAGGTCGATTTGCCCTGGGCTGGCGGGCGGCCTTTTGGCGGCCGCCCGCCAGCCCAGGGCAAATCCCAAAATACCCTCAGCGGTCTTTTGACCGCGGAGCGGTATTTTGGAGGGGGAACATTGGCAGGCGGCCTCCGCCGCCCGCCAATGTTAGAATCACCCCCATAGTCCAGTACCTGACAAAGCCCGTAGGCAGTGGTCTAGCTTGATCACCAGAGAGCCTGTCAGAAGACACCATTCAGTACTTGACAAAGCCTGTAGGCAGTGGCCTGGCTGCATCACCAGAGAGCCTGTCAGATGACACAGCCCAGCACCTGACAAAGCCTATAGGTAGTGGTCTAGCTGGATCACCAGAGAGCCTGCGAGAAGACACAGCCTAGCACCTGACAAAGGCTGTAGGCAGTGGTCGATCTGACTCTACAGAGAACCTGTGAGAAGACACAGCCCAGCACCTGACAAAGCCTGTAGGCAGTGGTCTAGATGACTCACCAGAGAGACTGTGAGAAGACACAGCCCTGCACCTGACAAAGCCTGTAGGCAGTGGTCACGCTGGATCACCAGAGAGCCTGTGAGAAGACACAGTCCAGAACCCGACAAAGCCTGTAGGCAGCGGTCTAGCTGGATCACCAGAGAGCCCTGTCAGAAGACACCGTCCAGTACTTGACAAAGCCTGTAGGCAGTGGCCTGGCTGCATCACCAGAGAGCCTGTGAGAAGACACATTCCAGTACCTGACCACATTCCAGTACCTGACAAAGTCTGTAGGCAGTGGTCTAGCTAGATCACCAGAGAGCCTGTCAGAAGACACCGTCCAGTACTTGACAAAGCCTGTAGGCAGTGGCCTGGCTATATCACCAGAGAGCCTGTGAGAAGACACATTCCAGTACCTGACCACATTACAGTACCTGACAAAGTCTGTAGGCAGTGGTCTAGCTGGATCACCAGAGAGCCTGTCAGAAGACACCATCCAGTACTTGACAAAGCCTGTAGGCAGTGGCCTGGCTATATCACCAGAGAGCCTGTGAGAAGACACATTCCAGTACCTGACCACATTCCAGTACCTGACAAAGCCTGTAGGCAGTGGTCTAGCTGGATCACCAGAGAGCCTGTCAGAAGACACCGTCCAGTACTTGACAAACCCTGTAGGCAGTGGCCAGGCTGCATCACCAGAGAGCCTGTGAGAAGACACATTCCAGTACCTGACAAAGCCTGTAGGCAGTGGTCTAACTGGATCACCAGAGAGCCTGTCAGAAGACACCGTCCAGTACTTGACAAAGCCTGTAGGCAGTGGCCTGGCTGCATCACCAGAGAGCCTGTCAGAAGACACAGCCCAGCACCTGACAAAGCCTGTAGGCAGTAGTCTTGCTGCATCACGAGAGAGCTTCTGAGAAGACAGTGCAGCACCTGACAAAGCCTGTGGGCAGTGACTCAGCTGACTGTGAAACCCGTACTTCAAAGCTCATAGGCCGTAGTTTATTGTCAAAGCCCACAGGTAAAGACTTACTCCTTTCTTAAAGCTGGTAGGCAGAAACTGTTTATTGTGAAACACCTTGAGCATAGTTTGATATGTCCTCAAGGGCATTTAATTTTCACAATAATTATTTAGCTGTTTGAAAGTCAGGACCTTTGTCTTTTAAAGTTTAAAGCACAGTGTTGGAAATGGCCCATTTTGCAGGGTTCTCCCCAAACTTTTTTCCTTCTTCCTCCTATTTTTTCAAGACTGTTTCTGCTGGTTTATTGTCTCTGCGCACTTTACCACTGCTAACCAGTGCTAAAGTGCAAGTGCTTCCTATAGAAATTGTACTGTTGATTGGTTTATCCATGATTGGCATATCGGATTTACTTGTAAGCCCCTAGTAAAGTGCACTAGAGGTGCCCAGGGCCTTTAAATCAAATGCTGCTAGTGGGCCTGCAGCACTGATTGTGCCACCCACATTAGTAGCCCTGTAAACGTGGCTCAGACCTGCCACTGCAGTGTCTGTGTGTGCAGTTTAAACAGCCAATTCGACTTGGCAAGTGTACCTACTTGCCAGGCCTAAACCTTCCCTTTTTATACATGTAAGACACCCCTAAGGTAGGCCCTAAGTAGCCCTGTGGGCAGGGTGCAGTGTATGTTAAAAGTGGGGCATGTACTTCTGTGTTTTACATGTCCTAACAGTGAAATACTGCCAAATTCGTTTTTCACTGTTGCAATGCCTCTCTCTCTCTCAGAGGTTAACATGGGTGCTGCCTTTAAATAACTTTAAAGCGCAGATTCCCTTCGGGAGCAGATAGAAATGTGGAGTTTAGGGTCTCTGAACTCACAATTTAAAAATACATCTTTTAGTGAAGTTGGTTTTTAGATTGTTAGTTTGAAAATGCCACTTTTAGAAAGTATGCATTTTCTTGCTTAATCCAACTGTGACTCTGCCTGCTTGTTGAGTCCCCTTCTCGGTCAGTTTGACAGTTGGGCTGTTTGCACCGCTCCTCTAGACAGTGACACAAAGGGGGTGGGGGTGTAGCCTGCATATCCTGATGAGCCATCTGAGCTAGAGTGGAGGCAGGAGTGGTCGTTCACACCTGAAAGGACTGTGCCTGCCCTCACACAATGCAGTCTCTGACCCCCTGGTGTGCGTCTGGGGCCTGGCCTGGACAAGGAAGGATATTGCAGACACTTGAGACTTTGCTTTGAAGTTTGCCAATGTCAAAGGCAGAAAGGGGTATAAGAGGAAGACCCAAAACCCCAGACTTTTAGAATCTCTCTGCCCAGGAGAAGAGCTGAAGAGCTGGAGGAGGAGTACCGTCCCCTTGGTGTGTTGCTTTGCTGGACTGGCCTGCAGTTGCTGCTTCTGCCTGAGAAGAGTGCAAAGTGTGAACTTTGCTGTGTGTCCTGCTTGAGAAAGTTCTCCAAGGGCTTGGAGTAGAGCTTGCCTCCGGTTGGAAGTCTCAGGGACACCAAAGACTTCAGTTTCCTCGACCTGCAGCACTGGGAAATGTGTGTTCTGTGCTGTACAAGAAGAAAAACCACTACAACGCCGGCAACGACGCCGCTGCCTGCACCGTGACCTACCGACGCCACACGGAGTCGCATTGCCTCGCTTCGCACCGCGACCCTGGTCTCACCGACACCGTCATCGGACGACTTGACCGAGCCGCTGCTCGCACCACGGCCTGTGGGCCCCGCACTCCGGCATCACCTGCTCACACTGCAGCCTGGGCATCCTCGCCGCCGCTTCTCCTGCTGACACCCGCGCCGCTGCCTGCACCCTGGCCTGTGGAAACCTTTTGTGAGGAGCACGAAGCACCATCCCGTCCCGCACTGCAGCCCCGGTCCACTGATGCCAGCACCATCGAATCCAGTGTTGTGACCAGGCATCACTGCCTGGGGACATTGCTTGTGAGGATCACAAAGCACCGTCCCGCACCGCTGGCTGGAGCCTACCGATGACAGTGCTTCCACAATGCTGCCACCTGCACCGTGACCTTGGACACCACACGTTGCACCACCCGCAGCCCTGGTCTCGCCGATGTCGCTGGACGGCGTCACCAAGCCACTGCCTGCACCGTGACCTGTAGGCACCACATGTCGCATCGTCCCGCTTCCACCGCAGCCCCGACACTGTCAACGCCGGCGCATCTGACTTCATCAACCCGGAGTTTGATCCGCAAGGCGTGTGACCTCAAGGGCCCACTGACTACCGCACCGACTCTGGAACCAACGTCAGTGACGCCCTCTCTGGAGTTCACCACGAGGATCATGACGCCCTACAAATCCAAGGTCCTGTTTGCAGGTCTTTCCGACACTGTAGTTGGTCTGCAACGCCGCGGCCAGCCTGAACTGTTGGTTTTGTTGCTCACGACGCCGTGATAGACCCAGGTAGAGCTATTGACTTCAAGGAACTATATTTTTGAGTAAATGTTGCAGAATTCATATTTTTATTACTGTATTTCGGATTTTTATCGTGTTTGGTTTTGTTTTAAATAGATAAATATTGGCTATTTTTCTAAAACTGGTGTGGTGTCCTTATGTAGTGTTTTCACTGTGTTACTGTGTGTTATGTGGAAATGCTTTACACATTGCTTCTGAGATAAGCCTGACTGCGCATGCTAAGCTACCAAGGGGGTGAGCAGGGGTTATCTGTGCGGGTGTCTCCCTTATCCTGACTAGAGTGAGGGTCACTACTTGGACAGGGTGCAAACCGACTGCCAACTAGAGATTCCATTTCTAACACAGAGGCTGGGTGAAGAGTACCACAGTATGCTACTGCAGGCGTGTAACGTCCATTGGTCTCCTCCCTTGGGGCACGGCTACTCCCTCTGCTCCTGAATGTTTCCTCAGGAAGGGGTGGCGGTAACTTGTGATTCACAATGTCCCAGGTGCGGACCTCATGGCGGAGGCTTTCACAGTGATCCCACACTATGGTTTTAAAGTAGAGCTAATGGTTGTCTATTAGTACTGGGATGAGAGAGACCATCATCTGTACTTAAAAGGTGATCTCTGTCTCTTCCACAGCTTGACTGATACCCTTTGAATTTCTAAGAAAACAAGGCAGAAAATGTCAAATTGTATTGTATGCAATGGCATTTATATATAGAACTTATTACGCATGAGGAGCTGTAGCGAGCACTATATAAACGCAATAAAGAGGAGACTTTTTTCATTTCTGAATGGGTTTGCAGTGGTTCAGTGTTCCCCAGACAGTCAAGACTTTTCTATCAATAGCATCGTGTCTTCCATTCCTGCTGGGGTGGACAAGGCTTGTGTACTGACTAAAAAAAATAAGAACCTGCACATTGGTTTTGGGAGATAGAGTTATGGGCAGTACTTTGTTTCAGTGGTTGCTGGTGGACGGTAGCAGCAACAGGGCCACTGGAATTATGCAATATAAGATGACTTAATTATTAACTTAATTATCTGGCAAGAATAGGGACACTATGTGGTGTAATGCGCCACATTTTGTGATAGTATTACTTCAATATTTTGTCGTTTTTATGTATCTGGGTTAAGGTTTGACTTCATTGGTACTAGCTTAACAACCAAAATACAGGAAAAAGTAACTAATGGTGGCCAGTCAGCCTTTCTGTAAGGCCTTCCACTGCACATCAGCATATGTTGCTGCATTTTCAGTGATCCATTGGAGCTGGTATGCAGAATTACAAGTTCCAGGGCACTACTTATTAGTGGGGACAGGCTGTTCTAAAAACTGGCCCTGGCGAGTAAAATGTTCCTTTCATCCTGCTCTTCCTCAGAAGGAAGGTGAGCCAAGGTGCAAGCACGGATGCTGTCCGTGAGTCTGTCATGGAGTATTGACTTCAGGGTGATAGCTTGACAATAACACCAGGTCACACAGTCACTCTAACAGTCAGTACTCGGGCAGTGGTCACTCTGCTGCTCTTCCTCAGGCGGGCTCAGGATCTGCACACTACAGGAGGGGCACACATAGGGTGCAGTACTTGCCATGCCTTTGTTGGTGAGTACTGGGTGCTAGCCTCTCATAGTTCACTTCAGAGAAGGCCCGTGGGTGTCTGCCACCCTGTGTGTTCAGTAGATGGACCCACAACAGACCAAGGAGGTGGATAACCTGAATCCAGATGAAGCAGACTCCAAGCACGGATGGAACAGACGTCATATAAATATATTGTAGAGCTCATTTAGAGACATTTGATTTCTTGCTCTGAACTAGAACTGATTCCCTAGTACACAGAGAGCCAGTTCACAGGCTGAGTTGAGCTATTTCAGTATTCATTCCAACAAGATAAAAGCTGATCTCTGTGGGGACTGAGATACTTGTCAGCACCTCATTCAGCGGAAGTACAGCAGACCCCTTTCTCAGGCTGGTCTCTAACATGAAAACAACGATAAGGTATTCTTTTCCAAAGTCAATTAATCAGGCATCAATCAATCAATCATTTGTAAAGCGCGCTACTGACCCGCTAGGGTTTCAATGCACTGAGGGGGGGGGGGGGGGGGGGAGGTCAGGGAGGGGGGAAGGAGAAGTGCTACTTTTCGAACAGCCAGGTCCTGAGGCATTTCCTGAAGGTCAGCAGGTCTGGGTCTGTCGTAGGTGGATGGGGAGGGAGTTCCAGGTCTTGGCGCCGAGGTAGGAAAAAGAGCTGTCACTGGCTGTAGTTCGGTGGATGCGAGGGACGGTGGCGAGAGCGAGGTTGCCGGAGCGGAGTTGTCGGTTGGGAGTGTGGAAAGTGAGTCGCTCGTTGAGGTAGGCAGGGCCGGCATTGTAGAGTGCTTTGTGAGCGTGGATGAGGAGTTTAAAGGTGATCCTCTTGTTGACGGGGAGCCAGTGTAGGACTCTTAGGTGGACTGAGATGTTGTTGAGGCGTGGGATTTTGAGGATGAGATGTGCAGAGGCGTTCTATATACGCTGCAGTTTTTTCTGGAGCTTGGTTGTGGTTCCTGCGTAGAGTGCGTTGCCATAGTCCAGTCTGCTGCTGACGAGGGCGTGGGTGATCGTCCTTCTTGTTTCGGTGGGGATCCATTTGAAAATCTTGCGGAGCATGCAGAGGGTGTTAAAGCAGGAGGATGAGACGGCATTGACTTGCTGGGTCATGGTGAGCGCTGAGTCTAGGATGAAATCTAAGTTGCGTGCATGGTTGGTGGGCGCTGGTGCGGTTCCAAGGGTGGCTGGCCACCAGGAGTCGTCCCATGTGGAGCGGTTGGAGCCAAGGATGAGGATCTCCGTCTTGTCTGAGTTCAGTTTTAGGCAGCTCCTCTCCATCCAGTTGGCGATGGCCTTTATTCCGTCGTGGAGGTTGGTTTTAGCGGTGGCGGGGTCCTTGGTGAGTGAGAGGATCAGCTGGGTGTCGTCGGCGTAGGAGGTGAAGTTGAGGTTGTGGGATCAGATGATGTTGGCGAGCAGTGCCATGTAGATGTTAAAGAGGGTGGGGCTGAGCGAGGATCCTTGGGAAACGCCGCAGATGGTCTTGGTTGCTTTAGAGAGGAAAGGTGGGAGGCGGACTCTCTGAGTTCTGCTGGAAAGTAAGGATGTGATCCAATTCAGGGCTTTGTGGTGGATTCCTGCATCGTGGAGGCGTGTATGGAGGGTATGGTGACAGACGATGTCGAAGGCGGCCGAGAGGTCCAGAATGATGAGGGCTGCAGTTTCGCATTTTTCGAGCATGGTCCTGATGTCGTCGGTTGTGGCGATGAGGGCGGTCTCAGTGCTGTGGTTTTTCCGGAATCCGGATTGGGAGGCGTTGAGCGTATTGTTGTCCTCCAGGAAGCGAGTCAGTTAACCATGTTGATGGTCTTCTCTATGACCTTCAAAGGAAAGGGGAGGAGGGAGATGGGTCGGTAGTTCTTGAGATCTGCGGGGTCCGCTTTGGGTTTCTTTAGCAGGGCATTGACTTTGGTGTGCTTCCAGCTCTCCGGGAAGGTGGCGGTCTCGGAGGAGCTGTTGATGGTCATGTGGAGTTGGGGGGGGGTGATGATGGGGCTTGCTCCGTTGAATATGTGGTGGAGGCAGGGGTTGGAGGGAGATCCAGAGTGGATGGTGCCCCTGGTCTTGATGGTGCCCTTGTCGATGATCTGTGTCCAGGAGAGCAGGAGGTTGGAGCGGTTGGGGTTGGGGTTAGAGGTGGCTGTGGTGGTCGTGGGGGTCGAGGTGTTGAAGCTGTTGTGAATGTCCGTGATCTTGCAGTGGAAGAAGGTGGAGAGGGAGTCGCAGAGGTCTTGCGAGACGGGGGTCGATGGAGCAGGAACTGGGGTTGGCGAGTTCCTTGACGATGCTGAAGAGTCCTTTGCTGTTCTGCGTGTTGTTGTCGATGCGATCTTTGTAGAAGGCTCTCTTGGTGGCTCGGATTAGTTGGTGGTGCTTGCGGATGGCTGTCTTGAGGGCAGAGTGGCTGCTCTCTGTTTGTTCGTGGCGCCACCTCTTCTGGACTCTTCAGCACTCCCGCTTGGAGGCCTGAAGGTCGCGGTGAACCAGATGGCCTTTTTGCTGGTATGGTTGTTGGGGGGCTTCCTGAGTGGGGCAAGGGTGTTGGCGCAGTCATCTATCCATTGTCTGAGGTTGAGGGTGGCTGTGTTGGGGTCGGTTGTGATAGGTGGCAGGGCACAGGCGAGGGTGGAGATCAGCTGGTCTTCAGTCATCTTGTTCCAGCTGCGGCGGGGAATCTGTTGTGAGTGGTGGTGTGTGGCAGGTTTCTAGAAGGTGAAGTGGATGCAGCGGTGGTCGGTCCACTGGAGTTCGGTGGTATGGCTGAAGGTGGCGTGGCTGCTGGAGGAAAAGACGGGGTCGAGTGTGTGGGCGTTGTGGCAAGTTGTTTGAGACTGAAGTTGGCGATGTTGTCGATCAGGGCGGTGGTGTTGCTGTCGTTGGTGTTCTCGAGGTGAAAATTCAGGTCGCCGAGGAGGATGTAGTCAGTAGAGGCAAGGGTGTGGGTGCTGATTAGGTCGGCGATGGAGTCACTGAACTGTGGCCAGGGGGCCTGTAGACGAGGGTTCCTCTGAGGGTGGTGTTGGCGTTGATGTAAGTCATCCAATTTGGAGGCCCGGAATGTTTCTGATCACGAGGAGCATTAGCTTGTAGAAGGAAGAGCCCTCACCCGCCTAAAGGAGGCATGCATCATCATTAAGCCTGCTCCTGGTTGGGCCGGCACTACAATGCCCAGCGGGCCCCTCAAGGGACTCTTTGGTCGAGCTCTTTTCAATTTGCCAAAGTAATTCTGGGGATATGTGGTATATCCTAGTATAACGGTGGGAAGATTGGAGAAGGGTGTTTTCTAAAATTGACTGTAGAGATTTCTAAAAAGATTTTTTTAATAAAAAAGACATTATCTATGTGAAGATTAAAAAGGTGAATGAAGCTTGGGGATGTAAGGATCCTGGCTTCTGAATGGAAATGGTGTAATCCAGTGAGTAGATGTGTGAGGCTGACATGTTTCATGCCTGTATCATGAAGCTAGATCAAGTGGCCTTTCTTCACTCTGGTCGAGTAGGGGTACTCCGTTGCAGTGTGTGGTGCAACTTACACGGAGATGTCCATGCTCCGGCAGTAGGTACAGGCCCTGGCTGGTCACGCTCTCAAGGCTTTGGGGATGGTGCGGAGGCAGAGGCGGTGGTCCTCTCACCTACTCTACACCCACCATCCTGGCATGGCCGGCAGGAGGATGACAATGAGAGAGAAGGGGTTGACTGAAGAAACTGTGGAATGAGATGGAGAGAAGAGATGTAGAAGAGTGAAAAAGAAGGAAGCGACAGCGAGAGGGAATACGGATGGAAAGAAGAGAAAGGAATGAGAGGAGAATGTGGTTGAGACAGAAAGGAGAGAGGAGTGTGACATGGGACATGGCAGTGTGAGTGATGTGTGAACAGCAGCACAACACTGATGTGAAGGCAGACTCTACAGCACATTTCACCACTCCCCCTGCGACGGCAGACTCTACAGCGCATTCCACCAATCCCCCTGCGACGGCAGACTCTACAGCACATTTCACCACTCCCACTGCGACGGCAGACTCTACAGCACATTTCACCACTCCGCCTGCGACGGCAGACTCCACAGCACATTTCACCACTCCCCCTGCGACGGCAGACTCTACGGCACATTTCACCACTCCCCCTGCGACGGCAGACTCTACAGCACATTTCACCACCCCCCCTGCGACGGCAGACTCTACGGCACATTTCACCACTCCCCCTGCGACGGCAGACTCTACAGCACATTTCACCACTCCCCCTGCAACACATTTCACCACTCCCCCCTGCAATGACAGACTCTACAGCACACTTCACCACTCCCCGTGCGACGGAACACTCTATGGCATATTTCACCACTCTATAGCACATTTCACCACTCCCTCTGCAACGGCAGACTCTACAGCACATTTCACCACTCCACCTTGCTACGGCAGACTCTACAGCACATTTCACCACTCCCCCTTGCGACGGCAGACTCTACAGCGCATTTCACCATCCCACCTGCGACAGCAGACTCTACAGCGCATCTCACCAGTCCCCCTTGCAACGGCAGACTCTGCTGCACATTTCACCACTCCCCCTTGCGACGGCAGACTCTACAGCGCATTTCACCATCCCCCCTGCGACGGCAGACTCTGTGGCGCATTTCAGCACTCCCCCCTACAACGATAGACTCTACAGCACATTTCACCACTCCCCCTGCGACAGCAGACTCTACAGCACATTTCACCACTCCCCCTGGGACAGCAGACTCTACAGCACATTTCACCACTCCCCCTACGACGGCAGACTCTACAGCGCATTTCACCACTCCCCCTGCAACGGCAGACTCTACGGCACATTTCACCACTCCCCCTGTGACGGCATACTCTACGGCACATTTCACCACTCCCCCCTGCGACGGCAGACTCTACGGCACATTTCACAACTCCCCCTGCGACGGCATACTCTACAGCACTTTTCACCACTCCCCCTGCAACAGCAGACTCTACAGCGCATTTCACCACTCCCCCTGCGACGGCAGACTCTACAGCACATTTCACCACTCCCCCTGCGACGGCAGACTCTACAGTGCATTTCCCCACTCCCCCTTGCGACGGCAGACTCTACAGCACGTTTCACCACTCCCTCCTGCGATGGCAGACTCTTCAGCACATTTCACCACTCCCCCTGCAACGGCAGACTCTACAGCACATTTCACTACTCCCTCTGCGACAGCAGACTCTACGGCACATTTCACCACTCTACAGCACATTTCACCACCCCTACTGCGACAGCAGACTCTACGGCACATTTCACCACTCTACAGCACATTTCACAACTCCCCCTGCGAAGGTAGACTCTACAGTGCTTTTCATGACTCCCCCTTGCGACGGTAGACTCTACAGCACGTTCCCCACTCCCCTTGCGACGGCAGACTGTACAGCAGATTTCACCACTTCCCCTGCGACGGCAGACTCTACAGCACATTTCACCAATCCCCCTGCGACGGCAGACTCTACGGCACATTTCACCAATCCCCCTGCGACGGCAGACTCTACAGCGCATTTCACCACTCCCCCTGCGATGGCAGACTCTACAGCACATTTCACCACTCCCCGTGCGACGGCAGACTCTACTGCATATTTCACCACTCTATAGCACATTTCACCACTCCCTCTGCAACGGCAGACTCTACAGCACATTTCACCACTCCTCCCTGCGATGGCAGACTCTACAAAACATTTCACCACTCCCCCTGCGACGGCAGACTCTACAGCACATTTCACCACTCCCACTGCGATGGCAGACTCTACAGCACATTTTACCACTCCACCTTGCTACGGCAGACTCTACAGCACATTTCACCACTCCCCCTTGCGATGGCAGACCCTACAGCGCATTTCACCATCCCCCCTGCGACGGCAGACTCTATAGCACATTTCACCACTCCCCCTGCGACAGCAGACTCTACAGCGCATCTCACCAGTCCCCCTTGCAACGGCAGACTCTGCTGCACATTTCACCACTCCCCCTTGCGACGGCAGACTCTACAGCGAATTTCATCATCCCCCCTGCGACGGCAGACTCTGCGGCGCATTTCACCACTCCCCCCTACAAGGGCAGACTCTACAGCACATTTCACCACTCCCCCTGCGACAGCAGACTCTACAGCACATTTCACCACTCCCCCTGGGACAGCAGACTCTACAGCGCATTTCACCACTCCCCCTGCGACGGCAGACTCTACAGCGCATTTCACCACTCCCCCTGCGACTGCAGACTCTACGGCACATTTCACCACCCCCCCTGTGACGGCAGACTCTACAGCGCATTTCACCACTCCCCCTGCGACAGCAGACTCTACAGCGCATTTCACCACTCCCCCCTGCGACGGCATACTCTACGGCACATTTCACCACTCCCCCCTGCGACGGCAGACTCTACGGCACATTTCACAACTCCCCCTGCGACGGCATACTCTACAGCACATTTCACCACTCCCCCTGCAACAGCAGACTCTACAGCGCATTTCACCACTCCCCCGCGACGACAGACTCTACAGCGCATTTCACCACTCCCCCTTGTTACGGCAGACTCTACAGCACGTTTCACCACTCCCCCTGCGACGGCAGACTCTATGGCAAATTTAATCACTCCCCCCTGCGACGGCAGACTCTACGGCACATTTCACTATTCCCCCTGTGACGGCATACTCTACAGCACATTTAACCACTCCCCCTGTGACGGCATACTCTACAGCACATTTCACCACTCCCCCTGCGACGACAGACTCTACAGCGCATTTCACCACTCCCCCTTGTTACGGCAGACTCTACAGCACGTTTCACCACTCCCCCTGCAACGGCAGACTCTACAGCACATTTTACCACCCCTCCTGCGACAGCAGACTCTATAGCACATTTAAGCACTCTACAGCACATTTCACCACTCCCTCTGCGACAGCAGACTCTACGGCACATTTCACCACTCTACAGCACATTTAAGCACCCTTCCTGCGACAGCAGACTCTATAGCACATTTCACCACTCCCCCTGCAACGGCAGACTCTACAGCACATTTCACCACTCCCTATGCGACAGCAGACTCTACGGCACATTTCACCACTCTACAGCACATTTCAGCACCCTTCCTGCGACAGCAGACTCTATGGCACATTTCACCACCCCTCCTGCGACAGCAGACTCTATGGCGCATTTCACCACTCCCCCTGCAACGGCAGACTCTACAGCACATTTCACCACTCCCTCTGCGACAGCAGACTCTACGGTACATTTCACCACTCTACAGCACATTTCAGCACCCTTCCTGCGACAGCAGACTCTACGGCACATTTCACCACCCCTCCTGCGACAGCAGACTCTACGGCACATTTCACCACTCCCCCTGCGACGGCAGACTCTACAGCACATTTCACCACCCCCCCTGCGACGGCAGACTCTACGGCACATTTCACCACTCCCCCTGCGACGGCAGACTCTACAGCACATTTCACCACTCCCCCTGCAACACATTTCACCACTCCCCCCTGCAATGACAGACTCTACAGCACATTTCACCACTCCCCGTGCGACGGAACACTCTATGGCATATTTCACCACTCTATAGCACATTTCACCACTCCCTCTGCAACGGCAGACTCTACAGCACATTTCACCACTCCACCTTGCTACGGCAGACTCTACAGCACATTTCACCACTCCCCCTTGCGACGGCAGACTCTACAGCGCATTTCACCATCCCACCTGCGACAGCAGACTCTACAGCGCATCTCACCAGTCCCCCTTGCAACGGCAGACTCTGCTGCACATTTCACCACTCCCCCTTGCGACGGCAGACTCTACAGCGCATTTCACCATCCCCCCTGCGACGGCAGACTCTGTGGCGCATTTCAGCACTCCCCCGTACAACGACAGACTCTACAGCACATTTCACCACTCCCCCTGCGACAGCAGACTCTACAGCACATTTCACCACTCCCCCTGGGACAGCAGACTCTACAGCACATTTCACCACTCCCCCTACGACGGCAGACTCTACAGCGCATTTCACCACTCCCCCTGCAACGGCAGACTCTACGGCACATTTCACCACTCCCCCTGTGACGGCATACTCTACGGCACATTTCACCACTCCCCCCTGCGACGGCAGACTCTACGGCACATTTCACAACTCCCCCTGCGACGGCATACTCTACAGCACTTTTCACCACTCCCCCTGCAACAGCAGACTCTACAGCGCATTTCACCACTCCCCCTGCGACGGCAGACTCTACAGCACATTTCACCACTCCCCCTGCGACGGCAGACTCTACAGTGCATTTCCCCACTCCCCCTTGCGACGGCAGACTCTACAGCACGTTTCACCACTCCCTCCTGCGATGGCAGACTCTTCAGCACATTTCACCACTCCCCCTGCAACGGCAGACTCTACAGCACATTTCACTACTCCCTCTGCGACAGCAGACTCTACGGCACATTTCACCACTCTACAGCACATTTCACCACCCCTACTGCGACAGCAGACTCTACGGCACATTTCACCACTCTACAGCACATTTCACAACTCCCCCTGCGAAGGTAGACTCTACAGTGCTTTTCATGACTCCCCCTTGCGACGGTAGACTCTACAGCACGTTCCCCACTCCCCTTGCGACGGCAGACTGTACAGCAGATTTCACCACTTCCCCTGCGACGGCAGACTCTACAGCACATTTCACCAATCCCCCTGCGACGGCAGACTCTACGGCACATTTCACCAATCCCCCTGCGACGGCAGACTCTACAGCGCATTTCACCACTCCCCCTGCGATGGCAGACTCTACAGCACATTTCACCACTCCCCGTGCGACGGCAGACTCTACGGCATATTTCACCACTCTATAGCACATTTCACCACTCCCTCTGCAACGGCAGACTCTACAGCACATTTCACCACTCCTCCCTGCGATGGCAGACTCTACAAAACATTTCACCACTCCCCCTGCGACGGCAGACTCTACAGCACATTTCACCACTCCCACTGCGATGGCAGACTCTACAGCACATTTTACCACTCCACCTTGCTACGGCAGACTCTACAGCACATTTCACCACTCCCCCTTGCGATGGCAGACCCTACAGCGCATTTCACCATCCCCCCTGCGACGGCAGACTCTATAGCACATTTCACCACTCCCCCTGCGACAGCAGACTCTACAGCGCATCTCACCAGTCCCCCTTGCAACGGCAGACTCTGCTGCACATTTCACCACTCCCCCTTGCGACGGCAGACTCTACAGCGAATTTCATCATCCCCCCTGCGACGGCAGACTCTGCGGCGCATTTCACCACTCCCCCCTACAAGGGCAGACTCTACAGCACATTTCACCACTCCCCCTGCGACAGCAGACTCTACAGCACATTTCACCACTCCCCCTGGAACAGCAGACTCTACAGCGCATTTCACCACTCCCCCTGCGACGGCAGACTCTACAGCGCATTTCACCACTCCCCCTGCGACTGCAGACTCTACGGCACATTTCACCACCCCCCCTGTGACGGCAGACTCTACAGCGCATTTCACCACTCCCCCTGCGACAGCAGACTCTACAGCGCATTTCACCACTCCCCCCTGCGACGGCATACTCTACGGCACATTTCACCACTCCCCACTGCGACGGCAGACTCTACGGCACATTTCACAACTCCCCCTGCGACGGCATACTCTACAGCACATTTCACCACTCCCCCTGCAACAGCAGACTCTACAGCGCATTTCACCACTCCCCCGCGACGACAGACTCTACAGCGCATTTCACCACTCCCCCTTGTTACGGCAGACTCTACAGCACGTTTCACCACTCCCCCTGCGACGGCAGACTCTATGGCAAATTTCATCACTCCCCCCTGCGACGGCAGACTCTACGGCACATTTCACTATTCCCCCTGTGACGGCATACTCTACAGCACATTTAACCACTCCCCCTGTGACGGCATACTCTACAGCACATTTCACCACTCCCCCTGCGACGACAGACTCTACAGCGCATTTCACCACTCCCCCTTGTTACGGCAGACTCTACAGCACGTTTCACCACTCCCCCTGCAACGGCAGACTCTACAGCACATTTTACCACCCCTCCTGCGACAGCAGACTCTATAGCACATTTAAGCACTCTACAGCACATTTCACCACTCCCTCTGCGACAGCAGACTCTACGGCACATTTCACCACTCTACAGCACATTTAAGCACCCTTCCTGCGACAGCAGACTCTATAGCACATTTCACCACTCCCCCTGCAACGGCAGACTCTACAGCACATTTCACCACTCCCTATGCGACAGCAGACTCTACGGCACATTTCACCACTCTACAGCACATTTCAGCACCCTTCCTGCGACAGCAGACTCTATGGCACATTTCACCACCCCTCCTGCGACAGCAGACTCTATGGCGCATTTCACCACTCCCCCTGCAACGGCAGACTCTACAGCACATTTCACCACTCCCTCTGCGACAGCAGACTCTACGGTACATTTCACCACTCTACAGCACATTTCAGCACCCTTCCTGCGACAGCAGACTCTACGGCACATTTCACCACCCCTCCTGCGACAGCAGACTCTATGGCGCATTTCACCACTCCCCCTGCAATGGCAGACTCTACGGCACATTTCACCACTCCCCCTGCGACGGCAGACTCTACAGCACATTTCACCACTCCCCCTGCGACGGCAGACTCTACAGCACATTTCACCACTCCCCCTGCGACGGCAGACTCTATAGAACATTTCACCACTCCCCCCTACAAGGGCAGACTCTACAGCACATTTCACCACTCCCCCTGCGACAGCAGACTCTACAGCACATTTCACCACTCCCCCTGGGACAGCAGACTCTACAGCGCATTTCACCACTCCCCCTGCGACGGCAGACTCTACAGCGCATTTCACCACTCCCCCTGCGACGGCAGACTCTACGGCACATTTCACCACTCCCCCTGTGACAGCAGACTCTACAGCGCATTTCACCACTCCCCCTGCGACAGCAGACTCTACAGCGCATTTCACCACTCCCCCCTGCGACGGCATACTCTACGGCACATTTCACCACTCCCCCCTGCGACGGCAGACTCTACGGCACATTTCACAACTCCCCCTGCGACGGCATACTCTACAGCACATTTCACCACTCCCCCTGCAACAGCAGACTCTACAGCGCATTTCACCACTCCCCCTGCGACGACAGACTCTACAGCGCATTTTACCACTCCCCCTTGTTACGGCAGACTCTACAGCACGTTTCACCACTCACCCTGCGACGGCAGACTCTATGGCACATTTCATCACTCCCCCATGCGACGGCAGACTCTACGGCACATTTCACTATTCCCCCTGTGACGGCATACTCTACAGCACATTTCACCACTCCCCCTGCGACGACAGACTCTACAGCGCATTTCACCACTCCTCCTTGTTACGGCAGACTCTACAGCACGTTTCACCACTCCCCCTGCAACGGCAGACTCTACAGCACATTTCACCACCCCTCCTGCGACAGCAGACTCTATAGCACATTTAAGCACTCTACAGCACATTTCACCACTCCCCCTGCAACGGCAGACTCTACAGCACATTTCACCACTCCCTCTGCGACATCAGACTCTACGGCACATTTCACCACTCTACAGCACATTTCAGCACCCTTCCTGCAACAGCAGACTCTATGGCGCATTTCACCACTCCCCCTGCAACGGCAGACTCTACAGCACATTTCACCACTCCCTCTGCGACAGCAGATTCTACGGTACATTTCACCACTCTACAGCACATTTCAGCACCCTTCCTGCGACAGCAGACTCTACGGCACATTTCACCACCCCTCCTGCGACAGCAGACTCTATGGCGCATTTCACCACTCCCCCTGCAATGGCAGACTCTACGGCACATTTCACCACTCCCCCTGCGACGGCAGACTCTACAGCACATTTCACCACTCCTCCTGCGACGGCAGACTCTACAGCACATTTCACCACTCCCCCTGCGACGGCAGACTCTATAGAACATTTCACCACTCCCCCCTACAAGGGCAGACTCTACAGCACATTTCACCACTCCCCCTGCGACAGCAGACTCTACAGCACATTTCACCACTCCCCCGGGACAGCAGACTCTACAGCGCATTTCACCACTCCCCCTGCTACAGCAGACTCTACAGCGCATTTCACCACTCCCCCTGCGACGGCAGACTCTACGGCACATTTCACCACTCTACAGCACATTTAAGCACCCTTCCTGCGACAGCAGACTCTATAGCACATTTCACCACTCCCCCTGCAACGGCAGACTCAACAGCACATTTCACCACTCCCTCTGCGACAGCAGACTCTACGGCACATTTCACCACTCTACAGCACATTTCAGCACCCTTCCTGCGACAGCAGACTCTACGGCACATTTCACCACCCCTCCTGCGACAGCAGACTCTATGGCGCATTTCACCACTCCCCCTGCAACGGCAGACTCTACAGCACATTTCACCACTCCCTCTGCGACAGCAGACTCTACGGTACATTTCACCACTCTACAGCACATTTCAGCACCCTTCCTGCGACAGCAGACTCTACGGCACATTTCACCACCCCTCCTGCGACAGCAGACTCTATGGCGCATTTCACCACTCCCCCTGCAATGGCAGACTCTACGGCACATTTCACCACTCCCCCTGCGACGGCAGACTCTACAGCACATTTCACCACTCCCCCTGCGACGGCAGACTCTACAGCACATTTCACCACTCCTCCTGCGACGGCAGACTCTATAGAACATTTCACCACTCCCCCCTGCGACGGCAGACTCTACAGCACATTTCACCACTCCCCCTGCGACGGCAGACTCTATAGAACATTTCACCACTCCCCCCTGCGACTGCAGACTGTACGGCACATTTCACCACTCCCCCTGCGACGGCAGACTCTACAGCACATTTCACCACTCCCCCTGCGACGGCAGACTCTACAGCACATTTCACCACTCCCCCTGCGACGGTAGACTCTATAGAACATTTCACCACTCCCCCCTGCGACGGCAGACTCTACAGCACATTTCACCACTCCCCCTGCGACGGCAGACTCTATAGAACATTTCACCACTCCCCCCTGCGACAGCAGACTCTACAGCACATTTCACCACTCCCCCTGCGACGGCAGACTCTACAGCACATTTCACCACTCCCCCTGCGACGGCAGACTCTATAGAACATTTCACCACTCCCCCCTACAAGGGCAGACTCTACAGCACATTTCACCACTCCCCCTGCGACAGCAGACTCTACAGCACATTTCACCACTCCCCCGGGACAGCAGACTCTACAGCGCATTTCACCACTCCCCCTGCGACAGCAGACTCTACAGCGCATTTCACCACTCCCCCTGCGACGGCAGACTCTACGGCACATTTCACCACTCTACAGCACATTTAAGCACCCTTCCTGCGACAGCAGACTCTATAGCACATTTCACCACTCCCCCTGCAACGGCAGACTCTACAGCACATTTCACCACTCCCTCTGCGACAGCAGACTCTACGGCACATTTCACCACTCTACAGCACATTTCAGCACCCTTCCTGCGACAGCAGACTCTACGGCACATTTCACCACCCCTCCTGTGACAGCAGACTCTATGGGGTATTTCACCACTCCCCCTGCAACGGCAGACTCTACGGCACATTTCACCACTCCCCCTGCGACGGCAGACTCTACGGTACATTTCACCACTCTACAGCACATTTCAGCACCCTTCCTGCGACACCAGACTCTACGGCACATTTCACCACCCCTCCTGCGACAGCAGACTCTATGGCGCATTTCACCACTCCCCCTGCGACGGCAGACTCTACAGCACATTTTACCACTCCCCCTGCGACGGCAGACTCTACAGCACATTTCACCACTCCCCCTGCGACGGCAGACTCTACAGCACATTTTACCACTCCCCCTGCAACGGCAGACTCTACAGCACATTTCACCACTCCCCCTGCGACGGCAGACTCTATAGAACATTTCACCACTCCACCCTGCGACGGCAGACTCTACAGCACATTTCACCACTCCCCCTGCGACGGCAGACTCTACAGCACATTTCACCACTCCCCCTGCGACGGCAGACTCTACAGCACATTTTACCACTCCCCCTGCGACGGCAGACTCTACAGCACATTTCACCACTCCCCCTGCGACGGCAGACTCTATAGAACATTTCACCACTCCACCCTGCGACGGCAGACTCTACAGCACATTTCACCACTCCCCCTGCGACGGCAGACTCTATAGAACATTTCACCACTCCACCCTGCGACGGCAGACTCTACAGCACATTTCACCACTCCCCCTGCGACGGCAGACTCTACAGCACATTTCACCACTCCACCCTGCGACGGCAGACTCTACAGCACATTTCACCACTCCACCCTGCGACGGCAGACTCTACAGCACATTTCACCACTCCCCCTGCGACGGCAGACTCTACAGCACATTTCACCACTCCACCCTGCGACGGCAGACTCTACAGCACATTTCACCACTCCACCCTGCGACGGCAGACTCTACAGCACATTTCACCACTCCCCCTGCGACGGCAGACTGTACAGCACATTTCACCACCTCCGGCTGCCCTTCTTCAAGTCTGGGTGTCACCTTGTCAGTGGGCAAGGCCAGAGCCGGCAGCCGAGGTCACAGGAACCGCTCTCCAAGGTACATTTTGGGCACCAGCATCCTGACGCCTTGAAATCTGGCTTTGAAGCCACATTGGCACTTGGCTGAAAAGTGTGCAGTTCTGGGCAAACCCCTTAATCGCACTGCGCCTCAACATGAAACGTATGGATGCTGTGCAGATAGCCCCACTTGAGATCACTTCACATAACGCATAGGGCTCGTGCAACAAATATCAACACAAACTTGATTCCGCATTTGTGAGCGGGTGTTCCACTTACTCCGCCTGAGCTCTTGGTGGCCAGTCCTCAGTTTGTGATAGCCAGGTAGATGCCCCCCGTCATTTTATTGCACCCTTTCCTTAACGGGGTTCCTATAACTCTACTCCTGTGTCTGCCCAGCACATTCCTGTGCTCACTAGGACATCCCCCGACAAACATCTCCTTTCATCTGTTTTTTATGTGGCTTAAGTTGCTTTTAATGAGAAGAGACACCTTTCCAATGAGGCGTCAGTGTTTTCGTTCTGGAGAGCAGACACAGGACAGGTACCATCTGCAGACATCCGATGCCCGCGGGGCTCTGGACACCCCTGAAGCGCCAGCGGCGCTAAATGTCTCAGGAAAAAGCACTGCCAAAGCCGATAGACCTGGCTTTAAATGTAACATTGGGGCTGTGTGAACGCTGCCTTGGCACATGAAGGGCAGAGCTGCGGGCTTGTAATGTGCGCCCTCATACTGGCTCTGAGGACGCCTCCGCTGCCTGGAGGGGCCCCCCACCCCCTAAAGTTCACACCTAGCTGCGCCCCTCTGCGTCTGTCTTTTCCAGTTCTGAATTTCCAGCCACACTTCAACACCCCTGATATTTCCTTTGCCTGTCACGGGTTCTTCGATACCCCAATATCTGCTTTGCCTTTAGTGGGTTCTTTCAGACCCCGGAGAGAGACTTTGCTTGAGATCTTAAGGAAACCCCTGAAATCACTGCTGCCCGCAACGGGTTCTTAGGTACCCCTAAAATCTCTGCTGCCAGTAGTGGGTTCTTAGGTACCCCTGAAATCACTGCTCCCTGCAGCGTGGTCTTAGGTACCCCTGAAATCTTTGCTGCCCGTAGCGGGTTCTTAAGTACCCCTGAAATCACTGCTGTATGCAGCGGGTTCCCCAGTACCCCTAAAATCTCTGCTGTCAGTAGTGGGTTCATAGGTACCCCTGAAATCTCTGCTGCCTATAGCGGGTTCTAAGGTACCCCTGAAATTATTGTTGCCTGTATTCGGGTCCTCGGTACCCATTACATCACTGCTCCCTGCAGCGGGGTCTTAGGTACCCCTGAAATCACTGCTGCCTGCAGCGGGTTGTTAGGTACCCCTGAAATCTCTGCTGTCAGTAGTGGGTTCATATGTACCCATGAAATCTCTGCTGCCAGTAGCGGGTTCTTATGTACCCCTGAAATCACTGCTCCCTGCAGCGGGGTCTTAGGTACCCCTGAAATCTTTGCTGCCCGTAGCGGGTTCTTAAGTACCCCTGAAATCACTGCTGTATGCAGCGGGTTCCCCAGTACCCCTGACATCTCTGCTGTCAGTAGTGGGTTCATAGGTACCCATGAAATCACTGCTGCCTGTAGCGGGTTCTTCTGTACCCCTGAAATCTCTGCTACTTGTAGCGGGTTCCTCATCTCTGCTGCCTGTAGCGGGGTCTTCTGTACCCCTGAAATCTCTGCTGCCCGTAGCGGGTTCCTCGGGTACCCCTGGCAGAGCCTGTGCTTTCTCAAGGTGCCCCTGACCGTGCCAATGCTAAGGGCCCAAAGCAATGATCAAGGGGTCGCCCTGCCATTGGGCACACGTGCCATGGGGTCACCGTACTATGGGGTGGCCGAGCCATGGGGACACCAACTGCGCCACCCTGGACTCGACCAGAGGCTCAGAGGCGCCTGGTGCGTGGATATATTTATTTCCAGGGGGGTAAGGGGGTGCAGGTGACCAGCACACAAAGGCAGGGTGTTCTTCCAAGCCAGCCAAAGCCCCCCCCCCCCATGTGTGTTTGTGTGTATGTGTGGGGGGGGGGGGGGCACTGTGGCTCCTGGGAGGCTCCTGCATTCCCCTCATTCCAGAGATTCCGCCCCCCCCCCCCCGACGCACCTCCGAGGACAAAACCAGGGAAAACAATTTCACAGGAATGTGTTTTGCACCGGAGGCCGGAGGGGCCCGTGCGAGACTGAGCGTGGACGTGGAGAGGGTGGACTGGGGCCCAGGTGGTCCCCGAGGGGCCACAGCGAGACAGGGAAAGAAGTCTGTGTGGGGGTGTGTGCACAGGGGCCCAGGGGGGCAGTGGGGCCCGTGCTGAGACTGGCACAGAAAAGAGTGTGTGGGGTGTCACAGGGCCCCCGGGGGGCCGTGCTGAGACTGGCAAAGAAGAGTGTGTGTGGGGGGTGTGTGCCTTGGGGACCCCGGGGGGCAGAGGGACCCGTGCTGAGACTGGCAGAGAAGAGTGTGTGGGGTGTGCACTGGGGGCCAGAGGGGCCCGTGCTGAGACTGACAGAAGAGTGTGTGGGGTGTGCACTGGGGGCCAGAGTGGCCAGTGCTGAGACTGGCAGAGAAGAGAGTGTGTGGGGTGTGCACTGGGGCCCAGAGGGGCCCGTGCTGAGGCTGGCAGGGAAGAGAGTGTGTGCATTGGGGGCAGAGGGGCCAGTGCTGAGGCTGGCAGAGAAGAGAGTGTGTGGGGTGTGCACTGGGGCCCAGAGGGGCCCGTGCTGAGGCTGGCAGGGAAGAGAGTGTGTGCATTGGGGGCAGAGGGGCCCGTGCTGAGACTGACAGAGAAGAGTGTGTGCACTGGGGCCCAGAGGGGCCAGTGCTGAGGCTGGCAGAGAAGAGAGTGTGTGGGGTGTGCACTGGGGCCAGAGGGGCCAGTGCTGAGACTGGCAGAGAAGAGTGTGTGTGGGGTGTGCACTGGAGGCCAGAGAAACCCGTGCCGACTGGCAGAGAAGAGAATGTGTGGGGTGTGCACTGGGGCCCAGAGGGGACCGTGCTGAGGCTGGCAGAGAAGAGAGTGTGTGGGGTGTGCACTGGGGCCCAGAGGGGCCAGTGCTGAGGCTGGCAGAGAAGAGAGTGTGTGGGGTGTGCACTGGGGCCCAGAGAGGCCAGTGCTGAGGCTGGCAGAGAAGAGAGTGTGTGGGGTGTGCACTGGGGCCAGAGGGGCCCGTGCTGAGACTGACAGAAGAGTGTGTGGGGTGTGCACTGGGGGACAGAGGGGCCAGTGCTGATACTGGCAGAGAAGAGAGTGTGTGCACTGGGGGCAGAGGGGCCTGTGGTGAGGCTGGCAGAGAAGAGCGTGTGTGGGGTGTGCACTGGGGCCCAGAGGGGCCCGTGCTGAGGCCGGCAGAGAAGAGTGTGTGGGGGGTGTGCACTGGGGCCCAGAGGGCCAGTGCTGAGACTGGCAGAGAAGAGCGTTTGTGGGGTGTGCACTGGGGCCCAGAGGGGCCCGTGCTGAGGTCGGCAAAGAAGAGTGTGTGGGGGGTGTGCACTGGGGCCCAGAGGGGCCCGTGCTGAGACTGGCAGAGAAGAGAGTGTGTGGGGTGTGAGAGAGTGTGTGGGGTGTGCACTGGGGCCCAGAGAGGCCCGTGCTGAGGCTGGCAGAGAAGAGTGTGTGGGGGGTGTGCACGGGGGCCCAGAGGGGCCTGTGCTTAGACTGGCAGAGAAGAGAGTGTGTGGGGTGTGGGAGAGTGTGTGGGGTGTGCACTGGGGCCCTGAGGGGCCCGTGTTGAGACTGACAGAGAAGAGTGTGTGGGGTGTGTAGGAGGCTGGCCTGGTTTGTAGTGGGTACCAAGGGGTACTTACACTCTGCACCAGGACCAGTTATCCCTTATTAGTGTAGAAGAGGTGTTTCTAGCAGCTTAGGCTGATAGAAGGTAGCTATAGCAGAGCAGCTTAGGCTGAACTAGGAGACGTGTAAAGCTCCTACTATACCACTGGTGTCATATGCACAACATCATAAGAAAACACAATACACAGATATACTAAAAATAAAGGTACTTTATTTTTATTACAATATGCCAAAAGTATCTCAGTGAGTGCCCTCAGTATGAGGATGCCAAATATACACAAGATATATGTACACAGTACCAAAAATATGCAGTAATAGCAAAAGGAAGTAATGCAAGCAATGTACAGTCACAATAGTTTGCAATAGGAGCACATAGGTATAGGGGCAACACAAACCATATACTCCAAAAGTAGAATGCGAATAACGTATGGACCCCAAACCTATGTGAGCTTGTAGAGGGTCGCTGGGACTAAAAGAAAACAGTGAGGGTTAGAAAAATAGCCCACCCCAAGACCCTGAAAAGTAGGTGTAAAGTGAACCTATATTCCCCAGAGAGCACAGAAGCCGTGATAGGGGAATTCTGCAAGGAAGACCAACACCAGCAATGCAAAAAAGGTGGATTTCCGGATGAGAGTACCTGTGGACCAAGGGGACCAAGTCCAAGAGTTGCGACAAAGTCGAGATTGGGCAGATGCCCAGGAAATGGCAGCTGAGGGTGCAAAGAAGCTGCCACCGGATGGTAGAAGCTGTGGATTCTGCAAGAACGAAGAGGACTAGGAACTTCCCCTTTGGAGGATGGATGTCCCACGTCGTGAAGAAGCTTGCAGAGGTGTTCCCACACAGAAAGACCGCAAACAAGCCTTGCTCGCTGCAAGGGTCGCGGTTAGGGTTTTTGGATGCTGCTGTGGCCCAGGAGGGACCAGGATGTCGCCAATTGCGTGAGGAGACAGAGGGGGGCGCCCAGCAAGATAGGGAGCCCTCACAGAAGCAGGCAGCACCCGCAGAAGTGCCGGAACAGGCACTACAAAGAGGAGTGAACCGGAGCTCACCCGAAGTCACAAAAGGAGATCCCCCGACGCTGGAGGACAACTCAGGAGGTTGTGCACTGCAGGTTAGAGTGTCGGGGACCCAGGCTTGGCTGTGCACAAAGGAAATCCTGGAAGAGTGCACAGGAGCCGGAGCAGCTGCAAATCACGCGGTACCCAGCAATGCAGTCTAGCGTGGGGAGGCAAGGACTTACCTCCACCAAACTTGGACTGAAGAGTCACTGGACTGTGGGAGTCACTTGGACAGAGTTGCTGAGTTCCAGGGACCACGCTCGTCGTGCTGAGAGGGGACCCAGAGGACCGGTGATGCAGCCTTTTGTTGCCTGCGGTTGCAGGGGGAGGATTCCGTCGACCCACAGGAGATTTCTTCGGAGCTTCTAGTGCAGAGAGGAGGCAGACTACCCCCACAGCATGCACCACCAGGAAAACAGTTGAGAAGGCGGCAGGATCAGCGATACAAGGTTGCAGTAGTCGTCTTTGCTACTTTGTTGCGGTTTTGCAGGCGTCCTGAGCAGTCAGCGGTCGATTCCTTGGCAGAAGGTGAAGAGCGAGATGCAGAGGAACTCTGATGAGCTCTTGCATTCGTTATCTAAAGAATTCCCCAAAGCAGAGACCCTAAATGTAGGAGGCTGGACTGGCTTGTAGTGAGTACCAAGGGGTACTTGCACCTTGCACCAGGCCCAGTTATCCCTTATTAGTGTATAGGGTGTCTAGCAGCTTAGGCTGATAGATAATGGTAGCTTAGCAAAGCAGCTCAGGCTGAACTAGGAGACGTGTGAAGCTACTACAGTACCACTTAGTGTCATATGCACAATATCATAAGAAAACACAATACACAGTTATACTAAAAATAAAGGTACTTTATTTTTATGACAATATGCCAAAGTATCTTAGAGTGTACCCTCAGTGAGAGGATAGGAAATATACACAAGATATATATACACAATAGCAAAAATATGCAGTATAGTCTTAGAAAACAGTGCAAACAATGTATAGTTACAATAGGATGCAATGGGGAAACATAGGGATAGGGGCAACACAAACCATATACTGCAGAAGTGGAATGCGAACCACGAATGGACCCCAAACCTATGTGACCTTGTAGAGGGTCGCTGGGACTATTAGAAAATAGTGAGAGTTAGCAAAATAACCCACCCCAAGACCCTGAAAAGTGAGTGCAAAGTGCACCAAAGTTCCCCTAAGGACAAAATAGTCGTGTTAGAGGGAGAATGCAAGGAAAACACAAATCAGCAATGCAACAACGATGGATTCCTGTCTGACGGTACCTGTGGAACAAGGGGACCAAGTCCAAAAGTCACAAGCAGCTCGGAGATGGGCAGATGCCCAAGAAATGCCAGCGGTTGGTGCAAAGAAGCTCTTACTAGGCTGAAGAACTGTGAATACTGCAGGAACGACAAGGGCTAGAGACTTCCCCTTTGGAGGATAGATCCCCCACGCCTTGGAGAGTCGTGCAGAAGTGTTTTCCCGCCGGATGGACGCCAACAAGCCTTGCTACATGCAAATTGTGCGTTTGGCGTTTTTGGACACTGCTGGGGCCCAGGAGGGACCAGAAGGTCGCAAATTGGACCTGCAGAGAGAGGGGACGTCGAGCAAGACAAGGAGCCCTCACTGAAGCAGGTAGCACCCGGAGAAGTGCCAGAAACAGGCACTACGAGGATGCGTGAAACGGTGCTCGCCGAAGTTGCACAAAGGAGTCCCACGTCGCCGGAGACCAACTTAGAAAGTCGTGCAATGCAGGTTAGAGTGCCGTGGACCCAGGCTTGGCTGTGCACACAGGATTTCCGCCGGAAGTGCACAGGGGCCGGAGAAGCTTGCAAAGTCGCGGTTCCCAGCAATGCAGCCCAGCGAGGTGAGGCAAGGACTTACCTCCACCAAACTCGGGCTGAAGAGTCACTGGACTGTGGGAGTCACTTGGACGGTGTCGCTGAATTCGAGGGACCTCGCTCGTCGTGCTGAGAGGAGACCCAAGGGACCGGAGATGCAGCTTTTTGGTGCCTGCGGTTGCAGGGGGAAGATTCCGTCGACCCACGGGAGATTTCTTCGGAGCTTCTGGTGCAGAGAGGAGGCAGACTACCCCCACAGCATGCACAAGCAGGAAAACAGTCGAGAAGGCGGCAGGATCAGCGTTACAGAGTTGCAGTAGTCGTCTTTGCTACTATGTTGCAGGTTTGCAGGCTTCCAGCGTGGTCAGCGGTCGATTCCTTATCAGAAGGTGAAGAGGGAGATGCAGAGGAACTCGGCTGAGCTCATGCATTCGTTATCTAAAGTTTCCCCAGAGACAGAGACCCTAAATAGCCAGAAAAGAGGGTTTGGCTACCTAGGAGAGAGGAGAGGCTACTAACACCTGAAGGAGCCTATCACAAGGAGTCTCTGACGTCACCTGGTGGCACTGGCCACTCAGAGCAGTCCAGTGTGCCAGCAGCACCTCTGTTTCCAAGATGGCAGAGGTCTGGAGCACACTGGAGGAGCTCTGGACACCTCTCAGGGGAGGTGCAGGTCAGGGGAGTGGTCACTCCCCTTTCCTTTGTCCAGTTTCGCGCCAGAGCAGGGGCTAAGGGGTCCCTGAACCGGTGTAGACTGGCTTATGCAGAATTGGGCACATCTGTGCCCAAGAAAGCATTTCCAGAGGCTGGGGGAGGCTACTCCTCCCCTGCCTTCACACCATTTTCCAAAGGGAGAGGGTGTCACACCCTCTCTCAGAGGAAGTTCTTTGTTCTGCCATCCTGGGCCAGGCCTGGCTGGACCCCAGGAGGGCAGATGCCTGTCTGAGGGGTTGGCAGCAGCAGCAGCTGCAGTGAAACCCCAGGAAGGGCAGTTTGGCAGTACCAGGGTCTGTGCTACAGACCACTGGGATCATGGAATTGTACCAACAATGCCAGGATGGCATAGAGGGGGCAATTCCATGATCATAGACATGTTACATGGCCATATTCGGAGTTACCATGGTGAAGCTACATATAGGTAGTGACCTATATGTAGTGCACGCGTGTAATGGTGTCCCCGCACTCACAGAGTTCAGGGAATTGGCTCTGAACAATGTGGGGGCACCTTGGCTAGTGCCAGGGTGCCCTCACACTAAGTAACTTTGCACCCAACCTTTACCAGGTAAAGGTTAGACATATAGGTGACTTATAAGTTACTTAAGTGCAGTGTAAAATGGCTGTGAAATAACGTGGACGTTATTTCACTCAGGCTGCAGTGGCAGGCCTGTGTAAGAATTGTCAGAGCTCCCTATGGGTGGCAAAAGATATGCTGCAGCCCATAGGGATCTCCTGGAACCCCAATACCCTGGGTACCTCAGTACCATATACTAGGGAATTATAAGGGTGTTCCAGTAAGCCAATGTAAATTGGTAAAAATGGTCACTAGCCTGTTAGTGACAATTTGAAAGTAATGAGAGAGCATAACCACTGAGGTTCTGGTTAGCAGAGCCTCAGTGAGACAGTTAGGCACCACACAGGGAACATGTACATGCACACCTATGAGCACTGGGGACCTGTGTGACAGGGTCCCAGTGACACATACATATAGGCCACAAACCTATGAGCACTGGGGTCCTGACCTGCAGGATCCCAGTGACACATAACAACCATACTGAAAACATAGTGTTTTCACTATGAGCACCGAGGCCTGGCTATCAGGATCTCAGTGAGACAGTGAAAACAGTGACAAACACCCTGACATACACTCACAAACAGGCCAAAAGTGGGGGTAACAAGGCTAGAAAGAGGCTACCTTCTCACACAACCCCCCCCCAAACGAAGGACAATAAGGCTAACCTTGGCCAGTTGAGACTTTATTGTCTAAGTGGTGATAAGTAGAGAGTAGCTCTGCAATAGACTGGTTACTCCCTTTATCATCCACTATATGGTTACTTCCCTGTGGGGATGTAAACCGCCCTGTTTGAAGTTTTTTAGCTAAGCAACAATGTGAAGATGTATTTTCAGAGTTTCTATCAGTAAGTTTTAGTTTAGAGCAGTGGGAATTGTCCACTGAACCTATTTGTAGTGATGGAAATGCCAGACAGGGATGCTGTCTCAGAAAAGCCATAGCTGGGCAAAAACTTTGTCCATATGGCTGGAAGAGAGAACAGGGATGCTGTTTCTCTTGGGTTGGAGCAGGGCAGGGATGCTGTCCTATCAGCTCCACACTAGGGCAGGGATGCTGTCCTAAGTGTTGTGAGGCAGTGCAGAGTTTCTGCACTAAAGTTTCTCTGGGAGGGTTGGAGGGATGCTCCATGTTAACTAAAATGGTGCTCTTTTTCTCACCAATGTTAGTTATCCCACAGAGAGGTACTTCCACCTCAGGGAGTCCAGCTTTGCCAGCTGATGATTCCCTTGGAACAGGTGCCACCCCAGGAGAGGTTTCTCCCTCCACAGTAATAGTATCCTGAATGGTAGGGTGGTTAGGGGATACTGTGATACCCTTTTTACCTGTTGATGGAGAGGGATCCTGAGTTTTCAGGCCTTCTCTCCTTTGCTTTTTCATTTCACTTGAAATGAGAGGGAACAATTCCTCAGGGATGCCCAGCATGGCTGCATGGGCATAAAACTCTACATCAGCCCAACCTGAGGCCTCTAGGTCATTACCTAAGAGACACTCTACAGGCAAGCTAGGTGATACCACCACCTGCTTAGGGCCAGTAACTCCACCCCAACTAAACTGAATTATAGCTAAGGGAAGAAACTTAGTGGAGTTATGGACATCAATAATCTTATACTGTTGTCCAATGATGTGTTGTTCAGGAGGCACTAGGTTTTCAGTCACCAAAGTGAAACTGGCACCTGTGTCCCTGTAGGCCAAGGCCTCAACACCATTTATTGAAACTGTCTGCCTGTACTTATCCATTGTAAGGGGACAAGCAGCCAGTGTGGCAAGGCCAATGCCACCAGGTGTGACAGAAACTGTCTTGGGACTGATTACATCAGTTTCCACTATGGACCCATAAGTGAACCCAACTACACCCTTTGCTTGACTGTTGCCAGCAGTCCCACCACTAGTACCACTACTGCTAGGGGCACTAGAGCTTGATGTATTAGTGGTGGTAGGCTCAGGGGGTTTACCTGGACAGGACTTATCCCCTGGCCTATGGCCTCTGTTTTTACACACAAAGCACCAAGGCTTTTTAATGTGTGCAGGTTGGGAAGAAGAGGAAGAATTTGTTTTATCCCCACTCTCTGAAGAGTGTTTAAGATTTGAAGTGGGATCTTTGGTTTTACCCTTATCCCCATGCCTATCTTGAGATTTTTCACCATCTTTCTTCTTATTGCCATCTTTGTCACCCCCTGTATGAACTTTTCTGTTCACCCTTGTTCTGACCCATTTGTCTGCCTTCTTTCCCAATTCTTGGGGAGAGGTCAGATCAGAGTCTACCAGGTACTGGTGCAACAAATCAGACACACAATTATTAAGTATATGCTCTCTCAGGATTGTGTTATACAGGCTTTCATAATCAGTAACTTTACTGCCATGTAACCACCCCTCCAAGGCCTTCACTGAATGGTCAATGAAATCAACCCAGTCTTGTGAAGACTCCTTTTTGGTCTCTCTGAACTTTATCCTGTACTGTTCAGTGGTTAAGCCATAACCATCCAGGAGTGCATTCTTAAGAACTGTAAAATTATTGGCATCACTTTCTTTCACAGTAAGGAGTCTATCCCTACCCTTTCCACTAAATGATAGCCATAGGATAGCAGCCCACTGCCTTTGAGGGACATCCTGTACAGCACAGGCCCTCTCAAGTGCAGCAAACCACTTGTTAATGTCATCCCCCTCCTTATAAGGGGGAACTATCTTGTGCAGATTCCTGGAATCATGCTCTTTTGCAGGATGACTATGGGGAATACTGCTGCTGCCACCATGGGTATCTAAACCCAACTTCTGTCTTTCCTTCTCTAATTCTAAAGACTGTCTATCCAAATCCAGCTGTTGCTTCTTGAGCTTCAGTCTGGTTTGTTCCACTCTCAATCTATTGAGCTCCCTTTCTAACAATCTGTCATCAGGGTGGGTGGGAGGGACATTTCTAGATACAGAGGTATGATGGGAATGAACAGAAGGAGACCTGTCCCTTACAGAGGGCACCCTAACAGCTTGGCTACCAGTATAATGTGAGAGCACATCATCAGTATGATGTGATTCAACCTCTGTACCAACTATGCTAGACTGTCTAGTAATGGGCAGGCTGAGAAGTTTCTTTCCTGAACCTTTTCCTGGGGGAGTCCCTGGATCAGATTGAGAACCATTAGCTACTTTTTCTACAGATTGGGCACTTATGGCCTTATCCTGTACTCTAAGCATATTAATTAACAGTTCTAAGGAAGGATTCTTCCCTACACTCAAACCTCTCTCTATGCAGAGACTCCTTGCTCCTTTCCAGCTAAGGTGATCATATGCAAGTTTGGACAGTTCAACTTTTTGGCCTGTGCCAGACATTTTTAGAGAGAGTTAAAGTGATAGACAAAGTAAAAAAGTTTTCAGAACTTTTTGGAAAGACAGAAAAAAACTTTTTAAACTTTTAAGAACTTTTTGAAAGTTTAGAAGTACTTTTCAGCACTTAGAAAAGAGTGAAAAGAGGAAATGCAAAACTTTTTGGCTATGTGTATATACACTGACCTTGTTTTGTATATTTTTCTCTTATGAAAAGTACAATGACAAGAGTGGTAAGTAGTCTCAAAGCACTTATCCCACCACTGCACAACCAATGTAGGAGGCTGGACTGGCTTGTAGTGAGTACCAAGGGGTACTTGCACCTTGCACCAGGCCCAGTTATCCCTTATTAGTGTATAGGGTGTCTAGCAGCTTAGGCTGATAGATAATGGTAGCTTAGCAAAGCAGCTCAGGCTGAACTAGGAGACGTGTGAAGCTACTACAGTACCACTTAGTGTCATATGCACAATATCATAAGAAAACACAATACACAGTTATACTAAAAATAAAGGTACTTTATTTTTATGACAATATGCCAAAGTATCTTAGAGTGTACCCTCAGTGAGAGGATAGGAAATATACACAAGATATATATACACAATAGCAAAAATATGCAGTATAGTCTTAGAAAACAGTGCAAACAATGTATAGTTACAATAGGATGCAATGGGGAAACATAGGGATAGGGGCAACACAAACCATATACTGCAGAAGTGGAATGCGAACCACGAATGGACCCCAAACCTATGTGACCTTGTAGAGGGTCGCTGGGACTATTAGAAAATAGTGAGAGTTAGCAAAATAACCCACCCCAAGACCCTGAAAAGTGAGTGCAAAGTGCACCAAAGTTCCCCTAAGGACAAAATAGTCGTGTTAGAGGGAGAATGCAAGGAAAACACAAATCAGCAATGCAACAACGATGGATTCCTGTCTGACGGTACCTGTGGAACAAGGGGACCAAGTCCAAAAGTCACAAGCAGCTCGGAGATGGGCAGATGCCCAAGAAATGCCAGCGGTTGGTGCAAAGAAGCTCTTACTAGGCTGAAGAACTGTGAATACTGCAGGAACGACAAGGGCTAGAGACTTCCCCTTTGGAGGATAGATCCCCCACGCCTTGGAGAGTCGTGCAGAAGTGTTTTCCCGCCGGATGGACGCCAACAAGCCTTGCTACATGCAAATTGTGCGTTTGGCGTTTTTGGACACTGCTGGGGCCCAGGAGGGACCAGAAGGTCGCAAATTGGACCTGCAGAGAGAGGGGACGTCGAGCAAGACAAGGAGCCCTCACTGAAGCAGGTAGCACCCGGAGAAGTGCCAGAAACAGGCACTACGAGGATGCGTGAAACGGTGCTCGCCGAAGTTGCACAAAGGAGTCCCACGTCGCCGGAGACCAACTTAGAAAGTCGTGCAATGCAGGTTAGAGTGCCGTGGACCCAGGCTTGGCTGTGCACACAGGATTTCCGCCAGAAGTGCACAGGGGCCGGAGAAGCTTGCAAAGTCGCGGTTCCCAGCAATGCAGCCCAGCGAGGTGAGGCAAGGACTTACCTCCACCAAACTCGGGCTGAAGAGTCACTGGACTGTGGGAGTCACTTGGACGGTGTCGCTGAATTCGAGGGACCTCGCTCGTCGTGCTGAGAGGAGACCCAAGGGACCGGAGATGCAGCTTTTTGGTGCCTGCGGTTGCAGGGGGAAGATTCCGTCGACCCACGGGAGATTTCTTCGGAGCTTCTGGTGCAGAGAGGAGGCAGACTACCCCCACAGCATGCACAAGCAGGAAAACAGTCGAGAAGGCGGCAGGATCAGCGTTACAGAGTTGCAGTAGTCGTCTTTGCTACTATGTTGCAGGTTTGCAGGCTTCCAGCGTGGTCAGCGGTCGATTCCTTATCAGAAGGTGAAGAGGGAGATGCAGAGGAACTCGGCTGAGCTCATGCATTCGTTATCTAAAGTTTCCCCAGAGACAGAGACCCTAAATAGCCAGAAAAGAGGGTTTGGCTACCTAGGAGAGAGGAGAGGCTACTAACACCTGAAGGAGCCTATCACAAGGAGTCTCTGACGTCACCTGGTGGCACTGGCCACTCAGAGCAGTCCAGTGTGCCAGCAGCACCTCTGTTTCCAAGATGGCAGAGGTCTGGAGCACACTGGAGGAGCTCTGGACACCTCTCAGGGGAGGTGCAGGTCAGGGGAGTGGTCACTCCCCTTTCCTTTGTCCAGTTTCGCGCCAGAGCAGGGGCTAAGGGGTCCCTGAACCGGTGTAGACTGGCTTATGCAGAATTGGGCACATCTGTGCCCAAGAAAGCATTTCCAGAGGCTGGGGGAGGCTACTCCTCCCCTGCCTTCACACCATTTTCCAAAGGGAGAGGGTGTCACACCCTCTCTCAGAGGAAGTTCTTTGTTCTGCCATCCTGGGCCAGGCCTGGCTGGACCCCAGGAGGGCAGATGCCTGTCTGAGGGGTTGGCAGCAGCAGCAGCTGCAGTGAAACCCCAGGAAGGGCAGTTTGGCAGTACCAGGGTCTGTGCTACAGACCACTGGGATCATGGAATTGTACCAACAATGCCAGGATGGCATAGAGGGGGCAATTCCATGATCATAGACATGTTACATGGCCATATTCGGAGTTACCATGGTGAAGCTACATATAGGTAGTGACCTATATGTAGTGCACGCGTGTAATGGTGTCCCCGCACTCACAGAGTTCAGGGAATTGGCTCTGAACAATGTGGGGGCACCTTGGCTAGTGCCAGGGTGCCCTCACACTAAGTAACTTTGCACCCAACCTTTACCAGGTAAAGGTTAGACATATAGGTGACTTATAAGTTACTTAAGTGCAGTGTAAAATGGCTGTGAAATAACGTGGACGTTATTTCACTCAGGCTGCAGTGGCAGGCCTGTGTAAGAATTGTCAGAGCTCCCTATGGGTGGCAAAAGATATGCTGCAGCCCATAGGGATCTCCTGGAACCCCAATACCCTGGGTACCTCAGTACCATATACTAGGGAATTATAAGGGTGTTCCAGTAAGCCAATGTAAATTGGTAAAAATGGTCACTAGCCTGTTAGTGACAATTTGAAAGTAATGAGAGAGCATAACCACTGAGGTTCTGGTTAGCAGAGCCTCAGTGAGACAGTTAGGCACCACACAGGGAACATGTACATGCACACCTATGAGCACTGGGGACCTGTGTGACAGGGTCCCAGTGACACATACATATAGGCCACAAACCTATGAGCACTGGGGTCCTGACCTGCAGGATCCCAGTGACACATAACAACCATACTGAAAACATAGTGTTTTCACTATGAGCACCGAGGCCTGGCTATCAGGATCTCAGTGAGACAGTGAAAACAGTGACAAACACCCTGACATACACTCACAAACAGGCCAAAAGTGGGGGTAACAAGGCTAGAAAGAGGCTACCTTCTCACACAACCCCCCCCCAAACGAAGGACAATAAGGCTAACCTTGGCCAGTTGAGACTTTATTGTCTAAGTGGTGATAAGTAGAGAGTAGCTCTGCAATAGACTGGTTACTCCCTTTATCATCCACTATATGGTTACTTCCCTGTGGGGATGTAAACCGCCCTGTTTGAAGTTTTTTAGCTAAGCAACAATGTGAAGATGTATTTTCAGAGTTTCTATCAGTAAGTTTTAGTTTAGAGCAGTGGGAATTGTCCACTGAACCTATTTGTAGTGATGGAAATGCCAGACAGGGATGCTGTCTCAGAAAAGCCATAGCTGGGCAAAAACTTTGTCCATATGGCTGGAAGAGAGAACAGGGATGCTGTTTCTCTTGGGTTGGAGCAGGGCAGGGATGCTGTCCTATCAGCTCCACACTAGGGCAGGGATGCTGTCCTAAGTGTTGTGAGGCAGTGCAGAGTTTCTGCACTAAAGTTTCTCTGGGAGGGTTGGAGGGATGCTCCATGTTAACTAAAATGGTGCTCTTTTTCTCACCAATGTTAGTTATCCCACAGAGAGGTACTTCCACCTCAGGGAGTCCAGCTTTGCCAGCTGATGATTCCCTTGGAACAGGTGCCACCCCAGGAGAGGTTTCTCCCTCCACAGTAATAGTATCCTGAATGGTAGGGTGGTTAGGGGATACTGTGATACCCTTTTTACCTGTTGATGGAGAGGGATCCTGAGTTTTCAGGCCTTCTCTCCTTTGCTTTTTCATTTCACTTGAAATGAGAGGGAACAATTCCTCAGGGATGCCCAGCATGGCTGCATGGGCATAAAACTCTACATCAGCCCAACCTGAGGCCTCTAGGTCATTACCTAAGAGACACTCTACAGGCAAGCTAGGTGATACCACCACCTGCTTAGGGCCAGTAACTCCACCCCAACTAAACTGAATTATAGCTAAGGGAAGAAACTTAGTGGAGTTATGGACATCAATAATCTTATACTGTTGTCCAATGATGTGTTGTTCAGGAGGCACTAGGTTTTCAGTCACCAAAGTGAAACTGGCACCTGTGTCCCTGTAGGCCAAGGCCTCAACACCATTTATTGAAACTGTCTGCCTGTACTTATCCATTGTAAGGGGACAAGCAGCCAGTGTGGCAAGGCCAATGCCACCAGGTGTGACAGAAACTGTCTTGGGACTGATTACATCAGTTTCCACTATGGACCCATAAGTGAACCCAACTACACCCTTTGCTTGACTGTTGCCAGCAGTCCCACCACTAGTACCACTACTGCTAGGGGCACTAGAGCTTGATGTATTAGTGGTGGTAGGCTCAGGGGGTTTACCTGGACAGGACTTATCCCCTGGCCTATGGCCTCTGTTTTTACACACAAAGCACCAAGGCTTTTTAATGTGTGCAGGTTGGGAAGAAGAGGAAGAATTTGTTTTATCCCCACTCTCTGAAGAGTGTTTAAGATTTGAAGTGGGATCTTTGGTTTTACCCTTATCCCCATGCCTATCTTGAGATTTTTCACCATCTTTCTTCTTATTGCCATCTTTGTCACCCCCTGTATGAACTTTTCTGTTCACCCTTGTTCTGACCCATTTGTCTGCCTTCTTTCCCAATTCTTGGGGAGAGGTCAGATCAGAGTCTACCAGGTACTGGTGCAACAAATCAGACACACAATTATTAAGTATATGCTCTCTCAGGATTGTGTTATACAGGCTTTCATAATCAGTAACTTTACTGCCATGTAACCACCCCTCCAAGGCCTTCACTGAATGGTCAATGAAATCAACCCAGTCTTGTGAAGACTCCTTTTTGGTCTCTCTGAACTTTATCCTGTACTGTTCAGTGGTTAAGCCATAACCATCCAGGAGTGCATTCTTAAGAACTGTAAAATTATTGGCATCACTTTCTTTCACAGTAAGGAGTCTATCCCTACCCTTTCCACTAAATGATAGCCATAGGATAGCAGCCCACTGCCTTTGAGGGACATCCTGTACAGCACAGGCCCTCTCAAGTGCAGCAAACCACTTGTTAATGTCATCCCCCTCCTTATAAGGGGGAACTATCTTGTGCAGATTCCTGGAATCATGCTCTTTTGCAGGATGACTATGGGGAATACTGCTGCTGCCACCATGGGTATCTAAACCCAACTTCTGTCTTTCCTTCTCTAATTCTAAAGACTGTCTATCCAAATCCAGCTGTTGCTTCTTGAGCTTCAGTCTGGTTTGTTCCACTCTCAATCTATTGAGCTCCCTTTCTAACAATCTGTCATCAGGGTGGGTGGGAGGGACATTTCTAGATACAGAGGTATGATGGGAATGAACAGAAGGAGACCTGTCCCTTACAGAGGGCACCCTAACAGCTTGGCTACCAGTATAATGTGAGAGCACATCATCAGTATGATGTGATTCAACCTCTGTACCAACTATGCTAGACTGTCTAGTAATGGGCAGGCTGAGAAGTTTCTTTCCTGAACCTTTTCCTGGGGGAGTCCCTGGATCAGATTGAGAACCATTAGCTACTTTTTCTACAGATTGGGCACTTATGGCCTTATCCTGTACTCTAAGCATATTAATTAACAGTTCTAAGGAAGGATTCTTCCCTACACTCAAACCTCTCTCTATGCAGAGACTCCTTGCTCCTTTCCAGCTAAGGTGATCATATGCAAGTTTGGACAGTTCAACTTTTTGGCCTGTGCCAGACATTTTTAGAGAGAGTTAAAGTGATAGACAAAGTAAAAAAGTTTTCAGAACTTTTTGGAAAGACAGAAAAAAACTTTTTAAACTTTTAAGAACTTTTTGAAAGTTTAGAAGTACTTTTCAGCACTTAGAAAAGAGTGAAAAGAGGAAATGCAAAACTTTTTGGCTATGTGTATATACACTGACCTTGTTTTGTATATTTTTCTCTTATGAAAAGTACAATGACAAGAGTGGTAAGTAGTCTCAAAGCACTTATCCCACCACTGCACAACCAATGTAGGAGGCTGGACTGGCTTGTAGTGAGTACCAAGGGGTACTTGCACCTTGCACCAGGCCCAGTTATCCCTTATTAGTGTATAGGGTGTCTAGCAGCTTAGGCTGATAGATAATGGTAGCTTAGCAAAGCAGCTCAGGCTGAACTAGGAGACGTGTGAAGCTACTACAGTACCACTTAGTGTCATATGCACAATATCATAAGAAAACACAATACACAGTTATACTAAAAATAAAGGTACTTTATTTTTATGACAATATGCCAAAGTATCTTAGAGTGTACCCTCAGTGAGAGGATAGGAAATATACACAAGATATATATACACAATAGCAAAAATATGCAGTATAGTCTTAGAAAACAGTGCAAACAATGTATAGTTACAATAGGATGCAATGGGGAAACATAGGGATAGGGGCAACACAAACCATATACTGCAGAAGTGGAATGCGAACCACGAATGGACCCCAAACCTATGTGACCTTGTAGAGGGTCGCTGGGACTATTAGAAAATAGTGAGAGTTAGCAAAATAACCCACCCCAAGACCCTGAAAAGTGAGTGCAAAGTGCACCAAAGTTCCCCTAAGGACAAAATAGTCGTGTTAGAGGGAGAATGCAAGGAAAACACAAATCAGCAATGCAACAACGATGGATTCCTGTCTGACGGTACCTGTGGAACAAGGGGACCAAGTCCAAAAGTCACAAGCAGCTCGGAGATGGGCAGATGCCCAAGAAATGCCAGCGGTTGGTGCAAAGAAGCTCTTACTAGGCTGAAGAACTGTGAATACTGCAGGAACGACAAGGGCTAGAGACTTCCCCTTTGGAGGATAGATCCCCCACGCCTTGGAGAGTCGTGCAGAAGTGTTTTCCCGCCGGATGGACGCCAACAAGCCTTGCTACATGCAAATTGTGCGTTTGGCGTTTTTGGACACTGCTGGGGCCCAGGAGGGACCAGAAGGTCGCAAATTGGACCTGCAGAGAGAGGGGACGTCGAGCAAGACAAGGAGCCCTCACTGAAGCAGGTAGCACCCGGAGAAGTGCCAGAAACAGGCACTACGAGGATGCGTGAAACGGTGCTCGCCGAAGTTGCACAAAGGAGTCCCACGTCGCCGGAGACCAACTTAGAAAGTCGTGCAATGCAGGTTAGAGTGCCGTGGACCCAGGCTTGGCTGTGCACACAGGATTTCCGCCAGAAGTGCACAGGGGCCGGAGAAGCTTGCAAAGTCGCGGTTCCCAGCAATGCAGCCCAGCGAGGTGAGGCAAGGACTTACCTCCACCAAACTCGGGCTGAAGAGTCACTGGACTGTGGGAGTCACTTGGACGGTGTCGCTGAATTCGAGGGACCTCGCTCGTCGTGCTGAGAGGAGACCCAAGGGACCGGAGATGCAGCTTTTTGGTGCCTGCGGTTGCAGGGGGAAGATTCCGTCGACCCACGGGAGATTTCTTCGGAGCTTCTGGTGCAGAGAGGAGGCAGACTACCCCCACAGCATGCACAAGCAGGAAAACAGTCGAGAAGGCGGCAGGATCAGCGTTACAGAGTTGCAGTAGTCGTCTTTGCTACTATGTTGCAGGTTTGCAGGCTTCCAGCGTGGTCAGCGGTCGATTCCTTATCAGAAGGTGAAGAGGGAGATGCAGAGGAACTCGGCTGAGCTCATGCATTCGTTATCTAAAGTTTCCCCAGAGACAGAGACCATAAATAGCCAGAAAAGAGGGTTTGGCTACCTAGGAGAGAGGAGAGGCTACTAACACCTGAAGGAGCCTATCACAAGGAGTCTCTGACGTCACCTGGTGGCACTGGCCACTCAGAGCAGTCCAGTGTGCCAGCAGCACCTCTGTTTCCAAGATGGCAGAGGTCTGGAGCACACTGGAGGAGCTCTGGACACCTCTCAGGGGAGGTGCAGGTCAGGGGAGTGGTCACTCCCCTTTCCTTTGTCCAGTTTCGCGCCAGAGCAGGGGCTAAGGGGTCCCTGAACCGGTGTAGACTGGCTTATGCAGAATTGGGCACATCTGTGCCCAAGAAAGCATTTCCAGAGGCTGGGGGAGGCTACTCCTCCCCTGCCTTCACACCATTTTCCAAAGGGAGAGGGTGTCACACCCTCTCTCAGAGGAAGTTCTTTGTTCTGCCATCCTGGGCCAGGCCTGGCTGGACCCCAGGAGGGCAGATGCCTGTCTGAGGGGTTGGCAGCAGCAGCAGCTGCAGTGAAACCCCAGGAAGGGCAGTTTGGCAGTACCAGGGTCTGTGCTACAGACCACTGGGATCATGGAATTGTACCAACAATGCCAGGATGGCATAGAGGGGGCAATTCCATGATCATAGACATGTTACATGGCCATATTCGGAGTTACCATGGTGAAGCTACATATAGGTAGTGACCTATATGTAGTGCACGCGTGTAATGGTGTCCCCGCACTCACAGAGTTCAGGGAATTGGCTCTGAACAATGTGGGGGCACCTTGGCTAGTGCCAGGGTGCCCTCACACTAAGTAACTTTGCACCCAACCTTTACCAGGTAAAGGTTAGACATATAGGTGACTTATAAGTTACTTAAGTGCAGTGTAAAATGGCTGTGAAATAACGTGGACGTTATTTCACTCAGGCTGCAGTGGCAGGCCTGTGTAAGAATTGTCAGAGCTCCCTATGGGTGGCAAAAGATATGCTGCAGCCCATAGGGATCTCCTGGAACCCCAATACCCTGGGTACCTCAGTACCATATACTAGGGAATTATAAGGGTGTTCCAGTAAGCCAATGTAAATTGGTAAAAATGGTCACTAGCCTGTTAGTGACAATTTGAAAGTAATGAGAGAGCATAACCACTGAGGTTCTGGTTAGCAGAGCCTCAGTGAGACAGTTAGGCACCACACAGGGAACATGTACATGCACACCTATGAGCACTGGGGCCCTGTGTGACAGGGTCCCAGTGACACATACATATAGGCCACAAACCTATGAGCACTGGGGTCCTGACCTGCAGGATCCCAGTGACACATAACAACCATACTGAAAACATAGTGTTTTCACTATGAGCACTGGGGCCTGGCTATCAGGATCCCAGTGAGACAGTGAAAACAGTGACAAACACCCTGACATACACTCACAAACAGGCCAAAAGTGGGGGTAACAAGGCTAGAAAGAGGCTACTTTCTCACACTAAATAGGCAGAAAAGGAGGTTTGGCTACCTAGGAAGGAGGATAGGCTAGCAACACAGGTAAGAGCCTATCAGAAGGAGTCTCTGACGTCACCTGCTGGCACTGGCCACTCAGAGCAGTCCAGTGTGCCAGCAGCACCTCTGTTTCCAAGATGGCAGAGGTCTGGAGCATACTGGAGGAGCTCTGGGCACCTCCCCTGGGAGGTGCAGGTCAGGGGAGTGGTCACTCCCCTTTCCTTTGTCCAGTTTCGCGCCAGAGCAGGGCTAAGGGGTCCCTGAACCGGTGTAGACTGGCTTATGCAGAGATGGGCACCATCTGTGCCCATCAAAGCATTTCCAGAGGCTGGGGGAGGCTACTCCTCCCCAGCCCTGACACCTTTTTCCAAAGGGAGAGGGTGTAACACCCTCTCTCTGAGGAAGTCCTTTGTTCTGCCTTCCTGGGCCAAGCCTGGCTGGACCCCAGGAGGGCAGAAACCTGTCTGAGGGGTTGGCAGCAGCAGCAGCTGCAGTGAAACCCCGGGAAAGGCAGTTTGGCAGTACCCAGGTCTGTGCTAGAGACTCGGGGGATAATGGAATTGTCTCCCCAATGCCAGAATGGCATTGGGGTGACAATTCCATTATCTTAGACATGTTACCTGGCCATTTTCGGAGTTACCATTGTGACGCTATACATAGGTAGTGACCTATGTATAGTGCACGCGTGTAATGGTGTCCCCGCACTCACAAAGTCCGGGGAATTTGCCCTGAACGATGTGGGGGCACCTTGGCTAGTGCCAGGGTGCCCACACACTAAGTAACTTAGCACCCAACCTTTACCAGGTAAAGGTTAGAGATATAGGTGACTTATAAGTTACTTAAGTGCAGTGGTAAATGGCTGTGAAATAACGTGGACGTTATTTCACTCAGGCTGCAGTGGCAGGCCTGTGTAAGAATTGTCAGAGCTCCCTATGGGTGGCAAAAGAAATGCTGCAGCCCATAGGGATCTCCTGGAACCCCAATACCCTGGGTACCTCAGTACCATATACTAGGGAATTATAAGGGTGTTCCAGTATGCCAATGTGAATTGGTGAAATTGGTCACTAGCCTGTTAGTGACAATTTGGAAAGAAATGAGAGAGCATAACCACTGAGGTTCTGATTAGCAGAGCCTCAGTGAGACAGTTTGGCATCACACAGGGAACACATACATATAGGCCACACACTTATGAGTACTGGGGTCCTGGCTAGCAGGATCCCAGTGACACATAACAAACATACTGGAAACATAGGGTTTTCACTATGAGCACTGGGTGCTGGCTAGCAGGATCCCAGTGAGACAGTGAAAACACCTGACATATACTCACAAACAGGCCAAAAGTGGGGGTAACAAGGCTAGAAAGAGGCTACTTTCTCACAGGGTGTGCACTGGGGTCCAGAGGGGCCAGTGCTGAGACTGGCAGAGAAGTGTGTGTGTGTGGAGTGTGCACTGGGGACACATAGGCCAGAGGGGCCAGTGCTGAGACTGGCAGAGAAGAGTGTGTGGGGGGTGTGCACTGGGGCCCAGAGGGGCCCGTGCTGAGGCTGGCAGAGAAGAGAGTGTGTGGGGTGCAGAGTGTCCACTGGGGTCCAGAGGGCCATCGGGGAGGGAGGGGGGGGATGGGGAGGGGGGATTGGGTTGGGCTAACTACATTAGCCATCAGGTGGAGGCATTAAACAGACAAGAATCACGTCCCAAGGTCACGCGCTCCGAGTCCGAGCCCAAGGTCACCCCCCACCCAGGTCCATCAGAGGAGCACACTTCAGTGTTCATCAGAGGAGCACACGTCAGTGTCCATCAGAGGAGCACACGTCAGCGTTCATCAGAGGTGCACACGTCAGTGTCCATCTCAGGAGCACACGTCAGCGTCCATCAGAGGAGCACACATTAGCATCCATTAGAGGCGCATCAGAGGAGCACATGTCAGTATTCATCAGAGGAGCACACGTCAGCGTTCATCAGAGGAGCGCACGTCAGCGTCCATCAGAGGAGTGCACGTCAGCGTCCATCAGAGGAGCGCACGTCAGCGTCGAATAGAGGAGCACGTCAGTATCCATTGGAGGAGCACACGTCAGCAATCATCAGAGGAGCACACGTCCACGTCCATCAGAAGAGCACACGTCAGCGGTCATCAGAGGAGCACATATCATCGTCCATCAGAGGACCACGCGTCAGCGGCCATCAGAGGAGCACACATCATCGTCCATCAGAGGAGCACACATCATCGTCCGTCAGAGGAGCATGTGTCAGCATCCATCAGAGGAGCACTCATCAGCATCCATCAGAGGAGCACAAGTCAGCATCCATCAGAGGAGCACAAGTCAGCATCCATCAGAGGAGCATCATAGGAGCACATGTCAGCATCAATCAGAGGAGCACACATCATCGTCCATCAGAGGAGCACATGTCAGCATCCAGCAGAGGAGCACATGTCAGCATCCAGCAGAGGAGCACGTGTCAACATCCAGCAGAGGAGCACACATCATCCATCAGAGGAGCACACATCATCGTCCATCAGAGGAGCACACATCATCGTCCGTCAGAGGAGCATGTGTCAGCATCCATCAGAGGAGCACTCATCAGCATCCATCAGAGGAGCACAAGTCAGCATCCAGCAGAGGAGCACATGTCAGCATCCAGCAGAGGAGCACGTGTCAACATCCAGCAGAGGAGCACACATCATCCATCAGAGGAGCACACATCATCGTCCATCAGAGGAGCACATGTCAGCATCCAGCAGAGGAGCACGTGTCAACATCCATCAGAGGAGCACACATCATCGTCCATCAGAAGAGCATCAGAGGAGCACATGTCAGCATCCATCAGAGGAGCACATGTCAGCATCGATCCGAGGAGCACGTGTCACCCTTCCTTACCGGCCTGGCAGTGACAGGGAATTAAATGGACTGCGCTGCTGACCTCTGTGTTGGAATTCCAGGCTGGGGGTCCTGTGTTTGCATTCCATTTTTTTTAGTATATGGTTTGGTCTCCCCCTAGGGTCACTATTTTCTATTGCTATTTGCACTGTTTTCTATCACTTTGTATGCCTATTTCTGATTACTAGTGTATATATTTAGTGTGTTACTTAACTCCTATTGGAGGGTTGCCTATCTAGTGGTTTGGTACTGTGTTACTGTAATAAAGTACCTTTATTTTTGGTAACACTGAGTATTGTCTTTCATGTGTGTGAGTGCTGTGTGACTACAGTGGTATTGCATGAGCTTTGCATGTCTCCTAGATAAGTCTTGGCTGCTCATCCACAGCTACCTCTAGAGAGCCTGGCTTCTAGATACTGACTTAATTTCACTAATAAGGGATAACTGGACCTGGTATAAGGTGTAAGTACCTTAGGTACCCACCACACACCAGGCCAGCTTCCTGCAGTAAGCTACAAGGAGCGCTCAGGGACAGGAAATGTAACCCCTGGGGTCCATCCATTGAACACGCATGTTACATGTTACACATACCCAAGGCGCTCTCTTTCCAAGCAGAAATGATGTGACTGATGTCCCTTCAAGGCAGTTTGGGGGGGCCAGGCCGGCTGAGACCAGTGGGGTGATTGACTGAGATCAGCTAAGGTTAAGTGACGTCCCGCCCAGGACAAGGAAACACCAAAGGGGAGGGGTGGGGTGCTCAATGAGGCATGACCCTTCGCTGCCCCTCCTGCTCTTATTACCACAGCGGGCCGCTGACGTCAGCGCAGAGGAATGTCCACTGCATACCCAGCCAGAGAAGTCTGAATGTCAGGCCGAGATCTCAGCCACAGTCCTGGAGAAAGTAGAGCCTTCATGTTCATTCAGGCCAGACTCAGCCCTGGCCCACGGAGACCAATGCAGAGTCCCCCGTGAAGACCAATGCAGAGCCCATCCACAGTGACCAATGCAGAGCGTGTCCACGGAGACCAACGCAGAGCCCGTCCACGGAGACCCACACAGAGAGTGTTAACGGAGACCAACGCAGAGCGCGTCCACGGAGACCAATGAGGGGCCCATCAATGCAGACCAAGGCAGAGCCCGTCCACAGAGACCAATGCAGAGCCCATCAACAGAGACCAATGCAGAGCCCATTAATGCAGACCAACGCAAAGTCCGTCCACAGAGACCAATACAGAGCCCGTCCGCGGAGGCCAATGCAGAGACCATCAATGCAGACCAATGTAGAGCCTGTGCACAGAGACCAACGCACAGCCCGTCCATGGAGACCAACGCAGAGCCCGTCCATGGAGACCAACGCAGAGCCCGTCCATGGAGACCAACGCAGAGCCCGTCCATGGAGACCAATGCAGAGCCCGTCCATGGAGACCAACGCAGAGCCCGTCCATGTAGACCAGCGCAGAGCCCGTCCATGGAGACCAATGCAGAGCCCGTCCATAGAGACCAATGCAGAGCCCATTAATGCAGAACAACGCAAAGTCCGTCCACAGAGTCCAATACAGAGCCCATCCGCGGAGGCCAATGCAGAGACCATCAATGCAGAGCCCATCCACAGAGACCAACGCACAGCCCGTCCACGGAGACCAACGCAGAGCCCGTACATGGAGACCAACGCAGAGCCCGTCCATGGAGACCAATGCAGAGACCATCAATGCAGAGCCTGTCCACGGAGACCAACGCACAGCCCGTCCACAGAGACCAACGCAGAGCCCGTACATGGAGACCAACGCAGAGCCCATCCATGGAGACCATCCCAGAGCACGTCCAAAGAGACCAACGCATAGCCCGTCCACAGAGACCAATGCAGAGCCCATCAATGCAGACCAATGCAAAGCCCGTCCACAGAGACCAATGCAGAGCCTATGAATGCAGACCAATGCAGGGCCTGTTCACAGAGACTAATGCAGAGCAATGGAGACAAATGTAGAGCCCTTCCACGGAGACCAATGAGGGGCCCATCAACGCAGAACCCGTCAACAGAGACCAATGCAGAGCCCATCCACAGAGACCAATGCAGAGCCCATCAATGCAGTGCAATGCAGAGCGCGTCCTGGAGACCAATGCAGAGCCAATCAATGCAGACCAACACAGAGCCCTCCACAGAGACCAATGCAGAGCCCATCAATGCAGACCAAAGCAGATCTGTCCACAGAGCCCATCCATGGAGACCAATGCAGAGCCCATCAATGCAGACCAATGCAGAGCCCATCCACAGAGACTAATGCAGAGCCCATCCACAGAGACCAATGCACAGCCCATCAATGCAGTCCAATGCAGAGCACGTCCTGGAGACCAATGCAGAGCCAATCAATGCAGATCAACGAAGCCCATCCACAGAGACCAATTCAGAGCCCATCAATGCAGACCAATGCAGAGCCCATCCCCAAAGACCATTGCAGAGCCCATCCACAGAAACTAACGCAGAGCCCATCCACAGAGACCAACTCAGAGCCCATCAATGCAGACCAATGCAGAGCCCATCCACAGAGACTAATGCAGAGCCCCTCCACAGAAACCAATGCAGAGCCCATCCACAGAGACCAATGCAGAGCCCATCAATGCAGAGCCCATGAATGCAAACCAATACAGAGCCCATCCATGGAGACCAATGCAGAGCCCATGAATGCAGACCAATTAAGAGCCCATCCACAGAGACTAATACAGAGCCCGTCCACGGAGGGCAATGCAGAGCCCATAAATGCAGACCAATGCAGAGCCCGTCCACGGAGACCAATGCAGAGCCCGTCCATGGAGACCAATGCAGAGCCTGTCCACGGAGACCAACGCAAAGCCCATCAATGCAGACCGACGCAAAGCCCATCCACAGAGACCAATGCAGAGACCATCAATGCAGACCAATGCAGAGCCCGTCAACAGAGACCAATGCACAGCCCATCAATGCAGAGCTCATGAATGCAGACCAACGCAGAGCCCGTCCACAGAGACCAATACAGAGCCCGTCCATAGAGACCAATGCAGAGTCCATCAATGCAGACCACTCCAGAGCACATCCACAGAGGCCAATGCAGAGGCCATCAATGCAAACTAATGGAGACTGTGTCCAGACAGACTATGTAGGAAGTTGGCTCTGTATATACTATTTCAAAGTAAGGAATAGTGTGCACAGAGTCCAAGGGTTCCCCTTAGAGTTAAGATAGTGGCACAAGTAGATAATTCTAATGCTCTATTTTTGTGGTAGTGTGGTCGAGCAGTAGACCTATCAGAGAGTAGTGTTAAGCATTTGTTGTACACACACAGGCAATAAATGAGGAACATACACTCAAAGACTTACTCCAGGCCAATAGGTTTTTATATTGAAAAATATATTTTCTTAGTTTATTTTAAGAACCACAGGTTCAAGATTTACATTAAACACTTTAAATGTGAGGTACTTCACTTAGATACTTTAGGAACAATACCATGTACAATCTTTGTAAAAATGGCAATAAGCTATTTTCAAAGTGGACACAGTGCAAAAATCAACAGTTCCTCGGGGAGGTAAGTAAAGGTTAGATTAGGAGGTAAGTAAAACACTTACAAATCTCAGTCCTGGGGCATAGGCAGCCCACCGTGTGGGGGTTCAAGGCAACTCCAAAGTTACCGCATCAGCAGCTCAGGGCCGGTCAGGTGCAGAGGTCAAAGAGGTGCCCAAAACACATAGGTGCCTATGGAGAACAGGGGTGCTCCGGTTTCAGTCTGCCAGCAGGTAAGTACCTGCGTCCTCGGGAGGCAGACCAGGTTTTTTTTAAGAGCACTGGGGGGACACAAGTAGGAACCCAAAACACAACTCAGCAGCACAGGGGCCGCTGGGTGCAGTGTGCAAAGCAGGCGTCGGGTTTCAGGTAGGAAACATTGGAGGGACCCGGGGGTCACTCTAGCGGTGCAGGTAGGCACAGGGTGGGCTCCTTGAGGCAGCCACCACCTGGGCTAGGCTGAGGGTGCCTGGGGGTCACTCCTGCATCGAAGTTCGGTTCCTTCAGGTCCTGGGAGCTGCGGGTGCAGTGTTGGTTCCAGGCGTCGGGTCCCTTATTACAAGCAGTCGCGGTCAGGGGGAGCCTCTGGATTCTCTCTGCAGGCATCGATGTGGGGGCTCAGAGGGGGTCAACTCTGGTTACTCACGGGCTCGCAGTCACAGGGGAGTCATCCCTGAGGTGTTGGTTTTCTGCAGGTCGAGCCGGGGGGCGTCGGGTGCAGAGTGTAGAGTCTCACGCTTCCTGCGGGAAAAGTGAAGTCTTTGGAAGTTGCTTCTTTGTTGCAAAGAAGTAGCTGGTTCTGAACAGGGCCGCTGTTCACGGGAGTTTCTTGGTCCTGTAGTCCAGGGCAGTCCTCTGAGGCTTCAGAGGTCGCTGGTCCCTGTCGGATGCGTAGCTGGAGCAGGTTTTCGAAGTTGTAGACAGGCCGGTAGGGCTGGGGCCAAAGCAGTTGTCGTTTTCCTCCTTCTCTGCAGGCTTGTAGGTCAGCAGTCCTTCTTCTTTCTTCAGGTTGCAGGAATCTGATTTCCTGGGATCTGGGGAGCCCCTAAATACTGAATTTAGGGGTGTGTTTAGGCCTGGAAGGGCAGTAGCCAATGGCCCTCTTTGTGCCTTCTCCCTAATCCTATTGGGGGAATCCTCCAAACTCAAGATGGAGGATTTCTCAAGGCATGAGTCACCTCAGCACAGGGCACCTTAGGGGCTGTCCTGACTGGTGAGTGACTCCTCCTTGTTTTTCTCATTATCTCCTCCAGCCTTGCCGCCAAAAGTGGGGTCAGTGGCCAGAGGGGCGGGCATCCCCACTAGCTGGGATGCCCTGGGACGCTGTAACAAAAGGGGTGAGCCTTTGAGGCTCACCGCCAGGTGTTACAGTTCCTGCAGGGGCAGGTGAAAAGCACCTCCACACAGTACAGGCTTTGTTCCTGGCCACAGAGAGACAAAGGCACTTTCCCCATGTGGCCAGCAACATGTCTGGTGTGTGGCAGGCTGGCAGAAACTGGTCAGCCTACACTAGAAGTCGGGTAGGTATTCAGGGGGCATCTCTAAGATGCCCTCTGGGTGTATGTTACAATAAATTGCACACTGGTATCAGTGTGAATTTATTGTGCTGAGGGGTTTGATACCAAACTTCCTAGTTTTCAGTGTAGCCATTACGGAACTGTGGAGTTCGTGTTTGACAAACTCCCAGACCATATACTCTTATGGCTACCCTGCACTTACAATGTCTAAGGTTTTGTTTAGACACTGTAGGGGCATAGTGCTCATGCACATATACCCTCACCTGTTGTATAGTGCACCCTGCCTTACGGCTGTAAGGCCTGCTAGAGGGGTGACTTACCTATGCCACAGGCAGTGTGAGGGTGGCATGGCACTCAGAGGGGAGTGCCATGTCGACCTAGTCATTTTCTCCCCACCAGCATACACAAGCTGTGAGGCAGTGTGCATAGGCTGAGTGAGGGGTCCCCAGGGTGGCATAAGACATGCTGCAGCCCTTAGAGACTTTCCCTGGCATCAGGGCTCTTGGTACCAGGGGTACCAGTTACAAGGGACTTACCTGAGTGCCAGGGTTGTGCCAATTGTGGAGACAAAGGTACAGTTTAGAGAAAGAACACTGGTGCTGGGGCCTGGTTAGCAGGGCCCCAGCACACTTTCAAATCATAAATTAGCATCAGCAAAGGCAAAAAGTTAGGGGGTAACCATGCCAAGGAGGCATTTCCTTACAGACTAATGCAGAGAGCCTCCACTGAGACTAATGCAGTGCGCGTCCACTGAGAACAACGCAGAGTGCGTACACTGAGACCAACGCAGAGCGCGTCCATGGAGATCAATGCAGAGCCCGTCCAAGGAGACCAATGCAGAGCCCGTCCGTGGAGACCAATGCAGAGCCCGTCCGTGGAGACCAATGTAGAGCCCGTCCGTGGAGACCAATGCAGAGCCCGTCCGTGGAGACCAATGCAGAGCCCGTCCGTGGAGACCAATGCAGAGCCCGTCTGTGGAGACCAATGCAGAGCCCGTCTGTGGAGACCAATGCAGAGCCCGTCTGTGGAGACCAATGCAGAGCCCGTCCGTGAAGACCAATGCAGAGCCCGTCCGTGGAGACCAATGCAGAGCCCGTCCGTGGAAACCAATGCAGAGCCCGTCCGTGGAGACCAATGCAGAGCCCGTCCGTGGAGACCAATGCAGAGCCCGTCCGTGGAGACCAATGCAGAGCCCGTCCGTGGAGACCAATGCAGAGCCCGTCCGTGGAGACCAATGCAGAGCCCGTCCGTGGAGACCAATGCAGAGCCCGTCCATGGAGACCAATGAGGAACCGTCCATGGAGACCAATGCAGAGCCCATCCATGGAGACCAATGAGGGACCGTCCGTGGAGACCAATGAGGGACCGTCCGTGGAGATCAACGCAGAGCCCGTCCGTGGAGACCAACGCAGAGCGCGTCCGTGGAGACCAACGCAGAGCCCGTCCGTGGAGACCAACGCAGAGCCCGTCCGTGGAGACCAATGCAGAGCCCATCCGTGAAGACCAACGCAGAGCCCGTCCATGGAGACCAACGCAGAGCCCATCCATGGAGACCAACGCAGAGCCCGTCCATGGAGACCAACGCAGAGCCCGTCCATGGAGACCAACGCAGAGCCCGTCCTTGGAGACCAACACAGAGCCCGTCCATGGAAAGCAATGCAGAGCCCGTTGGTGGAGACCAATGCAGAGCCCGTCGGTGGAGACCAATGCAGAGCCCGTCCATGGAGACCAATGAGGAACCGTCCATGGAGACCAATGAGGAACCGTCCATGGAGACCAATGCAGAGCTCATCCATGGAGACCAATGCAGAGCACGTCCATGGAGACCACTGAGGAACCGTCCATGGAGACCAATGCAGAGCCCGTCCATTGAGTCCAATGCAGAGCCTGTCCACGGAGATCAATGCAGAGCGCATCCATGGAGAACAATGTAGAGCGCGTCCATGGACACCAACGCAGAGCGCGTTCATAAAGACCAACGCAGAGCCCAACCGTGGAGACCAATGCAGAGCGCGTCCACAGAGACCAATGCAGAACGTGTCCACAGAGACCAATGCAGAACGCGTCCACGGAGTCCAATGCAGAGCGTGTCCATGGCGACCAATGCAGAGTCCGTCCATGGCGACCAATGAAGAGTGTGTGCAGGAAGTTGGTCTGTATGTACTATTTCAAAGTAAGAAATAGTGTGCACAGATTCCAAGGGTTCCCCTTAGAGGTAAGATAGTGGCAAAAAGAGATAATTCTAATGCTCAATTTTGTGGTAGTGTGGTCGAGCAGTAGGCTTATCAGAGGGTAGCATTAAGTATTTGTTGTACACACGCCGGCAATAAATGAGGAACACACACTCAAAGACAAATTCCAGGCCAATAGGTTTATATATAGAAAAATATATTTTCTTAGTTTATTTTAAGAACCACATGTTCAAGATTTACAATCAATACTTTAAATGAAAGGTATTTCACTCAGGTATCTCAGGAACTTTGAAAAATCACAATAGCATGTACAGTTTTGGCAAAAATGGCAATAAGCTATTTTAAAAGTGGACACTGCAAAAATCAACAGTTCTTGGGGGAGGTAAGTAAATGTTAAGTTCACAGGTAAGTAAAACACTTACAGGGTTCAAAGTTGGGTCCAAGGTAGCCCACGGTTGGGGGTTCAAGGCAACCCCAAAGTTACCACACCAGCAGCTCAGGGCCGGTCAGGTGCAGCAGTCAAAGTGGTGCCCAAAACACATAGGCTTCAATGGAAATAGGGGTGCCCCGGTTCCAGTCTGCCAGCAGGTAAGTACCCGCGACTTCGGAGGGCAGACCAGGGGGGTTTTGTAGGGCACCAGGGGACACACAAGCAGGCACAGAAAGTACACCCTCAGCGGCACAGGGGCGGCCAGGTGCAGAGTGCAAACAGGAGTCGGGTTTCTAATAGAAATCAATGGGGAGACCCGGGGGTCTCTTCAACATTGCAGGCAGGCACAGGTGGGGGGCTCCTCGGGGTAGCCACCACCTGGGCTAGGCAGAGGGTCGCTCCTGCACTGGAGTTCGGTTCCTTCAGGTCCTGGGGGCTGAGGGTGCAGTGTGGTTTCCAGGTGTCGGGTTCCTTGAAGCAGGCAGTCGCGGTCAAGGGGAGCCTCTGGATTTCCTCTGCAGGCGTCGCTGTGGGGGCTCAGGGGAGTCAACTCTGGCTACTCACTGGCTTGCAGTCGCCGGGGAGTCCTCCCTGTAGTGTTGGTTTTCCACAGTTCGAGCGGGAGGCATCGGGTGCAGAATGGAAAGTCTCACGCTTCCAGCGGGAAATGTGTGGTCTTTAAAAGTTGCTTCTTTGTTGCAAAGTTGCCGTTTTGTTGAACTGGGCAGCTGTTCTCTGGAGCTTCTAGGTCCTTTTAGATGCAGGGCAGTCCTCTGAGGCTTCAGAGGTCGCTGTTCCCTGTTGGATGCGTCGCTGTTGCAGTTTTTCTTGAAGTGGGGAGACAGGCCGGTAGGGCTGGGGCCAAAGCAGTTGTCGTCTCCGTCTTCTCTGCAGGGATTCAGGTCAGCAGTCCTTCTTCGTCTTATGGTTGCAGGAATCTCTCTCCCTCGCTTCTGGGAGCCCTTAAATACTCAATTTAGGGGTGTGTTTAGGTCTGGGAGGGCAGTAGCCAATGGCTACTGGCCCTGAGGGTGGCTACACCGTCTTTGTGCCTCCCCTCTGGGGAGGGGGGCACATCCCTAATCCTTTTGGGGGAATCCTCCATCTGCAAGAGACCAATGCAGAGACCATCCGTGGAGACAAATTGTAGGAGGCTGGCCTGGCTTGTAGGAACTTCTCCTTTGGAAGACAGGTGTCCCACGTCACAATGAAGGTTGCAGGAGTGTTCCCACGCAGAAATACCGCAAAGGGTTGCGGTAGAGGTTTTTTGGTGCTGCTGAGGACCAGGAAGGACCAGGATGTCGCCACTTGGAGGAGGAGACAGAGGGGGCGCTCAGCAACTCAGAGAGCCCTCACAGAAGCAGGCAGCACCCGCAGAAGTACCCCAACAGGCACTTAGAAGATTTGTGAACCGGAGTCCACGCGAAGTTACAAAGGAGGGTCCCACGATGTCGGAGGCCAACTCAGCGGGTTGTACACTGCAGGACGGAGTGCCGGGGACCCAGGCTAGGCTGTGCACGAAGGAAATCCTGGAAGAGTGCACAGGAGCCGGAGCAGCTGCAAATCACGCAGTACACAGCTTTGCAGTCTAGCGTGGGGAGGCAAGGACTTACCTCCACCAAACTTGGACTGAAGAGTCACTGGACTGTGGGAGTCACTTGGTCAGAGTTGCTGTGTTCCAGGGACCAAGCTCGCCAGGATGAGAGGGGACCCATAGGACCGGTGATGCAGTCTTTTGGTGCCTGCGTTAGCAGGGGGAAGATTCCGTCCACCCACAGGAAATTTCTTCGGAGCTTCTGGTGCAGGGTGAAGGCAGGCTACCCCCAGAGCATGCACCACCTGGAAACAGTCAAGAAAGCTGGCAGGATTAGGCGCTACAATGTTGCTGGTAGTCGTCTTGCTACTTTGTTGCGGTTTTGCAGGCGTCCTGGAGCAGTCAGCGGTCGATCCTTGGCAGAAGTCGAAGAGGGAGATGCAGAGGAACTCTGGGGAGCTCTTGCATTCATTATCTTAAGAATTCCCCAAAGCAGAGACCCTAAATAGCCAGAAAAGGAGGTTTGGCTACCAGGTTAGGAGGACTGGCTACCAAGAAAGGTAAGATCCTATCAGAAGGAGCCTCTGACGTCACATGCTGGCACTGACCACTCAGAGCAGTCCAGTGTGCCCCCCAACACCTCTGTTTCCAAGATGGCAGAGGTCTGGGAGACACTGGAGGAGCCCTGGGCACCGCCCCTGGGAGGTGCAGGTCAGGGGAGTGGTCACTCCCCTTTCCTTTGTCCAGTTTTGCGCCAGAGCAGGGCTGGGGGATCCCTGAACCGGTGTAGACTGGCTTATGCAGAGATGGGCACCATCTGTGCCCATCTAAGCATTTCCAGAGGCTGTTGGAGGCTACTCCTCCCCAGCCCTTCACACCTATTTCCAAAGGGAGAGGGTGTAACACCCTCTCTCAGAGGAAATCCTTTGTTCTGCCTTTCTGGGCCAGGGCTGCCTGGACCCCAGGAGGGCAGAAACCTGTCTACGGGGTTGGCAGCAGCAGAAGCTGCAGTGGAGACCCAGACAAGGCAGTTTGGCAGTACCCGGGTTCTGTGCTAGAGACCCGGGGGATTATAGAATTGTCCCCGAATACCAGAATGGTATTGGGGTGACAATTCCATGATCTTAGACATGTTACATGGCCATGTTCGGAGTTACCATTGTGAAGCTATACATAGGTAGTGACCTATGTATAGTGCACGGGTGTAATGGTGTCCCCGCACTCAAAGTCTGGGGAATTTGCCCTGAACGATGTGGGGGCAGCTTGGCTAGCCCCAGGGTGCCCACACACTAAGTAACTTGGCACCCAACCTTCACCAGGTAAAGGTTAGACATATAGGTCACTTATAAGTTACTTATGTGCAGTGGTAAATGGCTGTGAAATAACGTGGACGTTATTTCACGCAGGCTGCAGTGGCAGGCCTGTGTAAGAATTGTGAGCTCCCTATGGGTGGCAAAAGAAATGTTGCAGCCCATAGGGATCTCCTGGAACCCCAATACCCTGGGCACCTCAGTACCATATACAAGGGAATTATATGGGTGTACCAGTATGCCAATGTGAATTGGTAAATTTAGTCACTAGCCTGTAGTGACAAATTTGGAAAGCAGAGAGAGCATAAAAACTGAGGTTCTGGTTAGCAGAGCCTCAGTGAGACAGTTAGGCACCACACAGGGAACACAAACAAGGCACATACTATGAGCACTGGGGCCCTGCCTGGCAGGGTCCCAGTGACACAAGGACTAAAACAACATACATACAGTGAAAATGGGGGTAACATGCCAGGCAAGATGGTACTTTCCTACACCAATGAGGAGCCCGTCCATGGAGACCAATGCCGAGCCCACCTTTAGAGACCAATGAGGAGCTGTCCATCCATGGAGAGCAATGCAGAGCCTGTCCACAGAGACCAATGCAGAGCCCGTCCATGGAGACAAACACAGAGCTCGTCCATGGTGATCAATGTAGAGCCCGTCCACGGAGACTAATACAGAGCCCGTCCACGGAGACCAACGCAGAGCCTGTCCATGGAGACCAATGCAAAGCCTGTCTATGGAGACCAATGCAGAGCCTGTCCATGTAGAGCCCATCCGTGGAGACCAATGCAAAGGCCGTCCACCAAGACTAATGCAGAGCCCGTCTGTGGAGACTAATGCAGAGGCCGTCCACCAAGACTAATGCAGAGCCCATCCGTGGAGACCAATGCAGAGGCCGTCCACCAAGACCAATGCAGAGCATTCCTGTGGAGACTAATGCAGAGCCCGTCTGTGGAGACTAATGCAGAGCCTGTCCACAGAGACCAACGCAGAGCCCATCCGTGGAGACTAATGCAGAGCCCGTCCGTGGAGACCAATGCAGAGCCCGTCCTTGGAGACCAATGCAGAGCCCGTCCGTGGAGACCAATGCAGAGCCCGTTCGTGGAGACCAATGCAGAGCCCGTCCGTGGAGACCAATGCAGAGCCCGTCCACCAAGACCAATGCAGAGCCCGTCCATGGAGTCTAATGCAGAGTTTGGCCATGGAGACCAAGGCAGAGCCCCTCAATAGAGACCAACACAGAGCCTATCCACAAGTACCAATGCAGAGCCCCTGGTAGAGACCCATGCATTCACTGGGACACCAGCACAGGCACCCCAGCAATCCTGGAGATGGTTTCATGCTAAAATTAGCATAAAAGCAGTGTTGGATTGGTCTGAGTGCTTGGACTGCCACTCAGACACAACCCTGGGTCCTGTGCTGTTTCTCCAGCCCAGCTGTTCAACACAGTGCTCTGGAGAAACCTAAGTGCCCAGGTGTGTTTGGTGGCCTTAGCTGAAAGATAAAACTATAGTGAAACTGGGGGGTAACTCCCCTCTGCCATTGTGGAGGAGCCACCCCTGCAAATCTGCCCCCCAACACCTGTTCACCCTTCATCTACCCCTCCATCACCCGCTCACCCCTTATCTGCCCCCCAACAACTGGTCACACCTTATCTGCCCCCAAACACCCACTCACTCCTCCTCTGCTCCTGAGTACCCGCTCACCCCTTAAGTGCCCCCCAACAACTGCTCACCCCTCAGAGCCCTCCCCCCCTTCAGGGTGGATACTGGGGCAGGCACTAAGCCTTGCTCGGCCGTCCTCACAGGGCCCTGCTGCAGCCTGGGGGAGGTGACCTGGGGGGCCCTGCTGCAGCCTGGGGGAGGTGACCTGGGGGGCCCTGCTGCAGCCTGCGGGAGGTGACATGGGGGTCCTGCTGCAGCCTGGGGGAGGTGACCTGGGGGGCCCTGCTGCAGCCTGGGGGAGGTGACTTGGGGGGCCCTGCTGCAGCCTGGGGGAGGTTACCTGGGGGCCCTGCTGCAGCCTGGGGGAGGTGACCTGGGGGGCCCTGCTGCAGCCTGGGGGAGGTGACCTGGGGGGCCCTGCAGCAGCCTGGGGAAATGACCTGGGGGGCCCTGCTGCAGACTGGGGGAGGTGACCTGGGGGGCCCTGCTGCAACCTGCGGGAGGTGACCTGGGGGGCCCTGCTGCAGCCTGGGGGAGGTGACCTGGGGGGCCCTGCTGCAGCCTGGGGGAGGTGACCTGGGAGGCCCTGCTGCAGCCTGCGGGAGGTGACCTGGGGGGCCCTGCTGCAGCCTGGGGAGGTGACCTGGGGGCCCTGCTGCAGCCTGGGGGAGGTGACCTGGGGGCCCTGCTGCAGCCTGGGGAGGTGACCTGGGGGGCCCTGCTGCAGCCTGGGGGAGGTGACCCGGGGGGCCCTGCTGCAGCCTGGGGGAGGTGACCTGGGGGGCCCTGCTGCAGCCTGGGGGAGATGACCCGGGGGGCCCTGCTGCAGCCTGGAAAAAGGAGGCTGAGGGGTGCCTGGAAGGGCGGGGGCCTGGCCTGGGGCTGGCATCGCGGTGGTTGGGGGGCAGTGTATTCATTCACATGATAACCAGCCCTCGGCTGCCAGGCGGGGGCATCCGCCCAGGGCACCCCCACACAAAGAGGGAGGCACGGGCAGGGAAAGTGCTGACCCCAAACTTCCTTTCTTCTCTCCCCAGTCTGTCAAGGGGGGGGCACAGCCAGCAGAGGCAGACCACAGCCCCCCCCCCCCCCCCCTCTCCCAGGTCACCCAGGGCAGCCCGGCGGGGGGAGCACAGTCTGCGGACCCCCACCGCTCTGGGGGGTGATGTATAACAAAACACGACACTGTCAGCTCCCTTTATTAACTCAGTGTCTGCCTCACTGAGCGTTGCACTAGAAGACTGGTACCCCTCGGGCACTGCGGCCAGGCTGGGGAAACAGGCACTGCGGCCAGGCGCTCCTCCAGAGCAGAGAGGCAAGCACAGTACCCCCTGCAACCAGGCAGGCACTGCAAGCACGCACTCCTCTAGAGCACAGAGTAAGAAGCACACTACCGCCTGTATCCAGGCACTGCAGCCAGGCACTCCTCCAAAGCAGAGTGACAAACCCAGTACCCCTGTACCCAACACAGCAGCGAGGCACTACAATCAGGCACTGCAGCCTGACACTCCTCCAGAGCACAGACTGAGAAGCACAGTACCTCCTGCAACCAGGCACTGCCGCCAGGCACTGCAAGAACGGACTCCTCTAGAGCATAGAGTAAGAAGCACACTACCGCCTGTATCCAGGCACTGCAGCCAGGCACTCCTCCAGAGCAGAGTGACAAACCCAGTACCCTTGTACCCAACACAGCAGCCAGGCACTGCTCCAGATCAAGGGGTGAAAGGCACAGCACTCTCCAGTCACCCTCAACCCATGCAGCCAGGCACTGCAACACGGCACTGAAGCCAGGAACTGTGACTGTTCCAAAGCACAGAGTGAGAGGCACAGCACTCTTGTAGCCAGTCACTGCAAACAGGAACTAAAGCCAGGCACGGTAACCAGTCACTGTAACCAGGAACGGTGACTGCTCCAAAGCATGCGGCGAGAGGCACTGCCTTCTCCCCTTACCCCAGCTCCCAACAGTCAGGCACTTTAAGGTTAGAACATCAACAACACATATCCAAACGGCATGAAATAGTCTTAAGCATTGAAAACCAAGAGGTAAATATCTGTGTGAACCACGGATACTGCCCAGTGACCGCCCACTGCCGCAGGACCTGGTCCAGGGGTAAATATCAGTATAAACCGCAGATACTGCCCAGTGACCACCCACTGCCGCAGGACCTGGTCCAGGGGTAAATATCAGTATAAACCAGGGATACTGCCCAGTGACCACCCACTGCCGCAGGACCTGGTCCAGGGGTAAATATCAGTATAAACCGCAGATACTGCCCAGTGACCACCCACTGCCGCAGGACCTGGTCCAGGGGTAAATATCAGTATAAACCACGGATACTGCCCAGTGACCACCCACTGCCGCAGGACCTGGTCCAGTGGTACATATCAGTATAAACCGCGGATACTGCCCAGTGACCACCCACTGCCGCAGGACCTGGTCCAGGGGTAAATATCAGTATAAACCGCAGATACTGCCCAGTGACCACCCACTGCCGCAGGACCTGGTCCAGTGGTACATATCAGTATAAACCGCGGATACTGCCCAGTGACCACCCACTGCCGCAGGACCTGGTCCAGGGGTAAATATCAGTATAAACCGCAGATACTGCCCAGTGACCACCCACTGCCGCAGGACCTGGTCCAGGGGTAAATATCAGTATAAACCGCAGATACTGCCCAGTGACCACCCACTGCCGCAGGACCTGGTCCAGGGGTAAATATCAGTATAAACCGCAGATACTGCCCAGTGACCACCCACTGCCGCAGGACCTGGTCCAGGGGTAAATATCAGTATAAACCGCAGATACTGCCCAGTGACCACCCACTGCCGCAGGACCTGGTCCAGGGGTAAATATCAGTATAAACCGCAGATACTGCCCAGTGACCACCCACTGCCGCAGGACCTGGTCCAGGGTTAAATATCAGTATAAGCCACAGATACTGCCCAGTGACCACCCACTGCAGCAGGACCTGGTCAAGTGGTAAATATCAGTATAAACCGCGGATACTGCCCAGTGACCACCCACTGCCGCAGGACCTGGTCCAGTGGTACGTATCAGTATAAACCAGGGATACTGCCCAGTGACCACCCACTACCGCAGGACCTGGTCCAGTGGTAAATATCAGTATAAGCCACGGATACTGCCCAGTGACCTCCCACTGCCGCAGGACCTGGTCCAGGGGTAAATATCAGTATAAACCAGGGATACTGCCCAGTGACCACCCACTGCAGCAGGACCTGGTCAAGTGGTAAATATCAGAATAAACCACGGATACTGCCCAGTGACCGCCCACTGCAGCAGGACCTGGTCCAGTGGCAAATATCCATATAAACCACAGATACTGCCCAGTGACCACCCACTGCAGCAGGACCTGGTCCAGTGGTAAATATAAGAATAAACCACAGATACTGCCCAGTGACCACCCACTGCCACAGGACCTGGTCCAGGGGTACATATCAGTATAAACCAGGGATACTGCCCAGTGACCACCCACTGCAGCAGGACCTGGTCCAGTGGTACATATCAGTATAAACCGCAGATACTGCCCAGTGACCACCCACTGCCGCAGGACCTGGTCCAGTGGTACATATCAGTATAAACCGCGGATACTGCCCAGTGACCACCCACTGCAGCTGGACCTGGTCCAGTGGTACATATCAGTATAAACCGCGGATACTGCCCAGTGACCACCCACTGCTGCAGGACCTGGTCCAGTGGTAAGTGTCAATATAATCATGTGTCTACAGAGGCCTTGCACATGCCCCATACAGCAGTGCTGTCCACAGGTACCCACCGGTAGAAACCCTGTGACTGCAGGAACCTTGCACATGGCCCTTACAGTGATACTCTCCACAAGTACTCTCTGGTAGTGACCCTGTGACTATAGAGGTCTCATCCATGCCTGTGACAGTGGTACTGTACACAAGTACCCACCGGTAGCAAACCTGTGACCTCAGAGGCCTTACACATGCCTCTTACAGTGGTACTGTACACAGGTACCCTCCCCCACAGGTATCTCAGTGACCACAGAGGGCTCACACATGCCTGTCACAGTGGTACTGTACACAGGTACCCTCCCCCACAGGTATCTCAGTGACCACAGAGGGCTCACACATGCCTGTCACAGTGGTACTGTACACAGGTACCCTCCCCCACAGTTATCTCTGTGACCACAGAGGGCTCACACGTCTCTTACAGTGGTTGTGGACACAGGTACCCTCCCCCACAGGTATCTCTGTGACCAGAGGGCTCACATGTCTCTTACAGTGGTACTGTACACAGGTACCCTCCCCCACAGGTATCTCTGTGACCACAGAGGGCTCACACGTCTCTTACAGTGGTAGTGTACACAGGCACCCTCCCCCACAGGTATCTCTGTGACCACAGAGGGCTCACACGTCTCTTACAGTGGTACTGTACACAGGTACCCTCCCCCACAGGTATCTCTCTGACCACAGTGGGCTCAAACGTCTCTTACGGTGGTACTGTACACAGACACCCTCCCCCACAGGTATCTCTGTGGCCACAGAGGGCTCACACATGCCTGTCACAGTGGTACTGTACACAGGTACCCTCCCCCACAGGTATCTCTCTGACCACAGTGGGCTCACACGTCTCTTACAGTGGTACTATACACAGACACCCTCCCCCACAGGTATCTCTGTGGTCACAGAGGGCTCACACATGCCTGTCACAGTGGTACTGTACACAGGCACCCTCCCCCACAGGTATCTCTGTGACCACAGAGGGCTCACACGTCTCTTACAGTGGTATTGTACACAGGTACCCTCCCCCACAGGTATCTCAGTGACCACAGAGGGCTCACACGTCTCTTACAGTGGTACTGTACACAGGCACCCTCCCCCACAGGTATCTCTGTGACCACAGAGGGCTCACACGTCTCTTACAGTGGTACTGTACACAGGCACCCTCCCCCACAGGTATCTCTGTGACCACAGAGGGCTCACACGTCTCTTACAGTGGTACTGTACACAGGTACCCTCCCCCACAGGTATCTCTGTGACCACAGAGGGCTCACACGTCTCTTACAGTGGTAGTGTACACAGGCACCCTCCCCCACAGGTATCTCTGTGACCACAGAGGGCTCACATGTCTCTTACAGTGGTACTGTACACAGGTACCCTCCCCCACAGTTATCTCTGTGACCACAGAGGGCTCACACGTCTCTTACAGTGGTTGTGGACACAGGTACCCTCCCCCACAGGTATCTCTGTGACCAGAGGGCTCACATGTCTCTTACAGTGGTACTGTACACAGGCACCCTCCCCCACAGGTATCTCTGTGACCACAGAGGGCTCACACGTCTCTTACAGTGGTAGTGTACGCAGGCACCCTCCCCCACAGGTATCTCTGTGAACTCAGAGGGCTCACACATGCCTGTCACAGTGGTACTGTACACAGGTACCCTCCCCCACAGGTATCTCAGTGACCACAGAGGGCTCACACGTCTCTTACAGTGGTAGTGTACACAGGCACCCTCCCCCACAGGTATCTCTGTGACCACAGAGGGCTCACACGTCTCTTACAGTGGTACTGTACACAGGCACCCTCCCCCACAGGTATCTCTGTGACCACGGAGGGCTCACACGTCTCTTACAGTGGTAGTGTACACAGGCACCCTCCCCCACAGGTATCTCTGTGAACTCAGAGGGCTCACACATGCCTGTCACAGTGGTACTGTACACAGGTACCCTCCCCCACAGGTATCTCAGTGACCACAGAGGGCTCACACGTCTCTTACAGTGGTAGTATACACAGCCACCCTCCCCCACAGGTATCTCTGTGACCACAGAGGGCTCACACGTCTCTTACAGTGGTACTGTACACAGGCACCCTCCCCCACAGGTATCTCTGTGACCACGGAGGGCTCACACGTCTCTTACAGTGGTAGTGTACACAGGCACCCTCCCCCACAGGTATCTCTGTGACCACAGAGGGCTCACACGTCTCTTACATTGGTACTATACACAGGTACCCTCCCCCACAGGTATCTCTGTGGCCACAGAGGGCTCACACGTCTCTTACAGTGGTACTGTACACAGGTACCCTCCCCCACAGGTATCTCAGTGACCACAGAGGGCTCACACGTCTCTTACATTGGTACTATACACAGGTACCCTCCCCCACAGGTATCTCTGTGACCACAGAGGGCTCACACGTCTCTTACAGTGGTGGTGTACACAGGTACCCTCCCCCACAGGTATCTCAGTGACCACAGAGGGCTCACACGTCTCTTACAGTGGTACTGTACACAGGTACCCTCACCCACAGTTATCTCTGTGACCACAGAGGGCTCACACGTCTCTTACAGTGGTTGTGGACACAGGTACCCTCCCCCACAGGTATCTCTGTGACCAGAGGGCTCACATGTCTCTTACAGTGGTACTGTACACAGGCACCCTCCCCCACAGGTATCTCTGTGACCACAGAGGGCTCACACGTCTCTTACAGTGGTAGTGTACACAGGCACCCTCCCCCACAGGTATCTCTGTGAACACAGAGGGCTCACACATGCCTGACACAGTGGTACTGTACACAGGTACCCTCCCCCACAGGTATCTCAGTGACCACAGAGGGCTCACACGTCTCTTACAGTGATACTGTACACAGGCACCCTCCCCCACAGGTATCTCTGTGACCACAGAGGGCTCACACGTCTCTTACAGTGGTAGTGTACACAGGCACCCTCCCCCACAGGTATCTCTGTGAACACAGAGGGCTCACACATGCCTGACACAGTGGTACCGTACACAGGTACCCTCCCCCACAGGTATCTCAGTGACCACAGAGGGCTCACACATCTCTTACAGTGGTACTGTACACAGGCACCCTCCCCCACAGGTATCTCCGTGACCACAGAGGGCTCACACGTCTCTTACAGTGGTACTATACACAGGTACCCTCCCCCACAGGTATCTCTGTGGCCACAGAGGGCTCACACATGCCTGTCGCAGTCCCACCCCCAGGTGCAATGTTTGCAGACGGAGCCCTGAGACGGTGCACACTTCACCCGGGGCCTCTTCCACGAAAGAAAGGGTCATTGTGAAATACACCACAGCAGTGCCCAGCAGAAGTGCACGCAGGGTCGTGACAGGAGGCGAGGGTTGGATTCCAAGGGACAGTTAACTGGAAAGTCTCCTATGTGCCTTTTCCAGCATGAGCCCGACACAAAGTGTTTCATCACTGCAGGTTAATCACCCAGCCTTGCAGCCCTCTATGGATAGCAGCTGCCTATCTGGGCATGCAGGCCTCTGATCTACCCCCTTACCCAGCAGCTTCCCCTCCTGAGATGCAGCTGCCCTGAACCATGGACATCTTAATAAAAAATCCTGCACCTCCTCCCCTCGAACAACCAAAGAACCTTTCACCTGCTGAGGCTGACGCTTCTCTTGCTGGACACCCAACCCACACAGGAACCAACTCCAGTGCATCCTGCCCAACGTCCGAGCCCTCTGCAAACACGCTACGAAACTCTATGACACAATCACCTCCCTCTCCCACAACATGGCCTTCATCACCGAAACCTAGCTCAACCCCTCCTCAAACCCCGACATCGCCACCACAACACCTAACGGCGACAAGATGATACACCAAGACTGCACCATCAAACACGGCTGTGGCATAGCCATCATCTTCAAAGACACCCTTACATCTTTCATTTTAGCACCTCAACTTCTAGTGACAAAGACAACGACCAGAGGCACTCTTGTACACAGACCCCTGGGACACCGACCAGCCTTCTAGGACGCCATCCCAAAACATCATCGCCCCTCCAGCCCTCAACTCCAGCCACTCAATTTCCACTTCTACAGTCCCAACAACACCAACTCCACCACTCTACTAGAGACCATAAGTATTATCGTCCTCACCCAACTGGCCACCAAACCCAAGCACAAACCCAGACACACACTCAACCCCATCTTCACCTCCAGCGACAGAGTCAAATTCAGTCATGTCACCGAACTCACGTGGTCCGACCACACCATCGTCCACGTCACCATCTCTAGCAAACAGCACACCACCACCAAGTACCACAGCCCCAATCACCCCAGCTGGAGCACGGTACCAGAAACAAAGTACACGCAGGTCCTAGGCTCCTCCCAACCCAAGGCCTCATCGGACCTAGAACAGCCCATTCAGAAATTCTCCACCTAAATCACCAAATGTGCCTACAGAGTCGCCCCGCTGAAATCACCCAGTACCAACAATACAAAGCATATGGTACACCCCAGAGCTCAGAACCACCAATCACTGCTGCTACCGACCAGAAGTGATGGTGATCCACCAGGAGCCCTCCCAACAGAGCCACCCACAAAGCAGCCCTTAGCTACTACCAACGGCAAATCAAGGAAGCCAAGAGAGCAGCCACCACAGTCCACATCGACACAACCAACTGCACGAAAGAACTATTCAAAATAGTCAAAAATACTCCAACCCGACAGCTATAGAGAACGCGATCCACATTTCCCAAGAAGTATGCGACACCCTCTCCGACTACTTTCAGAGCAAAATCGCCACCATCCACGACTTCAACCCCCAACCTACAGTCCTAAACCTCAGCAGCCCCAACCAACCATTGCACAACAGCCGGACAATCACCACATTGACACTGCTCACTACACAATCCACCTCAGCCATCATGTCTTCCATCCACTCTGGAGCTCCCACTGACCCATGCCTGTAGGAAAGTCACTCTAATTGGCATGGTTCGCCCCACTTTTTGCCTGTTTATCAGTGTGCTTAGACTGTCTTTACTGGAATCCTGCTAACCCGGACCCCAGTGTTTGTGCTCTCTTCTCCAAATTTGATTGCCTTGGTACCCTTTACACCCCACAATTGTCATACTGGTGTACCCCTGTAAGTTACTAGCATATGGTACTTAGGTACCCAGGGTAATGGTACACCAGGGGTCCCCCGTGGGCTGCAGCATGTATTATGCCACCCATGGAGGCCCATGCAAACTATACCTTCAGGCCTGCCATTCAGCCTGCATGAAAATGTGCATGCACCCTTTCACTGCTGGTCACTGCACCAGGTCACTGTAAGTCACCGCTATGGTTGGCCCTCCAAGCCCACAGGGTAGGGTGCAGGTGGCTACTTGTGAGGGCACCCCTGCATGAGCAGAGATGCCCCTATGAACTCCAGACCCGATGCACTGGACTTTGTAAGTGCAGGTAAGCCATTTTACCCGTGTTTTGGTCAAGGTTCACTACCTATGGTCCAGCTACATAATGCTAACTCCAAACCTAGTCATGTCTGGTATCAAACATGTCAGAATGATACTCGAATACTAATGCCAGTATTGGTGGCATGAATCTATGCACTCTGGGAGCTCTGTAGAGGACCCCCCAGTATTGCTCCTAGCAGGCTTCCAGGGTTTGCGGGTAGCTCACACAGCTGGAGCCCCTCAGGTGGGTTTCTGCCCTCCCCGCGCTTGACCAGCTCAGACAGGAGAAGGCAGGACAAAGGATTTCCTGTGGGAGAGGGAGGTAGCACCCACTTCCTTGGAAATAGGTTTTACATGGCTTGGGAGGGGTCGCCTCCCCATGCCACCGGGTTGCTTTGAAGGGTACATTTTGTGCCCTCCTTGCATAATCCGTTTTGCACCAGTCCAGGGACCCACGGTCCCTGCTCTGGCACGGAAGCACACAAAAGAAAGGGGAGTGACCACTCCCCTGTCCATCACCACCCCAGGTGTGCTGCCCAGAGCTTCTCCAGGTGTCCACTTGATTCTGCCATTTTGAAAACAAGATGCGCAGAGGCCCCTGGGAGCATCTGGTTGGTCAGGACAAGTGACTGAGGTCCGTGACCCCCTATGATAGGTGGTCACCGTGCAAAGTGAACAATCCCACTGGTAGGGCTATTTAGGGACACTCATGCGGGTGGGTCCCCAGATTCAGCATGCAAGACTCCACCAGGACTCCTCTGCAACAACCTCTTCTGCTCCTGGACACTGGAACCACTTCTGAACTCTTTAAGTACCAAAATAATCGTGCAACTCCCGAGATTTCCTCGCCTTGCAACATTGTTTCTCCGGCTCCTCCCAGCAATTGTGACTTTTCCTCGGCTGTGCATCTTCTGGGGTCGGCAAGTCTTCTGTTGCACCAAAGAAGCAAGAAGGAAACTCCCTTGGAGTGAAGGAGTCACTCTCCTGCATCCGCAGGCACATAAGGCAATGACGACCGGCTGTGTGCGTCTTCTCCCCTGCAACTCTGTGTGGATCCTGCTACACAGGTGGTTGTCCCCTTGGTCCACTCTACCAGCTGTCCAACTTTGGAGGTAGTGAGTCTTTGCCTCTCCTTGCAGGACAGTATCCCTGAGCACCACAACTCTTGCAGCTACCAAGACTTGTTGGCTCTTCTTCCGAGGGATCTGTCTCCAGCACTCTTCCCTGCAACGCGTGGCCTCCTGCCTGCTGCTCCAGCAACGTGGGATTCCTTTGCAGGTGTGCTGAGTGGGCCTCACTGTGACTGCTGCCTGTAAGTTATCTGTTGGGGCTGCATCCACAACTTCTTGCTCTCCTGACTGCTGGGGGTCACCTGGGACTCCCCTTCTTGGGTTGAGTCCCCTCAGACCTTCCTGGACCCCGGCAGCTCTGCAACTTTTCTTCTGCAACTTTTGCCTTTTTCCAAAGCTTGTTGGTGGTTTTTCCACCACTGTCATCGCTGGAATTGCAGATTGTACGTCCCTGTAAAGTCGAGTTGCGGTTCCAGTGGCCAGAAGTCAAAGTAAATGTTGCACGGGAGTCCAGCTGTAATCTTGCATGTTGAATCCGAGGACCCACTGTAAGGAAATGCCTTCCTTGGCATGGTTGCCCCCTGACTTTTTTCCTTTTGTTGATGCCAGTTATGATTGAAAGTGTGCTGGGACCCTGCTAACCAGCACCAGTGTTCTTTCCCTAAACTGTACCTTTGTTCCCACAATTGGCACAGCCCGACACACAGATAAGTTCCTTGTAAATGGTACCCCTGGTACCAATGGCCCTGTTGCCAGGGAAGGTCTCTAAGGGCTGCAGCATGTCTTATGCCACCCTGGGGACCCCTCACTCAGCACATGCACACTGACTCACTGTTTATGTGTTCTGGTGGGGAGAAAATGACTAAGTCGACATGGCACTCCCCTCAGAGTGCCATGCCAACCTCACACTGCCTGTGGCATAGGTAAGTCACCCCTCTAGCAGCCCTTACAGCCCTAAGGCAGGGTGCACTATACCACAGGTGAGGGCATATGTGCATTCACACTGCCCCTACAGTGTCTAAGCAAAACCTCAAACACTGTAAGTGCAGGGTAGCCATAAAGAGGATATGGTCTGGCAGTTTGTCAAACATGAACTCCAGAGTTCCATAATGGCTACACTGAAATCTGGGAAGTTTGGTATCAAACGTCTCAGCACAATAAATGCACACTGATGCCAGTGTAGGAATTATTCTAAAATACACCCAGAGAACATCTTAGAGATACCCCTGAATACCAGTCTGACTCCTAGTGCTAGGCTGACCAGTTTCTGCCAGCCTGCCACAACCAGACGAGTCTCTGGCCACATGGGGAGAGTGCTTTTGTCACTCTGTGGCCAGGAACAAAGCCTGTTCTGGGTGGAGGTGCTTCTCGCATCCCCCTGCAGCAACTGTAACACCTGGTGGTGAGCCTCAAAGGCTCATGCCTTTTGTTACAGCACCGCAGGGCATCCCAGCTAGTGGAGATGCACTCCCCCCCCCCCCCCCCCCGGCCACTGCTCCCACTTTTGGCGGTAAGGCAGGAGAGGATAATGAGAAAAACAAGGAGGAGTCACCCACCAGTCAGGACAGTCCCTAAGGTGTCCTGAGCTGAAGTGATCCCTGCATTAGGAAATCCCCCATCTTGGTTTTGGAGGATTCCCCCAATAGGATTAGGGATGTGCCCCCCATCCCTCAGGGAGGAGGCACAAAGAGGGTTTAGCCACCCTCCAGGACAGTAGCCATCGGCAACTTCCCCCAGACCTAAACACACCCCTAAATGTAGTATTTAGGGGCGACCTAGAGCCCAGGAAAGTAGATTCCTGCAACCTACACAAAGAAGGACTGCTGACCTGAAAGCCCTGCAGAGACGACGGAGACGTCAACTGACTTGGCCCTAGCCCTACCGGCCTGTCTCCAGACTCAAAGAACTTGCACAGCGACGCATCCGACAGGGACCATTGACCTCTGAGGACTCAGAGGACTGCCCTGGAACCGAAGGACCAAGAAACTCCCGAGAACAGCAGCACTGTTCACCAACAGCAACATTTTTTCAAACAAAAAACAACTTTCAAAGAACTCTCTCTTCCTGCCGGAAGCGTGAGACTTCACGCTCTGCACCCAACGCCCGGCGTGAGCCCCAGAGAACAAACACTGCAGAGAGGATACCCAGGCGACTGCAACAACATAAGCAACCTGAGTCGACCCCCAGGCACCCCCACAGCGACGCCTGCAGAGAGGATCCAGAGGCTCCTCCTGACCGCGGCTGCCTCGTAACAAGGAACCTGATGCCTAGACCAAGCACTGCACCCGCAGCCCCCAGGAACGAGAGGAACCAACCTCCAGTGCAGGAGTGACCAGCAGGCGGCCCTCTTATTAGCCCAGTCGGTGGCTGGCCCGAGAAGTCCCCTGTGCCCTGCCTGCATCACCTAAGTGACCCCCCCCCGGGTCCCTCCACTGCTTGGAATAGCAAACCCAACGTCAACTTTGCACACTGCACCCGGCCGCCCCTGTGCCACTGAGGGTGTGTTTTGTGTGCCTGTTTGTGTCCCCCGCAGTGCTCTACAAAACTCCCCTGGTCTGCTCTCTGAGGACGTAGGTACTTACCTGTTGGCAGACCAGAACCGGAGCACCCCTGTTCTCCATAGGCGCCTATGTGTTTTGGGCCCTCCTTTGACCTCTGCACCAGACTAGCCCTGTGTTGCTGGTACAGTGACTTTGGGGGTGCCTTGAACCCCCAAAGGTGGGCTGCCTATGCCCAGGAGACTGACTAAGTGCTTTACTTACCTGCAAATCCTAACCAAACTTACCTCCCCCAGGAACTGTTGAATTTTGCACTGTGTCCACTTTTAAAATAGCTTATTGCCATTTTAACCTATACTATGTGTACTATTGCTTGAATTCAAAGTTCCTTACTTACCTGTGTGGAGTACCTTGCATTTTATGTATTCACTTCAAATCTTGAATCTTGTGATTTTAAAATAAATTAAGAAAATATATTTTTCTATATAAAAATTATTGCCCTGGAGTTAAGTCTTTCAGTGTGTGTTCCTCATTTTTTGCCTGTGTGTGTGTGTGTACAACAAATGCTTAACACTACCCTCTGATAAGCCTACTGCTCGACCACACTACCACAAAATAGAGCATTAGAATGATCTAATTTTGCCACTATCAATCTCTAAGGGGTACCCTTGGACTCTGCGCACACTATCTCTCACTTTGAGATAATATATACAGAGCTAACATCCTACACCCAACCAAGAGGGAGACCCTAATTAGCCCTAGAAGGGGGACTGGTCACCTACCAAGGTGACCACTTATTAGGAGGGGGCAGTGACATCACCTGCTTGACCTGGCCACTCGGATGCTCCCAGAGGCCTCTGCCCCCCTTGGATTCAAGATGGAATGGCCACTTGGACGTGCTCTGGACACCACCCCAGGGGTGGTGTTGAACAGGGGAGTGGTAACTCCCCTTTCCATTGTTCAGTTTCGTGCCCAAGCAGGGACTGGAGGTGTCCCTGAACCGGTGCAGACAGGTTTATGCAAGGAGGGTACGAAATGTGCCCTTCAAAGCATACCAGTGTCTTAGGAAGGCTACCCCTCCCAAGCCTTTTAACACCTATTTCCAAAGGGAAAGCGTGATGCCCCCCACTCGAAAAAAAAAAAAAATCCCTTGTTCTGCCTTCCTGGGCTTGAGCTGTTCAAGCAGCAGGAGGGCAGAAACCTGTCTGTAGGATGGCAGCAGCACGGGCTGCCCGGGAAAACCCTGCAAACTGGTAGGAGCAAAGCTGGGGGTCCTCTAAGGAGCCCCCAGAGTGCCTGGAATCATACAACCAATACTAGCAACAGTATTGGGGTATGATTCCTACATGTTTGATACCAAACATGCCCAGGTTTGGAGTTACCTTTATGTAGCTGGACATAGGTAGTGACCTATGTCCAGTTTTTGTTTAAAATGGTTTCCCCAAATTCAGAAAGTCCAGGAAAATTGAGCTGGAGTTTGTCCAGGCACCTCTGCTCATGCAGGGGTGCCCTCACACACAGGTAATTGCACCCTGCCCTCTGAGCTAGGAGGGCCTACCACAGGGTGACTAACAGTGACCTGTAGTGAAAGGGTGCATGCACCTTTTCACACAGGCGCAATGGCAGGCCTGCAGACACATTTTGCATGGGCGCCCATGGGTGGCATAATACATTCTGCTACCCATGGGGAACCTCTGGTGCTCCAATGCCCTGGGTACCTAGGTACCATATACTAGGGACTTATATGGGGGCAACAGTATGCCAATTGTGGGGTGTAAAACGTTAGGGGCAACCAAATCCAGAGGTAGGGAGCACAATTACTGGGGTCCTGAATTGCAGGATCCCAGTAAACACAGTCAAAACATACTGACATCAGAGAAAAAGTGGGGTAACCATGCCAAAAAGAGGGTATTTTCCTATACTCCTTACTGCTGACCACCTGCAACCCGGCGACCGACGTAGGACATCATCTGCATGACTCCAAGGACTTCTCTGCACCTCCCCTCGTCGACCATGTTCTTCATCCACAGAAGAGTTGGGAGTAGCTCCTGCCCCTCCCGGACACTCCTGTGTGGATTGGACCCTGTCCCCTTCTCTTGCAGGTCCTCTTCTTTCAGAATCCATGGTGGGTTCCACCGGACTGGTCCTGGTCTTGCAATCTTCCTCTTTCTAAGTCTCATTAGTCTTACCTCTGCTCTCCAGGTCACTGGGGGTTACTTTAGGTACTCACCTCTTGGGGTCCTGAATTCTCCCAGCTACCGCCTAACTACTCCATAAGACCTCTCTTAAAGAAACTATCTGCTGACCCCAGCAAACTCAAACAATATTGACCGATCTCTCTACTCCTCTATCCTGCCAAAATATTTGAAAAGCCATCAATCAACAGCTCACTGAATACATGGAACAAAACAACCTCCTAACAACTCCCAATCAGGACTTTCCGCTGCTCGGGAGAATCCTCCATGGCGGCGGAGCGCGCTCCGCCGCCATGGGGATTCTGACACCCCCTACCGCCATCCTGTTCCTGGCAGGTCTCCCGCCAGGAACAGGATGGCGGTAGGGGGTGCCAATGGCATGGGCACTGCAGGGGCCCCCGTAAGAGGGCCCCACTGTGTATTTCAGTGTCTGCAATGCAGACACTGAAATACGCGACGGGTGCAAACTGCACCCGTCGCACATACCCACTCCGCCGGCTCCATTCGGAGCCGGCTTCCTCGTGGGGAGGGGTTTCCCGCTGGGCTGGCGGGCGGCCTTCTGGCGGTCGCCCGCCAGCCCAGCAGGAAAGCCTGAATGGCCTCCGCGGTCTTTCGACCGCGGAGCGGCCATATGGCGGTTCCCGCGAGGCGGGCGGCGGTACTCGGAATCAGGCCCCATATGCCACCACAACCTCATCAACAGACTCCACAACATCGGCATACAAGAGAACGATCTCAAGTGGATCGCCCACTTCCTGACAGGACGTACTCAGAGTGTCCAACTACCCCATTCACCTCCAAACCCAAGAACCTCATATTTGGTGGACCCCAAGAATCATCCTTGAACCCTACATTGTTCAACACCTACACGACCCCCCCCCCCTTGCCAAAATCATAAGATCCCACGGTGTCAACATCATTTCTGATGCAGACGACACTCCACCATAACAAACTTGCGAACACCATGACCAATATAGCCAACTGGATGACAGCAAACTGTCTCAAACTTAACTTGGATGAAACAGAAGTACTGATCTTTGGGATAAACGTATCCATATGGGATAAACGTATGCATATGGGACCACAGCTGGTAGCCAGGCGATCTCAGACACCAGCCCTCGCCAACAGACTACGCATGCAACCTCGGTGTCATCCTCATCAGCGAACTGACCATGAAGAGACAAATCAATAAAGTAGCTTCCTCCTGCTTCCGCATGCTCTGCAGAATCTTCAGATAGATCCCCGTCAACACCAGGAAAACCGTCACCAAGGCCCTTCTCACCAGCCGCTTCCACTACAGCAACACACTCTATGCTGGCATCTCAACCCAACCTTCTATTACAAAGTGACTGAAATAAAAGAGCAATTTATGTGACTTCTATGCTGTGCCATGACCGTCAGTGGCCCGCAGCTGATGCTAGGATGCCCCCCATGACACTTCCGGTGCAATCAATCAATCAACCAATCAGGCACTTGTAAATTTCAGCTTGTCACCCGTGGGGTCTCAAGGCGCTGTGACCACTTTAGCTGTAGATGTCGGTCTGAAAGAAGGAAAAGGATGGAATTAAGAGACTGTGGTCTCCTTGCAACACCTGACATCACCGGTGCTGGCTGTGGACTGTGAACCGCCTGCCTCATTACTGAGTACGCCATCAAGACCCTTCACCTTCTGCCTCCTCACCTATTCCTTCCACAGCGAAGGACCTTTAGTGCCTGCCTCATTACCTACTCCTTACCCTGTGAAAGGTCATTGCCTCCCGCCTCATTACCCACTCCTTACAATGTGAAAGGTCATCTCCTCCAGCCTCATTACCTACAACTTACAACGTGAAAGGTCACTGCCTCATTACCTACTCCTTACACTATGAAAGGTCATCGCCTCCCGCCTCATTATCTACTCCTTACACTGTGAAAGGTCATCGCCTCCTCCCTCATTACCTACTCCTTACAATCTGAAAGGTCATCGCCTCCTGCCTCATTACCTACTCCCTACAATGTGAAAGGTCATCGCCTCCCACCTCATTACTCACTCCTTCCAATGTGAAAGGTCATCACCTCCCGCCTCATCGCCTAATCCTTACACTGTGAAAGGTCATCGCCTTCTGCCTCATCGCCTAATCCTTACACTCAGGTTGTACAGCGAGTACTCACGTGCTTCTTACACTCAGGTTGAACAGCGAGTACTCACGTGCTCCTTACTCTCAGGTTGTACAGAGAGTGCTCACGCGCTCCTTACTCTCAGGTTGTACAGCGAGCGCTCACGTGCTCCTTGCACTCAGGTTGTACAGCGAGTGCTCACGTGCTCCTTGCACTCAGGTTGTACAGCGAGCGCTCACGTGCTCCTTGCACTCAGGTTGTACAGCGAGTACTCACGTGCTCCTTACTCTCAGGTTGTACAGCGAGCACTCACGTGCTCCTTGCACTCAGGTTGAACAGCGAGTACTCACGTGCTCCTTACACTCAGGTTGTACAGCGAGCACTCACGTGCTCCTTGCACTCAGGTTGTACAGCGAGTACTCACGTGCTCCTTACACTCAGGTTGTACAGCGAGCACTCACGTGCTCCTTGCACTCAGGTTGTACAGAGAGTACTCACGTGCTCCTTACTCTCAGGTTGTACAGCGAGCACTCACGTGCTCCTTACTCTCAGGTTGTACAGCGAGTACTCACGTGCTCCTTACTCTCAGGTTGTACAGCGAGCACTCACGTGCTCCTTACTCTCAGGTTGTACAGCGAGTACTCACACTCAGGTTGTACAGCGAGTACTCACGTGCTCCTTACTCTCAGGTTGTACAGCGAGCACTCACGTGCTCCTTACTCTCAGGTTGTACAGCGAGCACTCACGTGCTCCTTACTCTCAGGTTGTACAGCGAGCACTCACGTGCTCCTTACTCTCAGGTTGTACAGCGAGTACTCACACTCAGGTTGTACAGCGAGTACCCACGTGCTCCTTACACTCAGGTTGTACAGCGAGTACTCATGTGCAGATTACACTCAGGTTGTACAGCGAGTACTCGCGTGCTCCTTACACTCAGGTTGTACAGCGAGTACTCACGTGCTCCTTACACTTAGGTTGTACAGCGAGTACTCACGTGCTCCTTACACTCAGGTTGTACAGCGAGTTCCTCACGTGCTTCTTACACTCAGGTTGTACAGCGAGTACTCACGTGCTCCTTACTCTCAGGTTGTACAGCGAGTACTCACGTGCTCCTTACTCTCAGGTTGTACAGCGAGCACTCACGTGCTCCTTACTCTCAGGTTGTACAGCGAGTACTCACGTGCTCCTTACTCTCAGGTTGTACAGCGAGCACTCACGTGCTCCTTACTCTCAGGTTGTACAGCGAGTACTCACACTCAGGTTGTACAGCGAGTACTCACGTGCTCCTTACTCTCAGGTTGTACAGCGAGCACTCACGTGCTCCTTACTCTCAGGTTGTACAGCGAGCACTCACGTGCTCCTTACTCTCAGGTTGTACAGCGAGCACTCACGTGCTCCTTACACTCAGGTTGTACAGCGAGCACTCACGTGCTCCTTACTCTCAGGTTGAACAGAGAGTACTCACACTCAGGTTGTACAGCGAGTACCCACGTGCTCCTTACACACAGGTTGTACAGCGAGTACTCATGTGCAGATTACACTCAGGTTGTACAGCGAGTACTCGCGTGCTCCTTACACTCAGGTTGTACAGCGAGTACTCACGTGCTCCTTACACTTAGGTTGTACAGCGAGTACTCACGTGCTCCTTACACTCAGGTTGTACAGCGAGTTCCTCACGTGCTTCTTACACTCAGGTTGTACAGCGAGTACTCACGTGCTCCTTACTCTCAGGTTGTACAGCGAGTACTCACGTGCTCCTTACTCTCAGGTTGTACAGCGAGCACTCACGTGCTCCTTACTCTCAGGTTGTACAGCGAGTACTCACGTGCTCCTTACACTCAGGTTGTACAGCGAGCACTCACGTGCTCCTTACTCTCAGGTTGTACAGCGAGTACTCACACTCAGGTTGTACAGCGAGTACTCACGTGCTCCTTACTCTCAGGTTGTACAGCGAGCACTCACGTGCTCCTTACTCTCAGGTTGTAAAGCGAGTACTCACGTGCTCCTTACTCTCAGGTTGTACAGGGAGCACTCACGTGCTCCTTACTCTCAGGATGTACAGCGAGTACTCACGTGCTCCTTACACTCAGGTTGTACAGCGAGCACTCACGTGCTCCTTACTCTCAGGTTGTACAGCGAGTACTCACACTCAGGTTGTACAGCGAGTACCCACGTGCTCCTTACACTCAGGTTGTACAGCGAGTACTCATGTGCAGATTACACTCAGGTTGTACAGCGAGTACTCGCGTGCTCCTTACACTCAGGTTGTACAGCGAGTACTCACGTGCTCCTTACACTTAGGTTGTACAGCGAGTACTCGCGTGCTCCTTACACTCAGGTTGTACAGCGAGTTCCTCACGTGCTTCTTACACTCAGGTTGTACAGCGAGTACTCACGTGCTCCTTACTCTCAGGTTGTACAGCGAGCACTCACGTGCTCCTTACTCTCAGGTTGTACAGCGAGTACTCACGTGCTCCTTACTCTCAGGTTGTACAGCGAGCACTCACGTGCTCCTTACTCTCAGGTTGTACAGCGAGTACTCACGTGCTCCTTACACTCAGGTTGTACAGCGAGCACTCACGTGCTCCTTACTCTCAGGTTGTACAGCGAGTACTCACACTCAGGTTGTACAGCGACTACTCACGTGCTCCTTACTCTCAGGTTGTACAGCGAGCACTCACGTGCTCCTTACTCTCAGGTTGTACAGCGAGTACTCACGTGCTCCTTACTCTCAGGTTGTACAGCGAGCACTCACGTGCTCCTTACTCTCAGGTTGTACAGCGAGCACTCACGTGCTCCTTACTCTCAGGTTGTACAGCGAGTACTCACACTCAGGTTGTACAGCGAGTACCCACGTGCTCCTTACACTCAGGTTGTACAGCGAGTACTCATGTGCAGATTACACTCAGGTTGTACAGCGAGTACTCGCGTGCTCCTTACACTCAGGTTGTACAGCGAGTACTCACGTGCTCCTTACACTTAGGTTGTACAGCGAGTACTCACACTCAGGTTGTACAGCGAGTACCCACGTGCTCCTTACACTCAGGTTGTACAGCGAGTACTCGCATGCTCCTTACACTCAGGTTGTACAGCGAGTACTCACGTGCTCCTTACACTTAGGTTGTACAGCGAGTACTCACGTGCTCCTTACACTTAGGTTGTACAGCGAGTACTCACGTGCTCCTTACACTTAGGTTGTACAGCGAGTACTCACGCGCGTGCTCCTTACACTTAGGTTGTACAGCGAGTACTCGCGTGCTCCTTACACTCAGGTTGTACAGCGAGTTCCTCACGTGCTTCTTACACTCAGGTTGTACAGCGAGTACTCACGTGCTCCTTACTCTCAGGTTGTACAGCGAGCACTCACGTGCTCCTTACTCTCAGGTTGTACAGCGAGTACTCACGTGCTCCTTACTCTCAGGTTGTACAGCGAGCACTCACGTGCTCCTTACTCTCAGGTTGTACAGCGAGTACTCACGTGCTCCTTACACTCAGGTTGTACAGCGAGCACTCACGTGCTCCTTACTCTCAGGTTGTACAGCGAGTACTCACACTCAGGTTGTACAGCGAGTACTCACGTGCTCCTTACTCTCAGGTTGTACAGCGAGCACTCACGTGCTCCTTACTCTCAGGTTGTACAGCGAGTACTCACGTGCTCCTTACTCTCAGGTTGTACAGCGAGCACTCACGTGCTCCTTACTCTCAGGTTGTACAGCGAGTACTCACGTGCTCCTTACACTCAGGTTGTACAGCGAGCACTCACGTGCTCCTTACTCTCAGGTTGTACAGCGAGTACTCACACTCAGGTTGTACAGCGAGTACCCACGTGCTCCTTACACTCAGGTTGTACAGCGAGTACTCATGTGCAGATTACACTCAGGTTGTACAGCGAGTACTCGCGTGCTCCTTACACTCAGGTTGTACAGCGAGTACTCACGTGCTCCTTACACTTAGGTTGTACAGCGAGTACTCACACTCAGGTTGTACAGCGAGTACCCACGTGCTCCTTACACTCAGGTTGTACAGCGAGTACTCGCATGCTCCTTACACTCAGGTTGTACAGCGAGTACTCACGTGCTCCTTACACTTAGGTTGTACAGCGAGTACTCACGTGCTCCTTACACTTAGGTTGTACAGCGAGTACTCACGTGCTCCTTACACTCAGGTTGTACAGCGAGTACTCATGTGCTCCTTACACTTAGCTTGTACAGCGAGTACTCGCATGCTCCTTACACTCAGGTTGTACAGCGAGTTCCTCACGTGCTTCTTACACTCAGGTTGTACAGCGAGCACTCACGTGCTCCTTACACTCAGGTTGTACAGCGAGTACTCGCGTGCTCCTTACTCTCAGGTTGTACAGCGAGTACTCACGTGCTTCTTACACTCAGGTTGTACAGCGAGTACTCATGTGATCCTTACACTTAGGTTGTACAGCGAGTACTCACGTGCTCCTTACACTCAGGTTGTACAGCGAGTACTCACGTGCTCCTTACACTCAGGTTGTACAGCGAGTACTCGCGTGCTCCTTATACTCAGGTTGTACAGCGAGTAGCGAGTACTCGCGTGCTCCTTACACTCAGGTTGTACAGCGAGTACTCATGTGCTCCTTACACTCAGGTTGTACAGCGAGTACTCACGTGCTTCTTACACTCAGGTTTTACAGCGAGCACTCACGTGTACACTCCCGGCCTCATTACCACCCCTTCAGCATAGGTTGGGCAGCGACTGTTCACTCCTTGCATATTAGCAGTGCTTAATTTGCGCCGGCGGTTGCTTTTGCTTGCAAGCTGCCCTCAGTTCTGTTAGTTATGGCAGTCCACCACATGGTGGTGCTGTTTGGCTAATTTTGAAATGAGCAGCAGAGAGTGTTAAATTATTCAGTGTTCATTAACTGCTGGAAGTGTCAGACTTGTGATGGTCAGTAGTTGTGCTGGTAATGTTATTGGCAGCTCTTGCAAGGGCAATGGGATGTTCACGCCGCAGTGGCTCCTGATAAGGGCCCCGAATGAATCCCTGCCGTGGGTTCGTGCTGCCAGCCTCCGCACACAGAGGTGGACCGTGGAAGTCACCACCGACTGCTCCCTTGCTCTCCCCTACATGGAGGTGCATGCACGATCCACGGTTCCGTCCCTCACACTTAGGCATGTATGTAAATGGAAATACACATCCTGCAAGTCCAAGTCCATCACGTCTCCGGGTCCAGGAGTGAGCATCAGAACCTGTCGCTCCACGGACCAGGTGTTCACCATCCAGAGGTCCGAGATGAGCTGATGCCCCGGACGTGCAGTGATGAGAGTGGCCCCCACCTCCCTTCATTCAGTGACCCCCCTTGAACACCAGAGGACTGAGCTGCTGCTCCAGAAGTCCCTCTGGTGTGGGCGAAGGTGGCGCTGGGTGGGAGGAAACAAAGAACAGGGCTCAGCCCCTGAACAGTCCACACGGACCCACCTGTTGGACGTGATGACCCTCAAGCTGGAGAGGGATGCTGGATTCTGTCTCCAACCAGCCAGGCGTGAGGACATCTGCCCTGGCCTGCTAGTCTCAGGAGCGGGGGGGGGGAAGAGATTGCTGCCCCTCCCGGAAGGGACAGTTTAGGCTGGATTCTGCCTCCAACCAGCCAGGGGTGAGGACATCTGCCCTGGCCTGCTAGGGTCAGGAGCGGGGGGGGGGGAAGAGATTGCTGCCCTCTTGGAGGGGACAGTTTGTGCTGGATTCTGCCTCCAACCAGCCAGGAGTGAGGACATCTGCCCTGGCCTGCTAGTCTCAGGAGCGGGGGGGGGGGGGGGAGAGAGATTGCTGCCCCTCCCGGAAGGGACAGTTTATGCTGGATTCTGCCTCCAACCAGCCAGGCATGAGGACATCTGCCCTGGCCTGCTAGTCTCAGGAGTTGGGGGAGAGGGGAACCAGCCAGAAGTGAGGACATCTGCCCCGGCCTGCTAGTCTCAGGAGTGGGGGGGGAGGGGAAGAGATTGCTGCCCTCTTGGAGGGGACAGTTTGTGCTGGATTCTGCCTCCAACCAGCCAGGCGTGAGGACATCTGCCCTGGCCTGCTAGTCTCAGGAGTTGGGGGAGAGGGGAACCAGCCAGAAGTGAGGACATCTGCCCCGGCCCGCTAGTCTCAGGAGCGGGGGTGTGGGGGGGGGGGGGGGGGAGAGGGGAAGAGATTGCTGCCCTCTTGGAGGGGACAGTTTGTGGTGGATTCTGCCTCCAACCAGCCAGGCGTGAGGACATCTGCCCTGGCCTGCTAGTCTCAGGAGTGGGGGGAGAGATTGCTGCCCTCTTGGAGGGGACAGTTTGTGATGGATTCTGCCTCCAACCAGCCAGGCGTGAGGACATCTGCCCCGGCCTGCTAGTCTCAGGAGTGGGGGGAGAGGGGAACCAGCCAGAAGTGAGGACATCTGCCCTGGCCTGCTAGTCTCAGGAGTGGGGGGAGAGATTGCTGCCCTCTTGGAGGGGACAGTTTGTGATGGATTCACACCTGCAGGGTTGAAAGCACTGGGCTGCCTGCGGTGGTGCAGCCTGGAAGGGCTGGAGATGTCTCAAGCACCCCTGGACCAGCTGACCCTGGAGTCATTCTACTGCCTGGTCGCCGTTTCTACGCATAGCCTGGAGGCCATGAAGGATGCTTGCAGGTCCCCAGAAGACCTGGATAAGCGCTTCGAGGCGCGCCGCTTTACCAATGCAGTCTGTCCTGTGCAGGTGAGGACTGAGACCCAGAGGTGCCCCGCGGTGTGTGGTGAACCCCCAGAAGGCGAGCTGCATGAAGACATGTGGCTCACAGGAAACATCCTCTTTCGGAAGCATCGGTCCCTTTCCTTTCTCTCCAGAGGGCCGGTCTGAGAGGGTCTGGACGACCCTCACCCTGCTGTGCACGCGCCGCACATGCCAACCACAGGGGCCGACCCCCCCACAGGAACTAATGAGTTACTTTATTTCGACATTTAAATCATACATATTTTGTGTAAGAATGTAACATATAATTGTTACATATTTTAAAATGGAATAATAAACAACTAAAAATAAAAAGAAATAAACTTTAATTAAAGAATTACAATGATAAAGAACAACATTTGACAATGTTGCCCTCAGTGGCCGGGGTCTCTTCAAGGTCCACGGAGTGACCCCCGTGGGGGACACGCGCTGTGGGGTACAGTCACACCTTGAGTTATATCGGTTATGTATGTTAGATGTGTTACGTGTTCTGTATGTTAGGTGTGTTACGTGTTGTGAGCGTTATGTGTTTTCTGTATGTTATGTGTGTTGTGTGATATGTGTGTGTGGGGGGGACGGGGGGGCTCCAGGGCACCTCACCGCAGCCTCAGGTTCTGCTCTGCTGCCCCCGTGGAGCGGGTACCTTGGCACCCCCGGCACAGGGTTTAAGGCCCATGGAAGGAAGGCCACTACATCCAGGAAGCCCCCCCCCGGACATTCCTTCAGCCCCTGCTCAGCAACGGGTCCTTGGGAGGCCGGGGCTGGAAGAGGCTCACAAAGCCCCCCCGCACCAGGCCGGGCTGAAAGGTCTCCAGGAAACTGCGGCAGGAATGTGGGGAGCAGGCACCCCTCCCCCCCAGCAAAGCAGCAGCCGAGGGGCGCACAGACATGCAGAAAGGGTCTGAGGGCCTCTGGAGGTGCAAGCCACCGTCCGGAGCAGGATCAGCCCCCACAGACACTCAGGGGTCACTGATGGGCCCAGGTCCCCAGGACAGCCCCCCACAGACCCTCAGGGGTCACGGATGGAGCCAGGTAACCAGGACAGCCCCCCGCACAGACCCTCATGGGTCACTGATGGGGCTAGGTACACAGGACAGCCCTGCATAGGCCCTCAGGGGTCACTGATGGGGCCAGGTACCCAGGACAGCCCCCACAGACCCTCAGGGATCCCGAATGGGGCCAGGTACCCAGGACAGCCCCCCACAGACACTCATGGGTTACTGATGGGGCCAGGTACCCAGGACAGCCCCCCACAGACACTCATGGGTCACTGATGGGGCCAGGTACCCAGGACAGCCCTACATAGACCCTCAGGGGTCACTGATGGGGACAGGTACCCAGGACAGCCCCCCACAGACCCTCAGGGGTCACTGATGGGGATAGGTACCCAGGACAGCCCCCACAGACCCACAGGGGCCACTGATGGGGCCAGGTACCCAGGACAGCCCCCCACAGACACTCATGGGTTACTGATGGGGCAAGGTACCCAGGACAGCCCTACATAGACCCTCAGGGGTCACTGATGGGGACAGGTACCCAGGACAGCCCCCCACAGACCCTCAGGGGTCACTGATGGGGATAGGTACCCAGGACAGCCCCCACAGACCCTCAGGGGCCACGGATGGGGCCGGGTACCCAGGACAGCCCCCCCACAGACTCTCAGGGGTTACTGATGGGGCCAGGTACCCAGCACAGCCCCCCCCCCACAGACACTCAGGGGTCACTGATGGGGCCAGGTACCCAGCACAGCCCCCCACAGACCCTCAGGGGTCACTGATGGGGCCAGGTACCCAGGACAGCCCCCCACAGACCCTCAAGGATCACTGATGGGGCCAGGTACCCAGGACAGCCCCCCACAGACCCTCAGGGGTCACTGATGGGTCCAGGTACCCAGGACAGCCCCCCACAGACCCTCAGGGATCACTGATGGGGCCAGGTACCCAGGATAGCCCCCCATAGACCCTCAGGGGTCACTGATGGGGCTAGGTACCCAGGACAGCCCCCACAGACCCTCAGGGGTAACTGATGGGGCCGGGTAGCCAGGACAGCCCTACATAGACCCTCAGGGGTCACGGATGGGGACAGGTACCCAGGATAGCCCCCCACTGATCTTCAGGGGTCACTGATGGGGCTAGGTACCCAGGACAGCCCCCCACAGACCCTCAGGGGTCACTGATGGGGCCAGGTACCCAGGACAGCCCCCACAGACCCACAGGGGCCACTGATGGGGCCAGGTACCCAGGACAGCCCCCCCACAGACCCTCAGGGGTTACTGATGGGGCCAGGTACCCAGCACAGCCCCCCCACAGACACTCAGGGGTCACTGATGGGCCCAGGTACCCAGGACAGCCCTACACAGAGCCTCAGGGGCCACTGATGGGGCTAGGTACCCAGGACAGCCCTAAACCGACCCTCAGACGTCACTGATGGGGACAGGTACCCAGGACACTCTCCCTTCTCCGCCAGGCTCCCGAGGGACACTGATGTACCCGCGTAGTTTGGTCAGTAAGTTTGGGGGGGGAGGTGGTGAGCCACAGACTGGCACATCATGTTAAATGCATTATAGGACAAGTAGGGGGCATGGAAGGGTCTTAAGGGGCAGTGGGAAGGGAAAGGAATGCAAATTGGGGGGGGGGGGGCACTAAGTGAGGGGAACTCAATATTTTGATATTTTGTAAAGTAACTTAATTTATGAAGACTTTCCAAGGGAGAAAGGGTTTGAATGTAAACAGCTGGTGAAATCCCACTGGCACCTCACAACACCCGACTGAATGCACCTCTGCTCAACTATTTAAATGCATTTATTGGGGTGCGACACCCCAAACACCCCCAAAAGCTATGCCTCTGTGTCCCCACTGTATCCTACACACACAGTGTGGCCATCCCAGGGGGCGACATCCTCTCCCAGGCGGGCGTCTAGGCAGTGCTCTCACAGTGACGCCCAGGTCCTGAAAGTGTGCTGCAGGTGGCTGGGTAGTGCACTGGGTCATACACAGGTGGGGTACTGCATCTTCATGGGTGGTGCACTGGGTCATGCACGGGTGGGGTACTGCATCTTCATGGGTGGTGCACTGGGTCATGCACGGGTGGGGTAATGCATCTTTATGGGTAGTGCATTGTGTCATGCACGGGTGGGGTACTGCATCTTCATGGGTGGTGCATTGTGTCATGCACGGGTGGGGTAATGCATCTTCATGGGTGGTGCATTGGGTCATGCACAGGTGGGGTAATTCATCTTCATGGGTGGTGCACTGGGTCATGCATGGGTGGGGTAATGCATTTTCATGGGTGGTGCACTGGGTAATGCACGGATGGGGTAATGCATCATGCACGGGTAGTGCATTGTGTCATGCACAGGTGGGTTAATGCATCTTTATGGGTGGTGCATTGGGTCATGCACGGGTGGGGTAATGCATCATGCACGGGTAGTGCATTGTGTCATGCACGGGTGGGGTAATGCATCTTCATGGGTGGTGCATTGGGTCATGCACGGGTGGGGTAATGCATCATGCACGGGCAGTGCATTGTGTCATGCACAGGTGGGTTAATGCATCTTTATGGGTGGTGCATTGGGTCATGCACGGTGGGGTAATGCATCATGCACGGGTAGTGCATTGTGTCATGCACGGGTGGGGTAATGCATCTTCATGGGTGGTGCACTGGGCCATGCACGGGTGGGGTAATGCATCTTTAGTATTATCTATTTTTGCCTCTGTCTAGCCACTTGGGGAACACTTGGACTCTGTGCACACTATATCTCATTTTGATATAGTATATACAGAGCCAGCTTCCTACAGTCATGCATGGGTGGGGTAATGCATCTTCATGGGTAGTGCAATGGGTCATGCATGGGTGAGGTAATGCATCTTGCATGGCCAGTGCACTCGATCATGCACAAGTGGTGTAATGCATCTTGCATGGGTGCCACAGTGGATCACGCATCTTCATGGGTGGGGCACTGGGTGATGCACAGGTTGAGTAATGTATCTTGCATGGGTAGTGCATCGGGTGATGCACGGTTGGTGCAGAATGTGATGCAAGGGTAGTGCAAAGGGAGATGCCCGGATGGGGTAGTATATCTTGCATGGGAGGTGCATTGAGTCATGCATGAGTGGGGTAATGTATCTTGCATGGATGGGGCACCAGGTGATGCATCGGTGGTGCAACAAGTGATGCACGGTGGTGCAGTGGGTAATGCTTGGATGGGGTAATGCATCTTCATGGGTGGGGTGCTTGGTGCTGGGCTGGTGGTGTGTTGGATGGGGCAGTGAGCTAGGTCATACAGGGCTGGTGTACTGGCTCATGTGCCGGCAGCCCATTGGGTCATGCACAGATGATGTACAGGGTAATGCACCAGCAGCGTATTGCATCATGCATACATGGTGTGCTAAGTCATACACAAGTGGTATACTGGGTCAAGCAGGAGAACGAGTGCTGGATCTGGCATGGAAGGTGGGTTGGCTCATACAAGTATGGGTGGTAGGTAATGCACGGAAGCTTGGGTGGTAGGTAATGCAGGGATGATGGGATGCTTCATGATTTGGTACCTGTGTAATGCACAGGTGATACAGTGGGTAATGCACGGGTGGTGTACTTGGTGGCGCATTGGGTAATGCATGGGTGGTGTACGTGGTAAAGCACAGGTGGTGTACTGGGTAATGCACAGGTGGTGCACTGGGTAATACACAGGTGGTGCACCAGGTGATGCACAGATGGTGCACTTTGTAAATGCACGGGTGGTGCACTGGATAATGCACGGGTGGTGCACTGGATAATGCACGGGTGGTGTAATGGGTGGTGCACTGTGTAATGCACGAGTGGTGTACTGGTGATACACTGGGTAATGCATGGGTGGTGTACCAGGTAATGCACAGGTGGTGTACTGGGTAATGCACAGGTGGTGTACCAGGTGATGCACGGATGGTGCACTTTGTAATGCACAGGTGGCGCACTTGATAATGTATGGGTGGTGCACTGGGTGATGTACGGGTGTTGCACTGGGTAATGCATGGGTGGTGCACTGGGTAATGCAGTTGTGCACTGGGTAATGTACAGGTGGTGCACTGGGTAATGCACAGGAGGTGCACTTTGTAATGCACAGGAGGTGCACTTTGTAATGCATGGGTGGTGCACTGGGTCATGTACGGGTGGTGCACTGGATAATGCAGGGGTGGTGCACTCGATAATGCAGGGTTGGTGCACTGGGTAATGCATGGATGGTGCACGGGTGATGCATGAGGGTGCCCTGGGTGATGCATTGGTGATGCACAGTGGTGTCCTGGCTGATGCATGGGTGGTGCACTGCGTACCCATGGGTCATGTAGTAGGTGATGTCCTGGGTGATGCATGGGTGGTGCCCCGGGTGATGCATGGGTGGTACCATGGGTGACGCATTGGTAGTGCTCCGGGTGATGCATGGGTGTTGCCCTAGTTGATGCAAGGGTAATGCCCTGGGTGATGCACTGGTGATGCACGGGTGGTGCTCTGGGTGATGCACAGGTGGTGCACGTGTGATGCATTGGTGGTGACCTGGCTGATGCAAGAGTGGTGCCCTCGGTAATGCACTGCATAATGCATGGGTGGTGCACTGGATGATGCATGGGTGGCACACGGGTGGTGCCCTAGTTTATGTACGGGTGGTGTCCCAGATAATGCATAGGTGGTGCTCCACATAATGCACGGGTGGTGCCCCAAGTGATGCACAGATGGTGCAGTAGGTGATGCATGGGTGATGTCCTGGGTGATGCACGGATGGTGCCCGAGGTGATGCATGGGTGGTGCCCTGGGTGATGCACAGGGGGTGTACTGCATAATGCATGAATTATGCATGCAGGGTGCACCTCATAATGCACGGGTGGGCCCCTCGGTAATGCACGGGTTGTGTCCCAGGTGATGCACCATATAATACATGGGTGGTGCCCCAGGTGATGCACTGCAGTGCAGCAGGTGATGCACATGTGTTGCCCCGGGTGATGCACAGGTGATGGATGGGTGGTGCCCTGGGTGATGCACAGGTGGTGCACTGCATAATGCATGAGTGAGGCATTTGTGGTGCACCGCATAGTGCACGGTGGGGCCCTCAGTGATGCACGGGTTGTGTCCCAGGTGATGCACTGCATAATACATGGGTGGTGCCCCGGGTGAAGCACGGGTGGTGTCTCAGGTGATGCACCATATAATACATGAGTGGTGCCCTGGGTGATGCACAGGTGGTGTACTGTATAATGCATGGGTGATGCATGCGTGGTGCATCACATAATGCACGAGTGGGGCCCTTGGTGATGCACAGGTTGTGTCCCAAGTGATGCACTGCATAATACATAGGCGGTGTCCCTGGTGAAGCACGGGCTGTGCAGCAGGTGACGCACGGGTGGTGTCTCAGGTGATGCACCATATAATACATGGGTGGTGCCCCGGGTGATGCACAGGTGGTGCCCTGGGTGAAGCACAGGTGGTGTACTGCATAATGCATGAGTGGTGCATGCGTGGTGCATCACATAATGCACAGGTGGGGCCTTTGGTGATGCACAGGTTGTATCCCAGGTGATGCACCGCATAATACATGGGTGGTGCCCTGGGTGAAGCGCGGGTGGTGCAACAGGTGATGCACGAGTAGTGTCTCCGGTGGTGCCCCAGGTGATGCACGGGTAGTGCAGCAGGTGATGCACGGGTGGTGCCCTGGGTGATACACAGGTAATGCATGGGTGGTTCACGGAATAATACACAGGTGGTGCACCAGGTGATGCACGGGTGGTGCCCTGGGTGATGCACGGGTGGTGTCTCAGCTGATGCACGGGTGATGCACCACATAATGCATGGGTGGTGCCTTGGGTGATGCATGGGTGGTGTCCTGGGTGATGCAAAGGTGGTGCCCGGGTGATGCACAGGTGATGCATGGGTGGTGCCCTGGGTGATGCACGTGTGGTGTCTCTGGTGATGCACCACATAATGCATGGGTGGTGCACCAGGTGATGCACGGTTGGGGTGATGCACAGGTGGTGCAGAGGGAGATGCATGGGTGGTGCCCTAGTTGATGCAAGGGTAATGCCCTGGGTGATGCACTGGTGATGCACGGGTGGTGCTCTGGGTGATGCACAGGTGGTGCACGTGTGATGCATTGGTGGTGACCTGGCTGATGCAAGAGTGGTGCCCTGGGTAATGCACTGCATAATGCATGGGTGGTGCACTGGATGATGCATGGGTGGCACACGGGTGGTGCCCTAGTTTATGTACGGGTGGTGTCCCAGATAATGCATAGGTGGTGCTCCACATAATGCACGGGTGGTGCCCCAAGTGATACACAGATGGTGCAGTAGGTGATGCATGGGTGATGTCCTGGGTGATGCACGGATGGTGCCCGAGGTGATGCATGGGTGGTGCCCTGGGTGATGCACAGGGGGTGTACTGCATAATGCATGAATTATGCATGCAGGGTGCACCTCATAATGCACGGGTGGGCCCCTCGGTAATGCACGGGTTGTGTCCCAGGTGATGCACCATATAATACATGGGTGGTGCCCCAGGTGATGCACCGCAGTGCAGCAGGTGATGCACAGGTGTTGCCCCGGGTGATGCACAGGTGATGGATGGGTGGTGCCCTGGGTGATGCACAGGTGGTGCACTGCATAATGCATGAGTGAGGCATTTGTGGTGCACCGCATAGTGCACGGTGGGGCCCTCAGTGATGCACGGGTTGTGTCACAGGTGATGCACTGCATAATACATGGGTGGTGCCCCGGGTGAAGCACAGGTGGTGTCTCAGGTGATGCACCATATAATACATGAGTGGTGCCCTGGGTGATGCATAGGTGGTGTACTGTATAATGCATGGGTGGTGCATGCGTGGTGCATCACATAATGCACGAGTGGGGCCCTTGGTGATGCACGGGTTGTGTCCCAAGTGATGCACTGCATAATACATAGACGGTGTCCCGGGTGAAGCACGGGCTGTGCAGCAGGTGACGCACGGGTGGTGTCTCAGGTGATGCACCATATAATACATGGGTGGTGCCCCGGGTGATGCACAGGTGGTGCCCTGGGTGATGCACAGGTGGTGTACTGCATAATGCATGAGTGGTGCATGCGTGGTGCATCACATAATGCACAGGTGGGGCCTTTGGTGATGCACAGGTTGTATCCCAGGTGATGCACCGCATAATACATGGGTGGTGCCCTGGGTGAAGCGCGGGTGGTGCAGCAGGTGATGCACGAGTAGTGTCTCCGGTGATGCACCATATAATACACGGGTGGTGCCCCAGGTGATGCACGGGTAGTGCAGCAGGTGATGCACGGGTGGTGCCCTGGGTGATGCACAGGTAATGCATGGGTGGTTCACTGAATAATACAAAGGTGGTGCACCAGGTGATGCACGGGTGGTGCCCTGGGTGATGCACGGGTGGTGTCTCAGCTGATGCATGGGTGATGCACCACATAATGCATGGGTGGTGCCTTGGGTGATGTATGGGTGGTGCCCGGGTGATGCACAGGTGATGCATGGGTGGTGCCCTGGGTGATGCACGTGTGGGGTCTCTGGTGATGCACCACATAATGCATGGATGGTGCACCAGGTGATGCACGGTCGGGGTGATGCACAGGTGGTGCAGAGGGAGATGCATGGGTGGTTCTTGCATAATACAAAGGTGGTGCACCAGGTGATGCACAGGTGGTGTCTCTGGTGATGCATGGGTGGTGCGCCACGTGATGCACAAGTGGGGAGATGCACAGGGGATGCATGGGTGGTTCACTGCATAATACACAGGTGGTGCACCAGGTGATGCATGGGTGGTGCCCTGGGTGATGCACGGGTGGTGTCTCTGTTCATGCACGGGTGATGCACCACATAATGCATGGGTGGTGCACCAAGTGATACACGGGTGGGGTGACGCACAGGTGATGCAGAGGGTGGTGCACAGGTAATGCATGGGTGGTTCACTGCATAATACACAGGTGGTGCACCAGGTGATGAACGGGTGGGGTGATGCACAGGTGGTGCAGGGGGTGATGCACAGGTGGTTCACTGCATAATACACAGGTGGTGCACCCGGTGATGCATGGGCGGGGTGATGCACAGGTGGTGCAGAGTGATGCATGGGTGGTGCACAGGTGATGCATGGGTGGTTCACTGCATGATACACAAGTGGTGTACCAGGAGATGCATGGGTGGTTCACTGCATAATACACAGGTAGTGCACCAGGTGATGCATGGGTGGGGTGATGCACAGGTGGTTCACTGCATAATACACAGGTGGTGCACAAGGTGATGCACGGGTGGGGTGATGCACGGGGGTGCAGAGGGTGATGCATGGGTGGGGTGATGCACAGATGGTGCACGGGTGGGGTGATGCACAGGGGGTGCAGAGGGTGATGCACAGGTGGTTCACTCCATAATACACAGGTGGTGCACCAGGTGATGAACGGGTGGGGTGGGGTGATGCACAGGTGGTGCAGGGGGTGATGCACAGGTGATGCACAGGTGGTTCACTGCATAATACACAGGTGGTGCACCCGGTGATGCATGGGCGGGGTGATGCACAGGTGGGGCAGAGTGATGCACGGGTGGTGCACAGGTGATGCATGGGTGGTTCACTGCATGATACACAAGTGGTGTACCAGGAGATGCACGAGTGGTTCACTGCATAATACACAGGTAGTGCACCAGGTGATGCATGGGTGGGGTGATGCACAGGTGGTTCACTGCATAATACACAGGTGGTGCACAAGGTGATGCACGGGGGTGCAGAGGGTGATGCATGGGTGGGGTGATGCACAGATGGTGCACGGGTGGGGTGATGCACAGGGGGTGCAGAGGGTGATGCACAGGTGGTTCACTCCATAATACACAGGTGGTGCACCAGGTGATGCACGGGTGGGGTGATGTACAGGTGGTGCAGAGGGTGATGCACGAGTGGTGCACAGGTGATGGACTGGTGGTTCACTGCATAATACACAGATGGTGCACAAGGTGATGCACGGGTGGTGCAGAGGGTGATTCATGGGTGGGGTGATGCACGGCAGTGCAGAGGGTGATGCACGGGTGGGGTGATGCACGGGGGTGCAGAGGGTGATGCATGGGTAGGGTGATGCACGGGGGTGCAGAGGGCAATGCATGGGTGGTACATGGGTGGTTCACTGCATATTACACAGGTAGTGCACCAGGTGATGCATGGGAGGGGTGATGCACGGGTGGTTCACTGCATAATACACAAGTGGTGCACAAGGTGATGCACGGGGGTGCAGAGGGTGATGCACGGGTGGGGTGATGCACGGGTGGTGCACCAGGAGATGCAAGGGTGGGGTGATGCACAGGTGGTGCAGAGGGTGATGCACGGGTGGGGTGATGCACGGGGAGTGCATAGGGTGATGCACGGGGGTGCAGGGGGTGATGCACGGGTGGGGTGATGCACGGGTGGGGTGATACACAGGTGGTGCAGAGGGTGATGCACGGGTGTCAGCTTCATGGCCCCCAGCAGTGGAGCACAAACCTTCCTCCTCACCACAGCTCACTGGTTCTGTATCTACTGAGGACCTCCAGTGCGTCACCCCACCAGTGACCTCCAGCCTCCCATAGGTTTTACTTCTGCCCTCCCCCAGTTGCTTTCTTCTAAACTTTCTGGGTTGCTTCTAAACCCTCGAGCCCTCCGCCCTTTTTGGGAAAAAAGAAGCTTTTACCCACTATTTACTTGTTCCTTCCTATCCAAGATGGAGAAATAATTAAAAAGAAAACAAGACACCTGTCTCATGTTGTAGGTGCGTGAAAGTTGCTCTGCAATGGAACAAACTTCCATTTCATCTGAAATCAGCCACCTCCCTGCTCTCCTTCAGAAAGATGCTGAAAACGTGGCTGCTCTGCTCTTATCCTGGTTGGGGATTCTACTGACGGCATTCGAGCGCTCTGTAACAAATCTGCATCATCATCCCTTTAGCCGCGGCGCAGAGATCATGGCTCTGGTGCAGCCTGGCTAACATCCATTGCCAATTCAAGAGCTGGGCAAGGCGAGAGCTATTGGCTTTGCTAGTGTTTGTTTTAAAATGAATTCCACTCACATCTTCACATTCATGCCCCTCACGAGCACTAAACATAATCACAAGAAATAGCAGGCAGGGACAAATCTATTCATTAATTATATTAACCAAAACACTCACTTTTGGTTAAAAGGGTAAATTACTTTCCCATGTTTATTTAATTTATTTACAAATAGCAGTGTGTACCTCATCATGATAACATATATTAAGACATCAACAATTACACATCATATTACTAACTATTACATAAATTACACAACACAATTCCTTAAAACTAAACACAAACAGAATGGGTAATGCCCAACGGAATAACTCATAAAGGTCACTATAGCTCAATTCACATTGTGATCCTGCCTTAGACAGGTGACCAAGGGGTTAGCACCCAGCTGAAAACACCTAACAATTTTTTAAGGTATTATGTAGTGCTTCTCATTATTTAATCTCTCAATTTATTAATTATAAGCCCTTGATCCCGCTAGACTAGTGTCGACGCGTTTCGGCCTCAAAACTTGTGGCCTCTTCAGGACAGTCGAAGGGCACTGGCACCTCTTTTTCTAAAAAACGGAGTCAAAAATTGCCAACCTTCAGGACACATTGCCTATTTGTCTATTAGTATTATCCTGAAACTTCTGGTTTCTCTGGACGGTAATGGCACCAAGCAATCAAATGTCTATAACAATTTTCATAAATTCGCTCTTCTTTCCTCACACTGCGAAACGGTCCATGTCAGTATCTTGCTGCTAACTACGCGTCAGCGGAGAAGAAGAGCACATACTGAGGACCCTGAGTGCAGCGCCCGGAGGTGGCACCTACCTTGTGCGTGGCACAGAACCTGCGCCCTGGTGCCAGTGGGGGCCGGCAGGAATCACCTGAGCACGGGTAGTCGGTGGGCAGTTACTTCTGGGCCGACTGGTCGAGCAACTAACCAAACCCCTAACTACCAGAGCCCCCCCCGAGGCCGCTGGTAACGGCGCAGACGTCCGGTGCCCACCGGGGTGGGTATTGCTATGGTGCCCTGGTGGCACTGCAGAGAACTCCGTGTTTTCCATGTGATTTAGCACACGCGGGGCTTGCATGAAGTGTCTCCGGAGTACTGGGCATCGCCGGGCACAGGAGGTGCCCCGTGCCATGGGCTCAGGGGGTGACCGAGGGTCAGTTACTCAGTGAGAGGATCGTGTAGTGGACGATCGCGGCACCGAACAGGCGCCTGCAAGCGGGGCCTGGGCACTTACACAGCACAGAGCCTCTGCCAGGCCGTGGATGGGGACCCCACTCCTGGAACACTGCTAGTGGGGATACCGAGCACCCCTAGAAGCGCAGGCATGCCAGCACCGTGTGGATGTGTGCACACTAGATATCACTCAGCTCAGTGACTGAGGATACTGCCTTCCCTCCGATCCCCACTGACAAGTTGTGGCATTCCATGTGGGCCACTGATCCTAGGGTCTCGTGCGGACACCGGGTGCGGCACTTCACGCCCTGAGAGCCCGAGCCCTTTGTGGCCTCACATTGTCCGGTGATCCAGTCTGACATGGCAGCTGCAAGAGATGCACAGGAATGCTTCGTTCGTGATGTCGCCAACCTAACAGCAGCTTCCCTATTTCTCTCATCATTATGATACTTGCATAACACGCAAAGGGCCTCTGAGTGACGATGTTCTGGTATAATCATGTGTTTATAATATAGGATACATATACCTTCTTACATCTTGGTGTGGAGTCTCTTTTGTGGTGTGCTGGCAAACTCTTTCCACATGACCTCTGAGGATAGTCCTGGATGCTCTGCGCTAAGCTACCAGTGGGTCAGAGTCAGTGTGGGACACAGCCATGTGTGGGACACAGCCATGTGTGGGATGGACCCCTGGAGCGGGGGTGGGATTCAGACCCCTGTGCAGGATCGACTCCTGTGTGTGAAGGCCCTCAGCGTGGGACACAGCCATGTGTGGGACACAGCCATGCATGGGACACAGCCACGTGTGGGACCCAGCCATGTGTGGGGCTGGCCCTCAGAGTGGGATGGACCCCTGGAAGTGGGGTGGGATTCAGACCCCTGTGCAGGATCGACTCCTGTGTGTGAAGGCCCCCAGTGTAGGACCCAGCCGTGTGTGGGACTGGCCCTCAGTGTGGGATGGACCCCTGGAGGGGGGGGGGGGGGAAGTATTCAGACCCCTGTGCAGGATCGACTCCTGTGTGTGAAGGCCCTCAGTGTGGGACACAGCCACGTGTGGGACCCAGCCATGTGTGGGGCTGGCCCTCAGTGTGGGATGGACCCCTGGAAGTGGGGTGGGATTCAGACCCCTGTGCAGGATCGACTCCTGTGTGTGAAAGCCCTCAGTGTGGGACACACCCATGTGTGGGACACAGCCATGTGTGGGGCTGGCCCTCAGTGTGGGATGGACCCCTGGAGGGGGAGGGGGGATTCAGACCCCTGTGCAGGATCGACTCCTGTGTGTGAAAGCCCTCAGTGTGGGACACACCCATGTATGGGACTGGCTCTCAGTGTGGGACTGGCCCTCAGTGTGGGATGGACCCCTGGAGGGGGAGGGGGGATTCAGACCCCTGTGCAGGATCGACTCCTGTGTGTGAAGGCCCTCAGCGTGGGACACAGCCGTGTGTGGGACTGGCCCTCAGTGTGGGATGGACCCCTGGAGGGGGGGGGGGAGTATTCAGACCCCTGTGCGGGATCGACTCCTGTGTGTGAAGGCCCTCAGTGTGGGACACAGCCATGTGTGGGACACAGCCATGTGCGGGGCTGGCCCTCAGGGTGGGATGGACCCCTGGAAGGGAGGTGGTATTCAGACCCCTGTGCAGGATCGACTCCTGTGTGTGAAGGCCCTCAGTGTAGGACCCAGCCATGTGTGGGACTGGCCCTCAGTGTGGGATGGACCCCCGGGGGGGGGAAGAGTATTCAGACCCCTGTGCAGGATTGACTCCTGTGTGTGAAGGCCCTCAGTGTAGGACCCAGCCGTGTGTGGGACTGGCCCTCAGTGTGGGACTGGCCCTCAGTGTGGGATGGACCCCTGGAGGGGGAGGGGGGATTCAGACCCCTGTGCAGGATCGACTCCTGTGTGTGAAGGCCCTCAGTGTAGGACCCAGCCATGTGTGGGACTGGCCCTCAGTGTGGGATGGACCCCTGGGGGGGGGGAGAGTATTCAGACCCCTGTGCAGGATCGACTCCTGTGTGTGAAGGCCCTCAGTGTGGGACACAGCCATGTGTGGGACTGGCCCTCAGTGTGGGATGGACCCCTGGAAGGGGGGGGGGGGGAGTATTCAGACCCCTGTGCGGGATCGACTCCTGTGTGTGAAGGCCCTCAGTGTGGGACACAGCCATGTGTGGGACACAGCCATGTGTGGGGCTGGCCCTCAGTGTGGGATGGACCCCTGGAAGGGAGGTGGTATTCAGACCCCTGTGCAGGATCGACTCCTGTGTGTGAAGGCCCTCAGTGTAGGACCCAGCCATGTGTGGGACTGGCCCTCAGTGTGGGATGGACCCCTGGGGGGGGGGGGAAGAGTATTCAGACCCCTGTGCAGGATCGACTCCTGTGTGTGAAGGCCCTCAGTGTGGGACACAGCCATGTGTGGGGCTGGCCCTCAGTGTGGGATGGACCCCTGGAGGGGGAGGGGGGATTCAGACCCCTGTGCAGGATCGACTCCTGTGTGTGAAGGCCCTCAGTGTGGGACACAGCCACGTGTGGGACCCAGCCATGTGTGGGGCTGGCCCTCAGTGTGGGATGGACCCCTGGAAGTGGGGTGGGATTCAGACCCCTGTGCAGGATCGACTCCTGTGGATGCTCTGCGCTAAGCTACCAGTGGGTCAGAGTCAGTGTGGGACACAGCCATGTGTGGGACACAGCCATGTGTGGGATGGACCCCTGGAGCGGGGGTGGGATTCAGACCCCTGTGCAGGATCGACTCCTGTGTGTGAAGGCCCTCAGCGTGGGACACAGCCATGTGTGGGACACAGCCATGCATGGGACACAGCCACGTGTGGGACCCAGCCATGTGTGGGGCTGGCCCTCAGAGTGGGCTGGCCCCCTGGAAGTGGGGTGGGATTCAGACCCCTGTGCAGGATCGACTCCTGTGTGTGAAGGCCCCCAGTGTAGGACCCAGCCGTGTGTGGGACTGGCCCTCAGTGTGGGATGGACCCCTGGAGGGGGGGGGGGGGGAAGTATTCAGACCCCTGTGCAGGATCGACTCCTGTGTGTGAAGGCCCTCAGTGTGGGACACAGCCACGTGTGGGACCCAGCCATGTGTGGGGCTGGCCCTCAGTGTGGGATGGACCCCTGGAAGTAGGGTGGGATTCAGACCCCTGTGCAGGATCGACTCCTGTGTGTGAAAGCCCTCAGTGTGGGACACACCCATGTGTGGGACACAGCCATGTGTGGGGCTGGCCCTCAGTGTGGGATGGACCCCTGGAAGGGAGGTGGTATTCAGACCCCTGTGCAGGATCGACTCCTGTGTGTGAAGGCCCTCAGTGTGGGACACAGCCATGTGTGGGGCTGGCCCTCAGTGTGGGATGGACCCCTGGAGGGGGAGGGGGGATTCAGACCCCTGTGCAGGATCGACTCCTGTGTGTGAAAGCCCTCAGTGTGGGACACACCCATGTATGGGACTGGCTCTCAGTGTGGAACTGGCCCTCAGTGTGGGATGGACCCCTGGAGGGGGAGGGGGGATTCAGACCCCTGTGCAGGATCGACTCCTGTGTGTGAAGGCCCTCAGCGTGGGACACAGCCGTGTGTGGGACACAGCCATGTGTGGGGCTGGCCCTCAGTGTGGGATGGACCCCTGGAAGGGAGGTGGTATTCAGACCCCTGTGCAGGATCGACTCCTGTGTGTGAAGGCCCTCAGTGTAGGACAAAGTCACGTGTAACGCAGCACTCAGTATGGGACAGTGATGGAAATGGTCCTTTCTGCAGGCTTTTCCCTAACTTTTTACCTTTCTCCTCCTATTTTCCTGACCCTCTTTTTGTTGGCTTTAGGACTCTGGGCGCTTTACCACTGCTAACCGGTGCTAAAGTGCACGTGCTCTCTCCCCTAAAACTTGGTATAGTTGGATTACACCTATTTGGCTTGCTTAATTTACCTGTAAGTCTCTTGTAAAGTAGTATACCATATACCCAGGGCCTGCAAATTAATGCTACTGGTGGACCTTCAACGCTGAATGCACCACCCAGAAGTAGCCTTTAAAACCTGTCTCAGGCCTGCCACTTTAGCGCATGAGTGTGCAATTTACTGCCACATTGACATGACAAGTCAAACTACTTGATGTAATGAAATTAAGTATGTTTGACCACTTTGTGTTTCCCTACTGTGCATATTAGTTGTTCAATGTTCACCAGTAGCACATTACATTTTGAATTCAGTTTACCTGCCTATTGGCTTTATCGTGGTGTTGGACATTACATTTTGTATTCGGTTTAGCTGCCTATTGGCTTTAACGTGGCATTAGACATTTTGTATTCAGTTTAGCTGCCTATTGGCTTTATCGTGGCGTTAGACATTGCAGTTGAGACATTGCAGATGAGCTGTGTTTTTCCACATGGTAAACTAAGCTTGTATTTTTCGTATTTTCTCTTACCGAACACAATAGCATGATAAGGAAGCGCATATTTTGAGTTTTTCTCTAGTGCAGGGAAGGACTCGGCCTTGGGAGAGACAGCCTTGAAAACTTGGCCAACTTTCGACGTTGTTTCTTCCAACTCTGACCCACAGTAGCCAGCATGTTTTGAATATTATAAAAGGTGTCCCTGGGCAGAATTTGAGGGGGAATTTTGCGAGACTTCAGCCAGGAATGGACGTGAACTGCCTGACCTCCCGTAAGGGTGGAAAAAACCTCTTTCTCGCAGTTGAATAGGGGTCATCAACTTGCTGGCATGAGAAACATGAAGAGCAGTGATAGGCCCTACGGTGAATAATTTTGACTTTATACTTTGCTTGGCAGTTATGCTATAATATAATCACATGTATTTGCTGTGTACATTGCAGTTGGGAATCACTTTGATATATTTTCCTTTCATTGCTGTGACTATTTTTAAACATATGCCTCCAACCTACTAATCTCCTCCCTCAGGAACCTCTGGTGAAGTAATAATAAATGTCTTCTTTAAACTAAGAAGTGCATTCCAGCGATTTTTGTCAGCTCGGTCATTAGCGAAAGCAAAACATTTGCCAATGCCTGAAATCCCTTCTTACTACACCTACGCCAACCCCGAGGGTGTTGTGTGTGTAAAAGGCAGGACAAATATTTTTATGTGCAACATGTCCTAGTAGAGACTAACAGCCTATTTTGCTTTTCACTGCTGTGAGTGCTGCTCTTCTCATAGGTTTCCATTTGGATTTCCCTTATATATGTTGAAATTGTCATTTCTGATTTATAAGGAGTAGTGTGGACATGTATGGTATGTTTGGAATGATAGTGAGAAATCCTTTTTACTAGGGTAGGTGGATTTTACATTACCATATTAGAAATGCCACTTTTAGAAAGTGGGCATTTCTCTGTGATTATAACTCTGGTGCTTTGCAGCATGACTCCAATCCACGTGTGGGGCAGAGTGACAGCTCCACTTTGTGCATACTCCCCAGACGGCCATCCATCAGGGAGGGTTAGGTGTGTTAGGGTCATATCTCCATACCAATGGTGTTCCTCGGTTGGGAGAGAGGGAGGCGGGGCACACTTTACACTTGTATAGTCTGTGCCCTGCTCTCACAAAAGGGGCTTGTTTACCCCCCTACTGTGTTCTGGAGCCAGAGAAGGTGTAGGAGGCTGGCCCAGTGTGTGGTTAACACCTATGGTGTTACACCTTGTACTGGGTCAGGCAACCATTATTAGATAGTGTTACAGAGTCCAGCTGGGGCAGGAGGCAATGCCCACCCTTCTGTGGGTGAAGATCCGGGTTGACAGTGGTGGATGAAGTCCAGCTGCAGAGCCCAGGAGCTACAAAGGAGCCCCTGAAGTCACCTAGGAGCTGTCCCTTGATGGTCACCGGATTGCAGACCGGTAAGTGGTTAGGTGGACCAACAACAAGCAAATGCAACTGGAGCTGTTGGAGTTTTGCAGCACTGAAGAGGACCAACAAGATCCTGGAGTCTCGACCCTTAAGGGCAGTCTGGAAGGACACTCAGAAGACCGGAGAGCCAGCAGAAGCAGTGGAAGCCCCCACGAGGATCCCACTGGCAGCAGGCACAGTAAGTTGCATTGAGGCCCAGTCAGCACACCTGAAGAGGAGTCTCCCGTCGCTGGAGCAGGAGAGAGGAGACTCCCATTGCAGAAGTAGAGTGCTGGGGGGGGGGGGGGCAGGGCTACATGGAGCCTGAAGATCCCTCTGAGAAGGAGTCTTCAAGCCTTGGTTTCTGCAACAGTCGCGGTGCGCAGGGGTTCTGTCTTGGAGGAAAAGACAAGGGCTCACCATCTCCCAAGTTGGAAAGAAGGCAGAGATAACCCAGAGGGCCCCTTGGAACCACCACCTGGGTTGGAAATATCTTCACGGGTCTAGTGGACAGCAGATTCCAGCAGCCGGACGTCGTTGCTTGCGGTGCCTGGAGATGCAGAGGAGGGACTCCTTCACTCCAAGGGAGATTCCTTCTTGCTTCTTTGGTGCAGCTAAACACTTGCCGACCCCAAAGGATGCACAGCCATGGAAATCTTGAGGAGCTGCAGAAACAATGTTGCTAGGAGAGGTCGTCTCAGTGTTGCAGTCTTGTTCGGTTCCTGTGAAGTCTAGCAGCGGTTCCGGTAGCCAGGAGCAGAAGAGGTCATTGCAGAGGGGTCCTGGTGGAGTCTTACATGCCGAATCTGGGGATCCACCAGCAAGGGAGTCACTTAACAGCACAAAAAGAGGCTTGGTCACTTTGCAAGGTAAACAACTAACAGAGGGGGTCACTGACGTCATCTGCCTAACCTGACCAGTTAGACGCTCGCAGGGACCTCTGCCCATCTTGGTTTCAAGATGGCAGAATCTAGTGGCCACCTAGAATAGCTCTTGGCACCACCCCCAGGATGGTGATGGACAGGAGAGTGGTCACGCCCATTTCCTTGTGCAGTTTCGTGCCAGAGCAGAGACTGGGGGCCCCTGGACTGGTGCAAACCGGATTATGTAAGCAGGGCACCAAATGTGCCCTTCAAAGCAAACCAGTGGCTTGGTAAGGCAACCCCTCCCGAGCCTTGTAGCACCTACTTCCATGGGAGAGGAGGTTACACTCCTCTCCCACAGGAAATCCTTTGTTCTTTCTTACCCTGCTTGAGCTGGTCAAGCAGCAGGAGGGCAGAATCCTGTCCAAGGGGCTGCAGCAGCGTGGGCTTCTTGCATACCTTGTTAGACTGTTAGGAGCAATACTGGGGGGTCCTCTAAGGAACCCCCAGAGTGCATAGAATACTGCCACCAATACTGGCATCAGTATTGGGGTATGATTCCGACATGTTTGATACCAAACATGCCTAGGTTCAGAGTTACCATTATGTAGCTGGACCATAGGTGACCTGTGTCCAGTACATGGGTAAAATGGCGTCCCCGTACTCACAAAGTCCAGGGAAATGGAACTGGAGTTTGTAGGGGCACCTCTGCTTATGCAGGGGTGCCCTCACACACAGGGACCTGCACCCTGCCCGTTTGGCTGGAAGGGCCTACCACAGGGGTGACTTACAGTGACCTTGTGCAGTGATCTGTAGTGAAAGGGTGCATGCACCTTTTCACGCAGACTGCAATGGCAGGCCTGCAGACACAGTTTGCATGGACTCCTATGTGGTGGCATAATACATGCTGCAGCCCCTGGGGGCCCCTGGTGTACCAATGCCCTGGGTACCCAAGTACCGTACACTAGAGACTTACAGGGGTACGCCAGTATGCCACTTGTGGGGTGTAAAGGGTACAGAGACAGCCAAATTTAGAGGAGGGAGCAAAATCACTGGGGTCCTGGTTAGCAGGATCCCAGTGAAAACAGTCTAAGCACACTGACAACAGGCGAAAAGTGGTGGTAACCATGCCAGAAAGAGGGACTTTCTTATAGTAGAGGAGAATGGGAATTCTGACTGGTAAGATCTGGCTGGAACCTTCTCCCACCTAGAACCCAGGCATTTTGAGTATGAGTAGAGGGGCTGTAACCCCTGGTTTTTAGGGTACTTTTGGAACTGGTACTGAACTGGTACTGGACTGTATAAAGGGGCTCATCTGGACTGTTCTTCTGTTGTTGCCCTGGCACATGTTGCTAGTGGGTGGCATAAAGGACTCCCTGGATTGTTTCTTTCTGCCTGGTGCCTGTTGGAGGCTGGCCCTCTATATAGTGTGCAAAAACGATGTGCACAGTGCAGAGCCCGGGCAACCACACCTTGGTACCCAGAGGCAAAAATAGATCACATAATGCCCTATTTTTGTGGTAGCTTGGTCGAGCAGTTAGGCTAATCCAGGAGATGTGTTAAGCATTTGTTGTACTCATGGTATCAATAAACGTGGACACACAATCAAAAGAATAATTTGAGACCAATTTACAAAAATACTTCAGATTTTTATAAAATGTTTAAGACCAAGATCATAAAAATCGGGTAAATACTTTTTAAGTAATGATTTTTCAAAGTTTAGAAAATGTTCTGTTTCTGTGCGCTATTACGCAGCATAGGACTCAATGGCAGAACATTTTAAAATTGCATATAAAATCAGGCAATGCTCTCACAAGTGCCACCTTCTATTTCCAGATCAAGGTCTTCCTGATGTCCTGTGGGCCAGCCGAAGAAGTTTGGGAGGATCCTGGTTCTGGCAGGAGCAGAAGCTGAAGGTCTTGGAACTGGTGCGCCACAGGCAAGGGGAACACTTAGAAATGCACTGCACAGGTAGACTTTGAGGTGTGTCCGGTGGATCCCCTCAGATGGTGGAGGTCACAAGGGGTTATGGACCCCTAGAGCACAGCTGGTTCTCCGATGCAGGGGCCAGGTGGGCCGGGCGCAGAGCAGATAGGTCAGTCAAGGGTCGTGCGTTAGGGAGCCTTCTGAGCCAGGTGCAAGTCACCTGGAGGGTGATTTGTAGGTCAGTAGGGCCATTCTGAGGGGGTGCTACTTAGGTGTCCTAAATGCCTTTAAATGGTGCTTGCTCCTGGTCCTTGGAGAGTCTGGCATGGACTTTTCTTCTGGGTGTCTGACATTGGGGGTCCAGTACCCCTGGCTATTGCACAGTTCAGCCACTGGAGGTCAGGGCCACCAAACCTGCCACACATACAGGGTTTGTCTTCTGGGTCCGTCAGGTGAAATTTGATCAGGCTGCTATGTCCGGTTGGATGGGCAGTAGCTGGTCAGTGAACTGGACTTCACTGGGTCGTGCCTGCTGGGTGAGGGAGTGATAACTTCAGTCTGAAGGGAGGTTCTTTGCAATCTTGGAAGGGTTGAGGTCCTCTGGGTTTTTTTGGAGTCTGCCCAATGTCCAGTCTGTAGGATGCTGGCCTGGTGTGTGTTGCGCACCTATGGTGTTAGCACCTTATACCAGGTCCAGGTATACCCTATTAGTGAAGTGTAGGCAGTGTCTAGAAGCCAGGCTCTCTAGAAGTAGCTGTGGATGAGCAGCCAAGACTTATCTAGGAGACATGCAAAGCTTACGCAATACCACTATAGTCACAATGCAACTTATCACAAATGAAAGAATCACACAAGTACTACAAAAATAAAGATACTTTATTATGGTAACACAACACTAAAATACTTATAGGCAGTTCCCTCAAATGGAGGTAAGTACACACTAATTGTGTACACAATAGCAATCAGTAGATAGCACGGAAACACAAACATTTACAATACTTAGTAAAAATAGCAAGGACCCTAGGGGAGGGTCAAACCAGTTACTAGGAAAGTTGAATATGAGATGCAGCCCCCCACCCAAGGATGTGGAGTTATTAGAGGGGAGCTAGAGGAACTAGGAACCCCAAGAGGTGAGTACCAGAGTGAACCCCCAGCGACCAGGAGAGCAGAGGCAAGTATCTGGTCTTCCCAACGACGAACAAGAGGACTTGGAAAAAGGATTGCATGAGAGCAGGACCAGACAAGAAGAAACCAAAGGTGGATTCCAGTAGAAGAGGACCTGCAAAAGAAGGGCATAGACACCAGTCCACAGTGAAGTGTCCAATGGGGGCAGGAGTTACTACCCACCCTTCTGTGGATTCAGGACCAGGTCGGCGAGGGAAGAAGACCAGCTGTGGAGCCCAAGAGCTGAAGAGGAGTCCTTGGAGCAGTGCAGATGGTGTCCCACGTTAGTTGTTGGGTCGCAGATTGTCACTGGTGCAGGAGAACAACCAACAAGCCTTGGCAAATGCAAGACGAGCAAAAGAAGAGTTGCAAGACTGAAGAGGACCAGCAAAGCCCAGGGGACTTGACCCAAGGACGGGAGTCCGAGGTGACCCTCAGCTGTCGGTAGAGCCAATAGAAGCAGTCGCAGCCCCCACAGGCAACACACTGGCAGCAGGCACAGCAAGTTGCAGTGAGGCCCAGTCAGCACACCTGATGAGGAGTCACACGCAGCTGGAGCAGCAGAGAGGAGACTGTGCTTGGCAGGAAGAAGTGCTAGGGGCCGAGGCTACACGGAGCCTGAAGATCCCTTGGAGCAGGAACAAACAAGCCTTGGTAGCTGCAAGACTTGCGGTGCACAGGGGTACTGTCTTGCAAGTAGAGGCAATAGCTTATTGTCTCCCAAGTTGGACAGCTGGCAGAGAGGACCAAGGGGATCACTCCAGACCAGGACCTGTGATGCAGGATCTACGCAGTTCCAGAGGAGAGCAGATCCACGCAGCCGGTCATTGTTGCAGTTGGTGCCTGCAGATGCAGGGGAGTGACTCCTTCTTTCCAAGGAAGATTCCTTCTTACTTCTTGGTGCAGGCTGAAGTCTTGCCGACCTCAGAAGCACAGCCAGGGAAATGTTGCAGGTGCTGGAAGGAACCGGAGAAACAAAGTTGCAAAGCAGAGTTGTAGCTGAAGTTGCAGATTGTCGGTTCCTGAAGGGTCCAGTTGCGGTTTGTAGGAAGCTGGCCTGGTGTGTGATGGGTACCCAATGTATTTAAACCTTATACTAGGTCCAGGTATCCCCTCTTAGTGAGGTGTAGGCAGTGTCTAGAAGCCAGGTTCTCTAGAGGTAGCTGTGGATGAGCAGCTAAGGCCTAACTAGGAGACATGCAAAGCTCATGCAATACCACTGTAGTCGCACAGCACTTACACACATGAAAGAAAACACTCAGCTGTACAAAAACATAGGTACTTTTAGAACACAATACCACAAAATGCTAAAGGGGCAACCCTCCAATAGGAGGTAAGTAATACACTAAATATATACGATAGCAATCAGATATAGGCATTGAAAGGGTTAGAAAACAATGCAAATAGCAATAACCATTAGTGACCTCGGGAGCCCAAACCCTATACTAAAAAATGGAATGCAAACCCAGGACCCAAACCTAGGTAAATGGGATGTGTAGAGGGGGGGTGGGAGTACTAGAAAACCACAGAGGTGAGTAACACAGTACCCCCAGCGACCAGGAAAGCAGGAGTAAATCACTGAAATGTCTACAAATCACCCAAAAAGAAGGAAAAGAAGAAAAAGAAGACACCCAGGCAAGACTGCAAGAAAACCAGCGGTGAATTCCTGAAGGAGGAAGACCTGTGGAGAGAGGGGACCAAGTCCAAGAGTTACAGTGGAGTCCAGGAGGTGTAGGAGCTACTACCCACCCCTGTGGGTGCAGCAGTTATTCGACGGTGAGGAAGAAAAGGTCAGCACTCCAGCCCTGGAGCCAGAGAAGAGCTCCTGATGATGCAGAAGATGTCCCGCGCTGGAGCGAAGATTGCAGATGGGTGTCGGTGCAGGAATTCCACCAACAAGCCTTGGCAAAGGCAAACTCGCGGTTAATGGAAAAGTGGTGCTGCCAGGGACCAGCAAGGTCCAGGAGGACTCAACCCATGAGGGGGAGTCACAGGTGACCCTCAGCATCGCAGAGAGTCCACCGGAGCAGAGCTATCACCCACAGGAGTCCCACAAGACAGGGACATAGGAGTAGCAGAAAAAGCCTACGCAGCACTACAAAACAGGATCCCACGCCGCAGGAGAACCACGCAGGAGGCTGTGCTTTGCAGGATAGAGTGCCGGGGGCTGGAGCTCCAAGTAACCTAAAGATCCCTTGGAGGAGATCCCAACAAGCCTTGGCAGCTGCGAAGGATGCAGTGCACAGGGGTACTGTCCTGCATGGGAAGGCAAAGGCTTAACTCCACCAAAGTTGGACAGCTGGCAGAGAGGACCAAGAGGACTACTCTGGAACCCCACCAGTGATGCAAGATCCACTTAACTCAAGATGAGGCGAGATCCACGCAGCAGTCGTCGTTTGCTGTAGGTGCCTGTGGTTTCAGGGGAGTGGCTACTGGGAGATTCCTTCTTCTTCTTGTGCAGGCTGAAGAGTTGCTGTCTTCTAAGGATGCACGGCTGGGGAAATGTTGCCAATATGGCAGGAGTCGTGGAAACAATGTTGCAGAAGCGTCTTCTTCATTGATTGCAGGGTTGTCGGTTTCTGGAGGGTCCAGTCACAGTTCCAGAGGCCAGAAGTTGAGGTTGCAGAGGAATCCTGCTGGAGTCTTGAAAGCTGAATATGAGGCCCCACCCAAGAGAGAGATCCTAAATAGCCCTGAAAGGGGGATTGGTCAACTAGCCAGGTAACCACCTATCAGGAGGGGGCTCTGATGTCACCTGCCTGGACTGGCCACTCAGATGCTCCGGGAGTTCCCTGCCAACCTTGGAAACAAGATGGCACAACCCAGGGCCTCCCTGGAGGAGCTCTGAGCACCACCCCTGGGGTGGTGATGGACAGGGGAGTGGTCACTCCACTTTCCATTGTCCAGTTTCGCACTGGAGCAGGGACTGGAGTAGTGTAGACTGAACCGGTGTAGACTGGCTTATGCAAGGAGGGCACCATCAGCGCCCTTCAAAGCATACCAGCGGTTTGGGAAGGCTGCCCCCCCAAGCCAATCACACCTATTTCCAGAGGGAGAATGTGTTACCTCCTCTCCCACAGGAAATCCTTTGTTCTGCCTTTCTGGGCTTGATCAGAACAAGCAGCAGGGGGCAGAAACCTGTATGAGGGATGGCAGCAGCTTGGGCTGCCTGGAAAACCCTGTAAGACTGGTGGTAGCAATGCTGGGGGTCCTCTAAGGACCCCCCAGAGTGCATGGAATCATACTTGAAAACACTTGCAACAGTATTGGGGTATGATTCCGACATGTTTGATACCAAACATGCCTATGTTCGGTGGTTACCATTAAGTAGCTGGACATAGGCAGTGACCTATGTCATGTACACATGTAAAATGGCATCCCCGCACTCACCAAGCCCAGGAAAATGGATCTGGAGTTTGTGAGCGCATTGCTGCTAGCACAGGGGTGCCCTCACACACAGGTACCTCTGGGCTGAGAGGGCCTACCACAGGGGTGACTTGCAGTGACCTGGTGCAGTGACGTGGTGGTGAAAGGGTGACTGCACACTTTCACGGAGGCTGCAATGGCAGGCCTGCAGAACACTTTGCATGGGCTCCCTATGGGTTGCATAATACATGCTGAAGCCCATAGGGATCCCCTGGTACCCCAATGCCTGGGTACCATATACTAGGGCCTTACTTGGGGCTCCAGTATGCCAAATGTGGGGTGAAAAAGGTTCCAGCAACCAAGTTTAAAGGAGATAGCATAATCATTAGGGTCCTGGACAGCAGGATCCGAGTGAACACAGTCAAACACACTGAAAACTAGGCCAAAAGGTGGGGGTAACCACAGTAGAAAGAGGCTACTTTCCTACATGGTTCCAGTGGCCAAAAGAAGTAAACGGTGCAGAGGAGTCCTGGTGGAGTCTTGCACATCGAATTTGAGGACCCACCCTGAAGGGGGTCCCTAAATAGCCCTAAAAAGGGGTTTGATCACCTAGTAAGGTGAGCCCCTGTTGGAGCAGAGATGTTGATAAGAGAATTATTCTAATGAATTGCATGTGAATACTAATGAGAAAATTCGATAAAGAAAATTAATATTTGAAAAATAACGTGTATGGGTAAAATGTGCCCACGGGGAGTGGTCACCATATGTACTAACAAAATGCTAAATAATGAAAAATACTCATTAAAAATGTATTAATATGTCATATTTGGATGTATAACCTATGTTTTATGTTAATTTGTGTTCTTAACTTAGCCAAACTGAGGGCCTGGGTTTCGCTGGGCTTTGCCTGCTTTAACGTGGAGACGCGACAAGGCTTCAGAGGATTGGAGCTGGAGAGAAGGACCTTGAACTGTACAGAGTTCAGTAAGTACTGCTAGAAAAGTCTGCAAATGTACCAGTGGACAGGAGATGATGAGGACAAATTGATACAATTATGCGTAGTGTAGGCTAAACCTACTTTCCTTGGACTTGAACAATGGAAGCACTGACTAAAAGACTGTGAACAACAATTTCGTTACCTGAACAGCCGGATGATGTTCTCATCGACAGAAGAACCAATCAAACTTGAAGCCTGAATAGACGTGTATATGTGGCAAACAAAAACTATAGGGTACAGTCATAACTTCTGATAAGGTTGACCCATTTGCAATTAGTGGGATGGACTGAGAGACCCTAATAAAAAGTCATGACAAGGGGAGAAAAGTTAGAGCGGAGAGGTGAAAGTTGATGACGTCAGGAGACGCTGTCCGAAGTGCTGATTCCTGGGCTTACTCTCTGTGAGCATGATACTTTGCTGATGACTGATGACCTGGAGACGGAGACTGACTTGTTGCTGATCTATCTTGGATAGGTAGCTATAACAATGCGACTGACTAATGCATGCTTTTTCTTCTAGGTACCAATTGCGCTGTTTTAAATATTTTTCTCTCTTAGATAGATTTTTCCAAATTAATGTTTTTGTCTAAATTGTTTTCGCATGAAGACCCACATTCTGATGCTAATCTGGGTTAGGTAGGCTGACAAGGGTAACTTTGACTGTGACAATTGACAGACTAAATTGCATTGCTGAATTACTCCATAAATGTTGAAGATTTGCTGACTTATGTTGTACTTTGATTATTCGAGATTCTTTTGGTAAACATTTGTCTTGTGATGATTAATAAAGTTTGATTAACAATAAAGTTGAAATAAGGTTTTTGATTAGAATTGTAACTAATAGGGAATAAAAACGATTAACCTCAGCTGAGAGTGATGGTATTTCTTATTAATAAGTTTTTCACTAATGTTTGACATTTATTATAGTGCTATTGATGGTTTCATTGGTCTATCGCTTAACTAGGATACTCCATGCGATCCAAAAGGTTCATCGACCTATACACGTCCCCTTGTAAGTTTACTGACTAAGGACCAGGCACGCTAACACACCTATCAGGAGGGGTCTTCTGAGATGACCTGCCTGTCCCGGTCACTCAGATGCTCCCAGGGGCCCTAAGCCCACCTTGAATTCAAGATGGCACAATCAAGTGGCCCCTTGGATGAGCTCAGGGCACCACCCTTGGGGAGGTGATGGACAGGGGAGTGGTCGCTCCCCTTTCCTTTGTCCAGTTTCTCGACAAAGCAGGGACCGGGGGTCCCTGGACTGGTGCAAACCGATTTATGCAAGGTGAGAACCAAATGTGTCCTTCAAAGCAAACCGGTGGCTTGGGGATGCTACCCCTCCCAAGCCTTGTAACACCTATTTCCAAGGGAGAGGGTGTTACATTCCTCTCCCACAGGAAATCCTTTGTTCTGCCTTCACTTGCCTGAGCTGGTCAAGCAGCAAGAGAGCAGACACCTGTCTAAGGGGTTGTAGCATGCAGGCTGCCCAGAAAACCCCAGAAGACTGATAGGAGCAAAGCTGTGGGTCCTCTAAGGAGCCCCCATAGTGCATGGAATCATACAACCAATACTGGCAGCAGTACTGGGGTATGATTCTGACATGTTTGATACCAAACATGCCCAGGTTCGGAGTAACCATTATGTAGCTGGACACAGGTAGTAACCTGTGTCCTGTACACAGGTAAAATGCCTTCTCTGCGCCTACGAAGTCCAGTGCAATGGGACTGGAGTTCGTAGGGGCAGCTCTGCTCATGCAGGGGTGCCCTCACTCACAGGGACATGCACACTGCCCTCTGGGCTACAAGGGCCTACCATAGGGGTGACTTACAGTGACCTGGTCCAGTGACCTGTTTTGAAAGAGTGCATGCACCTTTTTTTTAAGCATGCTGCAATGGCAGGCCTGCAGATACATTTTGCATGGGCTCCCATGGGTGGCACAATACATGCTGCAGCCCATGGGGAACCCCTGATGCCCCTATGCCCTGAGGTGCCGAAGTACCATATACTAGGGACTTATAAGGGGGCACCAGTGTACCAAATGTGGGGTGTGCAAAGTCCTAGGCAACCAAATTTAGAGGGAGAGAGCAAAATCATTAGGGTCCCGGTTAGCAGGATCCCAGTAAAAACAGTCTAAGCGTACTGATAGCAGGCACAAAGTGGGGGTAACCATGGATAAAAAGCGTACTTTCCTACACAGTCAACCCCTCAGTGGCAATTGTCGAGTCCTGGGTGCAGCAGGCAGGGTTTGGTGCCTTTGTCTTTGTGCAGCAGGTCTTCTGTTCTCGAGCCTCGAGTCCTCTTTGTCATTTGCCTCCTTGTGTCTGTTGTATCTGATCTGCACGGCTAGGACTGACCACTAAATACTGCATATTTAGGGGAGTACCTGGTAGTGGCCAATGGGCCACTTACCTTAGGGTGGCTACACCCACTTTGTGACAACTTCCTGTGGGAAGGGGTCACATCCTTGACCCCGATAGGTTATATTCCTACCATCTAAGATGGAGGAAAATGAAATGGTTTGGCCACCTCGTCTGCCACACCTGAGGGGTGGTGTAGGCTGTGGGTGGCCACTCCTCATAGTCTTTGTGCATTTTCCTGCCGTTTCTCCCACCAAAAGTTGGGGCCTGAAATGGAGGTGGCCATCTGCGGCTAGCAGCAGGGCTGGGGTCAAGATTCAAGGGCGGCAAGGCCTTTGAAGCTTACTGGCTGTGCAGTACACATTCCTGGGGAGGAGGTGTAACAGCACTGACCAGAAAGGGCTTAGTTATCTTGTCCCAGAGAGCAGAGGCTCTATCCCTAGGGATCCAGACTCCTGTCTGATGGTGGCAGGCTGGTGTGAACTAGCCAGCAACCATGCCACGGTGGTACAGATTTTGCAGAGGAGCCTCTAAGGTTTCCCTAAGGTACATTTTATAATAAATCCAACACTGGTACCAGTGAGCATTTATTACTCTGAGTTGTTTGATACAAACAACTCAGGATTCAGAGTAGCCATCATGTAGCTGGGAAACTCATAATGACCAGTGTCTAGCACATGTACTTGCTATTGCTCCCTGTACCCTTACTGCGCCTTGAGGTTTTGTAAAGAAGGGGCATATTTGCTCATGCAAACATATGGCCTCACATGCATTATAGTGCACCCTGCACTAGCGCTGTAAGGCCTGCCAACGGGTGACTTACCTATAGTGCATGCAGTGTTTGTGGACAGGACACCCTTGGTGAGTGCCATGTCGGGTTTGCAACTTTTAAACACACCTTGTCATGCACTTGCAATGGCAGTCCGCATGAGGCTGGTGTGGGGACTCTCAGAGTGGCACAATTGGTGCTGCAGCTCAGGGAGGCCCTCTTCAGCACCCATGCCCTGGTTACCAGGGGTACCATCTAATAGGGACTCACAGGGGTGACCGAAGTGTCAAATCATAGTACAGTTTTGGGGAAAGAGATCTGCCCCTGGGAACCTGTTTAGCAGGGGCTCAGAGCACTCACAATTTTAGAACCACATCATTTTCCAGGAAAAACGTGGAGGGCTAACCATGCAAAAAGAGGACTCTCTCACACTGACTTGCTGCCAGCCTGCTGCCTGACTCTGGACTTCATAGGCTCTGCTGGACTGCCAGGAGAAACCACCCTTAATTGCCGTCATGGTGCTGGCCTGCTGCCCTCTCTCTGCATGTGCCCCAAGTACACTCACCTGGTTTGTAGGAATCCCGGGGCTGTAAAGGATTCCTCCTGAGCGCTATTTTGGCCTCCTGAGCTCGTTGGCATGCATGGGGAGCGAGTTATTACTTCTCAGCACTTGAAACAAGTGTATACTGAAGCAGCTCGTGGCTTATAATTCCAGCACGTGGTGAGCGCTACATTTCCATTTTTGTCTTTCGTTTCTGTTTGTTTGACCCTCCGCACTTCGGTAGGCGCGTCAGCCTGGGCTTACCTGGCACTTTAATTAATGTGCTTCCCGGCCCTGTGGGCGTCTGGTAGAACCGGCTTGGTGTAGTCGCATTCACCTGAAAATGAGGTCAGTATCCACACTGGAGTCTCCCCCCTTCTCAGTTGCGATCTGTGGAGATGAGTGCACAGGTGAAACTGCTAGAGCTGCGGGAAGGCGGTGCTCACAGAGTTCAGGCTCGGCCCAAGGCCCTACCTCTATCCTCCTATTTGTGGCCCCAGGAGAGAGGACCTGCAGGGTTGTGGAATTCCTAAGCCCGATGCACAGGACATATTGTATAGGGTCAAGGACAACAAGTTTTATTTTGTTCTTGGGACAAGTGGGCCCAACCCCCAGCAGCACAAACCCTTTGGCTGCCACGTTACAGGGAAGAAAACTGTCTGCAGTTGAGGTAATATTTGTGTCCATGTGTTAATGCTGTTCAAACTGGTATTTATGGTTCATTAATGCAAAACCTTTAATATTAGGGTGAGCACTCTAAATAAACATTTTAATGTCACACTCAATCAATCAATCAGTATTTGTTAAGCGCAACTATTGACCCATGAGGGTCTCAAGGCGCTGAGGGGGGTGGGGCTTGTGGGGGGCGTGGAGCGTCCATCAGTGTGGTGGTTCTTCAAATTGTCATGTCTTCAAATAGCCATGTCTTCAGCTCTTTCGTGAAGTTGAGGAGGGGTGTCGTCTGTCTGAGGTGGGACGGTAGGGCATTCCAGGCTGTGGTGGCGAGGTAAGAGAATGAGAGTCCCCCCTGTTCTAACTTTTTCTGATGTGGGGTACTTCGGCGAAAGAGAGCTGGGCTGAGTGTAGGGTCCTGTGGGGTACGTGGAAATTGAGTCACCTGTTCAGGTAGGCTGGTCCGGTGTCGTGGAGGGCTTTGTGTGCGTAGGTGAGGATCTTGAAGGTGATTCTTTTCTCTTTGGGGAGCCAGTGTAGTGTGCCCAGGTGATGGGAGATATGACAGAGTTGAGGTAGGTCAAGGACCTGTCTGGCGGCAGCGTTCTGGATGTTGTTGTTTGCCGAGGAGTTTCTTGTTGATTCCGGCTTAGAGTGCGTTGCCATAGTTCATTCTGCTGGTAACGAGGGCGTGTGTGACAGTCTTTCTGTGTTCGAGGGGGATCCATTTGAAAGTCTTGCGTAGGAGGAGGAGGAGGGTACGGAGGCAGGTGGATGCAACTGAGTTGATTTGGCGGTCCATGTTGAGTTTGGAGTCCAGGATGATTCCTAGGTTGTGAGCTTGGTTTGTGGGGGTGGACGGGCTTCCGAGGGTAGGAGGCCACCAGGAGTGTCTCCTATTGAGTTCTGCTGGCCTCGTGAAGTCTGCATATCAGGGTGTGGTGGAAGACTGTCGAAGGCTGCCGAGAGGTCGAGCAGGATGAGGACCGCAGTCTCTCCCTTGTCCAGTAGGGAGCGAATGTCGTCCGTTGCGCCTAGGAGGGCTGTTTCAGTGCTGTGGATTTTTCTGAAGCCAGATTGGGAGGCGTCGAGGATGTGGTGGTCTTCGATGAAAGTGGCGAGTTGGCTGTTGATGGCTTTCTCAATTACTTTTGCTGGAAAAGGGAACAGGGCGATGGGCCTCTAGTTCTTGAGGTCAGTGGGGTCCGCTGAGGGTTTCTTGAGGAGAGGGTTGATCTCGGCGAGTTTCCAGTCGTCGGGAAGGAGGCATCTGCTAGGGAGCTGTTGATGGTGAAGCAGAGCTTGGGGATGATGGTTTCAGCGGCTCTGTGGAAGATGTGGTGGGGGCATGGGTCCGTGGGGGCCCCGGAGTGTATGATCCTCATTGTTTTCAGTGTATCTTCGGTGGTGAAGGGGGTCCAGTTGGTGATTGTTGTTTTTTGGTTTCGAGTTCCGGTGGAGGGGGTTCTGCACGTAGGTTGTCCTCACTGAAGTTGTAGTAGATGGTCTTGATTTTGTGGTGAAATTATGTGTTGAGTTTGTTGCAGAGATCTTGTGAGGGTGGGATGTCCGTTGCTTCGCTGTTGGGTTGGGTGAACTCCTTGATGATGCTGAAGAGTTCCTTGCTGTTGTGTGTGTGTGTGAAGAGATTCTTGTATTGCTTCCTTTCTAGTGCTTTTGATGAGATGGTGGTGTGCAGTGGTGGCAGCTCGGAAGTTGATTTGAGCTTCTGTAGATTTGGTGTTTCTCCAGATTTTCTCGAGGCATTGACATGTGCGTCTGGATTCTCTGAGTTCGGCGGTAAACCAGCTGGCTTTCTTGGCATGGGTGCTGTTCTTTTTGAGGGGGGCTATGGTGTTGGTGAAGTTGGCGATCCATTTCTGAAAGGCGCGGGCTGCGATGTGTGGGTCATCGCTGTGTGCGATGGGGGGGCGGAGTTGGCGAGGGTGGCGGTGAGCTGGTCATCGGTGATTCTTGCCCAGCTTCTACGAGATGACTGGTGTTGGGGTCTGATGATGGTGGGTGTGTTGAAGGTGAAATGGATGCAGCAATGGTCTGTCCATGGAAGTTCTGAGGTGTGGCTGAAGGTGACGGAGGCTCCTGTTGTGAAGATGGGGTTGAGAGTGTGTTCTGCTGAATGCGTTGATTCAGTCACGATCTGTCGGAGCCTTATGTTGTGGAGGCTGTCTAGGAGGGATGCAGTGTTGGGGTCCTGTAGGTTGTCGAGGTGGAAGTTGAGGTCTCCCAGCAGGGTGTTGCTGGAGGCTACAATGGCTTGTGTAGTGATACTGTCTGTGATGAAGTCAGAGAAAGGTGCACAGAGCCAGGGTGGGCGGTAGATGAGGGTTCCCCTGAGGGTGGATGTTGGACTTGTCTGAAGTTTGAATTGAAGGTATTCCATCAGGCTTGTGGGGTCTTCGGAGTGTGTACTTAGTCACATGTTAGACTTGTGGACGATGGCGATCCCCCCCACCCCTCCCGGGTGGCTGGGGCGATCTTTCCATGTGATCTTGTATCCTTGGAGAATGGCCATGGCAATGTTCGGGCCAGAGGTGGTGTTGGTCCAGGTTTCGGTGAGGAATGCGATGTCCGGAGTGGTGCGTCAAGGAAGTCCCAGATTTCGGTAGTGTGTTTATGGAGGGAGTGGATGTTGAGGAAGATGCACTTCAGGATCTTCGGTGTGGGTGTGTTGTTGCGGGTGGGTGTTTTGCCGAGTCGAAGATCTTGGTGGTGTAGGATTGGCGGCAGCGGAGGCAGCTGAAGGGTCCATGGCGTGGGTGTAGGCCGGTGATGAGGGCTTGCAGTTGTTGCGTCTTGGGTTGAGTACGTGGAGTGCTGCTGGCGTGTAGAGGTGACGGGTGTAAGGTCTAGGGGTCCTGGCACTGGTCGCAGTCGGGCTTGCCTTTGGTGTGCCTTCAACACAGCCGTGCAGAGGCTGTAGGGAGGGGGGGAGAGGACAGCTGGAGGCGGGAAAAACAGCTAAAAAAAGGAGGCAGGTCTGCAGAGGCAGCAGCGACGGGGAGAGGGAAAAGCAAAAGTTGGGAAAAATTGTGAGAGAAATGAGAGAGAGTGTGAGAAAAATATGAAAATGAGAGTAAAATGCAGAGAAAAAGGGGAATAAGATAGAACAAGCATTTGCAATGCAACGGGTCTCGCATTTCTCCGAGTTATACCTATTAGCAGTTGTAACCTCCCAACCGGACTTTTCTTGGCTCATTAAATGGATAAAAAAAAAAGCGCTGCTAAAAAATGGAAATGAAATGGAAACGATCTCGTGTTTGCTTGAGCTTGAGCAATTAGCTTTGTAAATTTCTAACCGGACTTTTCTTGCCACATAAATTGAAAATGAAAATAAAATAGTTTCACATAACTAACTGGACTTTTCTTGCCATATAAACTGAAAAGTAAAATTTTCACATAAGCGAGCTGATGGCCGCCATCAGTGCAAAGCAGACACACAAACCAAAATAGCAGGTTTACTCGTAGTGAAACCTATCGGCAAAAGTGCAATTATCTACGTAACCGGCAAAAGTGCAATTAACTACGTAAAAGGGTTGAGGTCATGCAAAGCGGTCGACTTCTGCCAATCTTATGTTTTCAGTACTTGGTCGCTGAGCTCGAGGAGGGCTAACCACCAGAAAAGGCATGGCGTATGCATGCCTTTCACTAATGAAAGCAGGCAGATTTTAAAAGGCAAGCCCACGAACCAATGAAAGACACTGACGTGACATGGGCGGAGCTCCGAGCACTTTTCTAACTACTACAGCATCTCGAAAGCGATACGCATGCGCTAACGCATGCTATCGCAGACTCGACCCTAAAAAAGAACAGCAAGCGCAAGGGCACAATACAGCAAGCAGGAAAGCACGAAGGGAGAAGACAGAGAAAAAGAGGCCAAAGGCCGGTGGGCAGCCTAGCAGAACAGCAAAGCTCTCCCACTAGTCACCAGGGATGAGGCGCAGGGAGAAGCCTGCGGGTGGAGGAGGGCCTCGAACTTTTGACTGGGGTCAGAGCTCAACAGACACGGGCTGCACTTACTGGAGGAGCTAAACGGAGGCAGAGCAGTTCACTGACCAGGTCACTGCACTACTGACAGAAGTTCCAGTAAAAAACATTGTATACACACCTATGAAAAGTTTAACAATATAAGGCTTTCTTTAATGCTGCCAGAATGTTCTCTGATTAGATGCAAATGTTTGCAAAAGCTTATATGCAAGATTGATGATTCTTTGCTTTCAAAATAAAATATTCAGAAAAAAAAATACAAGTAAGAAAAAACGCTTTGCTAAATTACTGTGAAATTTTAGGTACTATTTCTTTGAAGCATCATTTAATAACATGTGTTGATGCATGGTAGAATTCCCCATATTCATGATGGAAAATCAGTGTAACCATTTTCAACAAGATTATGGGAAATAGCAAAATAAACAAGCACTGGCAAAGCCAACCGATCTGACATTGGTTGTCAGTTGTTTGCTTTTGTCAATGTGTGTCTTGTTTTGACATGGCTTTTGTAACACTCTTTTGTTGCAGGAGCTGCCAGACCCTCACTATTGTAACAAACATTGGCAAAAGGCAAAAGAAAATTTGGTCTCAAAAAGCACACATCGCCACAGTACCTCTTGGCACTGAACAAAACTACTTTGTGTGCCAATATCCTCCTTGTGGAAGAGCAGAATGAAATCACTTGCAGTAAAGATAGCCGATAGATGGACAGAGATAAAAAATTATTTGAATAAAAACAACATGCTGTGGTTAACGCCAGACCTAATTAGGGGGGAAATTCTTAAAGAATGTCACAAAAGTGCACCATGGTATATGTTTTTTTGCATTAGTTGATTTCGTGAATTCATAAGAATTTACAAAAGTAGACCAGGAAATAGTACTCCTAGAAAATATTTGTGAACTGTATTACAGCACGAGAAAATATGCATGTGTAGGTTTGCTCATGAGAAAATATATTGAGCGTTTACAAGTTCAATTTCACTCCAACCACATTTTTTCCAACGCTGCAAGAAATTCTACTTCTGCCCTTGTCAAGAGTAAATGTCCAGCCTCTCAGTACAGGAAAAGATTAGAGAAAAGATGGTAAAAATCCTTAAAACATGCAAGTTAGTAGATTTGCACAGACTCATGGAGTCTTGTATGTTTTCAGTAGTTTACCGGTGCACTCAAGGCGGGATAAACACTGGAAACGGCATGACGTATGCATGCCTTTCACCAACAGAATCAATCGATTTTTAAAAGGCCACAAACTAATGAAAGTGATGGGCGTCACGTGGGCGTGGTTAGAAGCCCACAGAGAGATTACCACATAGTCCAAAGCGCTTGCGCACACTCGACCCTAAAAGCTGCATAGCTTATTTACAAGCACCGTGTGCTGTGGGATCCTAAAAGTTGCCTGGCTTATTTACAAGCACTGTGTTCCGCAGGACCCTAAAGGCTGCAGGGCTTATTTACAAGCACTGTGTTCCGCGGGACCCTAAAGGCCACAGGGCTTATTAACAAGCACTGTGTGCCGCGGGACCCTAAAAGATGCAGGGCTTATTTACAAGCACTGTGTGCCGCAGGACCTTAAAAGCTGCAGGGCTTATTTACAAGCACCGTGTGCCGCAGGACCCTAAAAGCTGCAGGGCTTATTTACAAGCACTGTGTGCCGTGGGACCCTAAAAGCTGCAGGGCTTATTTACAAGCACTGTGTGCCGCGGGTGTCTCCTGTATACTGCAGGCCAATATCTATAAAGTCACTTTGTGTGGCTTTACATGGCCTTGTCGATATGGTGTACGGCAACGCAGTTCAGGTTGCTGCGTTACCTCACACTGTATCAAAGGGGCGTTCCGTGGGCTTTGTGGTGGGTGTTACCATGTAACACCCATGGGTTTTGACACATTCCCACATTTGCAAGGATCCGTCAACCTGGGAATATGTCAAAACTGTAAACCGCCCCAGTGGAACGAGGAGAAATATATTTTTTCTTCTCATTTTTCCACTTTGCATGTGTGCTGCATAGCGCAGCACACACAAAAAGAGGAAAAGCCTCTCAGGATTGTTTTTGTGCATGAAGGTGCTCCTTCCTGCACAGAGACAATCCTGCCTACAACACAGACACCCCTATACCATGTTGCAAGGGTGCCTGCGCCGGCGCTAGCCTGCCAAAATGGTGCCTGCGCAGGGGTGTAGTGTAGCCATTTTTAATATAGCTTCATGCACGTTAGGTTAGTATATTAGGCCTCTGTGCACTTTGCCCTAGATACATTTTATTCAACCTCACACTGTTATTTTAAAATAACCAGTTTTACGGTCTTGTTTTATTTCCTTCTATCGCACTATTTAGCTTAGTTCAGCACTGTGTTCTCAAACAATGCATTCTTGCTCACCCTGTGCTTCAGTCAAGACTATACTCTGGTACATTGCCGGTACACGTGGTAGAAGTTTAGTCTCTAGTGTTCGTAGAAAGGAGGCATCCTTACGTAGGGACATTTTCTTAAAACATCTGCGTGTTAGTTATAAAAACACTTTCTAGTCCTAGTACACGTAAGAGGGATATTCCGACCAAGAGCCTACAACTAGATGCTGACTGCCCCGTTGCAGATGCTGATGCAGATCACAGGCCTTTGCTCAGGTATGAGGGTTGATGTTCTCCCAGGGGAACCTGAAAGGCAGACTTAGAGCTTTGCACGCTGTGCTCAGAATATAACTTAAGAGATAACCTAACCTAGTTGCACTATGATAGCCTTATTCTTGTGCTTCACTCTCATCGTTACTATTTTAATCCTACTGGGTTGTGTAGTTCTGGTTATTGTAGCTCACGCTTTGCTATCTAAAATGTAGTTGTTTTATTAAACCAATCTTTAAAACTTCAACTGCCTTTGTCATTTATATATGAGACCGTACTGTGTATGAGAGAACCGGTTGTGACCTGAGTGACCACGACTTCCCTGGGAAGTACTAAGATGTCATGCCCTCGGCTGCCCAATTGTCTCTTCCCTTTGGGAGAGATATGGCACTGCTAGTTAGCCAGAGCAAAACCCAGATTTAGAGTGACAAGGGTCCTTCACCGTGGGTCAGACTTAGTCTCCCACACTGTGAACGATCTTGCTGCTCAAAATCCAGTAGTCTCATTAGGATAATGAGAGCCTACGAGACAGGGGGAAAGGACAGAAATGCATTGTGTGCCTAAAATATGGGGCATTCCTGCCGTTTGCCTGTGACACAGCACAGCAAGATGACTTGCAGCGCTGACCTGCGCTGCTAAGCCCATACGTGTGGGACAGTGTATTAACCTGTGTGCTCAGGCCCTGCTTTAAAGTGGTGAGGCTGCACCGGGTGCTGACCTGGATGGCGGGGCGCTGACCTCGGGGAGGCGCTGTGTTTAGCAATAACTTAGAAACTTGCGATTTAAAAACAACTGCTGTAAAGTTCCTTGTGCGTCCAGCCTTCAGGAAGGAATTCAAATGTCAAGATAACTCTTGGGATTAATGTTCCTGCTAGAGAGAGAGATGGGAGTTTTGTCTATGGGCTGTTTTGACTCGACATAAAATAACGCAGAGGGTCAATGTGCCTGCTGCAAAGAACAGAAGATGAGTGGATTAGTAGTCAGCCTTTAGAAGCGCTTTAAAACACATGAATGTATGTGAAAGGGGCTAAGGAGAGATGAGAGGCGCACCTGCCAGGTGGTAGTGATGGAATCCGAAGAAGTGATCATGGGGTGGGGGGGCATTAAAAAAGACTATCACACAGGGCACCACGAGCACTAAAGCCGGCACTGGTGGCGCTTTCTGTCTGTTTTCCCTTATGGCTAGGAACCGATGAATAATGAGGGAGTTGCGTCCTGTTCTAGTCTAAAGGAGACATTCTCTCTCTGTTATCACTCACACATAGGGCTCAGAGAGTAAGTGACATTCCTTCCATGTTATTCTGAGACAGGACCTCTTTTTGCATGGTTAGCCCCCACTTCTTGCCTGATCTTGATGTTTTCTAGAAATTGGTAGCGCCCAGGGTCCCTGCTGAACAGGTTCCTTGGGCCAGATCTCTTTCCCTAAATCTGCTGTGATGCTTGGCACAATTGGATACACTCTTACCTGTCACTGTAAGACCCTTGTAAATGGGCATTGGATAGTATGAGTAGGCCCCTTAGGGCAGCAGCACTGATTGTGCTACCCTCTAAGGCCCTGCACCCAGCACTGCCAGTGCAGACTGAGTGTACTGGGGCAAACCTAAAAAGACAAACTCGACATGGTACCCTCTCTGTGTGCCCTGTCCACCCTACACTGCATATGTTATGGGTAAGTCACCCCTCTAGAAAGGCTTACAGCCCTAAGGCAGGGTGCACTATACCGTGAGGGCATAACTGCACGAGCAATATGGCCCCCACTGTGTCCTTGCCAAACCTGGGATATAGTGAGTGAATGGAGCAGCTTTTTAATACACGTGCTGGACACTGGTCAATACGAGTTCCCCAGCTACATAATGGCCACTCTGAACCCTGGGTTGTTTGGTATCAAACAACTCAGAACAATAAATCCCAATAGGTGCCAGTATTGGATGTATCCCTAAATGCACCCAGGGGTCACCTTACATGTGTCCCCTGCAAAAGTGAACTATCCTGGCAGGGTTTCGGACTGGTTACCAGCTGCCACCTCCAGACAGCCAATATACAAACCGTAAGGGAGAGCCCTGCCTCTCTGGTTTGTAAAACAAAGCCCTTTCTGGATGGAGGAGCCAACACCCCCTCCCCCAGCCATGTGCAGTGTCCTGGCTGTGAGCTTCAGGGCTCACTGCCCTTGAAACTCAAGCCTGCTGCTAGCAGCAGAAGGACTCCCCCTTTGCAAACCTGTACTTTTGGCGGGAGCAAAGGCGGGAAACCTCACAAAGGGCAGGAGGAGTGGCCTCACCTAGCATATACCACCCATAACGAGTTGCCTGCGAAGTGGACCCTTTATTTAATTTCCCTACATCTTGGATGGAAGGAAAATAGCAAATTAGGTTTAGGGAAGTGACCCTTCCTACAGGAAGTGGTCACTATAGTGAGTGTAACCACAAAAAAAGTAAATGTCCCATTGGACACTACCAGGTTCCACCTAAAACGGCCACTAAATTCAGTATTTAGTGGGCATCCCCAGACCAAAATGTCAGATTCGAAAGGACAAAGAGAAGACAGAACCAAGAAGAACCACAGCCTGAGAAATGAGGACCTGCTGTACAAGAAAAGGCGCCAAACCCTGCCTGCTGCACCTGTGTCCTGACAATCGCCACTGTGGAGGAGCTGACCCTGGACTGATATCATAAGACCCCGAGGACCTCCAGGCTTCGCAAACAGCCCAAGATCTCCCTCCTGAGAGGAGGCATCACTCAAGAAGGCAGCAAGTACCAACAAGCCAGTGAGGTCACTTCACTGACCAGCCGATATCTCCACAACCAGAAGTCGCAGCCAGAACCGACGACACATCGATGACAGCCCGGAGAAAACCTACAAGTGTCCCAAACACTGGTGGCATTGTGCCCGGATGTAGGAGACATTCTCTCTCTGTTATCAGTCACACCTAGGGCTCGGGTGTAGGAAACCTTCTTTCAGTTATCCCTCACACCTAGGGATCGGATGTAGGAAACATTCCCTCTTTCTTATCAGTCACACCTGGGGCTCAGGTGTAGAAGACATTCTCTCTGTGTCTTCATCAGTCACACCTAGGGCTCGGCTGAAGGAGATAGTCTCTCTGTGTCTCTTTATCAGTCACACCTGAGGTTCAGGTGTAGGAGACATTCTCTCTGTGTGTCTTGATCAGTCCCTCCGAGGGCTCAGGTGTAGGAGATGTTCTCTCTCTCTGTCTTCATCAGTCACACCTAGGTCTCAGGTGTAGGAGACATTCTCTCTCTGTTTCTTCATCTGTCAAAGCTGGGGCTCAGGTGTAGGAGACTTTCTCTCTCTGTAATCAGTCACACCTAGGGCTCAGTGTAGGAGACATTCTCTGTGTCTTCATCAGTCACACCTGGGGCTCAGGTGTAGGAGACATTCCCTGTCTCTTCATCAGTCACACCTAGGGCTCAGGTGTAGGAGACATTCCCTGTCTCTTCATCAGTCACACCAAGGGCTCAGTGTAGGAGACATTCCTCTGTGTCTTCATCAGTCACACCTGGGGCTCAGGTGTGGGAGCCATTCTCTCTGTGTGTCTTCATCGGTCACACCTGAGGCTCAGCTGTAGGAGACATTCTCTCTGTGTCTTGATCAGTCCCTCCGAGGGCTCAGGTGTAGGAGATGTTCTCTCTCTGTGTCTTCATCAGTCACACCTAGGTCTCAGGTGTAGGAGACATTCTCTCTCTGTTTCTTCATCTGTCAAAGCTGGGGCTCAGGTGTAGGAGACTTTCTCTCTCTGTAATCAGTCACACCTAGGGCTCAGTGTAGGAGACATTCTCTGTCTCTTCATCAGTCACACCTAGGGCTCAGGTGTAGGAGACATTCCCTGTCTCTTCATCAGTCACACCAAGGGCTCAGTGTAGGAGACATTCTCTGTGTCCTCATCAGTCACACCTGGGGCTCAGGTGTGGGAGACATTCCCTGTCTCTTCATCCATCACACCTAGGGCTCAGGTGGAGGAGACATTCCCTGTCTCTTCATCAGTCACACATAGGGCTCAGGTGTAAGAGACATTCCCTGTCTCTTCATCAGTCACACCTGGGGCTCAGGTGTAGGAGACATTCTCTCTCTGTCTCTTCATCAGTCACACCTAGGGCTCAGGTGTAGGAGAGATTATCTCTCTGTGCCTTCATCCATCACACCTAGGGCTCAGGTGTAGAAGACATTCTCTGTCTGTGCCTTCAACAGTCACACCTATGCCTCAGGTGTAGGAGGCATTCTCTTTCTGTCTCTTCATCATTTACACCTGGTGCTCAGGTGTAGGAGACATTAGGGGTAATTATGACCTCGGCGGTCTGAGCTAATGTGATGGCAGTACCGCTAACGGGCGGGCGGTACTTACTGCTACATTATGACACTGGTGGGTTGGCTTAAGCCAACCCACCAATGTACCACTCCGACCACCATGGCGGTAGCAGCAGCTGGGCTGGAGATAACCATCTCCAGCCTGGCGGCTGCCGCTGTGCCACCAGCTGTTTAATGACCCTGCCTACCGCCATAGTTTTCATGGCGTTCGTAACGCCACGAAAACCATGGTGATATGCCCTATCAGTGACAGGGAATTCCTTTCCTATCACTGATAGGAGTCCCCCCTCCCCCTCAAACCTCTCCAAATACCCTCCCAACCCCCCTACATCCACACCCCCATTCACACACACACTCATCCACACATACATACACGCATGCATTCATCCATTCACGCACAGATTCACATTTCCATACATACACGCACTCACACACATTCATACACGCACTCACACACATTCATATATTCATGCAAACAACACTAATCACACACTTGCATTCACGCACACACACACACAAACACACAACACCCCCTCCCCTGTCTGAGACCCGACTTATCTGGATCCAGGGGGTGCTCTGGCAAGAGGGCGGGATGGGCGGTGTACCGCCAGCAGTGCCTGCCAGCAGAATACCACCAGGCCATATTATTTTTCAAAATATGGCTGGCGCCGGTCTAATGGCGTGGCGCTGCTGGTGGTAGCATCGCCACCTTACCGCCATCCGTCAGTATGGCCACAGCCGGATTTCCACCCTTCTTGTGGAGGAAATCTGGCAGTGGTCATATTATGGTGGACGAATGGTAGCGGCAGCTTCTGGCTGTTGGCCACGGTAGGCAGTTTTTACCCCCATTGTCCTAATGGGGACCATTCTCTCTATGTTAACAGTCATACCTGTGGTTCAGGTGTAGGAGACATTCTCTCTCTGTGTCTTCATCAGTAACACCTAGGGAACGGGTGTAGGAGACATTCTGTCTCTCTCTTCTCCAGTCACACCGGGGCTCAGGTGTAGGAGACATTCGCTCTTTCTCTTCATCAGTCACACCTACAGCTTGGGTAGAAGAGACATTCTCTGTGACTTCATCAGTCACATCTACGGCTTAGGTGTAGGAGACATTCTCTGTCTCCTCCTCGTCAGTCACACCTGGGGCTCAGGTGTAGGAGACATTCTCTCTTTGTGTCTTCATCTGTCACACGAGGGCTCGGGTGTAGGTGACATTCTCTCTCGGTTATCTGTCACACCTAGGACTGAGGTGTAGGAGACATTCTCTCTCTTCATCAGTCACACCTGGGGGTCAGGTGCAGGAGACATTTGTCTTCCGTCTCTTCATCAGTCACACCTAGAGCCTGGGTGTTGGAGACATTCTCTGTGTCTTCGTCAGTCTCACGTAGGGCTCAGGTGCAGGAGACATTCTCTCTCTGTCTCTTCATCACTGATGACTAAACTGTGGAGGTCGTCGATCGACCTGCATTATCTGGTTTCTGTTGACTGAGAAATCTTCAGTGGACAATCCTTCAAAGGAGTGGAGGACGTTTGCACTGACTGAGTCATAGGCGAAGAAAGTTTTGTTTTCGCTCAGGATTTCTGACACGATGAGCCACAGGGCCAAAACAGTGGTAAATTGAGAGAGAAGATAGACATTGTACTCAGAGAAAGCAAAGATTTCCTATATGTCTGTCAAAATGCTTTAAATATCAAATGCAGACTTGGAAATTGCCTTTTTTGCATGTTATCCCCAAACGTTTTGCCTTCTTCCTCCTATTTTTTCAGGTCTGTTTTGCTGGTTTGTTGTCTCTGTGCACTTTACCAATGCTAACCAGTGCTAAAGTGCAAGTGCTTCCTGTTTAAATTGTATTGGTGATTGGTTTATTCATGATTGGCTTAGTTGATTTACTAGTAAGTCCCTAGTACAGCGCACTAGAGGTGCCCAGGGCCTGTAAATCACATGCTACTAGTGGGCCTGCAGCACTGGTTGTGCCACTCACATTAAGTAGCTCTGTAAACATGGCTCAGGCCTGCCACTGCAGTGTCTTTGTGTGCAGTTTTAACTGCCAATTCAACCTGGCAAGTGTGCCCACTTGCCAGGCCCAAAGCATCCCTTTTACTACATGTACGTCCCCCCTAAGGTAGGCCCAAGGTAGCCCCATGGGCAAGGGGCAGTGTATGTTAGAGGTGGGACATGTACTGGTGCTTTTTACATGTCCTTATAGTGAAATACTGCCAAATTTGGGTTTCACTATTGGACGGCCTATCTCTCCCATAGGTTAACATGGGGACTGCCTTTAAGTATCTTTAAAGTGCAGTTTCTCATTGGGAGCAGAGAGATATGGAGTTTTGGGTCTTGGACTCAATTTAAAAACATACCTTTTGGTAAAGTTGGTTTTTAGATTATCTGTTTGAAAATGCCACTATTAGAAAGGGGGCATTTTCTTGCTTAAACCATTCTGTGACTCTGCCTGTTTGTGGATTCCCTGTCTGGGTCAGTTTGATAGTTTGGCTGTTTGCACCTCTCTCTAGACAGTGACACAAAGGGAGCTGGGGTGTACTCTGCATATCCTGATGAGTCTTCCTGGGCTAGAGTGGGGAGGGAGGTGCTGACACCTGCACCTGAAAGGGCTGTGCCTGCCCTCACACCATGCAGTCTCCATCCCCCTGGTGTGTGTCTGGGGCCAGGTCTGAGCAAGGCAGGATCTTGTGAACAACAGAGACTTTCCTTTGAAGCTTGTCTATTTTAAAGGCAGAAATTAGTAGAAGTAGCGGACCCAAAACCCCAGACTTTTAGAATACTTCTGGATCAAGAGGAACATCTACCAAGGAGAAGAGCTGAAGAGCTGGAGGAGAAGTAGTGCCCCTTTGCTGCACGTGCTTTGGTGGGTAGTAGCTGTTTCTGCCTTAAAGAGGAAAAAAACTGTACTTTCCTTTGTATCCTGCTAGTGAAGTTTCTCCAAGGACTTGAAGCAGAGCTTGCCTCCTGTTGGACGTCTCTGGGATATCAAAGTCTTCAGATTCATCTGCCTACAGCACTGGGAATTTTTCGTGCTGCAACAGAAAAAAACCCACCACCATGCTGTCAATGACGCCACTGCCTGCACCATGACCTGATGACACCACACGGAGCCATGCCCCACGTCGCACAGCAACCCTGGTCTCACTGATGCCGCCACCTGATGCAATCACCGAGCCGCTGCTTGCACAGTCACCTATGGGCCCCGCACTCGGCATCCCCTTGGTCACACTGCAGCCTTGGTATCCCCGTTGACGCTGCTCCACACTGACACCGACGCCGCTGCCTGCACTATGGCCTAAGGACACCACTCGTGAGTTACACCACGCACAGTCCCATCCCGCACCGCAGCCTGGTCAACCAACGCCCGCGCCATTGACTCCAGCATTGGCAACCGACGCTGCTGTCTTCACCCTGACCCGTGGGTGCCGCATGGAGCCCGCCCCATGCTGCACCGCCACCTTCGGCCTAATGACTATAGTGCTTCAGCAACACAATGCCGCTGCCTGCACCATGACCTGGAGGCATCGCACGTGGCACAGCCCCACTTCACACCGCAGCCTTGGTCTCACTGACACTGCAGGATGCAGTCACCGAGCCACTAACTGCACCGTTACCCCATGTGGACACCACACGTGGCACCATCCTGCTTCGCATCGCAGCCATAACACCATCGTCAGCGCTCCTGACTGTCATAAGCCCAGAGTTCGATCTGCAATATGTGTGACTTCAAGGGCTCGCTGACCCCCGCACCGATCTCCGGAACAGACTCCAGCGATGTCGCACTCCAGATCTCATTGCGAGGATCACAATGCCCTGCGTTTCCAAGGTACTGTTTTTGGGGGTCTTCCTGACACCGTAGCTGACCCGCGATGCTGAAGCTGGCCTGACATGTTGAGTTTGTTGTTCATGATGCCGTGATAGCCCCAGACGGAGCTATCAACTTGAAGGAACTATATTTTTATGTTAATTCTTGCAGAATTCATATCTTTATTACTGAATGTTAGATTTTTCTTATTTTGGTCTTGTTTTACACAGATAAATAACAGCTATGTTTCTAAAACTGGTGTGGTGTCCTTTTGTAGTGTTTTCACTGTATTACTATGAGTTATGTACAAATGCTTTACACATTGCTTCTGAGATAAGCCTGACTGCTCGTGACAAGCTACGAAGGGGGTGAGCAGAGGGTTATCTGAGCTGGCAATCTCGCTTATCCTGACTTGAGTGAGGGGTCCCTACTTGGACAGGGTGCAAACTGACTGCCAACTAGAGATCCCATTTCTAATGTTGGTTGTCAGCGGAGAGGATAGGACTTGCATTTGCACTTGACCTCCAGAGAATGGTGTACACCACTACCATATCGCAGACCACTACGTACCACATATAAGCTTTTTGTTTTGGATTTTTTTCTTTGATCTATTTTTTGGTCTTGAGTTCAAGTGAACTTCCTACAACGTCATGTCTCAGTCAAGAGCATCATCAGTTACATCCCAGGATTTGGTTTTTGAGGAGGATAGGTTGGAACCCTACACAATGAAGGAACTTAAGTCAGTTTGCAAAGCCTCAAAGTCCAAGTCAGAGGCCTCGCAAAGAAGGAGGAGCTACAAAAGGCGCTGAGGGCCTGGGCAGCAGCCAGAAATCCCAGTGGGCATTCTGAGGATCCAACTGGAGAGACAGTGGAGCCATATACAAGGGAAGATGTGCTGGGGAGTAAAGAGGCTGCTGGGGGGCGCCTCCTGGACCAAGCAGCAGTAGCGTTTCCAAGGGTCCGACCCCAGGAGAGGTGGAGGGCAGGAGGGAAACTAGAAGACACCCGATAGTGTTGGAGAAATTAAAAATGGAGAAAAGGAAGGGGCTTTTAGACCATAAGCTCAGAGTAAAGGGGCTGGATCAGAGGAGTATATCCAGCGTCAATGGTGGCAGCAATACCTCAGTGAAGTCAGAGAGAATCGTACACATTCCCAAAAATGTAGGAAGGAAGTACATGAAGGAGATGATATCCAGAGGTAGTTTCAGGAACATCAGATATCTATCTACATGAATGGGGTCCCTGAGAAGAATTGGGGAGCAGGATTGTAGAATCACTTCACAGAGGAGGGAAGGGACACCTTGTTAGCTTTGAGTAAGGGTTATTCTGACATGAAGGAGACCCTTCTCACTAAGTTGGTTCTCACTCCTGACAAGTACAGGGACCAGTTTAGAAGAAGTAAGAAAACTGATTCACAGACCTGGTTAGAACATGTGGATTATTTTTGCAGCTCACTGGATGGTTGGGTGAGGGGCAGTAATGTCACAGAGTTTCAGGAGCTGTACAACTTAATTGGATGGGAGCACTTGTCTAGTCTGTGTTTTGCAGAGTTGCATCAGCACTTGACTGATAGTAAGCTGACTGACCCCAGGAAGCTAGCTAAGGAGGCGGCACGCTGAATGAGTACCAGGGTCCACAAGAAAGTGTATGTGGGAGACTCTGCCAAAGATGGGCAGGGTGCCCAACAAAAGAAGAAGGGGGAGGTCACGGAAGACACAGACAGGTCCTACATTAAGGGGGGAGAAAAAGGGACCAAAGTCCCTTCAGACAGGAAGGAGGGATGTTCTGGTGGATGGTGGCCCATGGTATCCCATTTTCGAACCTGGTGGTTTGAGTGTCCCAATTTTTAACACAGACAAGTTCCGGAAGATTCCCTTTCACAGAATGTGCCCTAGAGAATGTAGCTGTTGGAAGCGTGTAGCTGGGCAACAGCTCTGGCACTTGCCACATGATTGGCCAAAATTCGGGTCACATAACGAGGTTGACTGAATGTATGTAGACTAAAGCTGTTTTGAGTGTAACTGTACATTAGTATGTAAACAATGACGGCTGAGCGTTCCCAGCATGAAGACAGGGAACACTTCAAGTATATGACTCTATATAAGATCCAACGCTGGATAACCAACAAATTACAATGGTGAATAATATTACCCTTTATTTGCTTATTATCGAGGTGCCCTAGATCAGTCAAGTGGGAGAACCTTAGGGTGCTTGTTGTGCCACATTGCCCATAGTACCACATTCTCCCCCTTGGTTGTACCTGGGGTTTCCATGAGAGTGTGCAGGGGTCATGAGGAATTCATATATGAGGTGAACATGTCAGCTCTTGTCCCTCCAGTGGTTTGGGTTTCACTCTTGCAACTCCAGGTACTGTGTGTTTGACTCTGAAACAGGTTGTGCCAGTAGCATTTGTCATCCTTTGTGGAATCACACTTCTGGCAGGGTGTGCACTGCACAGGCCCCAACATCTGAGCGGCTGCCTCACCCCGACTTAAGCATACGGTATGCGATTGGAGTCTGCAATACCACAAAGGTGAGCCCAAGAGCACCAGCACCAGTCATAGTGGCTGGGATTAAGTTGCAGGGCTCGTGGCCTGTGGTTCTTGTGGTTTGTGGACCTATCTTAAGTTCATACACAAATTTACTAGTTTCTCATGTTGGCCTCTTCATTCGCCAGAGCTTCGGCTTATGTTTTGTGAACACAGTGAGCTGCAGTCTGGTTTCTTGTAGCACCTTGCAGCTTCACAGTGCCGGGAAGTTGTAGAGCAACTTTAGCAGACTTAGGGCCCGGTTTATAGTTTGGCGGACGGGTTACTCCATCACAACGGTAATGGATAGCCTGTCCACCGAAATATAAATCCCATTATATCCTATGGGATTTATATTTTCGGCAGGCGGGGTATCCTTTACCGTTGTGACGAAGTAACTCCTCCACCAAACCTTAAACCAGGCCCTTAGTTTCTAGACATACTCCATCCGTGGGGTTACACTGTTGGGTCATGCTCATGCTGTAGCTGCATCTCAGGGTCTCACCCTCGTACAGAAGTGCAAACCTTATTGACATCATCTGGACATCTTCAGCACATCCTACCATGGCTCCTTCCTGGCCCCTCACTTCTTCTGAGCAGTGCTTACTTCTTACAAGAACGCCTCCCATAAAACCTTTACCTACTCCCAGTCCTGGTTCTGCTCATAGCAATCTTCATTGAAGCTGTAAACATTACAATAATTCCCTGCTGTCTTTGGGGACTCTAAGGCACTTCAACAAAATAAGTCTCACATTTGAGTGTAATTCATTATAAAGAGTGAACACTCCAACATGTCCATATGTTGCTGAACACTTTCTGAAAGTCTATCCTAGGCCAGGTTTGGTGAATGTTAGACTTTTAAAACATGTGCAAGCAAATCTTTCTCAGACTAACTGGCAGCAGCTATGGTATTTTGTATTTTGGAGCTTCAGAGCACGTCAGACTGATAGTAGGTATTTATTTTAAATACAATGTTCAGGATTGCTATTTCACAGGTTGAGGTGCTTCCCTGGTTTCTGAAAAGAGGTATTCAACAACAAACCCTTCTAGCACTATTAACATGTCTCTGACGTTGCTTCCTGGTACCTACCGTTCTTGTACTCACAGTTTATCTGGTGATCAGGGCTCCGTGACCTGAGGCTCCCACTTCCGATCTGGAGCAAGACCAGAACATGCATGCAGAAATAAAAGCCCCCCTGCAAGGAAGGGCTACTCTTGACACTGCCTCCCAAGGGGGATCCATCAAGCACTAAACCCGCCAATTACATAATTCCCACCCAAACCTACAGTGAGGTGAACCCAGCCTGTAAGAGCTCGGTCACAAAGACTGACAGTGTAGCAGGTAATGCAGACCACAGACTATGGGAAAACCTCTCCTACATCTGCCCCACAATGAGAGGTCCACAGATCTTACAGACAAAAAACACAAGCCACACAGACCGTAAGGTAACCAAAAGCAGACACATGTTCCTCTAGCACAACAGAGAAGTGGCTGCACAACAAACAAGTCTCACAAGGGAGAAGTGCGGAGCAGTTATCCACATGTTGTAAGACACGAAGACGCAGGTTTGGCACTTACAGGACTGTTCAGGCTTTGCCCCAGGGTCTCCAGCTCATGGTCGATGTCTCTTAGTCGGGCCTGCTGAAGGCGCTCTTCTTTCGTGAGCCGCAGGACCAGCTCTCCTGGCAGAACTTCCTCTGCACTCTCAAAGAGTTCCCCATCCTCAATTTCACTCATTAATGATGAAGAATCCTGAGAGAGATTGAGGTCCATGTCATGAATATTGTGTAAGAAAAGACAGAAACAGTTAGAATAAACTTTCCATCAGGACTATAAAGTTAAATAACTGACAGTAGCTCTTTGAAAAACCTGATTGAAAACTGTTTCACAGTCTAGTGCATGTCCCGTCAAGGCCCAGCTCTGCAGACACCACAAGGCCTCAAGAAACCATCTTACATGCAGAAGTGCATCTCATCCAAGCCCTCAGCCCTTGAATGAACTACATCGGCTCTCCCTCCAAGGCCTGTTGCATCACACGGAGGGTCACCAGAACTCAGTGGAGGAGGAGCTGAAATGAATGAAAACCTGTTCATGCCAACACCATGTTGTACTAAGTGAGTGCAGCAAGTGAGTCTGACTGTGTGCATTTGGGCAGCAAATGACAGGCATGTCTCTAAAAAACTGCTGTTCCTACACATGATGGTCTCTCTGTACATCCACCCGTAGGAGTCCACTGTCTCTCAGCGGCGTCCCTTAAGAGCAGTCTAGCTGTGTTATCATGGCACTCCTTCTTACCTGACCAGGCCAAAAAATGAATCACTGCTTTTGGACTGTATCACACTAGAAGCCCCAACATCTCCAGACGTGAAAATAACATCTGCGAAAAGGAGACGGTATTCTCTATCTCAGCCGCCAAGAGCTGGAACAACATATCCATCGACCTCAAAGATACCCCAACCGTACTGCAGTTTGGAACGTAGCTGATGACTCCCCTCTTCACAGAGCATGCCATCGCCACACGAAGGGACTCTCCGCCAATGAATACTCTTCCTCACAGTAAAACAGTCCTCAGCTGTATCTCAGGTTTGTGCACACGGTTACCGCTTAGTTGCTCTCCAGATAGCTTAAGGATCTATGAATACATATGCAAGCACAGATCTGCACCGGATCCACCTTGCCTGCACAACAGGCAATGCCGCGTTCCTTGAATACAACTAAGTGTGGGACTATGTTACCACATCATCAAAGCACTCGCCGAAACAGAGAATGAGTCCACAGTGGTGAGGGAGATTAAGGAAAGGTGCAGACCAGTCTGCGAATGCTGCACCACCACCACCACACGCACACAGGGAGCCGGAGATATGAACAACACAAAGAGGCCTTGAGGATACAAAATCCTAATAGGAGCCAATAAGAGTCCTCAAGAAAGACAGGCTGTGTCAGAGGGGTATGTTTGGAATATTTTTTAAATGAGACTTTTCAACAGAATAGATAGACACATAGTGGAGCTGCTCCTTCAAGGAGCTGCTCACCGTCCCTTCTCACCTGGTGAAGTGCTCCAGGACGGGCCCTCCACGTGCATCGCACGACGCATTAAATCAGCCACATTTAGTCATTTATCAGAGGAATGAAACTGCTGGTCTTCAGGGTTAGCCCTAAGCTTGATATCATTAAGACTGCTGCCTCTTGTCCTGATCTTCATGTGCAGCTCAGCATCACTTTACCTTTCATCTGCTCCTCTAGTAAGAGCAGGAGCTGCTGAGAATGGAACGAAGTGAGAACAGCGCTGGCAGCGCGGTCTCGTGGCTGGTGCCACGCTGGTTGTATCACAGAGGGATGTGGACTAGTGACCAGTAAAGACCACTGAGGCATTTCTTCACAGATGTACTGTGCTATATTCTGCAGCATTGTCCCAAAGGTGCAGAGGCTCTTGAATCAGTAGCTTCAGGACAGCACTGTTTTAAAGTCTCCACCCCACGGCAACACCGGAGGAGATGCTGCAACTATTTTGTTTCATAAATGAATGAAAAACCCGGGATCATCTGTATTGGGACCACATGTGTTCACCGAGGTCATGAGCCTCCTGCAGAGAATACCTCGGAGAATATTACACCTACCTTGACCATCAGCCATGATGTGTAGCTGCCAGAATGGGGTTCCCTTTTTGACCACAAATATGAGGAATAGGTCAATGCAAATGATGCCCATTTCTTTGCAACCATCTGTGCTGTGTGTTTTGTGAGGTGAGTTTTTGAAGTAGATCGACTTTCACATTGTGTGCGTTTAAATTATGTGCTGTGCCTTACAAAGTTCGCTCAGTCCCCTAACATTCCATGCAAGTAACCGTACCAGTCAAGGGCCCACGGCGGGTTGTCTTGTATGGGTAACCATCCATAGCTGCCACTGTGAAGTTGAGAAAAATGGAAATGGACTGACCTTCAAAGTTCACATCCTGCATTTGTCTGGCCTGGGGAAGGGCTGTATCCATGTGTCGACAGTTGAGCAGAAGCAGGCTATTATTGGGCACGCAGGAGCCCCATTGCAGTGCATGGGACTGATGGGCCAGCTCGCCAACAAACAGGCCAGAGAAACGATTCCCTCCAAGCACAGACGTGGGCATGTTTTCCATAAATGTTTCCAGTTCGCCGATATCAGTGGGCTCTGCTATGCCGATGACGAGTACATTATTTTGCCGAGAGCATGCTCCCAGGTCTTCATTCTTGGCATTTATGAGTTTTAGAACCTTAATAAGCTTCTCACTGCTGCGCTAGCCTCATCTTCCTGCAGTGCCTTGTAGGGACTTTACATCGTGTACGACCTCCCGCTCTCACGGAGGTTCAGAGTCCTGCTCAGCCCAAGGCCATCAGGCTCCAACGCCCTCTGTGTGTTGTTCTGGTTGCCCATTGTATTGCTGCGCTCTGTGCACTAAAACGCCATCCAGGTTAACCCAGAGCAGACGGTGGATGCCAGCATAACCAGGCAGAAGATCTAGATCCCGCACCAAGTTGCAGGATCTCATTGATTCAAAGTTTTGCTCCACAATTATTAATTCCGGTTCCTGTCAGATAGCCTGCTGCAGTGAGTTAATTGGTTGCAGCGAGGTAATTGGATGCAGCACGCTCTCTCACCACTTTTGCTTTTTGTGTTTGTCTGCAGTTCCTATATCAGCATAGCACAGGTTCTGCCCCTATAGTGAGCACAAGCAAATCCACAGGCCCTCACTGGTATGTCCCTGGGTCAGCAATATCTCACATGTACCGAAGGGGGGCTTTTATAGTTGTCACAGTTCGCTTTCAGCAAACCAGTGCAGTGCCATCATGCAGCCATCAGCTGCACCAGTAACATCCACAGTTTTCACATGAGCCCCTGAGGTACTTCATGGTTAGGGAGTCAAAAGCGCATCAGTCTTCCCTGTCCCATCCAAGCTGTAACCCTTAGGGGCTTCTTCTGCCCGAGGCTCCTCACAGCAAGCCATGAATTTGGGCCAGACCACCACCACTTGCCCGTATGAGTCCCAGGCCACACTGCAGCCCTCTCGGAGCCAGACCAGCATGAGCCATCTCCTCTTGGCACCACAGAGAGATGACATCCTTACGTTCAGGATCTGTGTTGTGCTAATGGGCCACTTCTCCGTAGCTGCAGGGCCCACAAAACGTCCGCGCAGAAAACAATGCAGGCTCCGGATGCCCCGCATTTCTCCACATCACATCCGTGGAGCTGAGGCAATGCTACAGGGGAGTACCTGCATCACCACCCAGACCAAACTACAGCCCTCCGGCTCTTCAGTCTCTTCATTGCCGCTAATTTCATGGTGGCCTGTTCAGGCCTTACAAGATGGGCATGTACCCTTCTCTCTGTTAGTCCCTGAATTCAGCTAGTGGAGGCTTCCGCAATACCCTATCTCAAACATCGTAGGCAGGCGAAGAAATCTAACTGATGCAGGATTATTCTTTCCAACCGTCAGAGCCTCACCACAGTGCAGCCATCATGGTGCCCAGCACCCTAGTGACCCAGGATTGCAACAAACTCTGAATGGAATTTTATGAACCAGAGAAGACTTCAGACACCAACTGACTTGGCCCCAAGCCCTACCGGCCTGTCTGCATTCCTTGACGAGCCTATATCAAAGATGACCTGTCCTGCAGCCCGGTGACCTCCCGAGCTTGGAAGGGTTGCCTGTCTTCGAGAAAGATCAAGATCTCCGAAAACAGAGGAACTGTTCAAGAAGAAATCAACTTTAAAAGAAAAAAGAACTATGCCCTAAGGAACCGTGAACTAGTCTCCGGAGCTACCTCTGCACCCGACACCCATGGCCCATGTTCAAGTAACCCACTGGTCCTATGAAGGTTTCCCAGCTATCTTAAGTTTGAGTCCACCATGGGCTGAACCTGCCGGACTCTGCCTCAAAGTCTGCAGCCTCAAACCGAAGACTCGCCCCTGATCACAACCTGCCTGGTAGGCTGTTCCTGATGCCGAAGAAAACCCCTGCACCCGGAGCCCCTGGGTCTTGGGGAGATGGACCGCTAGTGTCCCTACAACCCCTAGCATCAGAAATTACTTGGGCAGCTGTGGGTTTTCTTCGTTCAGCCTCCTAGCCTAAGACTGCAGCCTTCTTCTAAAAGTGATCTCTCCCTTTAATTTGCATTTGGCGCCCGACGGTGTGTTGGCACTCTGCACCCGGACGTTTCTGTGCTGCTGAAGGTGTAAGTTTGGTGCTGCCTTGTAGCCCTCTCACTTGTGACCTTAACCCCTAAAGATCAACCCCTGACATCGCCTAACTCACCTGTAAGCAGCGCATCTTCGCTTACCTCCAGTCTCCATTGACTAACATTGGGCACCTGACCCTGGATTTGACCTCTGCACCCCGCTGCCCCTGTGGGTGCACTCTTGGTACTGATACTGCAGTCTTGTTTTCCTCCCATAGGTTAAAACTGCCAAACTGAAAAATTTCACTGTGTTGATTCTTGAAACTAAAAAGTATTTATCCTTGTAAATCTACTTACCTGATTACGAAGTTCTTGGAGTTAAAACATATATAAAAATACATTTTATTTCTCTAGTGTGGTCTCAGATTTATTCTTTGACTGTGTCTCATTTATTGCCTCTGTGAATACAACAAATACTTAACACGACTCCTTGAAATGCCTCTGCAATACCAATTGGGGAGCAACTGGACTCTCCGCACATTGTGCTTCATTTTAGTGCACTGTATAGAGAGCCAGCTCCTACAAGCTGGCTATTTCGAATTCTCTATGTAGCTAGCCCATGTTATATTATGGACCGCCAGTAACTTACAGTAAACCTTGCTTTACAGGGTACCTGCAGGGATGTATATGTACGAACATCTAGGGTTTAAGGGGCAACTTGACACCAGAAACTCAGTTCTGCACGAGATTATAAGAAGGACGCCAAGAAGCAAGTGAGCAACGACAACAGGATTTGGACTCTGTCACAAAGCACGAGAAGGGATATTTAAGTCCCTGTGGCATCATAAACTGGAACTGTGTGAATAACTTGGATCCATGGCTAAAACTCAATCCTCCCTGCAAGGCCACTAGAAATCAAGTCAGACTCCCCTTGACTGGTAGAACCAGTCCCCTGCAAACTGATATATAAATTGACACGCTGATCCAGAAGAATTGCCATCTATTGGGCCAGCCAAGAGATAGCCCGAAGAAAAGTGGTGAAGTGCATGCTGGGAGTTGTAGTTGGGTTCACACCAAATTTCGAACTGCTACAACACTCCCTTTGGCCACCAGTTGCCAAAGTAACTTTGGACTACCTTTACCGCAACCAAGGCTTGTGGGTTGCCAGTCCGGTAACCAACACCTTAAGTGACATCTACAACATGAGGACTCTTCACATCACCGGGAACCGCTCCCGTGTTTCTGCATCCTCAAACTGGTAATGTCGTCATTGCGGTAAAAGCATCTTTGGTGCGACCCGTCCCCGGTGATTGACAGCTAAAGCTGTAAAGATCACTCTTCCACTTTTCTCTTTCTTCTTTACTTCAGATTCACAGTACGACATCTGCAGCAGAGCTCTCCACACTTCAGCTCCTCTTTCCCTCTTCCGCTCCCCATGCCATCTGACATCACAGCATACCTCATCACGTTCTAATCTCTACCCCTTACACATACTATCTCCATGTTATCTTCACACATCTTACCCCTTATAATACTCAAATAACTAAATTAAACAATAATAACTTTCAACAATATTTAAGATTACTTAAGGAGATAAAATAGCAGTTAATAGTTCTATCAAAGTGCTTCACTTAAGATGAAATTCCACATTTAGGCCCTCATTACAACATTGGCGGTATTGACCGCCTACCTCGACGTCAACAGCTGCAATCATACCGCACCATGGCTACCAGCCGGCAACTTGTATTATGACTGCTGACGGTATTCCGCCAGAAATCTGGCAGAACACTGCCGACTGTCATGGCGGAGGATGGCAGTAAGGCGGCGCTGCTGCTGAAAGCAGCACCGCCACGCCAGCAAAATACCGCTGACCGTATCATGAGCAATGATACGGCCTGGCGGTGTTTTGCTGGCGGACGCTGCTGCTGATAGCAGCGCCGCGGACCGTCTCCAGCCAGAGGACCCCCTGCAAGCAGGTACGTCGGGTTCTCCGACCAGAGAGGGGGGTGTTGTGTGTATGTGGGGGGGTTGAAGGTGTGGGGGGGGGGGGGGATATGTTTTGTGATGCGTCCATGCGGGTGTGAGTCGCGTTGGAGGCATGCGTGAATGAGTGATTGTGAGTGTTGTGTGTTATGGATGCATGTGTGTGATCAGGTATGCTGGTGTGTGTTGTGTGTGGGTATGTATGTGTGCATGCGTGGGTGGAGGTGGGTATGCGTGTGTGCATGTGTGTATATGGGTGCGCATGGGGGTGTGTATATGTGCGGGGGCAGGAGTGGGTGGGGGAGGACTCTGGGGAGGAGGCGAGGACGGGGGAGACCCTTATCAGTGCCAGGGAACGGATTTCCTGGTACTGATAGTGCCTACCGCCATGGTTTTCGTGGCGGTACAAAAACCATGGAAACCATGGCAGTAGGCCGGGTCATATTCCTGAGGGTGAGAGTATGACGGCTGCCGGGCTGAAGACCGAAGTCTCCAGCCCAGCGACTGTTACCACCCTGGCGGTCAGTGTGTTAAAGTGGCGGTGTTGGATGACGGTAACGGCCAGGGTCCAAATCCCATTTTGTTTACCGCCGGCCTGTTAGCGGTATTACCGCCGCTTTAACACCGACTGCCAGGGTTGTAATGAGGGCCTTAGTTCTTTCATGTTCCCAACAAGTTTTTTGTAAGATTTCAATATACAACGGTGATAGCACTGAACAATAAGGTTTGTTTTCGATTAACTATACATATATTTGCTTAATATATAATGATAATAGCATTGAACAATAAGGTTTGTTATCAATTAACTTTACATATATTCCCCATATTCCACGTTGACCCATTTTCCAAAATTACCACATTAAGTCCAACATCCTTTACCTTATGTGGAGCAGAATACTTGCTGTCTCCCTTTTCAATAATACCACCTTTCTTTATCACTACCCAATCACCCCTTCGTATGTGACACTGTTTCACACCCATTCTCCTGTTATAATGTTGAATATTCTTCCTCTGCATTTCTTCAACTTTCTCTTTTATCAATTCTCTATCCACCACTACTTTTCCCCTTGCATTCAACCACATAGGGCCCTCCTTTACCCCGGCTATCTCTCCTTCAAAGACACAAATGGTGACACTCCTGTTACAGAATGAGGAGTTGTTCCGTAAATGCAACTCATTGTAGTCAATTCTCTCCTCCATGGAAGATGATTAGCCAACGATAGTTGAATGTTTTCCATCACTATTCTGTTTACTCTTTCCACAAGACCATTGGCTTGTGGTCGGACTAAAGCAACCCTCTCATGAACAATTTCTATCTTATGTAGATAACTAGTAATTTCTTCTGATACAAACTGTACTCCATTGTTTTGGGTATTTCCTCTTCTTCAAAACACTATCATGTTTGATGTAGTTACTTGTTCTACAGCTTTAACTACAAACCACTTAGGGGGTTATTCTAACTTTGGAGGAGGTGTTAATCCGTCCCAAAAGTGACGGAAAAGTGACGGATTTACCACCAGCCGTATTACGAGTCCATTATATCCTATGGAACTCGTAATACGGCTGGTGGTATATCCGTCACTTTACCGTCACTTTTGGGACGGATTAACACTCCTCCAAAGTTAGAATAACCCCCTTAGTATGGTAATCCACCGACAACATTATGTACCTACACATCAAGCCCAATTTTGAGACAGGGCCAATAAAATCCACAGCCAATTTCTCCCATGGTTTATCGGCGCCAATGGAGTTTGTTTTACCACTTTATTTTTATCACTATTGGCACACCCTACACAATTCTTCACTGTTTCCTCTACCTCCCTGTCCATGCCTGGCCAATAGAACGACTGCCTTACTTTCCTCTTCATCATTCCCTGACCCAAGTGTCCTTCTTGTGTGATATTAATGATGTGCCTACGAAACCCTTCTGGAGGAACTAGTTGATTTCTTCTCATCAATCTTCCATTCTGTATACTCAATTGATCTCTAATCTTGAAATAATCAGATAAATCACCATACCGTCCATCTTCATTTTTCCATCCCTACACTACCCTCTCTTCCTCTTTCCTCATAACCAGATCATTCCCTCTTGCATTCTCCCACTCATTTCTACTTACAGCTACATCTCCCTAAAACCATTTCATCTCCACCTTTAATTCCATCCTCCGCAATTTCTTCTACTTCAAATGGCATTCTTGACAGATAATCTGCTACCATGTTCCTGTTGCCTCTAACAAAGTCTATCTCAAAATTGTTCTCAACCTGAATGGTATACTCCACACGTAGGGTCTGAAATGATTAATCCCCCAACAACATGCTAAGGCTTTCCTTTCTATTACAGAATACAAAGTCTTCGTACCCTGCAATCTCCTTGAGGCAAATCCGACCACATACTCCTCATCATATTCGACCTGTGCCAAATTCGCACCAACACCTACATTACTAGCATCAGCAATAATATAGGTTTTTGCAGTTACATTGAAGTGTCCTAAGGTAGGAGCTTGTGAAATACACCTTTTTACTTCTTCAAAAGCATGCTTACAATCCTCATTCCACTCATATTCCATCTATCTATTCTGGTATTGGGGGGACAATTCTATGATCCCCCGGGTCTCTAGCAGAGAACCCGGGGGCTGCCAAACTGCCTTTCCGGGGTTTCACTGCAGCTGCAGCTGCTGCTGCTGCCAACCCCTCAGACAGGATTATGCCCTCCTGGGGACTGGCCAGCCCCAGCCCAGGAAAGCAGAACAAAGGATTTCCTCTGAGAGAGGGTGTTACACCCTCTCCCTTTGGAAATAGGTGTGAAGGGCTGGGGAGGAGTAGCCTCCCCCAGCCTCTGGAAATGCTTTGATGGGCACAGATGGTGCCATCTCTGCATAAGCCAGTCTACACCGGTTCAGGGATCCCCCAGCCCTGCTCTGGCGCGAAACTGGACAAAGGAAAGGGGAGTGACCACTCCCCTGACCAGTACCTCCCAGGGGAGGTGCCCAGAGCTCCTCCAGTGTGTCCCAGACCTCTGCCAGCTTGGATTCAGAGGCGTTGGGGGCACACTGGACTGCTCTGAGTGGCCAGTGCCAGCAGGTGACGTCAGAGACCCCCCTCTGATAGGTTCTTACCTTTCTTGGTAGCCAAACCTCCTTTCTTGGTAGCCAAACCTCCTTTTCTGGCTATTTAGGGTCTCTCCTCTGGGGTATTCTTCAGATAACGAATGCAAGAGCTCACCAGAGTTCCTCTTCACTTCCCTCTTCGACTTCTGCCAAGGATCGACCGCTGACTGCTCCAGGATGCCTGCAAAACCGCAACAAAGTAGCAAGACGACTACCAGCAACATTGTAGCACCTCATCCTGCCGGCTTTCTCAACTGTTTCCTGGTGGTGCATGCTCTGGGGGTCACCTGCCTTCACCCTGCACTGGAATCCAAGAAGAACTCTCCTGTGGGTCGACGGAATCTTCCCCCTGCTAACGCAGGCACCAAAAGACTGCATCACCGGTCCTCTGGGTCCCCTCTCATCCTGACGAGCATGGTCCCTGGAACAAAGGAACTCTAGCCAAGTGACTCCCACAGTCCAGAGATCCTTCAGTCCAAGTTTGGTGGAGGTAAGTCCTTGCCTCCCCACGCTAGACTGCAAACCTGTGTACTGTGTGATTTGCAGCTGCTCCAGCTTCTGTGCACTTCTCCAAGGATTCCTTCGTGCACAGCCTAGCCTGGGTGCCCAGCACTCCATCCTGCAGCGAGTTGGACTCCGACGTTGTGGGACCCTCCTTTGTGACTCTGAGCTAGCTCCGGTTCACAAATCTTCTAAGTGCCTGCTCCGGTACTTCTGCGGGTGCTGCCTGCTTCTGCGGGGGCTCTCTGAGTTGCTGAACGCCCCTTCTGTCTCCTCCTCCAAGGGGCGACATCCTGGTCCTCCTGGTCCCCAGCAGCACCCAAAAACCTCTACCGCGACCCTTGCAGCTAGCAAGGCTTGTTTGCGGTATTTCTGCGTGGGAACACTTCTGCAACCTTCAGCACGACGTGGGACATCTTACACCCAAAGGAGAAGTTCCTAGTCCTCTTCGTTGTTGCAGAATCCTAGGCTTCTTCTATCCGGAGGCAGCCTTCTTGCACCTTCATCCGGGGTTTCCTGGGCTCCTGCCCCCCCTGGACACTATCGCGACTCTTGGACTTGGTCTCCTTGCCCTGCAGGTCCTCAGGTCCAGGAATCCGTCTTCAGTGCTTTGCTGGTGTTTGTGGTTCTTGCAGAATCCACCTATCATGACTATTGTGTCCTTTTGGAGTAAGAGGGGTACTTTACTCCTACTTTTCAGGGTCTTGGGATGGGGTATCTTGGACACCCTGACTGTTTTCTTACAGTCCCAGCGACTCTCTACAAGCACCCATAGGTCTGGGGTCCATTCGTGATTCGCATTCCACTTTTGGAGTATATGGTTTGTGCTGCCCCTAGACCTATGTTCACCTATTGCATCCTATTGTAATTCTACATTGTTTGTATTACTTTTCTTACTCTTACTTACCTGTTTTGGGTTTGTGTACATATACCTTGTGTATGTTACTTACCTTCTAAGTGAGGGTACTCACTGAGATACTTTTGTCATATTGTCATAAAAATAAAGTACCTTTATTTTTAGTAACTCAGAGTATTGTGTTTTCTTATGATATTGTGCTATATGATATAAATGGCACAGTAGGAGCTCTGCATGTCTCCTAGTTCAGCCTAAGCTGCTTTGCCAAAGTTACCTTCTATCAGCCTAAGCTGCTAGAAACACCTCTATTCTACTAATATGGGATAACTGGACCTGGCACACGGTGTAAGTACCACAAGGTACCCACTATAAGCCAGGCCAGCCTCCTACAGACATCATCCCCAGAAGCGACTTGTAGGTGCATACAGAAAGATACTTTTTTCTTTGTAGTCTGCTTGCTAGGCAAAAGATTTTGCTTGTCTCTCCATTGACGGGAAAGCTCTGTCTTTGATAGTGTCGATTTTCGCCCCTAAAAAGGTCGTCAATCTTGTTGGCAAGATGTTTGACTTGTTCTGATTCAGAGTGAGGCCCAGCTCGCCAAATAATGCTATGCAAGCCGTTTTTGAGTCGTGAGCTGCTTGAGACGACTGTGCCTTTATTAGCCAATCGTCTAAGTAGGGAAACATTTGCAATTTTTTCTTTCTCAAGAAAGCCGCTACCGGAGCTAGGCACTTTGTAAAGATCCTGGGGGCGGTCTTCAGGCCAAATGGAAGAACTTTGAATTCAAAATGGCTGCCGGCTACCACAAAACGGAGACATTTTCTGTGGACAGGTGAAATCAGAATATGAAAGTTAGCATCCTGTAGATCCAGAGACAACATATAATCTCCGTGGTTCATGAGGAGAAGAATATCTTGCAATGTGACCATGCAAAAGGTTTGAAGTTTGAGGTACTTGTTTAGGTCCCTGAGATCTAGAATGGACGCCAAGATTCCCAGTTTTTGCGCACCATAAAGAAACAGGAGTAAAAACTTTTGCCTTTCTCCGAAGAAGGAACCCTTTCTATCGCTCCCTGTCGGAGGATGGTCACGACCTCCAGGCAGAGCTGTTTTAGATGCTTCTGAAAGAAGGTATGAGGAGGACAAGAAGGTGGGCGTTGAATGAACTATGGCCAAATCGAACAATCTTTTAAACCCACTGATCTGATGTTATTTGTTCCCACTTCTGATAGAAGTGTGATATCCTTCCCCCTATCTTCTGGCATTGTGGTAAGGTTGTAGACGGAGCCTGAAACATGTCATTGACGTCTGGCCGCTTCTTTGCCCTGACGTGGTCTACTTCTAGTAGGGGGTCTGGAATAGGACGCCTGAGGGGTCTGGAATAGGACGTCTGAGGTGGTTGCCTTTGGGTGTACTGAGGCCAAAACTGCTGTGTAGCATAGGAGGGGTAACGAAAACTCTGGTAACCCCCTCAATATGTTGAGACTCCTCGACCTCTGGAGGCACGAAAAGGCATCCTCTTAAATTGAAGTGTCTCTAAGGACCTTGCAGTGTCTGTGCCTGATTTGATGGTTTGCAAGGCCTCATCCACATGTTTGCCAAACAAAGCCTCTCCATCAAAAGGAAGGTCCAACACCTTATTCTGAACCTCTGGACGAAAGTTGCCATAAGCCAGCCCTGACGCCACAGCACTGCTGCACCACCTAGCTGCTGAAAGGCTGTTGTTGCTATATCCATAGCGCAGTCTATCACATCAGCCGAGGTGCGCTCTCCCTCCAAGAGGATTTTCCTCACCTCCGTCTTAGAGTCTTCTGAAAGGTGGTCCTTTGCCAATGAATTCACTGCTCTTACTATCAGACCCGACATGGAAGAGAAACGCTTCCCGATGTTGCCCAGTCTTCTCCCCTCGTTGTCTGGAGGAGCTGAAAGTGGCGTTGATGGATTTGTGGAACACCTCTGCGCTGCCTGGGTTATAACGGAGTCTGGCTTCGGGTGACTAACTAGACACGCCGGGGCATCCTCTGGGGCCTTATACCTTTTGTCCAACATAGGCAAGACTACCGTTACCGTAGCTGGATTTCTCATCACTTTGAGACCTTCCTCCCAGATGTAGTCTACTATCGGTATGGAGCGTACACTCTTTTGATACAGCTCCTTGAAATCATATAAAAACAATTCATCTGTTTGGATGGCATGGGTATCGCAAATCTCTCTGTTTACCCTCTCAAGCAGATTATGGAAACCCCCAATATCACCGGGGGGGAGAATCCACCGGAGTAGGCGATGGAGATGAGGGTGTCGGCAATATATAGTTGTCCCAATCCGAATTAGCATCCTGTAATTCTCCTCCTTCTCTCTCTTCAGCCGAAGAGTCAGTAACCTGCGTGAAAGACCTTTGTGGGGTACTTGTGGCCGATCTAGGAGATGATCTAGGTTGTGGCACTGGAGTGACAGGCATCGATGGAGGAAGCGCTGTTTGAATGTCCGATTGTGGTGCTGATGGAAACCTCTTTTTTGTAATCTGATAAACTGTAGATCAGAAATAAGGGAACTCGGGACACAGACCATGTCCTCTGGTACGTATGCCTGCTGTCGCTGAGGAGAATAATACTGTTGTTAATATTCCTCCTCATCCTCTTGGCACTTAACATGAAGTTGTGAAGGGCTAAGGGCTTCCCCAAATGGCCCATTCTCCTCCGAATCTTCCTCCAAAAGATGAGTTGGGATTAATGGTGTAACCTTGCTTTGGAATGTAGCTCTTGGAGTGATATTTCCTCTCCCAGAAACAGACTGCGTTTTTCTCCTCGTCTACCATCGACGAGGTCGTCTCCGATAGCCCTAGTGCCGATGACAGCGTAGATGTAGAAATCCTGGTCATCGATGGTGTCGTCAACGGAGTCGTCGTCGACAACGTTTTGATCTTCAACGTCGACGGCCTAGATTTTGTTACCATCGCTGTGGATGTCGTCGACAAGAAGAAGTCACCATCGATAGACTGGTTACCGTCGTCGTCGACGCAACTGCTGTGTACGGTTCTTGACGACGACGGTGTCGACGACAATGATCTCGTCGACAGTGGAATCATCGTCCACAGTCTGTCTTCAGAAGCTGAAGAAGGCTTTCTGAACACCGCCAACACCTTTGGAGGTGGTGTAGAAGGCTCTGAGGAAGATTTAAGTACCTCTTTTGGTGTTGAAGGTCGATGCCTGGACTTCGAGGAAGACCTTTTTTCCTGAGGTGAGGATGAGAAATTGCGGCCTTCACCAGACCCCTGTGAGGTCTTTTTGAAAGTCTTTGAGGGTTGTTTTGAACCCTTCTCAGAATGAGGTGATCCTTCCCTCTTTTGTGACTTCCTAGAAGACCATGAAGACCCCTCACTGTCAGAGTCCGAGACAGGGTTTTTTCTTATTTAAGTTTCGGAGCCATATCAACAATCTCCCCTCTATATCCATCAAAGTCTTTGATGAAAAGGTATGACATACCTTACAGTTAGGTAGCAGAGTGTTCAGGATAGAGGCAATATATACAATCTGTATGAGGGTCTTCTGAATGGAGCCTTTTCTTCCCACAAATTCTGCAGGCTCTAAAGAGACCTTTTCTCTCTCTGTCAGACATCCTGCTGGTACAACAGGCTCCAGAAAGTATGAGTGTAAGTCAGAAACACTCAATGGGCAAATAGAAATTCACATATAGTGATTAAATCTTCTTCCACAAGAACAAACTGAGCAGAGCTCAGGAGACTCTCTAGCACGACGTGCGGTAGAAAATCTGAGGCATGCTGGAGCTTCTCTCAGGAGGGTTCTAGAGGGTGGTGCTCCCTGATTGGCTGAGGTTCAAGTTTGGTCCTTTTTTACATAAGGACTTAGATAGATTGCTGAAATGTAGAGTTTTTATGTTATGCCTGTTATGTCTTTGGGACATTGTCTTTTCTAAGATACTGGGGACTCCCATCTCGACGACGGGGAATGATTCAAGCATGTGAATCTATGAAATTTCCAATACAGGAGTAATCTGCTTTGTTTCATTACCTGGATTATCCATTTCTTGTAACTAAACTACGGTATGCTCCATTCTTTTGGCTATTTGTATTGCCTCTTCCAAATTAGGGTCCTTCATTAACAATTTTTCTCTTATCTTCTTATTGCACGCACACCTCACAATCTGATCCCTTATTAAGGAATCAGTTAATTGTTCAAAACGACAAGACAACGCAAGCCCTCTTAGTGTTGCTACATACAATGCTATATCTTCATCCACCCTTTGTGCTCTTTATAAAAAATTATGACACTCCAGAACTTAATTAGTTTTTGGAGTAAACTGAATGTCTAGCCTTCCATTGGCATCAAAAACATATTGGGGTGTCCATCTCTCATTCCTAAAGACAGTTCCGGTAAATCCTCATAAATCCTTCTCCCGTCAATACCTAAGTGATGTAGGGGAATGGCTTGTTTTCTAGGTGGTCCATAATGGTCACCACCAATTGCCAACATATATGTCACAAATATTTTTTTCCATTGTTTCTAGGGAATGGGTTGTTCAGCAGGTGTTGACAAAAAAGGTGGTGATGTCATGTTTTGGTCTCTCATTTTGTTTACCAGTTTGTTTCCTTTGTTTCGTTATACTTAATAAATGTAATCTACGTTTTCTCTATATAATTACGTATTGTTATACTTTACCAGCACTAGAGGTAGTCTTTCTTTTCCTACATCTTTGAACTATATTTTCAGTCTTTTAATGGTAGTCCTTCCTCTATTTCCATTAACAATGTTAGTCCTTCTTTTATTCTCTAGCAGGGAAGATCGGAAGTTGTCCAAATGAAATCAGAATCGTGAAGCAGAGGTACATGTTTAGTTATTTCAACATACAATGTTGGTTAACGCTGCGTTCGGCATAAAGTACAATGTTTTATGCCTAACGGTGCTTAACACTGATCAGTAACATCCAGCAAATGCTCATTACGTACTCGCGTTGAAGGGATTGTCCCTGTAGCCTCGATGGAGGAATTTCCTTCCGTCGGGGTTAACGCTGCTTGCGCAGCCAGTGTCTCGTGCACGTACAGGGCCATATTTATACTTTTTGACGCAAAACTGCGCTAACGCAGTTTTGCGTAAAAAAAATTAGCGCCGGCTAACGCCATTCTGAAGCACCATGCGGGCGCCGTATTTAATCAATGACGTTAGCCGGCGTTAGCCGCCGGCGCTGCCTGGTGTGCGTGGAAAAAAACTACATACACCAGGCAGCGCCGGCGTAGGGGGATATGGGGCTTGGGCGTCAAGAAATGGGGCAAGTCAGGTTGAGGCAATTTTTTCGCCTCAACCCGATTTGCGCCATTTTTTTTCACTCCCAACCCCCATAGAAATTACTCCTGTCTTAGCAAAGACAGGAGTCATGCCCCCTTGCCCAATGGCCATGCCCAGGGGACTTCTGTCCCCTGGGCATGGTCATTGGGCATAGTGGCATGTAGGGGGGCACAAATCAGGCCCCCCTATGCCACAAAAAAAAAAAAAAAAAAAAAAAAACACTTACCTGAACTTACCGTAATGTTCCTGGGATGGGTCCCTCCAGCCTTGGGTGTCCTCCTGGGGTGGGCAAGGGTGACAGGGGGGGGTCTCTGGGGGCATGGGAGGGCACCTCTGGGCTCCTTCAGAGCCCACAGGTCCCTTAACGCCTGCCTTTTGCAGGCGCTAAAAAACGGCGCAAAAGCGGCCGTACGTCATTTTTTTTGACCCGCCCACTCCCGGGCGTGAATTTTGCCCAGGAGTATAAATCCGACGCACATGCCTCGGAGTCGATTTTTTAGACGTGAACGCCTACCTTGCATCTCATTAACGCAAAGTAGGTGTCCACGCTAAAAAATGACGCAAACTCCATGGACTTTGGCGCTAGACGCGTCTAACGCCAAAGTATAAATATGGAGTTAGTTTTGCGTCAAAATTGCGTCAAAAAAAACGACGCAATTCCGGCGCAAACGGAGTATAAATATGCCCCACAGTTTTTAGTGCATAAGCTATTCCTCGTAGATTGTCCGTTATGGTCAATGCGGAATGGAGATTATTACTGAATAAATCTTCGTTCACATCTCCATTTTAACCCATTCACTCCACATTGCCGATTTTAGTCACGACGACTGATTAATATGACCTGGTACAACGTTGTTCCTCATAAAACTGGTGTGGTAACAGTTCCAGAAAACGGTTACACAGTTTCCAGGAGTGAAGAGGTCTTCAGTCTGTCTCCTGCCCGAAAACTCCCTTGTAGCCAATGTAAAGATCACTCTTCCACTTTTATATTCGCTTTCTTCTTTAATTCAACTAAGTTCACAGTACGACATCTTCAGCAGAGCTCTCCACACTTCAGCTCCTCTTTCCCTATTCTCACCCCATGCCATCTGACATCACAGCATACCTCATCACATTCTAATCTCTACCCCTTACACATACTATCTCCATAAGTTGTCTTCACACTACCTCTGCACCCGGAGTCACTGAGTAAGGTAGAGGAAATCTAGTTGTTGAGCCTGGGTCCTCAAAACCACTACTCTGCAACAGTATATCGTAATTTAACCCCCAAGTGACTGACTGTCAAGTGCTGCCTTTTCGACAGCTCCCGTGGCTCCTGTTTAAAGTGATTGACAGCTCAAGGAAACCTCTGCACCCAGACTCACTGAACAAGTTAAAAGTGAACAGGCTGTTGAACCCTGGTCCTGGGACTTTAAAGACCTCTACCCTGCTAGGGTGAGAAGTCATTCAACTGAGAAGTGACTGTTTGTCACAAGAGTGCTTTTCCCCATCGACCACAATGGTAAAAGCCCCGATTTAAAGCCCAGTGACAGTTCAGAAGTTTCCTCTGCAGCTGGGGTCCCCGAACAGAGTACAAGTAAACTGTCTGTGGAAACCTTGTCCTGGGCCCCAAAAGATCTCTCCCTCGAGAGGGTAGATATTAACTCGACCCCTCAGTGACCATTTGTAAAATGTCTGAAGTATTTAATGCATTTATTTTGTAATGCTTTCAAAATTAATAACTCTGGGTATATGTATGATAAAAAGTTAGTTTTGGTGTTTAAATTGATCAAAATACACTTTATTTTTAGAAATTGGTGTTGGATTTCTTTCGAGTTGTCTCAATTTCTTATGCACCATAATGGAACTAAAAATTGCTTTACACATGTTCCTCCGGTAATGCCTGACTGTTCTTTGCCACGCTACCAGGACTGAGCTAAGGATTATTGTTCGAAATGGCCCTCTCTGCAGGGTTATCCCCCAAATTTTTCCTTTTCTCCTTCTATTTTTCTGACCCTCTCTTTGTTGACTTTAGGACTCTGGGCACTTTACCACTGCTAATCAGTGCTAAAGTGCACATGCTCTCGCCCCTAAAACTTGGTATAATTGGCTTACACCTTTTTGGAATATTTAATTTAACTGCAAGTCCCTTGTAAAATGGTATACCATATACCCAGGGCCTGTAAATTAAATGCTACTAATAGGTCTGCAGTGCGGATTGCGCCACCCATTGAAGTAGCCTTTCAAACGTGTCTCAGGCCTGACACTGCAGTGCCTGCATGTGCAGTTTACTGCCACACTGACTTGGCACATCAAACTATTTGCCAAGACCTGAATTACATTTTTACTACACCTAAGTCACCCCTAAGCTAGGCCCTAGACAGCCCTCTGGGCAGGGTGCTGTATATGAAAGGTAGGACATATATTTTTGTGTGTTACATGCCCGAGCAGTGACAGCAGCCTAATTTGTTTTCACTGCTCCGAGTGCTGCTCCTCTCATAGGTTTGCATTGGGAATTCCCTTATATAGGCCTGAGTGATCATTTCTGATCTGTAAGGAGTAACATGGGCATGTTTGGTATGATTGGAATGGTAGTGAGAAACCCAGCTTACTGGTGTAGGTGGATTTTACATTAGTATTTTGGAAATGCCACTCTTAGAAAGTGGGCATTTCTCTGTGATTATAACTCTGATAATTTACAACCGGACTCCAATCCATGTCTGAGGCAGGGTAATGGCTTCACTTTGTGTATACTCACCAGACAGCCATCCATCGGGGAGGGTTAGGGGTGAGAGTTACATCTGCATTCATCTACATACAATGGTCTTCTTGGGCTGGGAGCGAGGGAGGCGGGGTGCACTTTACATTTGAATAGGCTGTGTCCTACCCTCACACAAAGGGCTTGTTTACCCCCTTCTAATGTCTGGAGCCACAGCAGGGGAGAAAGGACGTTTTTGGAACTGGTCAGATCTAGCTGGAGTCTTCTCCCACATTCTAGAAGCTGGGAACCGGAGTATAAGTGCATGGGCTCTTTCCCCATGATACTTGAAGCACTTCTGGACCAGGGACCGAATCTCTGCCAGAAGGGCTGCTGCACTGCACAAGGGACTAATTGGGCCTGATTCTCTGTTGTTGCCCTGCTGCCTTTTGTACTGGGTGGCCTAAAGGACTCGCTGGATGGCTTTTCTGTTTGTTGCCCTGCTGACAGCTATACCCTGATTCTGGTCTGAATGGACACGCTGGGGGACTGCTGGGAGGAAACACCATTACCTGGATGTATGGGCTGGCCTCCTGTTCACTTCCAGCACTGTGCTTTCAAAGTGGTCTCCTGGGATTAGTGGCTGCCCCAGCACTGGAATTCTGCGACTGACCCTTGCAGTCTTTGCACCTGAGCACACGGCTTGTGCTGGCCTTTTCTCTTATTAACAACTTGTGGTGAGTGCTGCATCGATATCCACTCTCTCCCCAACACGGAAGTGCATATGGAGCGCTTGTGCCTTGTAGTTGGGAGGGGGCCCCTGTACTTGTCACCACTAAGCATGTGGTAAGTGCTGCTGATGTTCTGGCCCCAGGAAGAGTGCATGCTGAGCGCTCCTTGTGCCCCCCCTTTCAAAGGACAGGCACCTTCTCGTGCCCCGTAGTCATTCCCCGGGAAAGAACCACCGCACGTTTAAGGAAAGCCCTCAGGAAGGAACGTAAACCGAGCTGAGGAACTGGGTGTGGCCTGTTCACTCTGCGGGGACATTGGACTGCCTGCTGCAAGACCACATGGAAGGAGATGCGCCAGCAGGACGAAAGGCCAAGAGAAAGGCTTCCCGTGGCTATCAGTTGCCCCCCACTGAGGAGTGAAGCAAGCGGACCCCCCCAGGAAGCAGGGACTGCTGCTGGGAGAACATCAGGCTCAGGGAGTTGGGGGGGAGACGTGAAACTGTCCAGCGCTCCCTCTAGGTACTGTGTTACTCTGCCAGTGCGCCCTCAGGGGATACTTCCAGAATTGCTCCCACCAAGAGAGAGCGCCCCAGCTCAGCTGCCAAGAGGAATCTAGTGAAGCCACGCAGCCAGACTGTGCCCCTCCCCCACCCAGGGGTGTTATACCTGCTGAGGACGCTGCCACTGGCAGGATCGGATCAGAGGGGTACCGGCTTGGTCACCCGACACCAGCAACCCGGTACTTTTCTGTCTAGGCCTGCGGCCGAGGTGGTGATTTGGTAATTAGTGACGCGGACCAGAGGGGTCCCAGCAGGATTGCACGACGCTCCTCGCTACTAAGAGTTCTACTTTAATTATCTTGGTGAGGCAAAGGCGTCCCAGCGCCCTCTGATTGTATTTAGGGATATGTGCGGGCTCTAAACCTGTTTGCAGGGCTGGCTCATGCCCTTATGCTATATGAGCTTTTCACTTCCCTTGATTATACTGGTTATATAATGCATGCCACTTTTACAACCTATTGGCCTGCCTAAGTATGCACTGATGCATGTTATTTATTTATTTTCTTAATATATTCTTGCCTCGTACAGAAAGATGAGTACTAATAGTGTGCGCATACTAGGCACAGTATTCATAATTTATGTTGTTTTGGTTTCATGATATACAATATAGAGACATTTGTAAATATCATCCCGTGTGGAGTCTCTTTTGTGTTGTAGTTATTGTGTCACTGGTGTGAGTGTGTTTCGCAAACCCTTTACACATTTCCTCTGGGGATCACCCTGACTGCTCAGTGCAAAGCTACAGGGGCTGAGCACAGGTTATCTTTAGTGTGTAACATACTCGCCCAGACTAAAATGGTGGGTTCTGCCTGGCTGATGGGCTTATCCTAGCCAACCAGAAACCCCATTTTTAACAATTATTGCTGTTGAATCCAAGCATCATCTCTGTGAATTGTGAGAATACTGCAGGACAAGGCCTCCCAGCCATACCACATAATATTCCAACTTGCACCAAGGAGATTACAGGCACCGTCCCACAGCATCTTCCCAGTTTAGCCTTGTTACATTTCAGGGAATGATTACCTGCTGCTTGAAGTTCTATCCTTCTCTTCAACCCTTCTGTCCTTCAGTTTATCTGACCTAATCTTTATATTCCTTCTGCTACACCACTCTTATCTCCAGGACTACTGGCCGTGGGAGTGCCAGATACCCACATGGTTGTTGCCATCAGGTTAAAATTGGTTGACTGCAGAGATCACATACCTGGCTTCCTGTAACCAATAAACGTATCCTGCCAGCCTGTAACCACTGCGCATACTCTGGCTGCCTGTAACCAATAAACTTATCCTGCCAGACTTCAGCCAATTCACTTACTCCAGTGTTTGCCATCCTCGCTGCCTTTAATAAGTGTATGCCATGGCTGCCTTTAATAAAGGTATGCCATCCTGGCTGCATTTAATAAGTGTATGCCATCCTGGTTGCATTTAATAAGTGTATGCCATGGCTGCCTTTGATAAGTGTATGCCATCCCGGCTGCCTTTAATAAGTGTATGCCATGGCTGCCTTTAATAAGTGTATGCCATTCTGGCTGCCTTTAATAAGTATATGCCAGGGCTGTCTTTAATAGGTGTATGCCATCCTGGCTGCCTTTAATAAGTGTGTGCCACCCCGGCTGCCATTGATAAGTGTATGCCATCCCAGCTGCCTTTAATAAGTGTGTGCCATCCCGGCTGCCTTTAATAAGTGTATGCCATCCCAGCTGCCTTTAATAAGTGTGTGCCACCCCGGCTGCCATTGATAAGTGTATGCCATGGCTGCCTTTAATAAGTGTATGCCATTCTGGCTGCCTTTAATAAGTATATGCCAGGGCTGTCTTTAATAAGTGTATGCCATCCCGGCTGCCTTTAATAAGTGTATGCCATCCCAGCTGCCTTTAATAAGTGTGTGCCACCCCGGCTGCCATTGATAAGTGTATGCCATGGCTGCCTTTAATAAGTGTATGCCATTCTGGCTGCCTTTAATAAGTGTATGCCAGGGCTGTCTTTAATAGGTGTATGCCATCCCGGCTGCCTTTAATAAGTGTATGCCATTCTGGCTGCCTTTAATAAGTATATGCCAGGGCTGTCTTTAATAGGTGTATGCCATCCTTGCTGCCTTAAGTAAGTGTATGCCATCCCGGCTGCCTTTAGTAAATGTATGCCATCCTGGCTGCCTTTAATAAGTGTGTGCCATGGCTGCCTTTAATAAGTGTATGCCATCCCAGCTGCCTTCAATGAGTGTGTTCCATGGCTGCCTTTAATAAGTGTGTGCCATCCCGGCTGCCTTTAGTAAGTGCATGCCTGGACTGCCTTTAATAAGTGTTTGCCATGGTTGATCCTTTGCCACTTGTGAGTGGGCCTTGCAGGAGATTTATCCAAACTTCTTACAAACAGCGAACATCTTGGGCTACTTTATTATGTTCTGGGTGGACCTGAGCAAGCAAGGTTTTAGGTTGCCTGGCAGTGCCAGCCCTCAAATATCATTTACAAGATACGCAGGCGGCAATAGCCTCGCCTTGTAGCTTCCATGATTGATCTCTTGAGCCCTAGGCTGTTCTACCTTCACCAGGGCTGCATTTCTCCTATGTGCGGGCTCAGGGCTGACCTCTGTGCCCTTGGACAGGCCCTACAGAGCATTAATATGGGATATCTGCGATCAGTGCTGTCCGTGTCGCCTGAGTAGTAACTGAAGAGTAGTGGTAACGTCTCTCCTGTACTGGCCTGTGGGTTACTCCTCAGCACTTCTGAACAGCACATGCCCGTGGGGGAGGGAGATATTGTTCCAACACAAACACCTTCAAGGTGACTACAGAAAGCATCTTCCATGACAGCCTGTTCCCAGAGCATACCGTGGGCTGATTCCCTCTGGCTCCGGGTAGCATCCTGGAGGGAGCACTCAAGCAGAATCAACAATACATAAAGGTGAAATACATGTGTTCTGTCTCAAGCTCCTCTTCTGGCAACTGCACGGCTAGTGGAAGCAACCTAAGTGGGGGAAACTGGCACATGGGGTACTAAAGTTAGGCCCCTGACGGCAGCAGCACTGATTGTGCCATCCTCCAGGGCCCTCCATCCAGATGCACCCAGCTCTGCCATGGCGGGCGGAGTGTCCTAGTGAAATTCAAACATGCAACTCAACATGGCACACTGCCTGTGTACCCTGCATGCAAGATAGGTAAGTCACCCCTCTGGCCGGCTTTCCAACCCTAAGGCAGGGTGCACCATACTATATGAGAGGGCATAGCTGCATGAGCAATATGCCCCCACTGTGTCCTTGCCAAACATGTAACATAGTGTGTGAACAGAGCAACCATTTTCATACATGTGCTGGACACTGGTCAACACGAGTTCCCCAGCTACATGATGGCCACTCCGAACCCTAGGTTTTTTGGTATCAAACAACTCAGAATAATTAATCCAAACTGGTACCAGTATTGGATTTATTACCAAATGTACCCAGGGGTCACCTTAGAGGTCCCCCCTGCAAAAACTAACTACCCTGGCACGGTTGCTGACTGGTCCTGACCAGCCTGACACTGCTAGACACAATTCTGCACCCCTGGGGTGAGAGATCCTTCTCCTTGGGACTCAGAACAAAGCCCTTCCTACGTGAAGGTGCTAACAACCCCTCCCTCAGGAATGTGCACTGCCCTGTTATTGAGCTTCAAAGAGTTTACCATGTCTGAAACTCGACCACCAGGCCTGCTGCTAGCAGCAGATGGCAGCCCCCTTTGCAAACCTCTACTTTTGAAGGGAACGACGCCGGGAAATTCAATTAAAGGACAGGAGGAGTGCTCCTACCTAGCATGCACCATCCCGAAGGTGTTTCATGCAAGGTGGACTCTCCATTTCATTTTCCTTCATCTTGGATGGAAGGAAAACAGCCAATCAGGTGTAGGGAAGTGACCTCTGCCCACAGGAAGTGTTCACTTAGTGGGTGTAGCCACTATATGGTAGACGACCCACTGGTCACCAAACCACCTCTCACGCAGGCCTAACTACAGCCCAACACTTCCAACCAAGCACTCTGCCCACTAATGTGTCTCAGTGCACAGCACTACACAAATGTATTTACTGTATCTTACCCCCAATAACCATAAGCATGGGTGGTACCTGGCCTTAAAATACTGCTGCAAAATACTCAACATCTGTAATGTCACGAGCGAGGTACGTGAATACCAAGCACAGAGGCTATACATGGTACCTGACCACCCAAGTATGTTGGCAATGCACAGATTACTCCCAATAACTGTGGAAATATGTTTTATCTGACCCCCAGTAGCTGTGGAAATACGAGGCACCTGACCCCGAAGTACAATGTCCATGTGGGGTACTTGAGCCCCAAGTTCTACTGGCATGAGTGTACCTGACCCCCAAGTACTGTCACCATGCAGGGCACCTTACTCCCAGTACTGTTACCATGCACTGCACGTGGCCCCCTGGTATCATAGCTATGCATCAATCAGTTTTATAGAGCTCTGCTCATCACCCATGGGGGTATCCGAGCGCTGAGGCCTCACTGGTCTCAGTCAAAGAGCCAGGTCTTGATTTCTCTTCTGAATTTTGCCAGTGAGGGTGATGTACGTAGGTGGAGGGGCAGGTTGTTCCACGTTTGTGTGGCGAGGTATGAGTGGATGCAAGGGGTGTGAGAGGTGGACCACAGGCGTCTGGGGGGTTGACGGATCTTCACGTGGTGGTTGACCTATGCTGGTCCTTGGTCGTGTAGGGCTCTGTAGGTGTGTATCAGAAGCTTGAACTGGCATCTCTCTGGATGTTTCTGAGGTGGGGGTGATGTGGGTGCGTTTGGGGAGGTTAAGGATGAGTCTAGCTGCTACGTTCTGTGTAGTCTGGAGTCTATTGAGGAGATGGGTGGTAATGTCGGAGTAGCGTGCATTCCCATAGTCGAGCCTGCTTGTTGCGAGGGCCTGGGTGATGGTGTTCCTGGTGTTGCCGGGGATCCATCTGAATATTTTTCAGAGCATGCGGAGGGTGCAGAAGCAGGAGGAGGCGGCTGCATTGATTTGTTGCTTCAAGATGAGTTTGTTGTTGAGGAAAATGCTGAGGTTTTGGGTGCAGTCTGTGGGGGTGGGGGTGGGTGCACGCTCGGTGGGCTACCTGCTGTTGTCCCACGGGGAGGTGTTCTTCCCGATGATCAACTCTTCCATCTTGTCCATGTTGAGCTTCAGGCAGTAGGTCCTCATCCAGTCGGCTACGCTGGTCATAGCGTTGCAGAAGTTTGTTCTAGTGGTGGAGGGGTCTTCGGGTAGGCTATGATGTTGAGTCCATGGGTCCGGATGATGTCTGCGAGGGGGGTCAAGTAGGTGTTGAACAGGGTGGGACTAGGGTACGATCCTTGGGGGATGCCTAGACGATGGTCTTGGGATCTCAGCTGAAGTGTGGCAGGCAGATTCTCTGAGTTCGCCCGTGAGAAAAGATGCAATCTGTTTCAGGGTGTTCCCCTAGATGCTGGTTTGGCTGAGTTTGTTGATGAAGGTGTGACAGGGTGTGGTATTGAATGCAACTGAGAGGTTGAGGAGGATCAGGGCTTTCAACGTGGTCTGGGAGGGATCTGATGTCATCTGTGGCAGCGATTAGGGTTGTCTCTGTGCTGTGATTCCAGAGGAACCTGGACTGGAAGGCATCAAGCAGGTTGCTTTCTTTTAGGTTTGGTAAGCTGGCAGTTGATGACCTTCTCGAGGACTTTGGCGGGGTACTGAAGCAACGAGATAGGGTGGTAATTCTCGAGTTCACTCGGGTCAGCAGAGGGCTTCTTTAGGATCGGTCTGTCCTCTGCATGTTTACATCTGTCAGGGAAGGTCACTGTGTTGGTGAAGGTGTTGAGGATGTTGTTGAGGTCTTGTAGGAAAATGGCTCCCTGTTCCAGTTACCCCCCACCTTTTGTCTGATATTGATGCTGACTTCACTGAGAAGTGTGCTGGGACCCTGCTAACCAGGCCCCAGCACCATTGCTCTTTCACTGAAAATGTACCATTATTTCCACAATGGGCACACCCTTGGCACACAGGTAAGTCCCTTGTAAAAGGTACCAGTGGTACCAAGGGCCTTGTGACCAGGGAAGGTCCCTAAGGGCTGCAGCATGTGTTGTGCCACCCTAAGGGACCCCTCACCTAACACATGCACACTGCCATTGCAGATTCTGTGTGTTCGTGGGGAGAAAAAGGCAACGTCGACATGGCATCCCTCTCAGGATGCCAAGCACCCAAAATACTGCCTGTGGCATAGGTAAGTCACCCTCTAGCAGGCCTTACAGCCCTAAGGCAGGGTGCACTATACCACAGGTGAGGGCAAAGCTGCATAAGCAATATGCCCCTACCATGTCTAAGTCCATTCTTAGACATTGTAAGTACAGTGTGGCCATATTAAGTATATGGTCTTGGAGTCTGTCAAAACAAACTCCACATCTCCATAATGGCTACTCTGAATACTGGGAAGTTTGGTTTCCAACTTCTCAGAATAATAAACCCACACTGATGTCAGTGCTGGATTTATTAAATAATGCACACAGAGGGCATCTTAGAAGATGCCCCCTTATTTTACCCGATCCTTCAGTGCAGGACTGACTGGTCTGTGCTAGCCTGCCACTGAGAAGAGTTTCTGACCCCATGGGGTAAGAACTTTTGTGCTCTCGGAGGCCAGAAACAAATCCTGCTCTGGGTGGAGGTGCTTCACACCTCCCCCCTGCAGGAACTGTAACACCTAGCAGTGAGCCTCAAAGGCCTCAAAGGCTCAGGCTTCATGTTACAATGTCCCAGGGCACTCCAGTTAGTGAAGATGCCTGCCCCCCCTTTCCCGGACACAGTGCCGACTTTTGGTGGCAAGTCCATAGGAGATAATAAGAAAAACAAGGAGAAGTCTCCCACCAGTCAGGATAGCCTCTAAGGTGTCCTGAGCTAAGGTGAGCCCTCCCTTTAGAAATCCTCCATCTTGGTTTTGGAGGATTCCCCCAATAGGAATAGGGATGTGGCCACTCCCCCTCCGCGAGGAGGCACAAGGAGGGTGTAGCTACCCTCAAGGACAGTAGCCATTGGCTACTGCCCCCCAGACCTAAACACATCCCTAAATTCAGTATTTAGGGGCGACCCTGAACCCAGGAAATCAGATTCCTGCAACCTGAAGAAAAAAAGACTGCTAACCTGAAAGCCCAGCGGAGATGACAGAGGCACCAACTAACTTGGCCCCAGCCCTACCGGCTTGTCTCCAGACTCAAAGACCCTACAGAGCAACGCATCCGATGGGACCAGCAACCTCTGAGGACTGCCCTGCACCTAAAGGACGAAGAAACTCCAGAGAACAGTGGCACTGTTCAGAAATTGCAACAACTTTAAAATAATTTTTAAAGAGACTCCCACTTCCCGCCAGAAGCGCAAGTCTTCACACTCTGCACCCATGCCCCTGACTCGAGTTCAGGAGAACCAAACCTCAGTGAGGACTCCCAGGCGACTCCAACGACGTGGACACCCTGAGTCGACCCCCCTGCACCCGCACAGAGAAACCTGCAGAGGAGATGCAGAGGCTCCCCCTGACCGCAACTGCCTGGTAACAAAGGAACCCGACGCCTGGACCAAGCACTGCACCCGCAGCCCCCAGGACCGAGAGGAACCACCTACCAGTGCAGGAGTGACCAGCAGACGGCCCTCATCCTAGCCTAGTCGGTGGCTGGCCCGAGAAGCCCCCCTTGTACCCTGCCTGCATCGCCAGAGCGACCCCAGGTCCCTCCATTGCTTTCTATAGGAAACCCGACTCCTGCTTTCCATACTGCACCCAGCCGCTCCTGTACCGCTGAGGGTGTGTTTTGTATGCTTGTGTGTCCCCACCCCCCAGTGCTCTACAAAAAACCCCTGGTCTGCTCCCCGAGGACGCAGGTACTTACCTGCTAGCATACTGGAACTGGAGCACCCCTGTTCTTCATAGGCGCCTATGTGTTTTGGGCCCTCCTTTGACCTCTGCACCTGACCGGCCCTGTGTTACTGGTGCCGTGGCTTTTGGGTTGCCTTAAACCCCCAACAGTGGGCTGCCTATGCCCAGGAGACTGATTGTGTAAGTGCTTTACTTACCTGCAAAACTAACCAAACTTACCTCCCCCAGGAACTGTTGATTTTTGCACTGTCCACTTTTAAAATAGCTATTTGCCATTTTAACCAAAACTGGGTGTACTACTGTTTTAAATCAAAGTTCTATACTTACCTGTGTGAAGTACCTTGCATTTTATGTACATACCTCAAATCTTGTGGTTCTAAAATAAATTAAGAAAATATATTTTTCTATAAAAAAAACTACTGACCTGGAGTTAAGTCTGACGGTGTGTTCCTCATTTATTGCCTGTGTGTGTACAACAAATGCTTAACACTACCCTCTGATAAGCCTACTGCTCGACCACACTACCACAAAATAGAGTATTACTATTATCTAATTTTGCCACAATCAACCTCTAACGGGAACCCTTGGACTCTATCTCTCACTTTGAGATAGTATATACAGAGCCAACTTCCTACAGTTCTGCATTGATTTCTTGGGTTCTGAGACTGAAGAAGTGGTGTGGCCATGGGCCTGTGGGTGCTCCGGAGTGGATGGAGGACATGAGTGTTGTAGTTGTCTGCGTGGTGATAGGATTCTGCAGTGTGATCGAGTGGGGGGTCTCTGTGGGTGGCCTGAGGTTGTTGAAGTCTGGTAGGTTGGGGTCGAAGTTGCTGTAGATGGTGGCTATCTTGTTGTGGAAGTATTCTGACAGTATGTCAGTGAGTTCTTGGGCAGGGCGGACTGTGGCTGAAAGGCAGGAAAACTCCCTATGTTGAAGAGTTCCTTCTTGCTGTTGGCACTTGTTTCGATGCGGTCAGAGAGGGTGTTTCTTTTGGGGTTCTAATGTGTTGGTGGTACTTGTTGAGTGCTGTTTTGAAAGCGGTTCGGTCAGCGGGTCTTTGGCCGTGCACTATTGTTTCTCTAGTCATTTGCAGTTGTGCTTGATGGTTCTTAGTTCTGGTGTATACCAACAGGCTCTTGAGGCTCTGCGTGTTTTGGCTGGTTTCAAGGAGGTGACTGTCGGTGCATTTGGTAATCCAGTCGGAGAAGTTCTGGACGGCCTGCTCCAGGTCTGAAATGGTGTCACGCCGGGTGGTATTGATGGCATGTGTTCATTGGGTATCAGTTACTTTGTTCCAGCTACAATGGTTTGGTGGTGTTGCTCTGTGAGCCAGTGATGGTGAAATTAATGATGGCATGGTCGGTACATGTGAGTTCGGTGGCATGGTTGTACTTGATTCTGTCACTGGATGTGAAGAACGGGTTCAGTGTATGTCCTGCGCTGTGTGTGTGGTCTGTGTCCAGTTGGGTGAGGCTGATAATGCTCATGGTTTCCAGGAGGTTGGTGGAGTTGGCGTCATTGGGGTTGTCAAGGTGGAAGTTGAGGTCGGCGAGTAGTATGTAGTGCTTGGAGTCAATGGCTAGCAAGGCGATGAATTCGGAGATAGCTTGCAGCAAGGAGGACACGCTCCTGGAGGTCTGTAGGGAAGAGTGCCTTTAATGCTCGTAATAGAGTTGATTCGGAGTTGGAAGTTCAGATGTTCCACGATTGGTGTAGTGCGCTCTTGAGTGGCAGTGCAGCAGATAGTTTCCTTGGGAAATATTGCAATGCCTCCTCTACATTTGATGATGCGGTCCTGATAGATCATCTTGTAGCCATCGGGCATTGCATTGGTAATGTCAGGGTATGAGGAGGGGTTGAGCCAAGTATCAGTGATGAAGATCACATCGGGGCTAAGGGTGGTGAGGGCGTCTCAGAAGTCTGTGGGGTGTCTGCAGATGGACCGGGTGTTGAGCAGGATGCACTGGAGCAGGTCAGGGTTTTCATGGTCTTCTGGGTGGGTGTGGTGAGAGTTTGAGTGCACAAGGGTGGTTCTGTGTTGCATGTAAAACGACAGCTGTAGGAAAGTACCACTTTTAGCATGGTCACACCCTTCCCCCACACTTTTTGCCTGATATCTGATGCTAATTTAACTGAGTGTGTGCTGGGATCCTGCAAACCATGCTCCAGAACCTGGGAAAGTGTTCTTTCCCTAAACTGTACCATTGCTTCCACAATTGGCACACCTCTGGCACACAGCTAAGTCCCTTGTAAAAGGTACCAGTGGTACCAAGGGCCCTGTGGCCAGAGAGGGTCCCTAGGGGCGGCAGCATCTATTGTGCCACCCTAAAGGATCCCTCTCCAAACACATGCACACTGCCATTGGAGATTGTGTACGGTGGTGGGCAGAAAAAGGTAACGTTGACATGGCTATCCTCCCTGGGTGACATGCCCACAAACCACTGCCTTAACACAGGTAAGTCACCCCTCTAGCAGGCCTTACTGCGTTAAGGCAGGGTGAACTGCACCACAGGTGAGGGCACAGCTGCATGAGCAATATTCCCCGACAGTGCATACGTTCATTCTTAGACATTGTACGTGCAATGGAGCCATATTGAGTACATGGGCTGGGAGTTTGTAATTACAAACTCCACAGCACCATGATGGGTTCACAGAATACTGGAAAGTTTGGTATCAAACTTCTCAGCTAAATGAAACTCAATAAACCCACACTGATGCCAGTGTTGGATTTATTGTAAAATGCACACAGAGGACATCTTAGAGACACCCCCTGAAATTTCTCCAACCCTCTAGTGTGTGGCTGACCAGTCTATACCAGCCTGCCATCACCAGACACATTTCTGACCCTATGGGGTGAGAGTCTTTGTGCTCTCAGGGGTCGGGACATAGCCTGCTCTGGACAGAGGTGCTCCACACCTCCCTCCTGCAGGAACAGCAACACTTGGCAGTGAGCCTCACAGGCTCCTGCCTTTTGTTCTGCTGCCTCAGGTCACTCCAGCTAGCGGAGATGGCGGCCGTCCCCTCCCCTCCACCCTCCAGCCCCCCTCCGGACCAGGCCCCACTTTTGACTGCAGGTCCAGTGGGAAAATTAGTAAACACCAGGAGGAATGTCCAGCTCAGCTGGGACCACCACTAGGGTGCCCAGAGCTGAGGTGAACCCCTCCTGGCAGAATCCTCCATGTTTTTTGGAGGGTGATAGCCAATAGGAGTGGGCATAGAAAGGGTGTAGCTACCCTCAGGGTTAGTAGCCATTGGCAACTGCCCTCTGACCCCTGTAACGCCCCTAAATCTAGTATTTAGTTGCACTGTGAACATGGGGCAGACCTGCCACTGCAGTGTCTGTGTGTGCCGTTTTAAACTGCCAATTCCAATTGGCAAGTGTACTCACTTGGCAGGCCTAAACCTTCCCATTTTATACATGTAAGACACCCCTAGGGTAGGCCCTATGTAGCCCCATGGGCAGGGTGCAGTGTATGTTAAAGGTGGGTCATGTACTGATGTGTTTTACATGTCCTAACAGTGAAAAACAAACTTAGCAGTATTTCACTTATCTCTCATAGGTAACATGGGGGCTGCCTTTAAATATTTTTTAAGTGCTGTTTCCATTTGAGAGCAGACAGAAATTTGGAATTTGGTGTGTCTGAACTTACAATTTAAAAACACATCTTTTAGTGAAGTTGGTTTTTAGATTGTTAGCTTGAAAATGCCACTTTAAGAAAGTGGACATTTTTTTAAAACCATTCTGTGACTCTGCCTGTTTGTGGATTCCCTGTCTGGGTCAAACTGACAGTTGGGCGGTTTGTGAATCTCCTCTAGACAGTAACACAAAGGGAGCTGGGGTGTAACCTGCATATCCTGATGAGCCATGTGAGCTAGAACGGAGGAAGGAGTGGTCACTTACACCTGAATGGGCTGTGTCTGCCCTCATACAATGCAGTCTCCAACCCCCCTGGTGTGTATTTGGACCTGGCCTGAGCAAAGCAGGATCTTGTGAACAACAGAGACTTTCCTTTCACGTTTGCCTTCTTCAAAAGGCAGAAAGAGGTATAACTAGTGGACCCAAAACCACAGACTTTAGATCACTTCTGGAACCAAGAGGAACCTCTGCCAAGGAGACGAGCTGAAGAGAAGTGCTGTCCCTGCCTGTGACTGTTCTTTATTGGGCTATCCTGCAGTTGCTGCTTCTGCCTGTGAAACGGGACAGAGACTGAACTTTGTTGTGCATTCCTGCTTGAAGAAGAATCTCCAAGGGCTTGAACTGAGCTTGACTCCAGTTTTGAAGTCTCAGGGCCATCAAAGACTTCCTCTGCCGGCACCTGAACTCTCTGCTGAGACTCCTGTCCTACCAAGTGGTGCCCTTCCAGTCCCTGGGCCCTTGAAAGGTGATGTTGGCAGAACAAGAGCTGAAATCCACGCACAGAACTCATGCGGGGAATTGTTTTACGCACCATCTGCAAGGCGATAAACGGCTGATAAACGATGTGCTACGCACTTCTTGGCATAAATTGACGCTCCATCTGCATCGTGGCTGGGAGACCGATGCATCGCGCCTGGAGAAACAATGCAGTACCCGCTTGCGGCTGCTAACGGCACAAACCCCACCACCGTGCGCCTGGATTTCTCAGGTATTGTCCAAGGGCATCAGTCATCGTGAACCTGCGCGGATCCGAGGAGCCCAGTCTGGAAATAGACACATCGCCCTTGCAAGGGAGAAAAACAATGCATTGCCAACCAGGCCAGAGAAGAAGCGATGCACGGTCTCACTCGCAAGTAAGGAATCACTACATTGCTGACTTTTCTGAAGCACACTCCCCTGTGCAGCTTTATTTTTGACACAAACCAGGTACTTTGTGTAAAATCAACGCTGCCATTTTTTTTCTATGGAGGGAGACTCTTTTGAAAATTCAGATCTTGACTTTTTTGTCATTTAGTTCTTGTGTGATTTAGATAAATATTACCTATTTGTCTAAACTGGTGTGGTGTCCATTTTGAGGTGTTTTCATTGTATTACTCTGTGTGTTGGTACAAATACTTTACAAAGCCTTCCTGCTCGTGCCAAGCTACAAGGGGGTGAGTGGGAGTTAACCAGATGTGTTTGTCCTTTGCTCTGACGAGAGTGAGAGTCCTTGCTTGGGCAGGGGGTAACCTGACTCCCAACCAAAGACCCCATTTCTAACAGTGACCCCCTGGGGGTGTGTGTGTAGGAAAGTCACTCTTTTTGACATGGTTACCACCACATTTTGCCTGTTTATCAGTATGTTTAGACTGTTTTCACTGGGATCCTGCTAACCAGGACTCTAGTGATTGTGCTCTCTCCTCTAAACGTGGCTGCTTCGGTATCCTTTACACCCCACAATTGGCATATTGGTGTACCCTGGTAGATCTCCAGTATATGGTACTTAAGTAATTGGTACACCAAGGGTCCCCCATGGGCTGCAGCATATATATTATGCCACTCATGGGAGCCCATGCAAACTGTGTCTGCAGGCCTGCCATTGCAGCCTGCGAGAAAAGGTGCATGCACACGGTCACTGTAAGTCACCCCTGTGGTAGGACCTCCTAGCCGAGAGGACAGGGTGCAGGTCCCTGTGTGTGAGGGCACCCCTGCATGAGCAGAGGTGCCCCTACGAACTCCAGTTCCAATGCACTGGACTTCATAAGTGCGGGGAAGCCATTTTACACATGTACGGACCACAGATCACTATCTGTGGTCCAGCTACGTAATGGTAACTCCGAACCTATGGATGTTTGGTGTCAAACATGTCTGAATCACACCCCAATACTAATGCTAGTATTGGTGGCATGATTCCATGCACTCTGAGGACTCCTCAGAGGCCCCCCCCACTCCCCCTCCCAGTATTGCTCCTACCAGTCTTCCAGGGTTTGCAGGCAGTCCGCTGCTATAGCCCCTCAGGCAGGTTTCTTTCCGTCTCCTGCTTGATCAGCTCAAGCAGGGGAAGGCAGAACAAAGGATTTCCTGAGGGAAATGGGATGCAACACTGTTGGGGCGGTAAGTCTTCTGCATGTCTCTGGAGAGCGTGTTTCCCCCCTGCCTTATGGTGATCTTCAAGCAAGTTACTGTATGGTTTCTGGAACCCTACCTCAGTGAACACGACAAACATGTATGTCCACTGATGATCTCCCTGTCTACATGGACTGAGACCCTAGAGCTTAGCTCTGAGGTCGAGGGTGGCATGCACAGTGCACCCCTAATTCTACCAAGGCGGTGGTAGACTGACAGTGGTGGCAGCAATAAATCTACAGTCAGGGATACCTGTATCCTTGTACCCTTAGTGTGGGGGGGGGGTACTAGCCACCCTCCAGATTAGGTCTGTGCAGTCTTCTTTGCCTGTGGTCCTGTTACCTTTGTCTACCTGGATGTGTGTTTGAGATCCAGTAGGCTTCCTAGGGGAGAACATTGTGTTTAATGTGAGCTGTGCTGTTCTGCTTGACATTCCAGCTCCTCCGTATCCCTCCCTATTCCTTGGAGAAGCCTGGTAGGCAGGGGTTAGACACTGGCTCTTATCTGTGTTTAGCTGCAGTTACTGCTAGGAGGGACCCCCACTTTTCTTTTCGGTGATGGTCAGTGCTTCCTGGTCTGGAATGAATTCAAATTCCACTCTGGGGAATAGCCCATGCTGTTACCAAGAGCTTGTCCTGAAGCCTAGAAACTCATCCTATACATGTCTTATACACGCAGTGAGCATGCCACAGAGAGGCCTCATGATTGGAGGGGCTCCCAGGATTCAAAGGTAGCAGACCCTCTGACTGGATCAGCCCATCAATCAGAGGTGATAAAAGTCTGGCCTGGTGGTCAGTGGTTGTTCAAGACTGGCCTTCAGTTCTAACAAGCATCTACAGAAGCCAGCTGGGGGCCCGCGGTGTAAAGGCAAGGAAGCTTGGTCACCGCGTCTGAACTTGAAAGTTCTCTCTGTGATGGATGGATTCTGCTGGGAAGGAATTTGCCAGTTGTGAAAGAGCTAAAGAACGAGTTACTTACCTTCGGTAACGACTTTTCTGGTGGATACATTAGCTACCTGTGGATTCCTCACCTAATGAATACTCCCATGGCGCCAGCATTCAACGGAAATCTTCTTACTAGTCTCTGCACGTCGACGAGGACGTCACTCTTGCCCACGCGACACCGTCTGACCTCATACAGGCAATAAGAGGTCCTCGCCGACGTGCCGACGTGCCGATGACAGTACCAACATTTTTTACGTGCATGAGAATAATAATAACCCAATGTAATGAAAGAGCAAAGCAACATCTCTTAATATTGTAAATCACACAACATTGCAATAAAATAGCTGTAGATTTAATATAACCTTTTTTTTTTTTAAACAAATAAATATATTTATACATACGAATCATGTATATACACAATATATATAGATTTATATATAAATATACACATATATACAAATATCATATATGCAAAATGTATTGCAACTTTGAAGACCAAAAGGAGCACACTCAAGGATTGCTTGGAGAGACCAAAAAGGCAACGGGGAGGCGGGTGGGACCGTGAGGAATCCACAGGTAGCTAATGTATCCACCAGAAAAGTCGTTACCGAAGGTAAGTAACTCGTTCTTCTGATGGATACAACTACCTGTGGATTCCTCACCTAATGAATAGAGTCCCAAAGCAGTACCACGCCCGGCGGTGGGTGCCTAAATGGTCAAACCAAGAAATCCTGCAGCACTGACCGTGCAAAATGACCGTCCCTTCTGACCTCAGAGTCCAAACAGTAATGTTTCACAAAAGTGTGAAGGGACGACCAAGTTGCGGCCTTGCAGATGTCGACCACAGGAACACCCCTGGCCAAGGCCGAAGAGGCCGACTTAGCTCTGGTGGAATGAGCTCTAATGCCCTCAGGCGGATCCTTCTTTGCCAAAGAGTAACAGATTTTAATGCAAAGAACAACCCACCTGGAGAGTGTTCTCTTGTGGACTGCCTTTCCTCTCCTCTTGCCCACGTATCCGACAAACAGCTGATCCTCCAGCCTGATATCCTTCATTCTGTCGATATAGAAGCTCAACGCCCTTTTTGGGTCCAGGCGATGTAGTCTTTCTTCCTCCTTTGAAGGATGAGGCGGAGGATAAAACGTGGACAAAGTGATTGTCTGAGCCAAATGGAAGGGTGAAACAACCTTCGGAAGGAAAGCAGCCTTGGTCCTCAACACCACCTTATCCCCATAAAACGTTATATAAGGGGGTTTAACCGATAAGGCCTGCAACTCACTCACTCTCCTTGCAGATGTTATAGCTACCAGGAATACTGTTTTAATAACCAAATACCTTAAAGGGCAAGAATGCATAGGCTCAAAAGGGGACCCCATAAGGAAAGTCAGGACCAAGGACAAATCCCATTGAGGCATAACGAATGGTTTTGGAGGATATTGATTCAGAAGACCTTTCAAGAATCTGAGAACAATAGGGGATTTAAATAACGACGGTTGGTCTGGAAGACAAATGAAGGCTGACAAGGCCGACAAATAACCCTTAATGGTAGCCACTGCACAACCTTTCTGCGCTAGAGACAGTGCAAAAGACAAAACATGTGACAGATGAGCATGTAAGGGATCAATCTGTCTCTCTCCACACCACATAACAAATTTAGACCACCTATTAGCGTAGATAGATTTAGTGGAGTGTCGCCTGGCCGCTAAGATAACATCCACTACATCAGGCGGGAGAGAGAAGGAACTCAGGTTGCCCCGTTCAATCTCCAAGCATGTAGGTGCAGACTCTGGAGGTTGGGGTGTAAAACCTGCCCCTGCGACTGCGAGAGGAGGTCTGCCCTGAGAGGGAGACGGAGCGGAGGGCACAGTGAGAGTTGGAGAAGGTCGGAGTACCATACCCTCCTTGGCCAATCCGGAGCTATTAAGATGACTTGGGCCCGGTCTTGGCGAATTTTCCTCAACACTCGAGGAATCATGGGTATGGGGGGAAACGCGTAAAACAACTGGTCGCACCAGGTTATCTGAAACGCGTCCCCCAACGCTTCCTGCATCGGATACTGGAGGCTGCAGAATAACGGGCAATGCGCGTTCTCCAGGGTGGCAAACAGATCTATCCGAGGAAACCCCCACATCTGGAAGATTAAACAGACTTGATCTGGATGGAGACGCCACTCGTGGTCTGCCGAGAATTGGCGACTGAGACTGTCCGCACGTACATTCAAGACCCCGGCCAGATGATTTGCCACCAAGCAAATCTGATGGTCCTTTGCCCAGGACCAAAGCCGAAGAGCTTCTCTGCAGAGAAGGTACGACCCTACTCCTCCCTGTTTGTTTATGTACCACATCGTGGTAGTATTGTCCGTCAGGACCTGTACCGACTGACCACGAAGGGATGGGAGGAAGGCCTTGAGAGCCAGACGTACAGCCCGTAACTCCAACAGATTGATATGAAACACCTGTTCCTCTGGAGACCAAAGCCCTTTGATCTCCAGATCCCCCAGATGAGCTCCCCATCCTAGGGTGGAAGCATCCGTTATTACCGTGGCCACTGGTGGCGACTGCGCGAACGGCTTTCCCTGTGAAAGATTGTTGCCCGCAATCCACCACTTCAATTCCACAGCAGCATCTCTGGAGATCTTGACAGTACCTTCTAAATCTCCCTTGTGTTGAGACCACTGCCTTCGGAGGCACCACTGAAGAGCCCTCATGTGCCAGCGAGCATGCGTGACCAACAGAATGCAGGAGGCGAACAGACCGAGCAGACGAAGGACCTTGAGGACTGGAACTACCGCTCCATTTCGAAACATTGGAACCAATTCCTGAATATCTTGAATCCGCTGAGGCGGAGGAAAGGCTCGACTCAATGTTGTATCCAGTACTGCCCCTATGAACAGGAGGTGCTGAGAGGGCTCCAGGTGAGATTTGGGCACGTTCACCGAAAAGCCCAGGTCGAACAACAACTGGGTTGTTGACTGCAGATGATGCAACACAAGCTCCGGGGACTTGGCTTTGATCAACCAGTCGTCCAAGTAAGGGAATACTGCTATCCCCTTCCTTCTGAGCTCCGCCGCAACCACTGACATCACCTTTGTGAAGACTCGAGGTGCTGAAGTAAGACCAAACGGGAGGACCGCAAACTGATAGTGCTGCGACCCTACCACAAACCGGAGATACTTCCTGTGCGACTTGAGTATCGGGATATGAAAGTAAGCATCCTGCAAGTCGACAGACACCATCCAATCTTCCTTGTTCAACGCCAAAAGCACCTGTGCTAGGGTCAGCATCTTGAACTTTTCCTGTTTGAGGAACCAATTCAAGACCCTCAGATCCAGGATTGGTCTCAACTGACCATCCTTTTTGGGAATCAGGAAGTATCTTGAGTAACAACCTCGACCCTTTTCCTGCTCTGGGACCAACTCTACCGCGCCCTTTGAAAGGAGGACTTGAACCTCCTGTTCTAGCAACAGGAGGGTTTCTTCTGAACAATAAGATGGGCGGGGCGGGATGAGGGGCGGGAACTCCCGAAAGGGAAGGGCGTAGCCTTTTCCCACAATGCCGAGAACCCAAGTGTCCGTTGTGATAGACTTCCACTTGTGAAGAAAATGCTGTAATCTTCCCCCTACAGGAGAGGAGTGAGTGGGAAACGGTGGAAGCCTAAGGCTGCTTCCCCTGCTGCACCCCTCCAGAGGACGAGGAAGAGGCAGAGTGCTGTTGAGAGGCTCCTCTGGTACGGACCCCACCCCTCCCCCTCCCTCTAAATGACCTATAGGGGAGGGAAGAGGCGGGTTGCTGGAACCTCCCCCGAAAGGAAGAGGAATAAGAGCCACGCCCAAATCCCCGAAACCTCCTGAAAAATCTAGAAGAGGCAGAGGAAGAAGGAGCTTGCAGTCCTAACGATTTGGCTGTGGCTCTGCTCTCCTTAAATCGTTCCAAGGCCGAATCTGCCTTGGCTCCAAACAGTCTGTCCCCATCAAACGGGAGGTCCAACAGGGTCGACTGCACATCCGCAGAGAACCCTGAGTTTCGGAGCCAGGCCTGTCTTCTTGCCACCACAGCCGTGCCCATCGCCCTGGCCACCGAGTCGGTCGTGTCCAGCCCAGACTGGATAATCTGGGTCGCGGCAGCCTGGGCGTCCGAGACCACATCCAAGAGACCCTGGGGGAGCTCCGTAAATGAAGACGAAATATCATCCATCAGAGCATGGATGTACCTCCCCAGAATGCACGTTGCGTTGGTGGCCTTCAACGCCAAACTGCATGACGAAAATATTTTCTTGGACTGCGCATCCAGTTTCTTGGAGTCTCTGTCTCCAGGCACCGTCGGGAAGGAACCAGGCGCTGACTTTGAGGAACAGGAGGCTTGCACCACCAAGCTCTCCGGCGTAGGGTGTCTAGAGAGAAAGCCAGGGTCAGATGGTGCAGCTCGATACCTCCTGGCCACAGCCCTATGAACGGCCGAGGAAGACACCGGCTTCTTCCACACCTCCAACACCGGATCCAGCAAAGCCTCATTAAATGGCAAGAGAGGCTCAGCTGCAGCAGAGGCCGGATGCAATACCTCTGTCAGCAAATTCTGCTTCGCCTCTGCCACCGGCAAAGGCAGGTCCAAAAAGCTCGCTGCCTTCCTCACCACAGCATGAAAGGAAGCAGCCTCCTCCGTATATTCCCCTGGAGATGAAAGGTCCCACTCAGGGGAAGTGTCCAGCCCACTGGCTGTATCCAGACCATGCAGTCCGTCTCCAGAGTCCTCAATCTCTCCCTCCTCTAGGACTCGCTGGTACTCCTGCTCTTCTAAAAGACGGAGAGCACGCCTCCTCGAATGAAGTCTCTCCTCGATACGCGGAGTCGACATGGCCTCCGCCGACGTCGAAGAACGGCGCCGATCTCCAGAAGCATCTTACGCCGCGTCCGGCGCCACAGGCAGCTTCGGCGCCGAGGCAGGAGCCGGAGGACGAGGTCTTGGAGCCGATGGACCAACCGGAGTCACAGGGCAAAATCCTGACTTCGACGGAAGGGCAACCTCCGGGGCCGAAACATCCGAAGCCACCGGAGCGGCCACCGACGCCGGCACCGGCGCAGAGCCCACATTCCCAAAAGGGAGAAAGGGCATAAAGGGTGCCGGCCGAAGAGGCGCAGGATCACCCAACGAAAAGGCCAAGGGCCCCGAAGGACCAGCCGGAGCAGCTCCTGGAGCCATCTGCTGAAAGATGGTATACATCGCATTAAGAAACGCGGTACTATCGGCTCCAGGAGTGGGAAAAGCCGGATACTGGGGTGCCTGGATCGAGGGCGACCCCGACGCCGGCCTCGACGTCTGCGACACCGGAGAAAACACAAGAGGCTGCACCACCTCAATCACCGACGCCTGACCAGGCGAAGTCGGTGACGCCGGAGAGAGCAACGGCGTCGAAGGATGCGGCGTGACCGTGGGGCTGACCTCCCAAGTCTTCCGACGCCGAGCCGAAGGTGACCTCGAACGAGACTCCTTGCTGGAATGACGCTGTGAGTCTCTACGGCGCCGGGAGTCTCGATGACGCCGGTGAGACCTTGGCGAAGAAGACTTCTTATGATGTTTCTCCTTCTTCTTTGACTTTGCCATGAATAACTTGGCCTCACGCTCTTTGAGGGCCTTCGGATTCATGTGTTGACATGAATCACAAGTCGAGACGTCGTGGTCGGAGCTCAAACACCATAGACAGTCGGAGTGAGGATCTGTAACTGACATCTTGCCCCCACACTCTCGACAGGGCTTGAAACCCGACTTCCTCTGAGACATTATTACCGCAGAGAAGACTACGCAGCAGACAATACACTGTAACCACGAAGGTAACAGTAGCTCCCTCGAAGATAACCGTTTCGAATGCACGGAAAAAAGGGAACTGTCATCGGCACGTCGACGAGGACCTCTTATTGCCTGTATGACGTCAGACGGCGTCGCGTGGGCAAGAGTGACGTCCTCGTCGACGTGCAGAGACTAGTAAGAAGATTTCCGTCGAATGCTGGCGCCATGGGAGTATTCATTAGGTGAGGAATCCACAGGTAGTTGTATCCATCAGAAAGATCAATCAGCAAAAGTACAGGACCAGCTGCTTGTGAGGCTTGTCGAGCAGAATATGCTTGGAAGACAAGGATATTGAAACAGCTGCTCAAAATAAGGAAGCTTGCAGCACATCAACAGAGACTGAGGCAGACAGGGAAGCCTGAGTCCACCAATCCTTTCACGGTGAGATAACTTTGGCCACACCCCTCCCCTGTGCTGTTGGAGCCTGTGATACAGTTACAATCTGTAGTGGGGGAAAGATGTCCTGGGGTACAGGTCCCCTACTTTCCTCTTTGTGATACAAGGGGTACCAGGGTGTACTGGCACCCCGGCCAGCTAATACCCTCCTACAGCTAGCCAGTGGCTTTTGGTCTTGTGGGACTCCAGTAAACGATGCCAAAACATCAGGCACCTGTGATCACATCCCTGATGCCGTCCTTGCTAAGGACAGCGGAGCACTTCTGTTCTTTGGGTGGTGGGTTCTGGGGCTGATCTGAACGTTTGACTTCATATCATAAGCTGAAACTACACCATTGCCATGCAAGGATTAGTATCATGGCTCTAGAGAATGAGAGCAACCCTGCGCAACATGGTCTGTAATATGCAATGCAAATTGTGATTCTACATGCTAAGAGTGTTTGCACAGTGCTTAGTGTCTAGACGCTATATGTTTGGGGTCAGAACTCTGGCCCAGAGAGTTGTAGAGATGTCTGGTTTTCACTGTTTATCCTAGTTTTATGTGTAGTATATTTCTCTTATAAGTATTAAAGTACTTTTCTTTTAAAGAAGCAAAGCACTGACTGGATATTAATCCTATTAGTTGGTAGTACAGTGTACCCTGTATTCTGAATGTCTAAACTCACCTTGAGTAATGCTTGGACTGAGCTGTCTCACCATCCTAAGAGAGTCAAGTGCTAGAGAGGAGTACCTGGTCATCCAGTTGTGGGTCACTAGTACTGAGGCCCCAGGATGCTAGTGAGGAACACTCCAGTTGATGCAATTAGAGCGCCCTGGTTCCCAGGCAACCGGGTCTAACAAACACACTCTCCCTTGGACATAGGTGTTACAAGGTTGGGGAGGGGTAGCCTCCCACATCACCGGCTTGCTTTGAAGGGAACATTTGGTGCCCTCCTTGCATAATCCGGTTTGCACCTCAGGTCCCTGCTCTGGCGCAAAACAACACAAAGGAAAGGTGCGTAATCACCCCCCTGCCCACCACCATCCCAGGGATGGTGCCCAGAGCTTCTCCAGGTGGCTACTTGATTTTGTTATCTTGGAAACAAGATGTGTAGAGGACCCTGGGAGCCTATAGTTGGTCAGGACAGATGACTGATGTCAGTGACCCCCTCAGATAGGTGGTCACCCTGCAGAGTGACCAAGCCTCCTGTTGGGGGTGGGTCCGCAGATTCAATGTGCAAGGCTCCACCAGGACTCCTCTGCATCAACCTCTTTTGCTCCTGGCCACCGGAACAGCTGCTGGACTTAACAGGAACCAAACAAGCCTGCAGCTCCCGAGAGGACCTCGCCTTGCAACATTGTTTCTCCGGCTCCTTCCAGCAATTGTAACATTTCCATGTGAGCCTTTACCTCTTCGTCCAGGACGGTGCCTGTGTGCACTGCGACTCTTGCAGCAAACAAGGCTTGTTGACTTCTGCTCTAAGGGATCTTCAGGCTCTGACTAGTCCCGGCCTCTAGCACTTCATCCTTGCAAGGACAGAGTCCCCTCTGCTGCTCCAGCAACATGGGACTCCTCTCCAGGTGTGCTGATTGGGCCTCACTGCAACTTGCTGTGCCTGCTGCCAGTCAGTTGCCTGGTGGGGCTGCAACTGCTTCTGATGATACTCCTGACTGCTGAGGGTCAGCCCAGACCCCCCCTCCAAGGGTCGAGTTCTCTGGACCTTGCTGGTCCTCTTCTTCTCTGCAAATCCTCTTCTGCCCAGATTTGCATTTCCCAGTTCTCCCAGCTACCTTCTAACTATTCCACATTCTTGGGTGAGGGATCTAACTGTGCATCTTATTATTTTAGTATATGGTTCACCCCCCCAACCAAATAGGGCCCTAGTTATTTTCTGCTATTTTTTGCCAATGCTTGTTATGTTCCAATGCTAGTTTACTAATACTTACTGTGTATATATAGTGTGTACTTACCTCTAGTTAAGGGACTGCTTACAAGTGATCTAGTTTAGTGCTACTGTAATAAAGTACCTTTATTTTTGTAACACTGTGCAGCTCCTTTTATGTGAGATAAGTTACTGTGTGACTGCTGCGGCAAGTAGTTTACACTCCTCCTAGATAAGTCTTTGCTGCTCACCACAGCTAACCCATTGAGCCCTTGCTTTCTAGACACTGTTTCACTAACTGACAGAAGTTGCCTTGACCTTGTATAAGGGGCAAACAAAATAGGTGTCCACCACACACCAGGCCAGCTTCCTACGCTGGTGGTGCAGCGGTGGGATAAGACACTTGCAATTGCCTTACCACTCTGTCACTGCTAACTTTCTACAAGAAAGTCTACCACTAGCCTATAGGTTACACTACACTTAGTAATTACGATCACTAGACTTGTAGTTTAGTTAAGTTGGGGGTCTGGCAAAGCCCTTTCTCTAAACTCTTAGAAGGTCTAGTTACTTAGAGTAGGTAGGTGCTCCCACACTACTCTAGGGGAATGTTTTTAAAACACAGCTCAGGTCCCAGGCTCTCAGTGTGAGAGCCTTACTTTCCAAGAGTTGAGGGAGATGTGTGCTTCTAGGAAACTAAAGACGGAGGAATCCCAACAAATCTCTACTCCTAGGATCGCTCCTCCAGGCTGATAGTCAGAACACAGCTGGCCAGGAAGAGCAGGAGGAGGAGACTGATCCCCCAGTCTTAGATAGGGTAGAACTAGACTTCACTGGGGAGAGTCAGGAAGAAATTGGGGAAAACACTAGTCCTGCAGGGATCACCATGGCAGTGAGAAGGGTGGACACACCAGTAGGCCCACATTTACTCCCATGGGGGATAGCGCAAAGAGTCTCCAGGAGGAAGGTTACTTCCTCCTCATCTGGCCATATCCATGTCTCAGCAGTATCTGATGAGACTGGCCACTCTAGTTCAGAAGGGTGGTCCCTTTGACAGGGAGCTCAGCAAACTGAGGCTGGAGGAGGCCAGACTGAGGCTGCAGCAGCAACACTTAGCCCTAGATAGGGAGGCCTTGGCAGTGGAAATGGAAAGGCAGAATTTGGGGCTAACACCCCATGGTGGCAGCAACAACTTTAGGGACACCGGGGTCAGGGACGACTCCTATCACTCCAGGAACGTAAGTAAAATTGCCAAACATTACAAGGCTTCTGGGGATGATATCCACAAGTGGTTTACCTGCCTTGGAGAGGGCCTGTAAAGTTCAGAGGGTCTCTCAAAGACAGTGGGCGGCCATCTTTGTGGTTTCCTTATCTGACAAAGGCAGGGACAATTCATCACTCTCAGAGAAGCAGATGCAGATAACTATGAGGCAGTTAAGAAGGCACTCCTTGATGGATTTAGCTTAACCACAGAAGAATACAGAATCAAATTCAGACAGACCAGGAAGGGGTCCTCCCAGCATAAAATTGATTTTGTGGACTGCTCTGTCAAGTACTTGGAAGGCTGGTTACATGGCAGCAATGTGCATGATTTTAAGGCCTTGTATAAGCTTCTTGTGAGAGCACATTTCTAATAACTGCACATTTGATAGACTGCATCAGCTCCTGGTGAACTCAGATCTAACCAATCCCCAAGAACTGGGCAAAAAGGCAGACAAATGACTTTGAACCAGGGTAGGTAGGAAAACATCCACAGGGGGTGACCAAAGAAGGATTCTTCCAAGAATCAGTACAAAGCGGAGGTCAATTTAAACAAAAAGGAGTCTTCATCAGTGTAGGAGGCTGGCCCTCCATGTAGTGTGCAAAGCTAGGCACACTGTGCAGGGGGCCCGGGCAATCACGCGTTGGATTACAGAGCTAAAAACTAAATCACCTAATGCTTTAATTTTTAAGGTAGCTTGGTCAAGCTGTTAGGCCAAACTTGGAGAAGTGAAAAGCATTTGTTGTACTCAAGGCATCAATCTTGCAACTCACACACTCAAAGGAATAAGTCAAGACCAATTCATAAAAATACTTCAGACTGTCATTTTTAAGACCCAGATAATCAAAATTGGTTAAGTACGTTTTGAGATATGAATTTCTGAAATTTAATTTAAAAAATAGCCTTTTTGTGCGTAATTACACACCATAAGTATCAATGGAAGATGACCTTTAAAAATACACATACAATCATACAGTTAGTTTACCAAGTTCTTCTTTTGCAGTTTGATCGAGGTCTTCAGTGGGCACACTGTGCCATCCGGAGAAGTTCGGGTGGCTCCCGGTTCCTGCAGGAGCAGCAATGAAAGGTCTCTGGAGCTGGTGAGGGCTACTGCGGGGGACTACTTGGAAAAGCACTGCACAGGTAAGTTTAAAGATGGTTCCTTGGGGTCAGCTTGGAGTGTCGAGGTTGCAAAGGGTGGGACACCCTTAAGGCACAGCAGGTTCTTCGGTGCAGGGCACAGGGCAGCCCGGTGCAGAGTGAATCGGTGAGCCAGGAGCTGTGCGCAAGGATGCTCTCTGGAGCTGGGGGTAAGTAGGTTCAAGGGTTGTTTGCAGCACAACAGGGGCACTCTGACGGGAGGTTCATGGTGTTCCTGAAGTCCCTTGACTAGGCTTCCTCCTGGTCCTTTTTTAGCCCCGGGCGGGCTAGTTTTCTTGGTGTCCGATGGTAGCTGACCAATACCCAGGGTATTGGTGCAGTCTGACAACTGGAGGGCATAATGCCACCAAACTTGGCACACTTGCAGGGCTTGTCCTTGTGGTCGTCGGTGTGTCATTGGGTCAAACTGCAATTTCCAGTTGGGGAGTTAGTAGCTGGTCAATGAAGTGACCCTCACTGGCTTGCATGTTTCTTGATGTTGTAAAGTGGTACATCCACTCTGGAAGGAGTTCTCTGGCGATTCTCGAAGCCTGGAGGTCCTATGGGGTCTTTTAGAGTTTTCCAGTTGTCCAGCAGCTCCTCAGCGGCAACTGTTGGGTCCTGGGTGCAGCTGGCAGGGTTGGGAGCCTTTTCTTTGCTGCAGCATGTCCACAGTTCTTGTACCTTGGCTCTTTTTGATGCTGGTTTTCTTTTGTCCTTCAAATCTAATTTTCTGGTCTAGGGGTGCCTACTAAATTCTGCATTTAGCAGGTGTTTTAGGGGGAACCTGGTAGTGACCAATGGAACACCTACCTTTGGGTGGCTACACCCACTACCGTGACACTTCCTGTGGGAAGGGTCACTTCCCTATCCCTGACTGGCTATTTTCCTTCCATCCAAGATGGAGGAAAATGAAATGCCCACCTCGCAGGCAACACCTTAGGGGTGGTGCGTGCCAGGTGAGGCCACTCATCCTTCCCTTTGTTTGAGTTTCCCGCCCTTACTCCCACCAAAAGTGGGGGGTTGCATGGGGTTACCATCTGCTACTAGCAGGCCTAGGGGTCGAGTTTCAAATGTGGTTAGTCCTCTGAAGCTTACCGCCAGGGCAGTGCACATTCCTGAGGGCGGGAGTGTTGGCACCTCCACCCAGGAAGGGCTCTGTTCTACAAACCAGAGAGACGGATCTCTCCCCCCAAGGTTTGTAGATTGGATGTCTGGAGGTGGCAGGCTGGATAGAACAAGTCAGCACCCATGCCAGGGTAGTTAGCTTTTGCAGGGGGCACCTCTAAGGTGACTGACCCCTGGGTACATTTAGGGATACATTCAATACTAGTGCCAGTTTGAATTTATCAGGCTGAGTTGTTTGATACCAAACAACCCAGGGCTCAAAGTGGCCATCATGTAGCTGGGAAACTCGTATTGACCAGTGTCCAGCATTAAAATTGCTGCTCTGTTTACTCACTATGTCCCAGGTTTGGCAAGGACACAGTGGGGGCATATTGCTTATGCAGCTATGCCTTCATTATCTAAGTGGTAGAACCTGGAGAGGCCATCTGCATTGGCATGGGCATTCCCAGGTCTGTGTTCCACTTGAAAGTCCATTCCCTGTAGGGAGATGGACCATCTAAGCAGTTTGGTGTTTTCACCCTTCATCTGTTGAAGCCATATAAGAAGCTTTTGGTCAGTCTGAACTATGAAGTCAATCAATCAATCAGGGAATTTGTAAAGTGCACAACTCACCCGTGACGGTCTCAAGGCACTTGGCGGGGGCCGGGGGCTGCTACTGCTCGAACAGCTAAGCCTTGAGATTTCTCCTGAAGGGAAGGAGGTCCTTGATTTGACGCAGATGGGTGGGAAGAGTGTTCCATGTCTTGGGGGCGAGGTGCAAGAATGATCTGCCACCAGTGGTTGTTCTGCAGATGCGTGGGACGGTGGCAAGGGCAAGGTTGGCAGAGCGAAGCTGTCGGGTCGGGGTGTAGAAGGAGAGCCGTCTGTTGAGGTATTCTGGTCCGGTGTTGTGCAGTGCCTTGTGAGTGTTGGTGAGGAGTTTGAAGGTGAATCTTTTGTTGACGGGGAGCCAATGCAGGTCTCTCAGGTGGGCTGTGATGTGGCAGTGGTCGGGGATGTCCAGGATGAGGCATGCGGAGGCGTTCTGTATGCATTGCAGTCTTTTCTGGAGTTTGGCCATGGTTCCTGCGTAGAGTTCATTGCTGTAGTCCAGTTTGCTGCTTATGAGGGCATGGCTGACTATTTTTCTGGGTTCAGTGGGGATCCATTCGTAGATTTTCTGAAGCATGCAGAGGATGTTGAAGCAGGAGGAGAAGATGGAGTTGACTTGCTGGGTCATAGATAGTGAAGAGTCCAGGATGAATCCCAGGTTGCGTGCGGTGGTCGGTTGGTGTTCGTGCGGTTCCCAGTGTGGCAGGTCACCAGGAGTCGTCCCATGCAGAGGGGGTGGAGCCGAAGATGAGGACCTCAGTCTTGTCGGAATTTAGTTTAAGGCAGCTGTTCTTCATCCATTAAGCGATGGCCTTCATTCCTTGTTGGAGGTTGGTTGTGGTGGGGTCCTTGTCGAGGGAGAGGATCAGCTGGATGTCATCGGCATATGAGATGATATTGAGGTTGTGAGATCGGGCGATGTTAGCGAGCGGAGCCATGTAGACGTTGAAGAGGGTCGGGCTGAGGGATGAACCATGGGGTACGCCACAGATGATTTAGGTGGCTTCAGAGCGGAATGGAGGGAGGCGGACTCTCTGAGTTCTGCCAGTGAGAAAGGAGGTGACCCAGTCTAGGGCTCTGTCGCGGATTCCTGCGTCGCTGAGGGGTGTTCGTAGGGTGTGGTGGCAGAAGGTGTCGAACGCGGCTGAGAGGTCCAGGAGGATGAGAGCCGCGGTTTCACCTTTGTCTAGTATGGTTCTGATGTCATCGGTGGCGGCGATGAGGGCAGTTTCGGTGATGTGGTTGCTCCAGAATCCGGATTGGGAGGGGTCCAGAGTGCTGTTCTCCTCAAGGAAACGGGTCAGTTTGTTGACAATTTTCTCTATGACTTTTGCCGGGAAGGGGAGCAGGGATATGGGCCGGAAGTTCTTGAGGTCTTTTGGGTCTGCCTTAGGTTTCTTGAGGAGCGCATTGATCTCAGCGTGTTTCTAGCTCTCAGGGAAGGTGGAGAACTCAAAGGAACTGTTGATTATCTTCCGGAGCTTGGTTTGTTGAAGATGTGGTGAGGGCAGGGGTTGGATGGTGAGCCGGAGTGGAAGATGTTCATGATTTCGATGGTGTCGGTGACGTGGGTCCAGGAGAGCAGGAGACTGGTGAGTCTGTGGTTGACAGGGGGGTCTGAGTGCTGAAGCTGTCATGGATGCCAGCGATCTTGCGGTGGAAGAAGGTGGCAAGGGAGTCGCAGAGGTCTTTCGATGGCAGGATGTAGTTGATGTTGGAGCTCCTTATGGCTGTGTGCGTTGTTGTTGATGCATTCTTTGAAGGTGGTTCTCTTGGCGGATCGGATGAGTTGGTGGTGTCTGTGGATGGTGTTTTTTAAGGTTGTGTGGTTGTCCAGTGTCTGATCTTGTGTGTTGTGGGTTTCTCAAAGGAGAAGTGGATGCAGCGGTGGTCTGTCCAGTGGAGTTCAGTGGTGTGGCTGAAGGAGACGTGTTTGCTGGAGGAGAAAATGGCGGCAAGTGTGTGTCCTGCAGAGTGGGTGTGTGTCATGATGAGCTGCTTGAGGCTGAGGTTAGAGAGGTTGTCGAGCAGGGTGGTAGAGTTGTTATCGTTGGTGTTCTCGAGGTGGAAGTTCAAGTCCACAAGGAGTATGTAGTCTGAGGATGGCACAGCATGCGTTCTGATGACGTCAGTGATGGAGTCGCTGAACTGCTGTCGGGAGTGCGGGGGGTCTGTAGAGGAAGTTCCCTCGAAGGGTGGTGTTTAGGTAGGTGTGGATCTGGTAGTGCAAGTGTTCGGCAGTGCTGAGGGTATCTTCGTTGCTGTTCGTGATCCAGAGGGTGTTCTTGTGGACGATGGTGATGCCTCCTCATGGTTTATTGGAGCGGTCCCTGCGGGTGATCTTGTAGCCGTCCGGAATGGCTATGTCGATGTCTGGTGCTGAGGAGGGGTTCATCCAAGTCTCAGTCAGGAAAGCGACGTCTGGGGAAGCTGAGTGGAGTAGATTCCAAAGTTCAACGGTGAGTTGTGGGGTGGCTTGATGACAGGTGGGTGAGCGCCCGGTGTTGAGGGTGGTGGCGTTGTAACGAAGACGGGTGTAGTGGCAGTGGGGGTGGGGGCGAGAGCCAGGTGTTACGGCGCTGGGCACATTCCAGGTGCGGACGGGCACAGACAGGCTTGACTTTAGCACACCTTTGGCACACCAGCGGCATGCCCGAGATTAAGAAGGGAAGGGTGGGGAGGAGAGGACAGCTGGGAGGCGGGGTGAAACAGTGTGAAAAAAGGGGGCAGGGCTGCAGGGGCAGCAGCTGCGGGAGTGCAGCGTGAGAGAGAGGAGGGGGCCGGGGCCACAGGGGCAGCAGCGGCACGGGAGAGAGAGGGGGGAGAGTGATAGTGAGAAAGAGAGTTGAGGGAAAAGCGCAAAAGTAAAGCAAAAGTAAAAAAGAGCACAGAGGAGAGCGCATGCAAAAAGGGGCAGACACGGAAGAGAGAGCACACAGAGACAGAAGCAGAGAAAAGGAGGAGAGAGGCAGCCTAATAGGAAAGCAGAGCTCTCCTACTAGACACCATGGATGAGGCGCAGGCAGAAGCCTGCAGGTGGAGGAGGGCCTCAAACACCTGACAGGGGTCAGGAGTTCAGAGGAACGGGGAATGAGGGCTCTACTTTGCAGGTGGAGCTACGGGAGGCAGAGCAGTTCACTGACGAGGCCAGTGGTATTGCTCACTGAAGTGAGAGCCAAACAAGTATGGCCTCAGCTTCTTCAGGGCTCAGACCACAGCAAAGGCTTCCCTCTCTATGGCACTCCATTTTTGTTCCCTAGGGAGTAGTGTCTTGCTTATAAAAGCAACTGGCTGGTCATGTCCATCATCATTTTTCTGGGAAAGGACCGCTCCTGTCCCCATTTCAGAACCATCTGTTTGGACTATGAATGACCTGGAGTAGTCTGGTGCTTTTAGAATTGGGGCAGAGCACACAGAATTCTTCAGAGTGTCAAAGGCCTTTTGACAACTCGCTGTCCAGTTGATCTTTTGGGGCATTTTCTTGGAGATTAGCTCTGTGAGGGTGGCAACTATAGTGGCATAATCCTTCACAAACCTCCTATGGTACCCAGTCAAGCCAAGGAATGCCCTGACTTGTGTCTGGGTTGTGGGAGTTTCCCAACCCAGAATAGCCTGAATCTTGGGTTGGACGGGATGTCCTTGGCCTTCACAATCAATCAGTTTTTGTAAAGTGCAACCACTCACCCGTGAGGGTCTCAATGCGCTGGTGACCACCAAGCAGGTGACCCAAGTAAACAACTTTTTCCTGCTCTATCTGGCACTTAGTGGCCTTGCTAGAGAGGCCTGTCCTCTGCAGAACCTCAAGGACCTTCCCTAGGTGGATCAGGTGATCCTGTCAGGTGGAACTATAGACAGCTATGTCATCCAGATAAGCTGACCTAAAAGTTTCCAGTCCAGCAAGCAAGGACTTGGTTCACCAACCTCTGGAAGGCGGCAGGTGCATTTTTTAATCCATAGGGCATAACAGTGAAGTGATAATGCCCACTAGGAGTAGAAAATGCTGACCTCTCTTTTGCTCCTGAGGTCAGGCCCATCTGCCAGTACCCAGATATTAAGTCAAAAGTACTCATATATTTGGCTACTCTTTATCAGTCTATGAGCTAATCAGTTCTTGTGATTGGGTGTGCATCAGTTTTTGTAACAGAATTGAGGCCCCTGTAGTCCACACAAAACCTCATTTCCTTTTTCTCTCTTTTGGAGGGAGGTTCGTGGACTAAAACTACTGGGCTAGCCCAGGGATTCTCAGAGGGATCAATGACGCCCAAATCCACCATATTTTTCACTTCTGCCTCTATGCTCTCTCTGACATGGTCTGGTTGACTATAAATCTTGTTTTTGACAGGCAAGCTGTCACCAGTGTCCGCAACATGGGAACACCAGTTTGTCTTACCAGGGGTCAGAGAGAGCAACTCAGCATACTGGTTGAGGACTTGCCTTCAATGAGTTCGCTGTTGTCCTGTGAGGGTATCTGATAAGACCACTCCATCCACAGAAAAATCTTGTGGGTTGCTGGAGAGATCAGGGAGAGGCTCACTCTCATCCTTTTGTCCCTCATCTGTAACCATAAGCATGGTCACATCAGCTCAATCATTGTAGAGTTTTAGGTGGTTAAAATGTATTATTCTTTTTGGGTTTTTGCAACTGCCCAAGTCAACTAGACAAGTTACCTCCCCTTTTCTCTCGAGTATATGGGATAGGGCGAGACACTTTGTATTGGAGGGCCCTTGGAGCAACAGGCTTTAACACCCAAACATTCTGCCCTGGTTGGAACTCCACCATAGCAGTTTTCTGGTCATACCAGAGCTTTTGTAGCTCCTAGTTGGCCTGAAGATTTTTGCTGGCTTTCTCCATGTACTCAGCCATTTTGAAACGTAGGCCAAACACATAGTCCACAATACCTTGCTTGGGCTCTTTGAGAGACTTGTCCCAGCCTTCCCTAACAAGACTCAGTGGTCCCCTAATAGGGTGCCCAAGCAAAAGTTCAAATGGAGAGAAACCTACTCACTTTTGTGGCACTTCCCTGTAGGCAAATAGCAGGCAAGGAAGCAGGACATGCCATCTCCTTCTGAGCTTTTCAGGGAGTCCATCAATCTTTCTTTTTAGGTTTGGATTAAATCTCTCAACCAGCCCATTTGTTTGAAGATGGTATGGGGTGGTGAACTAATAGGCCACCCAACATTCCTTTCACATGTGTGTTAAGTATGCAGACATGAAGTTTGATCCTCTGTCTGATACTATCTCCTTAGGGAACCCTACCCTGGTGAAGATACCCACGAGGGCTTTGGCAACTGCAGGTGCAGTAATGGTCCTAGGGGGTATAGCCTCAGGATAACTAGTGTCACCACTAGTATGTATTTGTGTCCTGATGCTGTTTGAGGGTCAAGGGGGACACAAATGTCTACCTTTTTAAAGGGCACCCCAACCACTGATAGTGGCATTAAGGGTGCCTTTAAGTGCCCACCTGCTTTGCAACTGGCCTGGCAGGTGGGGAAGGACTGACAAAAGTCCTTTACTTTTTGGGACCTCCAATAAAAGTGGCTAACTTACGTACGCCAAGTTTTATATTGGACCAGATGCCCAGCTAGGGGAATGTCATGGGTTAAAAGTGAGGAGAAAGTCTCTGAACTGCTGGGGCACTACCATAGTCCTGGTTGCACCATATTTGAGGTCTTTGGCCTCAGTGTACAGGAGCCCCTCCTCCCAATAAACCCTGTGGGTACCACTGACATTCCCTAACTCTTCCTGTGCAGCTTGCTGCCTCTGCCATTTAAGAGTGGGGCAGGTCCTCTGCCCCTGGCACAAATCTTCCCTGGATTGGGCCAAGAGCTCCTGGTGGTAAGTGTAGGAAGCTGGCCTGGTGTGTGGTGAGTACCTATGGTATTATCACATTATACCAGATCCAGGTATCCTCTATTAGTGAGGTGTAGTCAGTGTCTAGAAAGCCAGGCTCTCTAGAGGTAGCTGTGGATGAGCCAGCAAGGCTTATCTAGGAGGCATGCAAAGCTCATGCAATACCACTTACAGCCACACGGCACGTAACAACACAAGAAAGAAAACACTTGGTTGTACAAAAATATAGGTACTTTATTTTTGGAACACAGTATCAGAAAATACTAGAGAGGCATCCCTCTAATAGGAGGTAAGTAAATACACTATATATATAAATATACATATATACACGCGCACACACACACACACACACACACACACACACACACTAATAAACATTAAGAGGCATAAAAAGGTTAGAAAACAGTATAAAATAGCAATAAGCAATAGTAGGCCTAGGGTGAGTCCAAACCATATACTAAAAAAAATTGAATAGGAAAGGCAGACCCCCCCCATCCAGGTAAGTGGAATCTGTAGAGGGGAGCTGGAGGAACTAGGAACCCCAAAATGTAAGTACCAGCGTGCCCCCCCAGCCACCAGGAGAGAAGAGATAAGTACCTGTTGTTTCCCAAACCCACAGAGAAACTTTGCTAAAGAACTGTGCAAGACGCAAGCAACACTGGAAGAAACAGAAGATGGATCCTGACAGAAGAGGACCGGCAAATGAAGGGGACCCAGTCCAGTTGGAGTGTCCGGTTGGGGCAGGAGCCACCACCCACCCTTCTGGAGATGCAGGACCAGGTCGATGGTGAAGACCAGGAGTCGGATACACAGCGCAGGAGCAGAGGAGAGTTCCAGAAGTGAATCAGTAGATGCCCCACGTTGGAAGAGGAGTTGCAGTCCATCAGTGGTTTGGAAAAACCACCAACACGCCTTGGCAAAGGAAAGAGTTGCAGAAGAGATGGTGCAGAGCTGCTGGGGACCAGGAAGGTCCGGGGAGACTCAACCCCAGGAGGGGAATCCCGGTCGACCCTCAGCAGTAAGGAGAGCCAGAACTCAAGGATGCAGCCCCCACAGGCAACTCACAGGCAGCAGGCACAGGAGTTGCAGTGAGGCCCCCTCAGCACACCTGGAAAGGTATTCTTCATTGCTGTAGCAGCAGGCAGGAGACCATGAGTTGCAGGGAAGAGTGCTGGAGGCCAGGGCTACATGGAGTCTGAAGATCCCTTGGAAGAACAACCAACAAGCATTGGTAGCTGCAAGAGTCGCAGTGCACAGGGGTAGTGTCCTGCAAAGAGAGGCAACAACTCAGCACCTCCAAAGTTGGACAGCTATTAGAGGGGAGCAAGGGGACCACTCAAGACCACCACCTATGTTGCAGGATCCTAGGAGAGTTGCAGGAGAGAGGATCCACGCAGATAGTCGTCGTTGCAGTTGTTGCCTGTGGATGCAGGGCAGTGACTCCTTCACTCCAAGTGAGATTCCTTCTTGCTTCTTGGTGCATACTGAAGACTTGCTGCCCTCACAGGATGCACAGATGGGGAAATGTTGCAGTTGCTGGAAGAAGCCAGAGAAACAATGTTGCAGAGCAAAGTCGTTGCTGGAGTTGCAGATTGTATGTTCCTGTGAAGTCCAGTTGTGGTTCCAGTGGTAACAAGTCAGAGTAAACACAGTAGAGGAGTCCTGCTGGAATCTTGTGCGTCAAATCTAAGGACCCACCCAAGAGGGAGACCCTATGTAGCCAGAAAAGAGGGATTGGTCACCTAGCAGGGTGACCACCTATCAGGAGGAGGCTGTGACATCACCTGCCTGACCTGGCCACTCAGATGCTCCCAGGGGCCTCTGGACACCTTAGATTCAATATGGCAGAATCAAGAGGCCACATGGAGGAGCTCTGGACACCACCCCTGGGGTGGTGATGGACAGGGAATTGGTCACTACCCTTTCCATTGTCCAGTTTCACGCCAGAGCAGGGACCGGGGGTCCCTGGACTGGTGTAAACTGGTTTATGGAAGGAGGGCACCAGAGGGCCCTTCAAAGTATACCAGTGGCTTGGGGAGACTGACCCTCCCAAGCCATCTAACACCAATTTCCAAAGGGAGAGGTTGTTGCCTCCCTCTCTGAAAGGAAATCCTTTGTTCAGTCTTTCTGGGCTTGAGTTGTTCAAGCAGCAGGAGGGCAGAAATCTGCCTGTACGATGGCAGCAGCGCGGGCTGCCCGGGAAAACCCTGCAAGCTGGTAGGAGCAAAGCTGGGGGTCCTCTAAGGTGCCTCCAGAGTGCATGGAATCATACAACCAATACTGGCAACAGTATTAGGGTATTATTCCGACATGTTTGATACCAAACATACCTAGGTTCGGAGTTACCATTATGTAGCTGGACATAGGTCACCTAGCTTCCCCACATTCAAATGGAGCTGGAGTTCGTGGGGGCATCTCTGCTCATGCAGCGGTGCCCTCACACACAGGTACTTGCACCCTGCCTTCTGGGCTAGGAGGGCCTCCCATAGGGGTGACCATATTACAGTGACCTGGTGCAGTGACCTCTAGTGAAACGGGTGCATGCATCTTTTCATGCAAGATGCAATGGCAGGCCTGCAGACACATTTTGCATGGGCTCCCATGGGTGGCATAATACATGCTGCAGCCCATGGGGGACCCCTGGTTCCCCAGTTCCCTGGGAATCTAGGTACCATATACTAGGGACTTATATGGGGGCACCAGTATGCCAATTGTGGTGTATGCAAAGTCAAGGACAACCAAATTTAGAGGAAGAGAGCACAATCACTGGGGTCCTGGTTAGCAGGATCCCCGACAACACAGTCAAAACACACTGACAGCAGGCAGAAAGTGTGGGCAACCATGACAAAAAGAGGATACTTCCAACCTCCCCCCCCCCCAAATGAAGGAGAATGAGGCTAACCTTGTCCAGATGAGTGTTCATGGTCTAAATGGAAATATCTGGAGAGTCCATCGGCATTGGAGTGGTTACTCCAGGTCTATGTTCCACTCTATAGTCCATTCCCTTTAGGGATATGGACCACCTCAAAAGTTTAGGATTTTCACCCTTCATCTGTTTTAACCATAGAAGAGGCTTGTGGTCGGTTTGAACAAGGAAGTGAGTGCCAAACAAGTATGGCCCCAACTTCTTGAAAGCCCATACCACAGCATAGGCCTTCCTTTCTATGGCTGACCAACGCTTTTCCCTGGGGGGTCAACCTTCTTCTTATAAAATCTACAAGTTGATCCCGGCCCTCTGTATTAAGTTGTGACAGTACTGCTCCAATCCGTACCTCAGAAGGATCAGTCTGAACTATACACTGCTTGGAGTAGTCAGTGCTTCTTAAAATAGGAGCGAAGCACAAGGCCTGTTCAAGATCATCAAAAGCTTTCTGGCAGCTAGCTGTCCACAAAACTTTCTTAGGTATTCTCGTGGAAGTGAGATCATCAAGAGGGGCTGTAATAGAGCCATAGTTCTTAATGAACCTCCGGTAGTACCCTGTGAGGCCTAAAAAAGGCTTTGACCTGGGTCTGGGTAGTAGGGGCAGTCCAATCCAAAATAGTTTGGATTTTCCTCTAGTGGCTGAATCTGGCCTCCACCTACCAGGTGGCCCAGATATACCACATTCCCCTGCCCTATCTGGCACTTAGAGGCCTTGATAGTGAGGCCTGCCCTTTGCTCAGCCTACAAAACATTCCCTGGGCGGACCAGGTAATCATCCCAGCTGGAGCTAAAGACAGCTATGTCTTCTAGATAAATTGCACTGAAGGTTTCAAACCCTTGGAGGACTTTATTCACCAGCCTCTGGAATGTGGCAGGTGCATCTTTCAACCCAAAAGGCATCACAGTGAAGTGATAGTGGCCACTTGGGGTGGAAAATGCTGTTTTTGGCATAGCATCCTTTGATAACCTGATCTGCCAGTAGCCAGCAGTCAGATTAAAGGTGCTTAGATACTTGGCAAGTGCCAGTGTATCTATAAGCTCACCTGCCATAAGAAAAGGATGAATTTTTGTTTTAGTAACAGTGTTAAGACCCCTGTAGTCTACACAAAACCTCATTTTTCTTTTGTTATCCTGGGAGTGAGGTTTTGGGACAAGCACTACAGGGTTAACCCATGTGCTATCTGAGGGCTCAATGACTCCTAAGAATAGCATCTTCTGAGATTCAGATTTGATGCATTCCCTGACATGGTCAGGTTGCCTTTAAATTTTGCTTTTAACAGGCAAACTGTCCCCTGTTTCAATGATGTGCCTGTTAAACCATGTGGTCTGACCAGGTGTTAGGGAGAACAGTTCTGAGAACTCATTTTGGGACTCAAGAGGCAGTCAGCAAGTATTACCCCATCCACTCAGCCATCTTCTGCACCGTGGGAAAAGAGGTCGGGGAGATGGTCACTCTCTTCTCCCTGTCGCTCATCAATAGCCATGAGCAGAGTCATATCTGACCTGTTATAATAGGGTTTAAGGCGGTTCACATGAAGCTCCCTGAGGGGGCTTCTGGGAGTGCCAAGGTCTACGAAGTAGGTAACCTAACCCTTTTTCTCCGCAATGATGCGGGGACCACTCCACTTGTCTTGGAGGGACCTGGGAGCCACAGGCTCCAGGACCAACACTTTCTGTTCTGGCTGGTAGACAGTTAGGACAGCCTTCTTGCCATGTCATTGTTTCTGTAACTCTTGGCTGGCCTGAAGGTTTTAACTAGCCCACTTCATCTACTCAGCAATCCTTAATGTGAGGCCAAGCACATAATGTCTTGTTTAGGAGGCTTGAGAGGTTGCCCCCACCCTTCTCTAACCAGAACAAGGGGACCGCTAACAGGGTGCCCAAACAGAAGTTCTAATGGGCTATAGCCCACACCATTCTGGAGGACCTCCCTATAGGCGAAGAGGAGGCATGGTAGCAGGACATGCCATACCCTTCTGAGCTTTTCAGAGAGTCCCATTATCATACTCTTAAGAGTTTTGTTAAACCTCTCTACTAAGCCAGTTGTTTGGGGGTGGTAGGGAGTGATGAATTTGTAAGTCATCCCACATTCCTCCACATGGCTTCCAGGTATGCAGACATGAAGTTTACACCTCTGTCTGATACCACCTCCTTAGGAAAGCCCAATCTTGAAAATATACCAAGAAGGGCTTTGGCCACTGCAGGAGCTGTAGTGGTTCTAAGAGCAATGGCCTCAGGGTACCTGGTGGTATGGTCCACTACCACCAGTATAAACCTATTTCCAGAGGCTGTTGACGGTCCAGGGAGCCAACAAAATCCACTCCAACCATCTCAAAGGGAACCCCAACCACAGGAAGTGGAATTAAGGGGGCCTTTGGGGTGCCACCTGACTTGCCACTGGCTTGACAAGTGACAAAGGAACGACAAAACTCCTTTGTATTTTCAGACATGTGGGGCCAGTAAAAGTGTGGGGTCAAGCCTGTTCCAAGTTTTGCTTTGCCCCATGTGACCTGACAGGGGAATGGCATGTGCCAAGGTCGACAGGAACTCCCTAAACTTAAGAGGGATCACCAATCTTCTGATGGCACCAGGTTTGGGATCCCTTGATTCTGAAAAAAGGAGAGCAAACATAGCACTAAGGCTTTTTGAAACTGGAAGAGGAGGAAGATGTTTTGTTCTCACCCCCAGAGGAGTTTTGTGGGCCTAATGAAGACTTTGGGCCTCATTATGACCCTGGCGGCCGGCAGTAAGGTAGTGGTAACACCGCCAACAGGCTGGCAGTATTCCACCAGCTATTATGACCGTGGTGCAATAGCCACGGCCATACCTCTGGCCCCTCCACTATACTGCCAAGCTTCCGCCTGGCGGTCATAATCTGGGGATTATGAGTCCCCAACCGCCAGCCTGGCCACGGCGGTAAACACCGCCATGGAAAGGGTGGCAGTAAGGGGGACTTGGGGTGCACCTTGGGGCCACTGCACTGCCCATGCACTTGGCATGGACAGTGCAGGGGCCCCCAGGCATAGCACGTCGCGCATTTCACTGCCCGAATTTCGAGCAGTGAAATGCACAACGGGTGCTACTGCACCCGCTGCACATCAACATTGCCGCCGGCTCTATTACGAGCCGGCAGCAATGTTGATGTGACTTTTCCGCTGGGCCAGCGGACGGTAACACTGTTACCATCCGCTGGTCCAGCGTAAAAGTCGTAATAGGGAACCAGAAACACCGCCAGCACTGGCGGTATTCTGGCTCCCGCAGCCTCGGCGGTCTTTTGAAAAGACCGCTGAGGTTGTAATGAGGGCTTTTGTGTTTATCTTTGTACCCACCCTTGTCCTGAGACTTACCTGTTTCCTCCTTTTTGTGGTCACCCCATGTGCGAGCCTTCCCACGCATCCTGGTGCGGACCTATTTGTCTGCCTTCTTTCCCAATTCTTGGGGAGAGGTCAGATCAGACCAGGTACTGGTGCAGCTGATCAGATACACAATTCCTCAAAATGTGCTCTCTTACAATTAGGTTATACAAGCCCTGGTAGTCACTAACTTTGCTTCCCTGCAATCAGCCTTCCTAAGCTTTCACAAAGCAGTCCACAAAATCAACCCAATCTTGGGAGGACTATTTCCTGGTCTCTCTGAACTTGATCCTATACTGTTCAGTAGTCAGACCAAACCCATGTAACAGTGCAGATTTCAGAACTGTGCAATTGTCTGCATCCTCTTCTCTCACAGTGACAAATCTATCCCTACCCTTGCCAGAGAAAGAGAGCCACAATATACCCACCCACTGCCTCTGAGTGGCCCTCACCAGAACAGTGAACCATTTATAGATGTCATCAACCACCTTGCAAGGTGGGATTACTTTGTTCAGGTTCCTAGAGTCAAAAGAGTCCTCCCTGACCTTAGTGTTCCCAAAACTAAAACTGTTGCCACCACGGGGCACTAACCCCAACCCCTGCCTTTCCCTCCACTGCCAAGGCCTCCCTATCTAGGGCCAGCTGTTGCAGCCTCAGCTTGGCTTCCTCCAGTCTCAGTTGTCTGATCTCCCTGTCTAGGGAGTCCTCACCTGAAGTTGAGCAGTGGTTCCCCTCAGAGACTGAGGCGGTATGAGAATGTGCAAAGGAGGATGAGTTCCTATTTTTGCAAAACCTCTCAGGAGGGGGCTGTGATGTCACCTACCTGACCTGGCCACTCATATGCTCCCAGGAGCCTCTGCCCACCTTGGATCCAAGATGGCAGAATCAAGTGGCCACCTGGAGGAGATCTGGGCACCACCCCTGGGGTGGTGATGGACAGGGAAGTGGTGACTCCCCTTTCTATTGTCCAGTTTTGTGCAGGAGCAGGGACAGGGGGTCCCTGGACTGGTGCAAACTGGCTTATGCAAGGAGGGCACCAGTGGCTTGGGGAGGCTACCCCTCCCAAGCCATGTAACACCTATTTCTAAAGGGAGAGGGTGTTGCCTCCCTCTACCAAAGGAAATCCTTTGTTCTGTCTTCCTGGGCTTCAGCTATTCAAGCAGCAGGAGGGCAGAAACTTGTCTGCAGGATGGCAGACGCACGGGCTGCCCGGAAAACACTGCTAACTGGTAGGAGCAAAGCTGAGGGTCCTCTAAGGAGCCCCCAGAGTGCATTGAATCATACAACCAATATGGGCAACAGTAATGGGGTATGATTCCAACATGTTTGATACCAAACATACCTAGGTTCGGAGTTACCATTATGTAGCTGGACATAGATAGTGACCTATGTCTGGTACATAGGTAAAATGGCTTCCCCGTACTCTCAAAGTCCAGGAAAATGGAGCTGGAGTTTGTGGGGGCACCTCTGCTCATGCAGGGGTGTCCTCACTCACAGGTAGTTGCACCCTGCCCTCTGGGCTAGGTGGGACTGCCATTGGTGTGACTTATAGTGACCCAGTGCAGTGAACTATAGCGGAAAGGGTGCATAAACCTTTTTATGAAGCTGCAATGGCAGACCAGCAGACACACTTTGCATGGGCTCCCATGGGTGGCATAATACATGCTGCAGCCCATGGGGGACCCCTGGTGCCCCAGTGCCCTGGGAATCTAGGTACCATATACTAGGGACTTATATGGGGGTACCAGTGTGCCAATTGTGGGTGTGCAAAGTCAGGGACAACCAAATGTAGAGGGAGCGAGCACTGTCACTGGGGTCCTAGTTACAAGGATCCCAGTGAACACAATTAACACACACTGACAGCAGACAAAAAGTGGGGGTAACCATGCCAAAAAGAGGGCACTTTCCCACAGTAAGGCCAAAGCTCTTCAGGTTCAGTTCCCTCCAAGAAGGTGGACTCCATCTCCTGAGACGAGGGATCCTGATTTGGGATCTCTGTTGAAGCTGGTCCCCCAGTCTTCTTGCCTTTTTTCTTGGGAGGCTGGTCTACTATGTCAGGATCCAACTCTCCTTTTATCTCTCTGAAGTTTGCTCTGTGCCCTTGTCTCGACACATGCCCACTCAGGGATTTCTAGTATTGCTGCATGGGTCTTCATCTTTACATCAGCTCAGGGGAATGCTCCAGGTAATTTCCAAGCAGGAAAAGCAGGGAATCTACTGGGATGGGTGAGGACACAACCACTTATTTTTTCCCTACTACTCCCCCCCATTCAAAGGTTACCATAGCCATGGGATGGAACTTTTTCTCATTGTCAACACTGGTGACAGGATAATACTTCCCTACCAGGAACTGATTTGAGTGGACCAAGATCTGAGTTACCAAGATCTGAGTTACCATGGTAACACTAGCTCCTGTGTCTCTGAGTGCTTCCACTTTCTCCGAATTAATCAAAGGGTGCTTCCGTATTTTTGCACATTATCTGGCCAGACAGCACAGGATAATTCTACCCCACCTTCAGTGACTAATGTTGCCTCTGTGGGGTAACTGACATGGTCAGGCCACACCTCTGATCCCATCTGGAGATTGGCAACTGAATTTACTGCAGGCTGACAAGATATATTATTTTTGTTTTTACAGCCAGAGTCTCCACTTTGGTGTCCTTTAGTTTTGTAGTCATGGCACTTAGCCTTGCTGGGATCAAAGTGTCTACCTTTGTACCCACCCCTAGACTGTGAGGAGTCTCTGAGCCCACACTCCTGTGCAGGTTTTATGGGCCTGGCACAGGTTATACGGCCCATCATAATCTTGTACCTTGTTTCCAGCTAACCAACCCTGCCAGCATTTTTACTAAATGGTACACAAAGTCTACCCAGGTTTGGACATCAGCTGTGTTATTATAAAAACACTTCTTAGTCCCATTACACGTTAAGAGGGAGATTTCAGCCAGGGAACCACAACTGTATGCTGAATGCTTCACTGCAGATGCTAACGCAGACTACAGACCTTTGCTCAGGTATGAGGGTGGATGTCCTCCCGGGGGAACCTGAAAGGCAGAATTAGAGTTTACCATGCTGTGCTCGGATTATGACTTAGATAGGAAATAGTCAATCAATCTTACTGACAACATGATGGCGTTATTCCTATGCTTCACGCTTCTCGTCACCATTTTAATATTGTCATGTTGTGTCGTCCTGGTTATTGCAGCTCACGCTTTGCTATCTAAGATGCAGTCGTTTTATTAAACCTATCCTTGAAACATATACTGCTTCTGTCTATCATTTGTATATTAGACTGTATTTTGAATGAGAGAACCGGATGCGACCTGAGTGGCAACTGAGTGACCACGACTTCCCTGAGAAGTATGATATGTCATGCGCTCGGCTGCCCAATCATCTCTACCCCTTGGTAGAGACGAGGCATTGCTAGTTAGCTGAAGCAAAACCCGGATTGAGAGCGACAGGTGTCACCCACAGTGGGTCAGACTCAGTTTCCCACACCGTGGACGATCTTGCTGCTCAAAATCCAGTAGTCTCATTAGAACAATGAGAGCCTACGCGACATGGTGCCGCCAACGTTTGGTCAGGCTCTAATTTTCGGGTCCTCCGGAGTATCTCTGTCTCATTATTATACATAATGATACCTCAATGCCGTATTCGGAGACGTCCGTGGTACTGAGAATTTCCACCACAGCTGTGTAGTTAATCCTACTACAACTGGAAGTTGTTCAAGCTTGAACTTTAAAAGGAAACCCCATTTTGGTGTGCCTTATCTGACCTAATAGTGTTACTATCATGGCGAATCCCCAACATGTACAAATAGCTGTTAACATGAAACAACCTCTCACAGCACACTTACTAGCAAATGGACAGCAGCCAAGGGAGGTTCAGTCACATTCGTGGTGGACGCCCATGCAGCTTATAGAACAGAACTCTTTTATTCTTGGGTCACATTTCCAGCAGTTGATGGGAGCACAGGTACATTTCATCAATATGCACCTGCGAATGCGCCTGGACAATACAGAGCGTACGCATATTTAGAGATACCTCCATCTTATCAAGAACATAATAATTGGCTTGATGGCGCCCTACCCCATACAATATTACCAGTAAGGTTAGGTCCACTAAGTAGTGGCGGTCCTACCTGGCCTTTATTGGCCACTTATACACCACATCCTGCGGTTAGAAATTTAGCAGTAGCTGAGGTTTGTCGCTTATATATTGAATTTATAGCAATATACAGACGATTAGTACAATTCGTGTTGCAAACACTAAATACAAACCCAGCACGTGCAGCTCCAGCACATCCACATGCAGTAACACCAGGTATAAATCCTGCGACTGTACGTTCCATTATGGGTAAAGTACCCGCCAAACGAGAGGAAACTCCGTTTTGGTTAGCACAGAAAATTAATACGCTGGAGGCAGTATTTCCCCATACGGGACCACAGGATAAACATAGAATATTAACAATGTGCTTGCCCTTTGGGATGGTCCCTACAGTACAAAACTGTAATACTTGGGGCACAGTATTTGCCGCGCTCTATACAACCGCACACGATACACAGACACTTGCCAATTTACCGGAAGTGCTGAAACAAATTCAAGATGAATATGGGGCTGCCCCGGCCCTAGACTTGGGGATGCAATTGATGGGCCATTTTGCCACAGTATCCTCACTAATTTTAATTAACCTTAAAGGGGAAGCAGACGCTATTGCAGTGCGCATGTGGCTTCGTGACGTTCCACAACAAGATCAAGAACGAGAGCTGCCTAAAATAATAGCAGAGACCTATTCAAGTATCGGACGAGAGAGCCTAGGGGCCAGACCACAGAAACCTCAATTTCAGGGTAAATCAAACAAGGATACCCCCAAACAAGAACCTGAGGGCAATAAGAAACGCTGGGATTAAAAGCAACAAACTCCTAAGAAAGAAAGGGGAGAATCTCTGCATATGGAGACCCCACAGAATAGGTATAATCTCAGAAACAGAGATAATATCAAAACACCTGATAGATATCAATATACTGATACACGCCAATCTCATTCCTTTCAGGACTCATCAGAAAAGAGAAAGGAGAGAGGTGGGCGATCAGAGCGAAGAGCAGAGTGCGTGAAACCGAGACAGGAATCACACCGCTCTCCAGAGGTTTCTGTTAAAAAGGAAGAGAAACCCGCTCAACCAAAACAACAATAAAAAAATTTAAAAATGGCAGCAGTAGCAGTCCGACATGCCACACAGGAAGAGGGTCCTCTTGAAGAACAAGAATTGGGCTCTAGCATTGCTAGACAGCACGGCAGAGGTCACACTAGTTCACCGGAATCTTCTAGAGCATCTGGAGGTGAAAGCAACTGATGACTTAATACAAGTAGAAGCTGCGGACATGCGTGTCTCCAAGCCTGATAGGGTGTACAAAGTAACACTACAGTTAGAAGGAGTCATTGAACGCACAATAGACGCCATCTTTTGGAATTGCATAGTAAAAGTATATGATGTCTTGTTGGCCGAACAAGATTGGCCGCCTGACTTTGTCCGCACCTGCCCATATGGAGAAGATGTCATTAAGTCTTCCTTCTCGCCCCTTGTTCATGAGGAACTCGCTGAATCCTATTCCACTGAATGGGCTCTAGCACAAGCACCTGCATTTTACAGAAATCACGTAGGGTGGGATAAAGAATCCCTCTACCATGTAATTCCGATTAAAAGTGAACCTCAGCCACAACCAGAGTATCCTATAAAACATGAAGCAAAAGCACCAGTGAGAGAAATACTCACGCAATTAGAGTACCAGGGTGTGATTGAACTCTGTGTTGCACCAATGAATAACCCATTATTCCCAGTAGCTAAACCAGACCATTCATACAGAATAGTCTTAGACTACAGACATTTAAACAGTCATACACGCATCTATGCTATCCAAAATTCGCATAGCACAGCACTAATGAGCAACATAGAGGGTCATTCTGACCCTGGCGGCCGGTGGCCGCCAGGGCCACCGACCACGGGAGCACCGCCAACAGGCTGGCGGTGCTCCAATGAGCATTCTGACCGCGGCGGTTCAGCCGCGGTCAGAAGCGGAAAGTCAGCGGTCTCCCGCTGACTTTCCGCTGCTCATTGGAATCCTCCATGGCTGCGGAGCGCGCTCCGCAGCCATGAGGATTCTGACCCCCCCTACCGCCATCCAGTTCATGGCGGGAAAGCCGCCATGAACAGGATGGCGGTAGGGGGGGTCGCGGGGCCCCTGGGGGCCCCTGCCGTGCCCATGCCAATGGCATGGGCACGGCAGGGGCCCCCGTAAGAGGGCCCCAAAATGTATTTCACTGTCTGCCTTGCAGACAGTGAAATACACGACGGGTGCAGTAGCACCCGTCGCACCTTCCCACTCCGCCGGCTCGATTACGAGCCGGCATCCTCGTGGGAAGGTCGTTTTCCCCTGGGCTGGCGGGCGGTTTAACTGGAACCGCCCGCCAGCCCAGGGGAAAACTCGTAATACCCGCCGCGGTCTTTTGACCGCGGCGCGGTAATTTGGAGGGCGGGATCCTGGCGGGCGGCCTCCGCCGCCCGCCAGGGTCATAATGAGGCCCATAGTGTGTAAAAAATACAAAACAACACTAGACATTTCCAATGGGTTTTTCTGCCAGAATATAGCACCTGAGAGTAGAGACTTAACAAGTTTTAGCGCACTAGGCTCCCAGAAAAAAATCTGTTCTTTACCTCAAGGGTATAAGAACAGCCCAAGACTGTTCGCAGCTCGTGTCACAGCTATATTGCACGAGATTGACCCTGAAGCATTGTCCTATGTAGATGATATATATCTCACGGATGATGAACTACTACAACATTTAAGATGGGTAGCCCACATTGTTGTAGGGTTTGCCAAATCTGACTACAAATTTAACTTTAAAAAAAACAAAAATAGCCTTCCTCAGCGTCCTGTTTCTAGGATATGAGCTGTCAAGTGAAGGGAAGAGCCTAGCCCCACAATTCTTAGAAAAGTGCGCACAGTTACAACCACCAACTACGATTAAAAAACTTCAATCATTATTGGGTTTCTTAAATTTTGGCAGAACGTACATTCCAGATTATGCTACATGTATAAAACCTTTTTTATGACTTAATACGTCCCGATTTTTCAAGTACATTCAGGACAATTGAACATATACTTATTCTTCGAGAAATGCAGACAGACATGCTTGCAGCACAACATCTACACACAAGGGACAACAAAACACATTTGGTCATCAGAGTAATAGCTGGGGCCATTGGTTTCACCCACGTGACATTTAATGGAGGTGAGACAGTCCCGATAGCATACAAATCACATTTGCACTCAGCAGCAGAACAACGCTTTGCTCCCACAGAGAAAATTCTCACTGCTGTACAGATGGCTGTCGTTAAAGAAAGACCTCTTGCCCACGGAAAACGCATTATTGTCGTTTCTCCAATCCCAGCCCTAGAGGCTGTTACAAAAGCTAGCGTTCCAAACGCAAAAGCATTACATCCACGTTGGATACAATGGGCTGCGTCTTTGACAGACACTGATGTAGACTACATTTTTGATCCAAAGCTACAAACTCAGGAATTCCTACAATATGATGTAGAATATCCAGTTCCAGCAAATACTTTGCCTATTGATCAGTATCATAGAGTCATGTACACCGATGGCTCTGCACAGCCTGCAATTGGAACTAAACATCAATATTCTGCTGCTTGCGCAGTCGTAAGTGGCTATATGGAGGGGGATACATTTTGTCCTCTACATACCTTTAAACAGACCCTAGGGGATTGTACAGCACAATAGGCTGAGCTAAAAGCTCTGCTGATGGCACTGGAACACACGGACCCTGCACAGCTTACGCTGATTGTTTGCGATTCCTATTACTGTGTCCAGTCCTTTAATGAATACCTGCATTATTGGTCCCAGAATGGGTTCAGAGATTCCAAAGGCAACACTATTAAACACAGACTACTGTGGGGGAAAGTAGCTGACATGAAAGAGACGCTACCGAATGTCCATGTTGTACATGCACTTGGACACCAGCGCATTGGAATACATGTTGCTGGAAACACATTAGCTGATGAAGCCACAAAGTCAGCAGTGGCAGTAGCCACTGTAGCTGCAGTGACTCGCTTGAGTTCAAAACCGGATGCAGACATTTGGGCTGCTGTGAAAGTGACGGCTGATGGTATGTCCCATCCTAAAGGATTTTCTAACAAATATCATTATTGTATGGGAAGTATGCTGAACGCTGAAGTTAAGATGCCAGGCGTAGGCCTACAAGACATCCCTAACAAAGACATAAGATCACAATTGATTAAAGCAGCGCATGAAGAGGTGGCATCTGCCCATGCTGGTGTGGCGGCTACAATTTCGATTTTGCAGGCCCGTTATTGGTGGCCACGTCTCTACAAAGAGACTAAGCAGTATGTCCTTTGTTGTGACATCTGTCAACAAATCAAAGTTTCAACTGCCAAGCGCCCGCCGCAGGCATCCCTCTTAATTTCAAACAAACCATTACAATGTGTGTACTTGGACCACTGTGGTCCCTTAACACCTGATAGTGCATACAAATATATCTTAGTTGCTGTTGATTCATGCTCCAGATTTTTATGGGTGTGGCCACAACGCTCGGCTGACGCTCGGACTGTTATTAAAGATTTGCAAATCTTTATCGATACATATGCAGTTGCGGCTTTCCATTCGGACCAGGGCCGTGCTTTCGCCTCAAGGGCATTCAGGGACGCCATGGCTTTGTTGGGGGTTCAACTCCAGTACTCGTCTCCATTTCATCCTGAGGGAAATAGTGTAGTGGAGCGATTAAACCGCGATTTAAAGCAATCCTTAACAGCCAGAGTCTTAGGTACGGGCCGTAGTTGGCTTAATCACCTGTATGGAGTCCAGAGAGCACTAAATAACCTGCCTAAAAGGTCCCTGGGGGTCGTACTTCATATGAGTGCCTGTTCGGAACTCAAATGTATGTTCCGGATCTTGATGGACCTGGCATGAAGGCAGCAGAAACACCTTTTGACATAAATGAACGTGTCACTGTCTTACAGGAATTGCAACAGTTCCGTGATGACAATTCTTCTAAAAGTGCCGCCTCCACAGGAATTAAGGAAGTGCCGGTAACATCTACCGGCAGGATTCCCAGAGTTGGGGATGTTGTACGTGAAAAAGTCGCAGTGAAAAAGGAATTTGGCCCTTCTTATCAAGCACCAGTACCTGTATAGGGATACACAGTACCAGAACTGTTATTCTACCACCGTTGGCCGGTGCCAAAGAAAATCGTTTTGTCTCCATTGACAATGTCAAACTACACCATGTTGCCGATCCTGCACAGCCGACCAAGAGGAACATCCAGTAGTTCCTGAATCCCTCTCACTGCAGTCGAAGAAGTTCCACTACAAGTTGTTTACACCAACACCGATACCTCTCCGAGCATGGGGAGGGTGGAAGATGATCTTGCATTAGTTCCACCAACGTCAACTAAGAAACATTTGACCAAGTCAACTCAACTTCAAGCCAAACGGATGATGCGGTCTGTAGTGTGCCACCGCAGGAAACACCAACTCCACCACCAACAACGGCTCTGCCATTTGCACGAACTGCCTCTGGTTATTTCACCCACTTCAACGATGATTTTTCAGATTCATTCGCCTCGTCAACAGCTGATTTGGCAAGTACACGTAAGCTAACAAACTGGCTTAAAGGAAGTTATTTTATTTATCCATGGAATTATCCATGGCTCTCTTTGACTGTCCTAGCCTTTCTACTTTGGATTGGTTTTGTCATTACCTTTTTCTTATTAATACATGGTCATTTTCTTCCTGAAAGATCAACAGTTGAACTGGTGGAGGAGGTTCTGAAACCACATTTTTTACCACACAAAGTCCGCAGAGACTTATCCTTTGTGAACATTTTCGCAGTGCCAATTTCTGATTGGATTGTTTGGGACAAAGTAATGTTTGATATATATAGTCCCACGGAAGTTATTCAAATACCGTATGTGTTCAAATTATCAATGAATGATATAGTGATACCAGGCATTGTTTCTGATGATTGGGATGTGAAAACAGTTGATTCTATGATGACTGAATTACAATATTACACAGTCTTTGAAAACGAAGATGCTTACCAATTTAAGGAAAATTATGGTGATATGTTTTGCTATAATTATTATGCTATAATTATTATGGGCACCATTTCATACATAGAGCGAGCAGTCCCAAAACTGTATTTAATTACACACAATGGGAACATTGCCCAACTCCACCGTAAGGGAGTTCCAAAACATATTCTGATAAGTTTGCATATTTCTCTAGGCATAATCAAAAGGATGCCGAGGCATATTATTTTAAGGTACCGCCTACTAAAGACATACACATGTTTTTAACCAATATTAAATTTATATATTCGGAATAGTTTGTTTCCCGGTTATCAATAGAAGGCTATGAATATTGGTCCAAATTAATTGATCTGAAAAGTGTCTGGGGAACAAAAAATTGGCAATTTAAGGGAAAATAAACTTTGTTTAGAGCATGTCTTATTCCTGTTCAAATGATCTTTTTAAATGAAACAGTGCAACAAACGAGTTGTTTAGGCTTAGCAACAATCAGAGAATTAAACATGCCCAGTATACCTGCCCCGGCAACATTTTACAAATGGCAAAAATATACGAATGCAACTGAAGATGAGCTCGACAAGTGGGTCCAGAATGGTACGTTTAATGCTTCACAGACACGTCCAGGCGGGTGGTTATTGTGGCCATTAGATACCAATGGCTGTCATCAACGTTTTATTAACTCCTCAGGGGGTTTTAGGATAAGTAGGCCAGACCCTCGCTATATATCACCAGAGCATGCAGATATCATTACAACATGTAGTGTGGGAAAATTATGCCAACAGTGGCTAAAATCATCCTCACTGAATGTGGTTAGAGAACACCTCAATCTCCTGTCTAACTCCACTGACTTACAAGATTTCCTGTCAGGCCCCAGAACACCACGTAAGAGGCATTTTTTATATGCAGTATACAATGAGATTTGGAAACTTTTCCAACAAGATGCTGCTGCCCGGTTAAGGCAAGTAGACCAGGAAAATTTAAAAAAAAAGCATTAGCTGTTGTGGATAATGGGATTAACACTTTGTCTGACCAGATATATACCATTAATAATATTGTCTCTTCTGCTATAGACATTATACAATCCGATATGTCTTCATTACAACATGGACAGAGTCAGATCAGGTCCATTATGCAGTTGGGTTGGACGCTTCAAGCATTGAAGGCCGATTGCGTTCCATGGCAGCACGTCAATACAAGGGAGATATTTTCTTCTTTTAATTTAACATGGCAACAACAACTAATGGCTAAGAAGGAAGCGACTTATGTCATGCTTAACATCGAGAAATTAGAAAAGTTGCCTTTTACCGTGGCCGAAATACCATCAGCAGAGTGGTTAATACATGGGGTTATTAATCTGCCTATTTCCACACTACAATTCACCTCCTGTTTAAAACACATTCCGGTAGGCAGAAATGAAAAAATGGGAGATAGTTACATTCATGAGGTGTGGGAGCTTCTCTTCTCGTACAAATACCTCAATGGCATGAAAGAGGCCTTTCTTAGTGGTAGTGAATGAGAGACTTCAGTCAGCCATTCGATGATTTGTAAACAGCTGTCCTTGCATGGGGCGTGTATGCCTCGGCTGCAAACTTGGCTTGTTATCTTAAGGGAGTTCCAGTCCCCTTGATTAGACCTACGTTCCAGGTGCTTTTAAACGGCAGCTACGTCCTTCTCAGTAGTGAAGGCTGTTGTGGCATGCGAGCCAGAATAGTTTACGTTGTTTCGGTCTCTAAGGTTGTTACATGCTGTGGGAACGTACTGTTTCCCCCCACTAAATTTAAGGAGGTAGCTGATATTTGGCCTTACACTGCTACTTCAAACGTGATTTTTGACAAGTTAAGGAGACTCAAGGCTTTATTGTTTCAAAAGCATGTGGCCCTTACATCTGCACGCGAGACCTACGCACTTCAAGTGGCAAGGTCATCAGCAGAAATACAGTCCCTGTTAAATACGAACTTTCCGAGGCACTCTGGTGAACTCGTGGGACGAATATTTAATGCGTCCAGCACGACTGGAATCGCACATTTTTTCAAAGCTTTTGGTTCTGGTTTTGTTCACACCTTCTCCTCCATATTCGGTTTAGTACCTTCAGCTATTCACTCAATTTTCGGTAGTGTTTTGGGGGGATTTCCGATAACTTTGGCTTAATTAGCTGGCATCCTGCTGTTGCTGTTGTTTATGCGCAATGGCTGTCCCGCCACAACGAGGAGAAATGACGGCGCTCCCATCAGCGCAGCTGTGTCATGAACGTATGATGCAGTATTTTGGAGCAACACTCCTCGAGCAATTGGAGTGTGGCTGGTCTTTGTCATTCAGACCGTTTTTGTATTGTGTGCAGCCCGTATTCCGGTGCCTCTGGTGCTCTTTCAAACATGCACTGGAAGTTTGTCTTTCACAGCTGCGCTCCCCTAGCAATAGATGCTGATCTGTTTATGTTCTCGCTGAGGATTCATTACCAGACATGCGCACTGAGGCTGCGTTTGCTATGGGAAGCTAATTATTAGTTACCCTTCCAGGAGGAAGGTGCCAACAACTGATCAGTGGGCACTCCACGGAATGCCGCCTTGGTTGACACTGAGGCTATGGAACACACTTGCTCCTTGATCAATTTTGGCGCAGACTTTCCGGTTCTGTCACCTGCCAAAGTGGAAGATATCCTGTTCTCCATGGCTCATACTTAGTTTGGAACTTTTCTAAATTGACATGTTCATTGAATTGGGTTATAAGTCACATGCTCATGTTCTAAATTGCCAAGTAGTATGCTTGTGTGTCCTTTTAACTTGTCAAAATTATTCTGGATTTTATATATATCGTAGGTTGAGCTTTTTTTTTTTAGCAATAAACTTTTAGTTTTGGCTTTCAACCACTTTAACCGAGAAGGGGAGGGTGTTGTGTAGCCATTTTAGTTATAGCTCCATGCACATTAGTTTAACACACTAGGCCGCTGTGCACTCTGACCTAGACATATTTTATTCAGCTTCGCAATGTTATTTTTACAATAACCAGTTTTACGGTCTTGTTTTATTTTCATTTAACTGTTTTTGCTTAGCCCAGCAGTGTGTTCTCAAACAAGACATTCTTGATCATTTTGTGCTTCAGTCAAGGCTACAGCACGGTACATTGCCGGTGAACGTGGTAGAAGTTTAGTCTCCAACATTTGTTGAAAATACACATTCTTACGTAGGGACATTTTCTTACAACATCAGCTGTGTTATTATAAAAACACTTCCTAGTCCCATTACATGTTAAAAGGGAGATTCCAGCCAGGGAACCACAACTGTATGCGGAATGCTTCGCTGCAGATGCTAACGCAGACTAGAGGCCTTTGCTCAGGTATGAGCGTGGATGTCCTCCCAGGGAAACCTGAAAGGAAGAATTAGAGCTTAACATGCTGTGCTCGGATTATGACTTAGATAGGAAATAGTCCATCAATCTTACTGACAACATGATAGCGTTATTCTTATGCTTCACGCTTCTCGTCACCATTTTAATATTGTCATGTTGTGTCGTCCTGGTTTTTGCAGCTCACGCTTTGCTATCTAAGATGCAGTCGTTTTATTAAACATCTAATTGAAACATATACTGCTTCTGTCTATCATTTGTATAGGAGACTGTATTGTGAATGCGAGAACCGGATGTGACCTGAGTGACCACGACTTCCCTGAGAAATATGATATGTCATGCGCTCAGCTGCCCAATCATCTCTACCCCTTGGTAGAGACGAGGCACTGCTAGCTAGCCGGAGCAAAACCCGGATTTAGAGCGACAGGTGTCACCCATAGCGGGTCAGTCTCAGTCTCCCACACAGTGGACGATTTTGCTGCTCAAAATCCAGTAGTCTCATTAGAATAATGAGAGCCTACGCGACAGTGGTCTCTGTATCTGTCATTTTTACTTTACTAAAGTTGGGACGTTTTGAGGAACTTAAAATCCACTTTTTGGATAGACCAACTAAAGTAAGGACTTTTAAAAATGTTTGCTAAAGTTGTAGGGCCCTAACCAGGGCCCTAACAATTATTTTAAAAATTTGCAAAAAAACGTTTAGTCAATTAAAAATAAAAAAATTATTAACTAAAGGCAAGTTGGAGAGTTATCCTTGAGCTCACAAAATTTACAAAGTGGTATCAGTAAATGCAAAGTCATTATCTTATCGCTGATCTACCAAATGTAGGAGGCTGGCCCTCTATCTAGTGCGCACAGGTAGGCACACTGTGCAGGTGGTCCAGTCAACCACATGTTGGTTTACAAGGATCAAAACTAGATCATCGAACGCTCTAATTTTCTAGGTAACTTGGTCGAGCAGTTAGACCAATCTTAGAGAAGTGCAAAGCATTTGTTGTAATAACAGTATCAATCATGCAACACACACACTCAAAGGAATAACCTGAGACACATTTATAAAAAATACTTCAGATTATCTAATTTTTAAGACCAAGATTATCAAAACTGGTTAAGTACTTTTTGAGATATGAGTTTTTGAAGTAGAATAATAATAGTCTTTTTCTGTGTAATTACGCACCATAGGAATCAATGGAAAATCACCTTTAAAAATACATATAAAATCATATAGTTAGTTTACAAAGTACTTCTTTTGCACGCACGTTTGTCCAGGTCGTCGGTGGGCAGACTGCACCAGCTGGAGAAATTTGGGTGTCCCCCGGTTCCGGTGGGAGCAGCAATTAAACCTCTCTGAAGCTGGTGCAGGGCCACTCTGGGGGACTACCTGGAAAAGCACTGCACAGTTAATTTAAATTTAAAGATGCTTCCTTGGGGCCCCCTTGGACAGTTGAGGTCGCAAGGGGTGGAGGCCTCTTGGGGCACAGCAGGTTCTTCATTACAGGGCACAGGACAGCCAGATGCAGAGCGAATCGGTGAGCCAGGAGCTGTGCACAAGGATGCCTTCTGGAGCTGGAGGTAAGTCAGTTCAAGGGTTGTTTGCAGGATAACAGGGCACTCTGGCGTTGAGATCCGGGGTGTTCCTGAACTCCCTCGACTAGGGCTTCCACCTCGTTCTTTTTGTCAGTCCCAGACGGACTGGTTCGTGTCTGACATTAGCTGACCAATACCAAGGGAATTGGTACAGTTTGACCACTGGAGGGCGTAGTGCCACCAAACTTGCCACACTTGCAGGGTTTGTCTTCGAGTTTGTCAGTGTGTCATTGGGTCGAGTTGCGACTTCCGGTTCGGGAGTTAGCAGCTGGTCACTGAAGTGACCCTTGCTGGCTTGCTAGTTTCTTGCTGTTGTAGAGTGGCACCTCCACTCTGGCGGGAGTTCTATAGTGATTTTCAAAGTCTGGAGGTACTCTAGGGTCTTTTAGAGTTTTTTCAGTTGTCCAGCAGCTCCTCAGTGACGATTGTTGGGTCCTGGGTGCAGCTGACAGGGTTTGGAGATTTTTCTTTGTCCATATTTCTCATACCTAGGATCTTCTTGGTACTGGTCTTCTTTTGTCCTTCGAATCTAATTTCCTGGTCTAGGGGACACCTACCATTGGGTGGCTACACCCACTACAATGCCCACTTCCTGTGGGAAGGGTCACTTCCCTATCCCATATTGGCTATTTTCCTTCCATCCAGGATGGAGTGCCCACCTCTCAGACAAAACATTAGGGGTGGTGCATGCCAGATGGGGCCACTCCTCCTACTCTTTATTTGAGTTCCCCCCGTTGCTCCCGCCAAATGTAGGGGTTTGCATGGGGGTTACCACCTGCTGCTAGCAGCAGGCCTTCTGGGTTGAGTTTCAAAGGCGGTTAGCCCTTTGAAGCTCGCTGCCAGGGCAGTGCACATTCCTGATAGAGGGGGTGTTGGCACCTCCACCCAGGAAGGGCTTTGTTCTACAAAACAGAGAGACGGATCTCTCCCCCATGGTTTGCAGATGGTTAACTGGAGGTGGCAGGATGGATAGAACAAGTCTGCAACCATGCCAGGGTAGTTAGCTTTTGAAGGGGGCACCTCTAAGATGATCCAATGGTGCATTTAGGGATACATTCAATACTAGTGCCAATTGAATTTATCAGGCCGAGTTGTTTGATACCAAACAACCCAGGGCTCACAGTGGCCATCATGTAGCTGGGAAAGTTGTACTGACCAGTGTCCAGTACATAAATTAAAATGGCTCATCTGTTCGCTCACTCATTATGTCCCAGGTTTGGCAAAGACACAGTGGGGCATATTGCTCATGCAGCTATGCCCTCACATACAGTATAACTGCAATGTTTAAACAGGTCTAGACTTATAATGAGGATCCCACTCCTGAGGGGAAGAACCTGCTCCTTGAGTGGAACCCTCAACAGAGGAGCTTAAGGCTGATACAGCTGAGCTCTTAGGTGCAGGGAGACCTGCTAGGGAAAAACTTAGTCTAGAGCAGAAGCACTTTCCTACTCTAGATAATCTGAGGCAGCAAGCTGCAGTTCAGGAAGCAGGGGATGTCAGTGGGATCCATCGGGTCTACTGGGACAATAACCTCATTTATTCTGAGGCAAGGGGCCCCAATCCTGGTGCCACAAGAACAGTGGTTCCCAATCTGTGCGCTGCGGCTCCCTGGTGCGCCGTCCAAACTAGCCAGGGGCGCCGCACACAGTTTGGAAACCACTCGGAGGTGCTTCGACTCAGTAGCTTTCATCGTGGTATTGTAAACAGAACACCCTGAATTAATTACTGTGACCAGAGGAGGGCGCCAAAGTACCATGAATAATATCCCTATGACAAAAGAACAAAAATAGTTTCCAATAAATGATTTTCAGCAACCTAAACGAGAGAATAAAGAAGACAAACTGTAAATAGTGTAGGTACAGGTAAATAGAGACAGACATGAGACTCCAGAGCGCCCAGCCTCTGTGACAAATCTGAATGTGGGAACAATGAAACCAGAGTTCATTTCTCTGGCGCTGACAAAGCAAGACGGATACCAGAAAGACATAGGCCCATATTTATACTTTTTTAGCGCCGCATTTGCGCCGCTTTTTGACGCAAAAACGGCGCAAACTTACAAAATACAATGGTATTTTACAAGTTTGCGCCGCTTTTGCGTCAAAAAGTGACGCAAATGCGGCGCTAAAAAAGTATAAGTAAGGGCCCAAATGTATGAAGGTGTCTGAGAAGAAAAGAAAATATCCAAGAAAAACTGAAAAATAACGGACCCATTCTAGCACAGGAAGGAGATGTCAGAAGCAGCCGCCAGATGGGTTACAACCTTTCACCAGTTTTGTCAAAGGAGGAGAGGTGGCCTAGCAGTTAGAGCTGTTGACTTTAGAACTGGGGAACCAGGCTGGAGTCCTGGCGTCAGCTACGATCCTTTGATTCTGTGCAAATTACTTAATCTCATCAGTGCCTATTTAAAAATAAAACCTGACCCTATGTAGTGTCATCTGTGCTCTTCTAAAGCTCTCTAATGCCCTCATCAGCTTCATCCCAATTATTTTCCAGGCTAAAAATGGTAGTACTCCAGAGGCTGGGATTACGTTCCCCCACCCGCCAAAAAAAAGTAACATAATGGGAGCCATGCCCAACACAGCCAATAGGTCAAAGGAGCCGGGGATCGAAAAAGTTTGGGAACCACTGCACAAGAAGATTGGTCATTCCTCAAAGTTTAGGGAGTTCTTGATGACCTTGGCACATGACATTCCCCTTGTAGGCCATTTGGGGCAAAGCAAAACTTGGGACAGACTTGTCCCTCACTTTCACTGGTCCCACATGTCGGAGTATACAATGGAGTTTTGTTGCTCCTGTGTAACCTGTCAAGCCAGTGGCAAGACAGATGACACTCCAAAGGCCCCCCCTAATTCCACTAACAGTGGTTGGGGTACCCGTTGAGAGGGTAGGGGTGGATATTGGTGGCCCCCTGGAACATCCAACTGCCTCTGGGAACAGGTTTATAATGGTGGTGGACCATGCCACCAGGTACCCAGAAGCAATTCCCATTAGGACCACTACAGCTCCTGCAGTGGGCAAGGCTCTCCTATGAATCTTTTCCAGGGTGGGTTTTCCTAAGGAGCTGGTATCAGAACGAGGTGCCAACTTCATGCCTGCATACCTTAAAGCCATGTGGAAGGAGTGTGGTGTAACATATAAATTCACTAGCCATTATCACCCACAAACAAAGAGGTTAGTTGAGAGATTCAATAAAACCCTCAACGGCATGATCATGGGACTATCAGAAAAACTAAGAAAGAGATGGGATTTCCTATTGCCTTGCCTCCTCTTTACCTACAGAGAAGTTCCACAAAAGGGAGTGGGTTATAGTCCCTTTGAGCTTTTATTTGGACATCATGTAAGGGGGTTTACTTGCCCTTGTGAGAGAGGTTGGGAGCAACATCTCAAACCCCCCAAAGACAACATAGTAGATTCTGTGCTGCGCCTCAGATCCAGAATAGCTGAGTACATGAAGAGGGCAACTAAAAACCTTGAGGCCAACCAAGAACTGCAAAGGCAGTGGCATGACTAAAAGGCTGTACTGACTTTTTACCAGCCAGGACAAAAAGTGTGGGTCCTGGAGCCTGTGGCTCCCAGGGCACTCCAAAATAAATGGAGTGGCCCTCACACTGTTGTGGAGAAGAAAGGTGAGGTCACTTACTTAGTGGAACTAGGCACTCCCAGAAGCCCCCACAGGGTGCTTCGTGTGAATCACCTGAAGGCTTACTACCACAGGGCTGACATGAATTTCCTCATGGCCACAGATGAAGGTCCGGAGGAAGAGAGTGACCCTCTTCTAGACCTCTTCTCCACAACCCAGTAGATGGCTCAGTATAGGGAATAGCTCTTGCTGACTGCCTCCCTGACCAGCAAAAGGATGACAGTAGCATCCTCCTGGGCAGTTCTCTGAACTATTTTCCCTGAACCCTGGTCAAATCACATGGTGTGAATACACCATTGACACAGGTGACAGTCTGCTGGTAAGAGCAAAATATATAGGCAGCCTGATCATGTCAGAGAATGCATCAAAGCAGAAGTGCAAAAGATGCTTGACATAGGAGTCATTGGGCCTTCAGACAACCCTTGGGCTAGTCCTGTAGTCTTAATGCCCAAGTCCAACTCTCAAAATGGTGACAGAGAGATGAGGTTCTTTGTTGACTACAGAGGCCTCAGTACAGTCACAGGACTGATGCTCATTCAATCCCTAGGGCAGATGAGCTGATATATCCTCTGGCTGCTGCCAAGTATCTCAGTACATTTGATTTGACTACTGGATACTGGCAGATCAGATTATCAGAGGATGTCAAACCTAAAACATCATACTCAACACCTACTGGGCCCTGAAAAAGGCAGGCTCACTATCAAGGCATCAAAATGCCAGATAGGGCAGGGCAAAGTGGTTTATTTGGGCCACCTGGTAGGTGGAGGACAAATTCAGCCACCCCAGGGACAAATCTAAACAATGCTGGATTGGGTTAACCCTAATACCCAATCCCAAATCCAAGCCTTTTTGGGCCTGATTGGGAACTACAGGAGGTTCATTAAAGGGTATGGCTCCAATGTAGCTCCTTCAAATGACCTCACATGCAAAAGGATGCCAAAGAAAGTCTTGTGGACAGCTGGCTGCCAGAAGGCCTTTGATGACCTGAAACAGGCCATGTGCTTTGCTCCCATTTTAAGAAGCCCTGATTACTCCCAACAGTTCATTGTCCAGACAGATGCTTCTGAGGTAGTAATAGGGGTAGTTCTTTTATAACTAAATGAAGAGGGCCAGGACCAACCTGTGGGTTTTTATAACTAGAAGGTTGACCCCAGGGAGTAGAGTTGGTTAGCCATTCAGAAGGAGGCTTTTGCTGTGGTCTGGGCTTGAAAAAGCTGAGGCAATACCTGTTTGGCACTCACTTCCTTGTTCAGACAGACCACAAGCCCCTCCTATGGTTTAAACAGATAAAAGGTGAAAATCCCAAATTGTTGAGGTGGTCCAGCTCCCTACAGGAAATGGACTATACAGTGGAACATAGACCTCGGAGTAACCACTCCAGCACAGAGGAACTTTCCAGATATTTCCACATAGACTATAGAGACTCAACTGGGCAAGTTTAGTCTTTTTGTTCTTCGTTTGGGGGAGTGGAGGGTGGGCAAAGGGAAGACACTCTTTTGCCTGTTTATCAGTTTTTTTTACACTTTTCATTGGGATCCTGCTAACCAGGACCCCACTGATTGTGCTCTCTCCTCTAAATCTGGTTGCTTTGGTACCCTTTAAACCCCACAATTGGTATACTGGTGTACCCATGTCAGTCCCCAGTATATGGTACTTAGGTACCCAGGGCAGTGGTACACCAGGGGTCCCCCATGGGCTGCAGCATGTATTATGAAATCCATTGGAGTCCATGCAAACTGTCTGCGGGCCTGCCATTGCAGCCTGCTTGACAAAGGTTAATGCACCCTTTCACTGCTGGTCACTGCACCAGGTCACTGTAAGTCACCCCTATGGAAGGCCCTCCTAGCCCAGAGGGCAGGGTTCAGGTACATGTGTGTGAGGGCACCCCTGCATGAGCAGAGGTGCCCCCCTACAAACTCCAGTTCTAATGCACTGGACATCGTAAGTGCAGGGAAGCCATTTTACCCTGACCACAGGTCACTATTACCTGGGCCAGCTACATAATGGCAACTACAAACTTAGGCATGTTTGGTATCAAACATGTCAGAATCATACCCCAAAACTAATGCCAGTATTGGTGGCATGATTCCATGACCTGTGGGGGCTCCTTAGAGGACCCACAGTATTGATCCTACCAGTCTTCCAGTGTTTGCGGGCAGCTCACTGTGCTGCAGCCTCTCAGACCGGTTTCTGCCTCCTACTGCTAAACCACCTCAAGCAAGGGAAGGCAGGACAAAGGATTTCCTGTGGGAGAGGGGATGCAACACCCTCTCCCTTGGAAATAGGTATTACAAGGCTGGGGAAGGGTAGCCTCCCCATGCCACCAGCTTGCTATGAAAGGCACATTTGGTGCTCCCCTTGCATAATCCCGTTTGCACCAGTCCAGGGACCTCTGGTCCCTGCTCTGATGCGGAACCACACAAAGGAAAGAGACTTTCACTTCCCGCCGGAAGAGCGAGACTTCACACTCTGCACCTGACGCCCCCGGCTCAAGTTCAGGAGAACTAACACTGCACAGAGGACTCCCAGGCGACTCCACCGACGTGCACACCCTGAGTTGACTTCCCAGCACCCCCACAGTAACGTCTGCAGAGAGGAACCAGAGGCTCCCCCTGACCGCGACTGCCTGGTAACAAAGGAACCCGACACCTGGACCAAACACTGCACCCACATCCCCTAGGACCAAGATGAACCACCTACCAGTGCGGAGTGACCAGCAGGCGGCCCTCATCCTAGCCCAGTCGGTGGCTGTCCCGAGAAGTCCCCCTGTGCCCTGCCTGCATCGCCTAGGTGACCCCCAGGTCCAACCATTGCTTTCAATAGCAAACCCGACACCTACTTTGCCTACTGCACCCGGACGCCCCTGTGCCGCTAAGGGTGTGTTTTGTGGGCTTGTGTGCCCCGCCTCCCCCAGTGCTCTACAAAACCCCCTGGTCTGCTCCCCGAGGACGCAGGTACTTACCTGCCAGCAGACTGGAACCGGAGCACCCTTGTTCTTCATATATGTGTTCTGGTCCCTCCTTTGACCTCTGCACCTGACCGGCCCTGTGTTGCTGGTGCAGTGCCTTTGGGGTTGCCTTGAACCCCCAACAGTGGGCTGGCTATGCCCAGGAGACTGACTGTGTAAATGCTTTACTTACCTACAATAACTAACCAAATTTACCTCCCCCAGGAACTGTTGATTTTTGCACTGTGTCCACTTTTACAATAGCTTATTGCCATTTTAACCAAAACTGTGTTAGTACTGTTTTAAATCAAAGTTCTATACTTACCTGTGTGAAGTACCTTGCATTTTATGTACTTACCTCAAATTTTGAATCTTGTGGTTCTAAAATAAATTAAGAAAATATATTCTATATAAAAGCTACTAGCCTGGAGTGAAGTATTTAAGTGTGTGTTCCTCATTTATTGCCTGTGTGTGTGTGTACAACAAATGCTTAACACTACCCTCTGATGAGCCTACGGCTCGACCACACTACCACAAAATAGAGCACTAGAATGATCTAATTTTGCCACTATCTTACCTCTAAGGGGAACCACTGGACTCTGTGCACACTATCTCTCACTTTGAGATAGTATATACAGCCACCTTCCTACACTGATGGATCAGCGGTGGGGTCTAAGACGTTGCATTTGCTGGACTACTCAGCCAATACCTGATCACATGACTAAATTCCCAAAATCGTCATTAGAAACTGATTTTTGAAATTTGAGCTATTTTTCTTATTTTTTAAAAGTCCTACTAGGGCCTTGTGTAAGTCGCTATTATCATTTCTCTTACAGTTTAAACGTTTTTAAAAGTTTGGATTTAAGTTCTATAAGTAGTTTTTAGATTCTTAAAAAGTAATCCCAACTTTTAGAGTGATAATGTCTAGCACAAATGAGATGGTGGTGGAACTCAACCTCACCCCTTACCTTCATCTAGGGATGTCAAAGTTTAGGTCTCTCTGTAAGCTAAAAACTATAAAGACTGGGTCCAAGCCTACCAAAGTAAAGCTCCAAGAGCTTTTGGCAGAGCTCACAAGGGACCACCCCTCTGAGTTGGAGGATACTCCTTCAGATGGGGAAATTAGTGAACAGGAGGAAGAACTCCCCCCTCCTGTCCTACATAGGGAGGACAGGGCGCTTAGAACCCTGTCTCCAAAATAATAGTCAGTTAGTCTAGTTCTTCCACAGGGGAGACCAGTACCTCTGTAAGCATTGTGGACATCCTCAATGAAGAGAGCATCCTGTTAACCAGGATGGCCAAGAGATTGGCTTTGGAGAAGCAGCTCCTAGCCATAGAAAGGGAAAGAAAATGAATGGGTTTAACTCCCATAAATGGTGACTGCGACTTAAATAGGGTCAGAGAGAATACTGACATGCTAAAAATCCCCAAAGGGATTGTAACCAAATATGAAGAAGGTGATGACATCACCAAATGGGTCACAGCTTTTGAGAGAGCTTGTGAAACCAGAAAAGTAAGCAGACCACCCTGGGGAGCTCTCCTGTGGGGAATGTTCACTGGTAGGTTTAGGGCTAGATTCCTCACACACTCTGGTAAGGATGCAGAGTCCTATGACCTCATGAAGGCTACCCTGATTGTGGGCTTTGGATTCTCAACTGAGAAGTACAGGATTAGGTTTAGGGAGACTCACAAATCCTCGAGCCAGACCTGGGTTGATCTTGTTGACTTCTCAGGCAAAACACTAGATTGTTGGATAACCAGCAGTGGTGTAAGTGATGGGCTGTATAATTTATTTATGAAAGAACATCTGTTAAGTAATTGCTTCAATGACAAACTGCATCAACATCTGGTAGACCAAGGTCAAATTTCTCCCCAAGAATTGGGAAGGAAGGCAGACTACTGGGTCAAGACAAGGGTGACCAAGATTTCCACACGGGGTGACCAAAAGAAAGGAAGAATTGCCCCCTCCTATCCTAATTAGGGAGAACAGGGTTCCCAAAACCCTGACTCCACAAATAATAGTCAGAGAACGTGGTTCTTCCACAGGGGAGACCAGCAACTCTGGAAGCATTGAGGACAGCCTCAATGAAGAGGACCTCCTGTTAGTCAGGATGGCCAAAAGATAGGCTTTGGAGAAGCAACTCCTAGCCATAGAAAGGGAAAGAGGAGAGATGGGTTTAAGTCCCATCAATGGTGGCAGCAACTTAAATAGGGTCAGAGAGAATACTGACATCCTAAAAATCCCCAAAGGGATTGTAACTAAATATGAAGAGGGTGATGATATCACCAAGTGGTTCACAGCTTTTGAGAGGGCTTGTGCAACCAGAAAAGTAAGCAGATCTCACTGGGGTGCTCTCCTTTGGGAAATGTTCACTGGAAAGTGTAGGGCTAGACTCCTCACACTCGCTGGTAAAGATGCAGAATCTTATGACCTCATGAAGGCTACCCTGATTGAAGGCTTTGGATTCTCAACTGAGGAGTACAGGATTAGGTTCAGGGGGGCTCAAAAATCCTCGAGCCAGACCTGGTTTGATTTTGTTGACTTCTCAGTCAAAACACTAGAGGTTGGATACCTGGCAGTGGGTGGTGTAGGTGATTATATTGGGCTGTAATTTATTTATGAAAGATCATCTGTTAAGTAATTGCTTCAATGACAAACTGCATCAACATCTCGTAGACCTATGTCCAATTTCTCCCCAAGAATTGAGAAAGAAGGCAGACCACTGGGTCAAGACTAGGGTGAACAAGACTTTCACAGGGGGTGACCAAAAGAAAGGGGTCACAAAGCCTCCCCAGGGAAAGGGTGGTGATACATTCAAGGACAAAAGTAACCACCCTGGGGACCCCTCACTCAGCACATGCACACTGTCTCACAGCTTGTGTGTGCTGGTAGGGAGAAAATTACTAAGTCAACATGGCAGTCCCCTCAGAGTGCCATGCCCTCAACCCATTGCCTGTGGCATAGGTACGTCACCCCTCTAGTAGGCCTTACAGCCATAAAGCAGAGTGCACTATAACACAGGTGAGGGCATAGTTTCATGAGCACTGTAGGGTAATGGCTCCCTGTTGCAGTTACCCCCCACTTTTTGCTTGATATTGATGCTGACTTGACTGAGAAGTGTGCTGAGACCTAACCAGGCCCCAGCACCAGTGTTCTTTCACTAAAAATGTACCATTGTTTCCACAATTGGCACACCCATAAGTCCCTTGTAAAAGGTACCAGTGGCACCAAGGGCCCTGTGACCAGAGAAGGTCCCTAAGGGTTGCAGCATGTGTTCTGCCACCCTAAGGGACACATAACACATGCACACTGCCATTGTAGATTGTGAGTGTTGGTGGGGAGAAAAAGGCAAAGTCAACAAGGCATCCCCCTCAGGATGCCAGGCACATAAAATACTGCCTGTGACATAGGTAAGTCACCCCTCTAGTAGGCCTTATAGCCCTAAGACAGGGTGCACTATACCACAGGTGAGGGCATATGTGCATGAGCAATTTGCCCCTACGGTGTCTAAGTCAATTCTTCGACATTGTAAGTACAGTGTTGCCATACTAAGTATATGGTCTGGGAGTTTGTCAAAACGAACTCCACAGTTCCATAATGGCTACACTGAATGTAGGAGGCTGGCCTGGCTTATAGCGGGTACCTGATGGTACTTACACCTTGTGCCAGGTCCAGTTACCCCATATTAGTAGATTAGTAGTGTTCTAGCTGCTTAGGCTGATAGAGGTAGCTATAGCACAGCAGCTTAGGCTGAACTAGGAGACATGCAAAGCTCCTACTATACCACTTATATCACTTAGCACTATATCATAAGAATCACAATACTCAGTTACTAAAAATAAAGGTACTTTATTTTAGTGACAATGTGTCAAAAATATCTCAGAGCATATACTCCCTTAGGAGGTAAGTAAAATACACAAAATATACACACAAACCAAAATCGGGTAAGTAAACAGTTAGAAAAGTAGTGCAAACACTGCAGAATACAATAGGATGCAATAGGCCTAGGGGCAACACTACCCATATACTAAGAAAGTGGAATGCAAACCACTTAGGGACCCCAGGCCTAGTGTAGTGTGTAGAGGGTCGCTGGGAGTGTAAGAAAACACTAAGGGTGTCCACGATACCCCACCCCAAGACCCTGAAAAGTAGAAGTAAAGTGACCCTACCTCCCCAGAAACACACTAAAGTCGTGATAGGAGATTCTGCAAAGACAGCAACTGACTGCAAAGCACTGAAGATGGATTCCTGGACCTGAGGACCTGTAAAGGAAGAGGACCAAGTCCAAGAGTCACAAAAGTGTCCGTGGGGGGGGGGGGGGGGGGGGGGGGGGGGGGAGGGGGGGGAACAGGAGCCCACTAAACCCCGGATGAAGGTGCAAAATGGCTACCTTCGGGTGGAAGAAGCTGAAGATTCTGCAACAACGGAAGATGCCAGGAACTTCTATTTTGCACAGAAGATGTCCCACGGCGTGCTGGAGGATGCAGAGTTGTTTTCATGCAGAAAGACCGCAAACAAGCCTTGCTAGCTGCAAAGGTCACTGTTGAAGAAAATGGGTGCTGCCAGGGCCCAGGAAGGACCAGGAGGTCGCCCCTTGGAGGAGGAGACAGAGGGGGCGCTCAGCAGCACAGAGAGCCCACTCAGAAGCAGGCAGCACCCATAGAAGCACCTGAACAGGGGTTCAAGAAATCTGAGCATGGAGGTTATCTCAACACTACAAAGGAGGGTCCCACGAAGCCGGTGGTCAACTCAGCAAGTTGAGCAATGCAGGACGGAGTGCTGGGGACCTGGGCTATGCTGTGCACTATGGTTTCCTTGCAAAAGTGCACAGAAGCCCTAGCAGCTGCAGATCACGCAGTACACAGGATTACTGTCTGGTGTGGGGAAGCAAGAACTTACCTCCACCAAATTTGGACAGAAGGACCACTGGATTGTCGGGGTCACTTGGATCCAGCTCTTGTGTTCCAGGGACCACGCTCGTCAAGATGAGACGGGACCCAGAGGACCGGTAATGAGCAGGGTGGTGCCTGCGTTAGTAGGGGGAAGATTCCATCGACCCACTGGAGATTTCTTCTTGGCTTCCAGTGCAGGGTGAAGGCAGACAGCCCTCAGAGCATGCACCACTAGGAAACAGTTGAGAAAGCCGGCAGGATTAGGCCCTACAATGTTGCTGGTACTCGTCTTCCTACTTTGATGTGGTTTTGCAGGCGTCCTGGAGCACTCATCGGTCGATCATTGGCAGAAGTCGAAGAGAGAGATGCAGAGGAACTCTGGTGAGCTCTTGCATTCGTTATCTGAAGAGAAACCCACAGGAGAGACCCTAAATAGCCCTCAGAGGAGGATTGGCCACGTAACCAGGTAAGCACCTATCAGAAGGGGTCTCTGATGTCACCTGCTGGCACTGGCAACTCAGAGGCCTCCACTGTGCCCGCACACCTCTGCATTCAAGATGGCAGAGGTCTGGGGCACACTGGAGGAGCTCTGGGCACCAACCCTGGGGTGATGGTGGACAGGGGAGTGGTCACTCCCCTTTCCTTTGTCCAGTTTTGTGCCAGATCAGAGGCTGGGGGATCCCTGAACCGGTGTAGACTGGCTTATGCAGGGAGGGCACCATCTATGCCCTTCTAAGCATTTCCAGAGGCTGGGGGGAGGCTACTCCTCCCCAGCCCTTAACACCTGTTTCCAAAGGGAGAGGGTGTAACACCCTCTCTCAGAGGAAATCCTTTGTTCTGCCTTCCTGGGACTGGGCTGCCCAGGCCCCACGAGGGCGGAAGCCTGTCTGTGGATTGGCAGCAGCGGTAGCTGCAGTGAAAACCCCAGAGAGCTAGTTTGGCAGTACCCGGGGTCCATGTTGGAGCCCCAGGGATGCATGGGATTGGCCCCCAGTACCAGATTTGGCATGGGGGGACAATTCCATGATCTTAGACATGTTACAGAGCCATATTCGGAGTTACCATTGTGAAGATACATATAGGTATTGACCTAAATGCAGTGCATGCGTGTAATGGTGTCCCCGCACTAACAAAGTCTGGGGAAATTGCCCTGAACTATGTGGGGGCACCTTGGCTAGTGCCAGGGTGCCCTCACACTTAGTAACTTTGCACCTAACCTTCACCAAGTGAGGGTTAGACATATAGGTGACTTATTAGTTACTTAAGTGCAGTGTAAAATGGCTGTGAAATAACGTGTGCGTTATTTCACTCAGGCTGCAGTGGCAGTCCTGTGTAAGAATTGTTTGAGCTCCCTATGGGTGGCAAAAGAAATGCTGCAGTCCATAGGGATCTCCTGGAACCCCAATACCCTGGGTACCTAGGTACCATATACTAGGGAATTATAAGGGTGTTCCAGTGTGCCAATCAGAATTGGTACAAATGGCCACTAGCCTGCAGTGACAATTTTAAAGACAGAGAGAGCATAAGCACTGAGGTTCTGATTAGCAGAGCCTTAGTGACACAGTTAGGCACCACACAGAGAACACATTCAGGCCACAAACTATGAGCACTGGTGCCCTGGCTAGCAGGGTCCCAGTGAGACATATAAAACACAATGACAAATAGGGTTTTCACTATGAGCACTGGGGTCCTGGCTAGCAGGATCCCAGTGAGACAGTAAAAACACCCTGACATAGTCACAAACAGGCCAAAAGTGGGGGTAACAAGGCTAGAAAGAGGATACCTTCCTACACTGAATACTGGGAAGTTTGATATCAAACTTCTCAGAATAATAAACCCACACTGATGCCAGTGCTGGATTTATTTAAACAAATTCACACAGAGGGCATCTTAGGGATGCCCCCTGTATTTTACCCTATCCTTCAGTGCAGGACTGACTGGTCTTTGCCAACCTGCCACTGAGATGAGTTTCTGGCCACATGGGGTGAATGCCTTTGTCACCCTGTGGCCAGGAATGAAGCCTGTACTGGGTGGAGATGCGTCTCACCTCCCCCTGCAGGAACTGTAACACCTGGCAGTGAGCCTAAAAGGCTCAGACCTTTTGTTACAGCACCCCAGGGCATCCCAGTTAGTGGAGATGCCCGCCCCTCTGGCCACTGCCCCCACTTTTGGTGGCAAGGCTGGAGGAGATAATGAGGAAAACAAGGAGGAGCCACCCACCAGTCAGGACAGCCCTTAAGGTGCCCTGAGCTGAGGCGACCCCTGCCTTTAGAAATCCTCCATCTTGAGTTTGGAGGATTCCCCCAATAGGATTAGGAATGTGCCACAGGGAGGAGGCACAAAGAGGGTGTAGCCACCCTCAAGGACAGTAGCCATTGGCTACTGCCCTCCCAGACCTAAACACACCCCTAAATTCAGTATTTAGGGGCTCCCCAGATCCTAGGAAATCAGATTCCTGCAACCTGAAGAAAGAAGAAGGAATGCTGACCTATAAGCCTGCAGAGAAGGAGGAAGACGACAACTGCTTTGGCCCCTACCGGCCTATCTCCAACTTCGAAAACCTGCACCAGCGACGCATCCGACAGGGACTAGCAACCTCTGAAGCCTCAGAGGACTGCCCTGGACTAAAGGACCAAGAAACTCCCGTGATCAGCGGCCCTGTTCAAAACCAGCTACTTCTTTGCAACAAAGAAGCAACTTTCAAAGACTGCAGGTTTCCCGCCGCAAGCGTGAAACTTCTCACTCTGCACCCAACGGCCCCGGCTCGAGATCCAGAGAACAAATACCACAGGGAGGACTCCCCGGCGACTGCGAGCCTGTGAGTAACGAGAGACGACCCACCTGAGCCCCACAGCGACGCCTGCAAAGAGAATCCAGAGGCTCCCCCTGACTGCGACTGCCTGTAACAAGGGTTGGTCTGGAAACAACATTGCACCCGCAGCCCCCAGGACCTGAAGGAACCGAACCTCAGCGCAGGAGTGACCCCCAGGCAACCCTCTGCTTTGCCCAGGTGGTGGTTACCCCGAGAAGCCCCCCTCTGTGGCTGCCTGCACCGCTAGAGTGACCCCCCGGGTCCCTCCATTGAAACCTATACAAAACCAGACACCTGCTTTGCACACTGCACCCGGCCGCCCCTGTGTCGCTGAGGGTGCGTTTTGTGTGCCTACTTGTGTCCCCCCCAGTGCGCTACAAAACCCCCCTGGTCTGCCCCCCGAGGACACAGGTACTTACCTGCTGGCGGACCGGAACCGGAGCACCCGTGTTCTCCATAAGCGCCTATGTGTTTTGGGCACCTCTTTGACCTCTGCACCTGACCGGCCCTGAGCTGCTGGTGTGGTAACTTTGGGGTTGCCTTGAACCCCCAACAGTGGGATGCCTATGCCCCAGGACTGAGACTTGTAAGTGTTTTACTTACCTCCTAATCTAACCTTTACTTACCTCCCCCAGGAACTGTTGATTTTTGCACTGTGTCCACTTTGAAAATAGCTTATTGACATTTTTACAAAGACTGTATATGATATTGCTTTTATTCAAAGTTCCTAAAGTATCTAAGTGAAGTACCTTGCATTTAAAGTGTTAATGTAAATCTTGAACCTGTGGTTCTTAAAATAAACTAAGAAAATATATTTTTCTATATAAAAACCTATTGGCCTGGAGTAAGTCTGAGTGTGTGTTCTTCATTTATTGCCTGTGTGTGTACAACAAATGCTTAACACTACCCTCTGATAACCCTACTGCTCGACCACACTACCACAAAATAGAGAGTTAGAATTATCTACTTTTGCCACTATCTTACCTCTAAGGGGAACCCTTGGACTCTGTGCATGCCATTTCTTACTTTGAATAGTATATACAGAGCCAAATTCCTACAAACACCTTAACACACTTTCTGAAAATATAGACATGCAAGACGTCTTGTTAGGTTCTAGGAAACAGCGCTCTAAATGATTTATCTATGCTATGTACAGGGAGTGCAGAATTATTAGGCAAATGAGTATTTTGACCACATCATCCTCTTTATGCATGTTGTCTTACTCCAAGCTGTATAGGCTCGAAAGCCTACTACCAATTAAGCATATTAGGTGATGTGCATCTCTGTAATGAGAAGGGGTGTGGTCTAATGACATCAACACCCTATATCAGGTGTGCATAATTATTAGGCAACTTCCTTTCCTTTGGCAAAATGGGTCAAAAGAAGGACTTGACAGGCTCAGAAAAGTCAAAAATAGTGAGATATCTTGCAGAGGGATGCAGCACTCTTAAAATTGCAAAGCTTCTGAAGCGTGATCATCGAACAATCAAGCGTTTCATTCAAAATAGTCAACAGGGTCGCAAGAAGCGTGTGGAAAAACCAAGGCGCAAAATAACTGCCCATGAACTGAGAAAAGTCAAGCGTGCAGCTGCCACGATGCCACTTGCCACCAGTTTGGCCATATTTCAGAGCTGCAACATCACTGGAGTGCCCAAAAGCACAAGGTGTGCAATACTCAGAGACATGGCCAAGGTAAGAAAGGCTGAAAGACGACCACCACTGAACAAGACACACAAGCTGAAACGTCAAGACTGGGCCAAGAAATATCTCAAGACTGATTTTTCTAAGGTTTTATGGACTGATGAAATGAGAGTGAGTCTTGATGGGCCAGATGGATGGGCCCGCGGCTGGATTGGTAAAGGGCAGAGAGCTCCAGTCCGACTCAGACGCCAGCAAGGTGGAGGTGGAGTACTGGTTTGGGCTGGTATCATCAAAGATGAGCTTGTGGGGCCTTTTCGGGTTGAGGATGGAGTCAAGCTCAACTCCCAGTCCTACTGCCAGTTCCTGGAAGACACCTTCTTCAAGCAGTGGTACAGGAAGAAGTCTGCATCCTTCAAGAAAAACATGATTTTCATGCAGGACAATGCTCCATCACACGCATCCAAGTACTCCACAGCGTGGCTGGCAAGAAATGGTATAAAAGAAGGAAATCTAATGACATGGCCTCCTTGTTCACCTGATCTGAACCCCATTGAGAACCTGTGGTCCATCATCAAATGTGAGATTTACAAGGAGGGAAAACAGTACACCTCTCTGAACAGTGTCTGGGAGGCTGTGGTTGCTGCTGCACGCAATGTTGATGGTGAACAGATCAAAACACTGACAGAATCCATGGATGGCAGGCTTTTGAGTGTCCTTGCAAAGAAAGGTGGCTATATTGGTCACTGATTTATTTTTGTTTTGTTTTTGAATGTCAGAAATGTATATTTGTGAATGTTGAGATGTTATATTGGTTTCACTGGTAATGATAAATAATTGAAATGGGTATATATATTTTTTTGTTAAGTTGCCTAATAATTATGCACAGTGATAGTCACCTGCACACACAGATATCCCCCTAACATAGCTAAAACTAAAAACAAACTAAAAACTACTTCCAAAAATATTCAGTTTTGATATTAATGAGTTTTTTGGGTTCATTGAGAACATGGTTGTTGTTCAATAATAAAATTAATCCTCAAAAATACAACTTGCCTAATAATTCTGCACTCCCTGTATAATGAGATATGGAAACTTTCTCAGATAGAAGTTGCTACACGTTTAAGGCAAATAGATAAAGAAAACTTAGAGAAGGCTTTGGTGGTTGTCGATAACGGCATGAACACCCTGTCCAACAGAATTTATTCACTAACAAACATAGCGTCGTCTACGATGGATACCATTTAGACAGACATGCCCCGTTTATAACATGGACAAAGTCAGCCTCTTTCTATTATACAGCTTGGTTGGATGTTAGACATGAAAAAGGGCTGTATCCCATGGTGATAGATTAACAGTAGTGAATTGTTCGCTGCTTTTAACTTATCCGGGAAACAACAATGGCTAAAAGGGAAGCAAGTTTCACCATGCTTCATATAGAGAGGTTAGAAAAGTTGTCTTTTATGATAGCAGCGAGTCCTTCGACTGTCTGGCTCCTACATGGCATTATTAATCTGCCCATATCCATCTTTCTTTTTTCAAAATGCCTGAAACATCTTGCCGTGTGCAGGAATGGGCGTTTGGGCGATAGCTATATTAAGGAAGAGTGGGAGTTGCCTTTTGATTATAAATGTCAGGACGGCGAAACAGGGGTCTTTCTTAGCAGAAGCGAATGTGAGACTACGATTAGTCATTCAATGATCTGCAAGCAGGTGTCCCTTCACGGCCATTGTAATGCGGTGGTCGCGAACTTGGCCTGTTTCCTGAAGGGTACTTCTGTCTCTTTGATACGACCAGCATTTCATGTACTTTCCAATGGCAGTTATATGGTGCTGAGCAATCAAAGCCGTTGTGGTATGCGACCGGGAACTGCCTGCACAACTTCGGTCTCTAAGGTCGATACGTGTTGTGGACATGTTTAATCTCCCCCACACGAGAGATAAAGGTATCAGAAGTGTGGCCTCACATTGATACTATTAATGTAAATTATGACAAGCTCAGCAGACTAAAGGCGCTACTGTTTAAACAACAGGTCGCATTGACATCCGCTAAAGAGACGTATGTTCTCCAGATTGCGAGATCATCAGCCGAGATAAAATCCCTATTAAATACCAACTTCCCCAAGCACATTGGTGATCTGGTATCTACAATTTTCAACACCTCGAGCACTACTGAGATTGTCCATTTCTTTAAGGCTGTCAGGTCTGGATTTGTGTCAGTCTTCCAGACTATCTTCGGAGTCATCCCGTCGGCCATCCATTCACTATTTTCAAGTGTATTTGGTGGCTTTCCCGTAATTTTGGCATTAATTTGCAGAATACTGCTGCTATTTTTTCTGATTCGCAGTGGTTGTTTCTTTACAGCTACACGGAGCAATCGAGCAGCTGCCACCAGCATAACTGTGCCGTGAACACATGGTTCAGATCTTCGATGCTTCCTTGCTGGAGGAACTAGAGGGGAATTGGTCATTGTCATTTCGACCACTCCTCTGGTGCCTGTCTTTCCTGCGTATGGTGCTTCTTCGAACATTTGCCAACAGTGTATCTTGCCATCATGCCAGTGCCTCCAGTGGACCAAGAACTACTGATGTCCCTGATGAGGGTTCATACACAGTCGTGCCCCATGAGACTACAGTTGACTAAGTTGGCTCTCTTTTCTACAGAAAATGGCACTAATGCAGGTGGACCTGCACAAGAGACTACTGCACACTTTTGCTCCATAAATCCCTCCACACATCTGATCGATCTTGCATCTGACGATTTGGCCTCATTTTTTGATTACTTTTTAGTTGACAGCTTTGGAGCTACTCTTCAAGAACATGACTATTGTTCCACAAATTAGTGATTGGGTTTTTCTTTTTCTTCTCACATAAAATTTGAAGTCTTTACTTTGGCCTGCTATGTCTGTCATGGTCGAAATTGGGTCTCTTTTGTATGTTTTTAAACTATTGATTTTAACTATTTTTTAAAACTTTTGTTTTTATGCTTTGCTTTTAGTCCAAGGCAGTTTTTTAGCTTTGTGGATTCCCTCACCTTCGGTGGTGTCCAGTAATGGCGTCACACTTGTTACGGCAATGGATGGGGTGTACTGAATCATAGTTTGGTTTAATGGGGTAACAGGCGTTAGCTTAGCCTTTGGCTTGCAGACTCGTGGCCCAACACCTAGTGACTTTTAACCTACTAAGCTTGCTCCGTCTTAGCCCATTTATTTAATTAATTCTTCTAAGATGGCTGCCTTGTTTATAGTTAGGCCAATTATTTAGCTTTATGTTTATTTTATTTATGTTCATTCGGTCTGAAAAGTTAGACCAATAAAATAAAATAGAAAAAACAGTCTTACATGATGAATTTTGAGCCGTTAAAATTCATAATAACAATCATACATAATACTGATAAAACCCAATAGCCAGCAATCAGGTAAAATGTTAATGGTGGAATCCTTAGAACTAAGACTATGATCATACTTAAAATACAATAAAAAAGACATACAGTAAGATAAAAGAACTTTGATAAAAAGCTTGTGTCCATCATACAGATATATACAGCTGGTACCTTCCATGGGACTTAACTCAGTATCTTGGCCAATTTATAAACTGATGAAATTCATTGTCATATATAAAATGTTTTATCAAGTGTTGTGGCAAATTTTGGGTGGAAGTTCATCTCTATAAACTTATGGGGTCTCTACTGCTCATATAAGAGACCACGAGTTCCTAATGAGATTCCTAAAGAGACCACATAAAAGTTGAAAAAATTCACATCAATATCTGATTTCATGACACATCTAAAAAAAATAAAAAAAAAGAGAAAAATACGTCTTATTAAAATCTCCTTCTGTAGACAGGAGAGATGCCTAACCAACTCAAGAACCCTTAGCTGAGGTATACCTACGGCGGATAAAACAGGTTTCAGATAGATATTTGGTGACTGAGCTAACTACCAGTGTAGATGTATCATATTTTGATGGCGTTGGCTCTGTCCTGCAGTAATAAATTTTTACAGAGGGAAATGATCCACCTCCCTCTGGGGCTCTTGTATAAAGGGCAGAAAAACAGCATGTGCTCAATTGTTTCCTTACAATGGTGACAAAGTATACATCTATCAGTTGAAGAGTTGCTTGATGGCCAACGAGCCGTGTAGCTGTTAATAGGCAGGGTGCCATTTCTTAGCTGGAGATATAAGGCACAGGCATATGGAGGCATAGGGAGACTTATGAAGTTCTCTGTCCGGGGTTCATGTTTAAGTTGAAGAAATTCTATTGTTAGCCTGCCCGCCCTGTTATGATGCAGGAATTCTTCATTGGTTTTCTCCCAATATCTTCTTTTGACAAGTTGCCTTGCGTTGTTTGGAATCAGCTCAGGGTGTTTCCAGTAATGGGGAAATCCTATTTTGTCCCCGGCAGATTTCATCTCCTTCAGCCATAGGATTTTTTCCGGTCCCTGGGGAGATGCTATGAGTTCTCTTATCGCCACCCTGAATGGTTCAAGTTCGACAGTTTTCCATAGACGGATCCAGTAAGAGAGTGGTCTTAGGCCCGCTGTAGTTTTAATGCTCTTCAATCCTAGGTCGAGCCTGAGAGGGGTCATTGGTGTGCCCATCCCTAACCTGGAAACCTGTCTGAGGAAATGGTTTTCTTTGGTTTGTAAAATGTCCAATTTTCTGTGCGAACCCCAAAGTTCCGCTCCGTACACGGGCGCCGCACGGATTTGGACATTATAAATCTCCACGATTGTATTGAGGGGGGGGACTCTGAGCCTTTTTAGAACTGCGTACTAGGGCCCCACCTCTTTGGCTTATAATAAGTGCCCCTTTGTCAATAGCTGCCTCCCAATTACCTGTGTTCGAGAGTCTGATACCCAAATAATCAAACTCTTCCACTTTCTCCAGCGGGATTGAGTTACTATTCTTGCACAAGATCGTTTCTTTGAGGTACTGTATATCATGAGTTTCGTTTTCTTGACTTTAACGTCCAGCCCATAGTCTCTACAAAAGACACAAACGTGGTTGACCAGATTTTGAATTCCCATTGGTGATTTAGTTAGCAAGATTGTGTCGTCCGCGTATAGCAGGCACAGGATTTTCTTTCCAGCCAATTTGGGCGAGTCGTTTGTACAGTTCTCTAGATAATGAATACAGTTATTTATGTAAAGCAAGAAAAGAGTGGGGGCCAAGACACAACCCTGGCTGACTCCTCTTTTAATGGCTACAGGGTCTGTCAGCTCACCCTCCTTACCGCATCTAATTTGTGCATAGGTGTTATCATGCAGTGGGGTAATGAGTTTCAAGAGGCCAGATGGAACCCCCATATTGGAGAGTGTTAACCATAGCATATTCCTGGGGATCAAGTCAAATGCAGCTCTAAGGTCTATAAAGACCACATACTGATTGCCCCCCCACCGGTCCACGTTCTTCCATTTAATTGGCAAGAATCTCAGGGCTTGGTCAATATGTGCTCACAGCAGGTCTGAACCCTGCTTGTAAATTAGATAAAGCTTCAGACTCCGAAATCCATTCATCAAGGTGAAACAAAAGATGTTTTGCATACATTTTTTGGGAGTTGTCAAGTAGACAAATCAGTCGGTAATTGGCAGGATTATTGGGGCTATCTTTTTTGAAGATGGGAACTATCTCAGCCCCTTTCCAAGAAGATGGGGCAGGAGCTCCTGCTGCGATTGCATTGCAGATTAGGTTAAGATAAGGTGTCCATATATCAGGTCTTGTCTTATATAAATCGCCCGGAATATTATCAGGGCCAGGGGCCTTTCCACAATTCAATGAGTCTATTGCAGCTCTTGTTTCGGCTAAAGAGAATGTAATCGGGGTGGCCCCATGGATTATGGGAACGTGGAGGGTCCTGAGAGATACTTCAGATGGACCTTCATATAGTTGACCAAAGTGCTCGACCCATACTGCAGAGAGAATTGAGGTGCCAGGTACAGAAGCAGAATCTCTACAGTCATCTGCTATCAATTTCCAGAACCTGGAAGTATCGTTAGATTTGGCAGTCTCCAAGACAGCAGCCCATCTGGCCTCTTCCCAGCTTCTACGCGCCTTAAAGCATTCCTGCTTGTAAGCCTTCCTTGCTTTTCTTATGAGCTCTACGTGGCCTTCTTTTAGTGATTTCAATAGGTTAAGCTGTGCTTCCCTGCATAAGTTGCTAAACCACCGTGCACAGCACTTTTTCTTGGGACTACTGATAATCTCTTTTGTGAAGAGATACTTTAAAGAGTTAAACAGTTCAGTGTGGGCTGCTAAAAGCCCATCGCCATCACCATCCTCATTGTATAGAAGCATACACTCCATTCGATTAGCTAACAAGTTATATATTGTTGTAAGGTGTTCAGGGGATGTGATAACAGACTCCCGTTTTATATTGCGTCTATTATTTGTTAGGGCAAGCTGTTGTGCATGGGCCTTGGAGTGGGGTGCTTCAAGCGAAGGGAAGAGGCCTCTAGTCAATAGGATCAACGGGTCGTGATCACTCATTGTACTCTTGTACCCTCATGTCAAACATGTGGCCCCACAGTCGAATGTCAAGAAGTATATATTCAATCTGGCTCCTGTGCCCTCCATGCCTAAAAGTGGGGTGCAGATTAATATCTGAACGGGAGCGACCATTGTAAGCTCGGAGACCGTGCATTAATGTAATGTCAGCCACTAGGCGCGCTGTTTTGTTCAGTCTCGGTCTTTTATTTGAAGCTAGCTGAGGGATACCCCAATAGGCATCCTCTTCTTTATATATCTCTTGGACCAGGGGATTGGGCTCAAATGTAACATTAAAGTCCCCTCCAATCAGGATTAAATGGGATGAGATTATTGTTGTTAAGAAAGCTATCCAATAAGGACAGGGCGTCAGAGTCGTAGTGGCTGCCCACACTCCTATTATAGATATTAATTATTAATAAAGATCTCTCCTCAGAAATTGTTACTAGTAAGGCCTGTAAGTCAAGACAGCCCATGTCTATTGCTTCAACTTTGCACCTAAGAGAACTACTTAGCCATATAAGTAGCCCTCCCGATGATCTCCCAGAGGACGTCTTGCATGCTGCAACCCAATAGCTTTTAAAGCCTAATCTGTATTTGGGTCCCAGTGGCCATGTTTCTTGGAATAGACAAATCTGGTGTTCGTCAATAAATTGGCCCCATCCAGGACTTTGCAATTTACTTTCCAGCCCTGCTATGTTCCAGCTAAGAACCATATCAAAAGCATTTGTTTTAGTATACCCAGCTTCGCTCGAGGATTGCTTCCTGCAACCCATTTCTTTTTCCCCTGTGGTTTTTTCGCCTCACTAAATACTACACCAGACGTATTCATATCTGGTAAGTTGACCAAGAGGGTGGGCCCAGAGTTGCAGGGAGCAGTTGTCAAGGGTGAACCCCCCTCCTCATTGGCTAGGTATATAATACTCTCGGAAATTACCAGATTGTCAGGATCTGTCAAGGTCAATGGAGTTAAAGGAGTAAAACCACTAAGGGCAGGATAAATGATGTGCTCAGTTTCATGACTACTCATAACCACTCCCCAAGGTCCGTCACTTAGTCAATCTATCTCAGAGAGAGACGCCGAGGAGCGTCTAGGGTCTGGTTTGGGGTTAGACTGTAACTGGATATCAGGGGAGACTCTGTGCAACAGTGGCAGTTGTCTATTCACAAATGTCGGAGAAGCAGGATAAAACACTTGTAGCCTACGCAGAGAAACTTTACCTACTAAGGGATAAGGTCTATTAGCATTTGAAAAGAGCAGCTGGACAAGACCAGGAGAGCTTCAATTAATAACAATGCAATCCCCTGTATCAGTCTTTTCTAATGAGCCCACCCAGCCCACCCTTCTCACCATAAGTATCGAGGGTATCATAGAAAATGCAAGCCCCGCGTTTGCGTGCAACCAATGTATGACCTTATTTTTAAGTTCAGAAAACGTTTCCGGAGTTTTGGTTTTAAGTTCGGGTACATTGGTAATAACAAGAACGTATGGGCATGACTCCTGTGGAAGATGCAACACACTCAATACAGTCGAACCATTGATCTGGGCCCTCTTCAGGGGGCCTATTGGAGAATAGTCGTAGGTTGAATTGGCTTCACCAACATTAGTTGCTGTGTTATTAGAAAGAACAATTCCTTCTGAAAGGGAGGCTGAGACCTTAAGAGACTTGTTCTTTGAGGTGTTAGCTACTCCAACAGGACTGTTCCCTTCTTGGTTTTTAGGGAGAAGACTCTTGCCCATTTGAGCAGGTGGTCTGCTGCCATTAGCGTGTATTTGGTTAAGGTGAGAAAGATTGGATTTCTGCAGTTGGAGGAGGAACTGGCAGCTGGATCTTAATGAGACCTTCCAGTTTATCCTCCATCGTTTGGAGACGGGCTACAATGGGAAGAAGCAGCTTGGAGAGCTCTTCTCTTATAAGATCCCTAGTATGATTGTTTGCCTGTCGTCCGTTGGTATTTTCTAAGGAGGTTAGAATCGCGTCCTTATTGAAGGACTGGCCCGGATTAGGGGGGCTCAAAGTCCTAGTTTGTTTGTTTTTAATAACAGGCTCCCTTCGTTTCCTTTTTCCTTTGATAATGGGATCTACGGTAATTGACGACCCACCTTTGGAAGGGCTCCGAATTAGCAGGGTTGGCACGGCAAGGGCGTTCGGTTCATTAGAAATTTTGACCTGGTACTCCTGGGGGTTTCTAGAGGGAGAGGAGAGAGGGGTGGTTGGTACAGGATGCGATTCTATTAGCGGTGGGCTGTGAGACATAACCAACATAGGCTGGGCTAGTGGCTGGAGAAGAAGGAACAGCTAGGCGGCCCTGTACCAGCTCCATTTCTTTTTCAAGTGCCCGACGGCCTTTTGTAAAAAAAAAAAAACATCTAGGGTTTTATTAGACCCATGCTTTTCTTCTGCTCCCCCCCTCGCCGTCTGCCCATCTTTCCTTCTTAATTCCGGGTGCCTAGGATATACACTTGGTTAGTGGCGTACTTGGCCTACGGGCCCCACCCACTATAGTTCTGCTAAAGACCCCTCACCAGGGATAGGACTTATGAACTCCTCGGCCCCTGCTGCTGACGGCAAGCAAACCCAGGGACAAAAAATAAGGGATATGGCCCGGCCTCCTTCGGTCGCTGACTGGCGCAGGACGGGCGCGCGTTCGTTTTTAAAGGGGCTGCTTCCCGCCCCCTCACTGGCAGTCCAATAGGCGTGGGGGCTTGGCTCCTGCCCCAACACCTGAAGAAAGCGCGACCCGCGGCAGCGGGCGCGCGTTAGTTTTTAAAGGGGCTGCTTCCCGCCCCCTCACTGGCAGTCCAATAGGCGTGGGGGCTTGGCTCCTGCCCAAACACCTGAAGAAAGCTTTATGTTACCAGTGCCAACGCACTAAGGTGTCAAATCAAGCGATAAAGACAATCTGTATGTGTTCACATTAGGTACTTTCTCTCTTCACGCTTTTGAGGGAATTGTTTATATTAATTACCGTCCCAAGCATGCTGTGTTATCTAGTGTTTGAGAACAACCTGCGTCAGGGGTCCAAGTAGATCTGTATAAATACATCACACTTTAGAAAGATAATCAGAGGGATTCCGACCAGATACCATTGTTGCTATTGACGCTGCATGTTGCCTTGACGCTGACCCGGACTTCGTGTTTCTCCGGAGTCTGAGTTAGAGACCTCATTCCAAGGTAACAAAGGTTGGGGGCTCCTTCCAGGGACTTGGCATTGGCAGATTAGATTTAACAAACCCAACTCTCCTCTAGGTACAAGGTTAGGCCTATTATGATAGGGTACTAAGACATATTATACATTCTATGTCTTTTTATGTTACTGCAAGATGGTGGGGGGGTCTTCATAATCATTACTCTTGTCTTTACAGTTCTATTTCTTGCACTGTTCATTATCCTAATCATTGCAACCCATGCAATTTACCGCAGATTGTATTAAATAAAAACTATTGAAACATTACTGCATCTTTGTTATTGCCTGTGTTTTGTTGAGACATGATGTATCTGTGAGAAGAACGAGTTACTTACCTTCGGTAACGACTTTTCTGGTGGATACATTAGCTACCTGTGGATTCCTCACCTAATGAATACTCCCATGGCGCCAGGGATTCCAGGGTTTTTGAAAGATTTTTTCTGTTACTTCACTAAATATTCATACATTTGACTGCATGTCTCCTTGGTCTACTTCCCTTTTGTATCAACAAGATGAAGAATTTTGGCCACTGTAGCTTAATCCTTTAGGCTGCATAATAACATTCTTAAGTGACTACGCAAACCTTCCTGAAGTAAGGCGAACATCAACAATTGAGAAGACATATTGGAAAAAGTGCTCCGGGGTCCCCACAGGTGGGCGGAACTATTCAACAATTATGAATATCACGGAAATACCCTAACAAGAGTACTAAAGTTACAGGTAAGAAATTATACTTTTCAGGTAAGTAATACTTTTCAATAGCAAAAATCATTGAAGGCAATGCAGTCCTGGGAGGAGAAAGTACTTTCGGTCCCAGTCTTTGGGGATTAAGGTGTCCACATGACAAAGTTTAGGAAGACACCAAGTATGTACCAGCAGTAACATGGGGCTGCCGGGTGCAGAGGTCAAAGTTGGTTTCGGCGCCCAATGAATCCTTTGGAGACTGGAGGCGCTCAAAAGAGAATGGTTTGCAGGTAAGTACCCGCGGGGTTGGTTCACCGGCCCGAGGGGGTTTAGATCAGTGTAGGAAGCTGGCCTTGTGTGTGGTGGACACCTATGGTGTTTACACCTTATACCAGGTGCAGGCAACTCCTATCAGTTAGTGAAACAGTGTCTAGGCAGCAAAGGCTTCTAGTGGTAGCTGCGGTGAGCAGTCAAGACTTATCTAGTAGGAGTGTAAAGCACTTGCAGTACCACTGCAGTCACATAGTAACTTATCTCATATGAAAGGAGCCACCAAGTGTTACACAAATAAAGGTACTTTATTACAGTAGACCTGAACTAGATCACTTATAGGCAGTCTCCCAACTGGAGGTAAGTACATACAACATACAGTAAGTATTAGGAAATTAGCATTGGAAAATAAGCATTGGAAAGAAATAGCAGAAAATAGCGAGGGCCCTAGTGGGGGTGCAAACCAGGTACTAAAATAGTGGAATGCAAAGTTAGGCCTCCCACCCAAGGATGTGGAATAGTTAGAAGGTAGCTGGAAGAACTTGAGACCATACGAGGTGAGTACCTAGAGAACCCCCAGCGCCCAGGAGAGCAGAGTTAAGTTACCTGGTCTTCCCAGAGACTAACAAGGGGTCTTGGAAAAGGAAGATTGCAAGCGAAGGACCAATCGAGTGGAACCCAACTGTGGATTCCAGGCGAAGGGGGCCTGCAAAATAAGGGCACAGAGTCTAGTCCACACAGGGATGTCCAGGTGGGGAGGAGTAAGCAGTTGGCTCTGTATATACTACCTCAAAGTGAGAGATATTGTGCACAGACTCTAAGGGTTCCCCTTAGAGGTTGATAGTGGCAAGATGATACTAATGCTCTATTTTGTGGTAGTGTGGTCGAGCCCTAGGCTTATCAGAGGGTAGTGTTAAGCATTTGTTGTACACACACAGGCAATAAATGAGGACACACACTCAAAGACTTAACTCCAGGCCAATAGGGTTTTATATAGAAAAATATATTTTCTTAATTTATTTTAGAACCACAAGATTTGAGATAAGTACATAAAATGCGAGGTACTTCACACAGGTAAGTATAGGACTTTGATTCAAAGCAGTAGTACACACAGTTTTAGTTAAAATGGCTATAAGCTATCTTAAAAGTGGACACTACAAAAATCAACAGTTCCTGGGGGAGGTAAGTTTGGTTAAGTTTCTCAGGTAAGTAAAGCACTTACACAGTCAGTCTCCTGGGCATAGGCAGCCCACCGTTGGGGGTTCAAGGCACCCCCAAAACCACTGCACCAGCGACACAGGGCCAGTCAGGTGCAGAGGTCACAGGAGGGCCCAAAACACACAGGCGCCTATGGAGAACAGGGGTGCTCCGGTTCCGGTCTGCTGGCAGGTAAGTACCTGCGTCCTCGGGGAGCAGATAATTTTTTTTATTTTTTTTAGAGTGGGGCGGGGGGGGGGGGGGACACAAACAGGCACACAAAACACACCGTCAGCGGCACAGGGGCGACCGGCTGCAGTGTGCTAAGTATTCATCGGGTTTGCTTTTGAAAGCAATGGAGGGACCTGGGGATCACTTAGGCGATGCAGGCAGGGCACAGGGGGGCTTCTCGGGCCGGCCACCGACTGGGCTAGGAAGAGGGCCACTTGCTGGTTACTCCTACACTGGAAGGTGGTTCCTTTCAGTCCTGGGGGCTGTGGGTATAGTGTTGGTTCCAGGCGTCGGGTTCCTTGTTACCAGGCAGTAGCGGTCAGGGGTATCCTCTGGATTCTCTCTGCAGGCGTCGCTGTGGGGTTGCAGGGAAGTCGACTCAGGGTACTCACGTCGTCGTGGTCGCCTGGGAGTCTTCTCTGCGGTTTGTTCTCTGGAGCTCGAGCCAGGGGCATCGGGTGCAGAGTGAGAAGTCTCACGCTTCCGGCGGGAAGAGAGAGTTCTTTAGAAGTTGCTAAAAAGTTGCAAAGTTGTTGCAGTTTTTTTTAACAGTGCCGCTGTTCCCTGGTGTTTCTTTGTCCTTCGGGTTCAGGGCAGTCCTCTGAGTCCTCAGAGGTCGCTGGTCTCTGTCGGATGCGTTGCTGTGCAGGTTTTTTGAGTCTGGAGACAGGCCGGTAGGGCTGGGACCAAGTCAGTTATCCTCTCCGTTGTCTCTGCAGGGCTTTCAGGTCAGCAGTCCTTCTTTCTTCAGGTTACAGGAATCTGATTTCCTGGGTTCAGAGTTGCCCCTAAATACTCAATTTAGGGGTGTGTTTAGGTCTGGAGGACAGTAGCCAATGGCTACTGTCCTTGAGAGTGGCTACACCCTCTTTGTGCCTCCTCCCTGAGTGGAGCGGGGCACATCCCTATTCCTGTTGGGGGACTCCTCCAATCTCAAGATGGAGGATTTCTAAAGGCAGGAGTCATCTCAGCTCAGGGCACCTTAGGGGCTGTCCTGCCTGTTGGGTAGCTCCTCCCTGTTTTCCTCATGATCTCTTCCAGTCTTGCTGCCAAAAGTGGGGGCAGTGGCCAAAGGGGCAGGCATCTCCACTAGCTGGGACGCCCTGGGGGGCTGTAACAAAAGGTATGAGCCTTTGAGGCTCACCACCAGGTGTTACAGTTCCTGCAAGGGGAGGTGAGAAGCACTTCCACCCAGTACAGGCTTTGTTCCTGGCACAGAGTGACAAAGGCACTCACCCCATGTGGCCAGAAACGTGTCTCAGTGGAAGGCTGGCAAAGACCAGTCAGTCCTGCACTGAAGGATACGGTAAAATACAGGGGGCATCGCTAAGGTGCCCTCTGTGTGCATTTTGTAATAAATCCAGCACTGTCATCCAGTGTGGATTTATTATTCTGAGTTTGATATCAAACTTCCCCGTATTCAGTGTAGCCATTATGGAACTGTGGAGTTCATTTTGACAAACTCCCAGACCATATACTTAATATGGCCACACTGTACTTACAATGTCTAAGAATGGACTTAGACACTGTAGGGGCACATTGCTCATGCAGCTGTGCCCTCACCTGTGGTATAGTGCACCCTGCCTTAGGGCTATAAGGCCTGCTAGAGGGGTGACTTACCTATGCCACAGGCAGTATTTTATGTGCATGGCATCCTGAGGGGGATGCCATGTCGACTTTGCCTTTTTCTCCCCACCAACACTCACAATATGCAATGGCAGTGTGCATGTGTTAGATGAGGGGTCCCTTAGGGTGGCACAACACATGCTGCAGCCCTTAGGGACCTTCCCTGGTCACAGGGCCCTTGGTACCACTGGTACCTTTTACATGGGACTTATCTGTGTGCCAGGGGTGTGCCAATTGTGGAAACAATGGTACATTTTTAGTGAAAGAACACTGGTGCTGGGGCCAGGTTAGCAGGGTCCAGCACACTTCAGTTATGTCAGCATCAATATCGGGCAAAAAGAAAAAGGGGGGGGGATAACTGCAACAGAGAGACACAGGCAATAAATGAGGATCAACACTCAAAGACTTAACTCCAGGCCAATAGTTTTTATATAGAAAAATATATTTTCTTAATTTATTTTAGAACCACAAGAGTCAAGATTTGAGGTAAGTACATAAAATGCAGGGTACTTCACACAGGTAAGTATAGAACTTTGATTCAAAGCAGTAGTACACACAGTTTTAGTTAAAATGGCTATAAGCTATTTTAAAAGTGGACACTGTAAAAATCAACAGTTCCTGGGGGAGGTAAGTTTGGTTAAGTTTCTCAGGTAGATAAAGCACTTACACAGTGAGTCTCCTGGGCTTAGGCAGCCCACCGTTGGGGGTTCAAGGCAACCCCAAAATCACTGCACCAGCAACACAGGGCCGGTCAGGTGCAGAGGTCAAAGGAGGGCCCAAAACACGCAGGCGGCTATGAAGAGCAGGGTGCTCTGGTTCCAGTCTGCCAGCAGGTAAGTACCTGCATCCTCAGGGATTAGACCAAGGGGGTTTTGTAGAGCACTGGGAGGGACACATACAGGCAGACAAAACACACCCTCAGTGGTACAGGGGCGGCCGGGCGCTGTAGGCAAAGTAGGCTTCGGGTTTGCTATAGAAAGCAGTGGAGGTACCCAGGGTCACTTAGGCGATGCAGGCAGGCCGCAGGGGGGCTTCTCGGGCCAGCCACCGACTGGGCTAGGAAGAGGGCCGTCTGCTGGCCACTCTTGCACTGGAAGGTGGTTCCTCTCGGTCCTGGGGGCTGCAGGTGCAGTGCTTGGTCCAGGCGTTGGGTTCCTTGTTACCAGGCAGTCCCGGTCAGGGGGAGCCTCTGGATCCTCTCTGCAGGCGTCGCTGTGGGGATGACTCAGGGTACTCGCGTCATTATAGTCACCTGGGAGTCCTCTCTGCTGTTTTTCCTCTGGAGCTCGAGCCGGGGTCATCGGGTGCAGAGTGAGAAGTCTCACGCATCTGGCGGGAAGAGAGAGTTCTTTGGAAGTTGCAAAAAATTTGCAAAGTTGTTGCAGTTTTTGAACAGTGCCGCTGTTCTCAGGAGTTTCTTTGGCCTTCGGGTTCAGAGCAGTCCTCTGAGTCCTCAGAGGTTGCTGGTCCCTGTCGGATGCGTCGTTGTGCAGGTTCTTTGAGTCCGGAAACAGGCCGGTAGGGCTGGGGCCAAGTCAATTGTCAACTCTGTCGTCTCTGCTGGGCTTTAAGATCAGCAGTCCTTCTTTCTTCAGCTTGCAGGAATCTGATTTCCTGGGTTCAGGGTTGCCCCTAAATACTCAGTTTAGGGGTGTGTTTAGGTCTGGGTGACAGTGTCCAATGGCTACTGTCCTTGAGGGTGGCTACACCCTCTTTGTGCCTCCTCCCTGAGGGGAGGGTGACACATCCTATCGTAGTTGGACTCTTGCTCTGGGCAGGACAGCTGGTTCAAGGATGACAGTACTTATGTTTGTAGGTGACTGTGCCTATCCTACAACAAGTTGTAACTGTAGTCCCAACCCTTCCGGCTCACTAGCAGTACATCACCAAGAACCCAAACAGTTAAAGGTGATTTGTGGCAGCCTTTACACATGGACTTTACACACAGTATGACATCTCAGGGAGTGTCGTGGTTAAACAGAGATTTCCCCTTTCTGATGGATACAACTACCTGTGGATTCCTCACCTAATGAATACTCCCATGGCGCCAGCATTCGACGGAAATCTTCTCACTAGTCTCTGCACGTCGACGAGGACGTCACTTTAGCCCACGCGACGCCGTCTGACGTCATACAGGCAATAAGAGGTCCTCGACGACGTGCCGACGTCAGTTCCCTTTTTTCCGTGCATTCGAAACGGTTATCTTCGAGGGAGCAACTGTTACTTTTGTGGTTACAGTGTATTTTTGCTGCGTAGTCTTTCGCTGTGGTAATAATGTCGCAGAGAAAGTCTGGATTCAAGCCTTGTCGTGAGTGTGGAGGCAAGATGTCAGTGACGGATCATCATTCCGATTGCCTTTGGTGTTTGAGCTCCGACCACGACGTCTCGACTTGTGATTCATGCCAGCACATGAATCCAAAGGCCCTCAAGGAAAGTGAGGCGAAGCTGTTTATGGCGAAATCGAAGGAGAAGCATCACAAGAAGTCTTCTTCACCAAGACATCGGCGTCATCGAGACTCCCGGCGCCGTAGAGAATCTCGGCGTCATTCAAAGGAGACTCGTTCCAGGTCTTCGGATCGGCGCCGAAGGACATGGGAGATCAGTCCCACGGTTACGCCGCATCCTTCGACGCCGTTGCCCTCTCCGCCGTCTCCGACTTCACCTGGACAGGCGTCGGTGATTGAGGTATTGGAGCCTCAGGTGTTTTCTCCGGCGTTGCAGACGTCGAGGCCGGCGTCGGGGTCACCTCCGAGACAGGCACCCCAGTATCCGGCTTTTCCCACCCCTGGAGCCGATAGTTCCGCATTCTTGAATGCGATGTATGCCATCTTCCAACAGATGGCTCCAGGGGGTGCTCCGGCTGGGCCTTTGGCCTTTTCATTGGGTGATCCTGCGCCTCTTCGGCCGGCACCCTTTATGCCCTTTCTCCCTTTTGGGAACGTGGGCTCGGCGCCGGTGTCGGCGCCGGTGGCCGCTCCGGTGGCTTCAGAGGGATTGGCCCCGGGGATTTCCATCCCGTCGACGTCGGGATTTCGGCCTGTGACTCCGGTGGGTCCATCTGCTTCGACTGCTCTTTCGTCGGCGCCGAAGTTACCTGTGGCGCCGGACGCGGCGTCGGTGGCTTCTGAAGATCGGCGCCGATCTTCGACTTCGGCGGAGGCATTGTCGACTCCGCGTATTGAACAACGGCTTCATTCGAGGAGACGTGCTCTCCGTGTATTAGAGGAGCAGGAGTACCAACGAGCCCTGGAGGAAGGAGAGCTAGAGGACTCGGGTGATGGGCTGCGTGGTCTGGAGTCGGCCAGTGGGCTGGACACTTCCCCTGAGTGGGATCTTTCGTCCCCAGGAGAATATACTGAGGAGGCTGCTTCCTTTCACGCAGTGGTACGGAAGGCAGCTAGTTTTTTGGACCTGCCTTTGCCGGTGGTGGAGGCTAAACAAAACCTTCTAACAGAGGTGCTACATCCGGCCTCAGCTGCGGCGGAGCCTCTTTTGCCATTTAATGACGCTCTGCTGGATCCGGTGTTAGAGGTGTGGAAGAGGCCGGCATCTTCCCCAGCAGTTCACAGAGCCGTGGCCAGGAGGTATCGGGCGGCTCCGACTGACCCTGGTTTTCTGTCTAGGCACCCTACGCCGGAGAGCTTGGTGGTGCAGGCCTCCTGTTCATCCAAGTCAGCGCCTGGTTCTTTCCCGACGGTGCCTGGGGACAGAGATTCAAAGAAACTAGAGGCGCAGTCCAAGAAGATTTTTTCGTCCTGCAGTCTGGCGTTGAAGGCCACCAACGCAACCTGTATCCTGGGGAGGTATATTCATGCTCTGATGGATGACATTTCCTCATCATTTACAGAGCTTCCCCAGGGTCTTTTGGATGTTGTTTCAAATGCCCAGGCTGCTGCGACCCAGATTATCCAGACTGGACTGGATACGACCGACTCGGTAGCCAGAGCAATGGGCACAACTGTGGTGGCAAGGAGGCAGGCCTGGCTCCATAACTCGGGCTTTTCTGCGGATGTACAGTCCACATTGTTGGATCTCCCGTTTGATGGGGACAAACTGTTTGGAGCCAAGGCTGATTCGGCCTTGGAACGTTTTAAGGAGAGCAGGGCCACGGCTAAGTCGTTAGGGCTTCAAGCTCCTTCTTCCACGGCCTCTTCCAGATTTTTCAGGAGGTTTCGTGGATTTGGGCGTGGCTCTTCCTCCTCTTCCTTTCGGGGAAGATATCAGCAACCTGCCTCTTCCCATCCCTATAGATCTTTTAGAGGGAGAGGTAGGGTCCGCACCAGAGGAGCCTCTCAGCAGCACTCTGCCTCTTCCTCATCCTCTGGCGGGGTGCAGCAGGGGAAGCAGCCTTAGGCTTCCACCATTTCCCACTCACTCCTCTCCTGTAGGGGGAAGATTACAGCATTTTCTCACCAAATGGAAGACTGTTACAACGGACACTTGGGTTCTCAGTATTGTGGGAAAAGGCTACACCCTTCCCTTTCGGGAGTTCCCGCCCCTCATCCTGCCCGCCCTTCTTATTGTTCAGAAGAACACCTCCTGTTGCTAGAACAGGAGGTACAAGCCCTCCTTTCAAAGGGCGCGGTGGAGTTGGTCCCAGAGCAGGAAAGGGGTCGAGGATGTTACTCAAGGTATTTCCTGATTCCCAAGAAGGATGGTCGTTTGAGACCAATCCTGGACCTGAGGGTCTTGAATTGGTTCCTCAAGCAGGAAAAGTTCAAGATGCTGACCCTAGCACAGGTGCTTTTGGCGTTGAACAAGGAAGACTGGATGGTGTCTGTCGACTTGCAGGATGCTTACTTTCATATCCCGATACTCAAGTCACACAGGAAGTATCTCCGGTTTGTGGTGGGATCGCAGCACTATCAGTTTGCGGTCCTTCCGTTTGGTCTTACTTCAGCACCTCGAGTCTTCACGAAGGTGATGTCGGTGGTTGCGGCAGAACTCAGAAGGAAGGGATAGCAGTATTCCCTTACTTGGACGACTGGTTGATCAAAGCCAAGACCCCGGAGCTTGTGTCGCATCATCTGCAGTCAACAACCCAGTTGTTGTTCGACCTGGGTTTTTCGGTGAACGAGCCCAAATCTCACCTAGAGCCCTCTCAGCGCCTCCTGTTCATAGGGGCAGTACTGGATACAACATTGAACCGAGCCTTTCCTCCGCCTCAGCGGATTCAAGATATTCAGGATCTGGTTCCAATGTTTCGAAATGGAGCGGTAGTTCCAGTCCTCAAGGTCCTTCGTCTGCTCGGTCTGTTTGCCTCCTGCATTCTGTTGGTCACGCATGCTCGCTGGCACATGAGGGCTCTTCAGTGGTGCCTCCGAAGGCAGTGGTCTCAACACAAAGGGGATCTAGAGAGTACTGTCAAGATCTCCAGAGATGCTGCTGTGGATTTGAAGTGGTGGATTGCAAGCAACAATCTTTCACAAGGAAAGCCGTTCCAGCAGTCGCCACCAGTGGCCACAGTCATAACGGATGCTTCCACTCTAGGGTGGGGAGCTCATCTGGGGGATCTGGAGATCAAAGGCCTTTGGTCTCCAGAGGAACAGATGTTTCACATCAATCTGTTAGAGTTACAGGCTGTACGTCTGGCTCTCAAGGCCTTCCTCCCTTCCCTTCGTGGTCAGTCGGTACAGGTCCTGACGGACAATACTACCACGATGTGGTACATAAACAAGCAGGGAGGAGTGGGGTCGTACCTTCTCTGCAGAGAAGCTCTTCGACTATGGTCCTGGGCAAAGGACCATCAGATTTACTTGATAGCAAACCATCTGGCCGGAGTCTTGAACGTGGGTGCGGACAGTCTCAGTCGCCAATTCTCGGCAGACCACGAGTGGCGTCTCCATCCAGATCAAGTCCGTTTAATCTTCCAGAGGTGGGGGTTTCCTCGGGTAGATCTGTTTGCCACTCGAGAGAACGCGCATTGTCTGTTATTCTGCAGCCTCCAGTATCCGATGCAGGGAGCGTTGGGGGACGCGTTTCAAATAACCTGGTGCGGCCAGTTGCTTTACGCGTTTCCTCCCATACCCTTGATTCCTTGAGTATTGAGGAAGATTCGCCAGGACCGGGCTCTAGTCATCCTAATAGCTCCGGATTGGCCAAGGAGGGTATGGTACTCCGACCTTCTCCAACTCTCAATGTGCCCTCCGCTCCGTCTCCCTTTCAGGGCAGACCTCCTCTCGCAGTCGCAGGGGCAGGTTTTACACCCCAACCTCCAGAGTCTGCACCTACATGCCTGGAGATTGAACGGGGCAACCTGAGTTCCTTCTCTCTCCCGCCTGAGGTAGTGGATGTTATATTAGCGGCCAGGCGACACTCCACTAAATCTATCTACGCTAATAGATGGTCTAAATTTGTTGCGTGGTGTGGAGAGAGGCAGATTGATCCTTTGCATGCTCATCTATCGGACGTTTTGTCTTTTGCTCTGTCTCTAGCGCAGAAAGGTTGTGCAGTGGCTACCATTAAGGGTTATTTATCGGCCTTGTCAGCCTTCATATGTCTTCCAGACCAACCATCTTTATTTAAATCCCCTATTGTTATCAGATTCTTGAAAGGTCTTCTAAATAAATATCCTCCAAAGCCATTCGTTATGCCGCAATGGGATTTGTCCTTGGTCCTGACTTTCCTTATGGGGTCCCCTTTTGAACCTATGCATTCTTGCCCCTTAAGGTATTTGGTTTTAAAAACAGTCTTCCTGATAGCTATAACATCAGCAAGGAGAGTGAGTGAGTTGCAGGCCTTATCAGTAAAGCCCCCTTATACAACTTTTTATGGGGATAAGGTGGTGTTGAGGACCAAGGCTGCTTTCCTCCCGAAGGTTGTTTCACCTTTCCATTTGGCTCAGGCAATTACTTTGTCCACGTTCTATCCTCCGCCTCATCCTTCCAAAGAGGAAGAAAGACTGCACCGTCTGGACCCAAAGAGGGCGTTGAGCTTCTTTATTGATAGAACAAAGGATTTCAGGCTGGAGGATCAGCTGTTTATTGGATACGTGGGCAAGAGGAGAGGAAAGGCAGTCCACAAGAGAACACTATCCAGGTGGGTTGTTCTTTGCATTAAAATCTGTTACTCTTTGGCAAAGAAGGATCCTCCTGAGGGCATTAGAGCTCATTCCACCAGAGCTAAGTCGGCCACTTCGGCCTTGGCCAGAGGTGTTCCTGTGGTCGACATCTGCAAGGCCGCAACTTGGTCGTCCCTTCACACTTTTGCAAAACATTACTGTTTGGATTCTGAGGTTAGAAGGGATGGCCATTTTGCACGGTCAGTGCTGCAGGATTTCTTGGTTTGACCATTTAGGCACCCACCGCCGGGCGTGGTACTGCTTTGGGACTCTATTCATTAGGTGAGGAATCCACAGGTAGTTGTATCCATCAGAAGAACGAGTTACTTACCTTCGGTAACGACTTTTCTGGTGGATACATTAGCTACCTGTGGATTCCTCACGGTCCCACCCGCCTCCCCGTTGCCTTTCTGGTCTTACCAAGTAATCCTTGAGTACGCTCCTCTTGGTCTTTGAGGGTGCAATAGATGTTGTATATATTATATTTATATATATGTATATATCTTTGTGTATATACTTGATGTGTATATATATATTTTAAAAAGAGAGAGTTATATATATATATATATAAAAGATTTACGGTTATTCATGCAATGTTGTGTATTTTTACAATGTAATGGGATGTTGCCTTGCTCTTTCATTGCATTGCCTGGTTGTTCTCATTCACTCATCCAGACACGCATTCACTCACACATGCTCACACGCATACAATGACATGTAGACACGCACTCACTGAGTCATTCATAAACGCATTCACTCACATGCATACAACCACGCATACACCACAACACACATTCAGAGACACATGCAGACACCACACACAACAGCCCCCTCCCTCCACCCCCTCCCCTGACGGATGCCCGACTTACCTTCTTCGAGGAGGTCATCTGGCAGGGAACAGTAAGGAGTGCTGCTACTGCCAGCAGCATCCCACCAGCAGGACACCACCAGGCCATAAGAATGGCCATAATACGGATGGGGGAGTCCTTCTGGCAGGTGGAAGCACCGCCCAGGCGCCTTGCCCGCCATCATGGCTACTGCTGGATTCCCACGCTAATTGTGTCGGAAATCCGGCAGTGTCCATATTATGGCAGGCGGAAGACGCCATAAGACGTCTACCGGCGCCCATGGCATCGGCGGTCTTGGGAAAAGAACATGGATGTCATAATGAGGGCCTGTGTCTTTAAGAACACCTGGACCTCCAGTATTGACAAGTTCTGTATACTTTGCTGAGCGTTTGGTTTTAGTGATGTCAGCCGGAGCTAGGCATGTCTTCTCAAGGACACTTCATAGCAGTAACCATGTGCTGAGAGTAAGGACGTATCTGCTGCCACACTAATGATCTGATTAGAGACCATTGCACCTTCTTGGACCATTTCTGGAAAATCCTCCCTCTGATATTTTGGGAGGTGGTCTGCGAAATGAAGGATGGAGGATGGAGTCCCCCTGGGCTCTATCATATCTACGCAAGAGTGCTGTTGCACTGACCGCCTTCATAGACGTAGCCGCAGTATTACAGACTTTGCGGCCCATCAAGTCCAATTTTCTACTTTCTTTATCCAGAGGAGAAGTAGCAGAAGTAGATTTGGCATGAGATTTGCGGGCATCTAGGATTACTACAGAGGCAGGTGGAGGATCGGAGCGCAGAAACAAATGATCTTTGTCAGGGGCCACAATACTTTTCTGGTGCCTGGAAGGCGCCGACTTAGCCACAGCGGGGTAGGAAACAAGTACATTGTGGGTTCAAGAAGACCCGGCACTAGTGGGAGCAAAGGCTTCCAGGCATAACACTGACTGAGTGTTTCAAAGATTACTGAGGTGGACTGTGCTGGAACAGCCTGTGGTATATTGAGATTAGTCGAACCTCGAACAAGAACCTCCTGAAAGGTGGTTATATCACCCGCTGGTGAGAAATGAGGCTGAGGAGAGTATGATAATGTGGGCAATAGTCCCTGGTGGATGAGGACGTATCCCCATGATAGAGTCGGTGAGATCATGATCTTGACCTATGGCGTGATGTGTGATATGAATGTCTCTGTCTTGTAGAAGAACGCCCAGATGTATGTGTAGGAAAGTACCATCTTGCCTGGCATGTTACCCCCATATTTCACTGTATATATGTTGTTTTAGTTGTATGTGTCACTGGGACCCTGCCAGCCAGGAACCCAGTGCTCGTAAGTGTGCCCTGTATGTGTTCCCTGTGTGATGACTAACTGTCTCACTGAGGCTCTGCTAACCAGAACCTTAGTGGTTATGCTCTCTCTGCTTTCCAAATTGTCACTAACAGGCTAGTGACCAATTTCACCAATTAACATTGGCATACTGGAACACCCTTATAATTCCCTAGTATATGGTACTAAGGTACCCAGGGTATTGGGGTCCCAGGAGATCCCTATGGGCTGCAGCATTTCTTTTGCCACCCATAGGGAGCTCTGACAATTCTTACACAGGCCTGCCACTGCAGCATGAATGAAATAACGTCCACGTTATTTCACAGCCATTTACCACTGCACTTAAGTAACTTATAAGTCACCTATATGTCTAACCTTTACCTGGTAAAGGTTGGGTGCTAAGTTACTTAGTGTGTGGGCACCCTGGCACTAGCCAAGGTGCCCCCACATTGTTCAGGGCAAATTCCCCGGACTTTGTGAGTGCGGGGACACCATTACACGTGTGCACTATACATAGGTCACTACCTATGTATAGCGTCACAATGGTAACTCCGAACATGGCCATGTAACATGTCTAAGATCATGGAATTGTCACCCCAATGCCATTCTGGGAGACAATTCCATGATCCCCCGAGTCTCTAGCACAGACCCGGGTACAGCCAAACTATCTTTCCCAGGGTTTCACTGCAGATGCTGCTGCTGCCAACCCCTTAGACAGGTTTCTGCCCTCCTGGGGTCCAGCCAGCCTTGGCCCAGGAAGGCAGAACAAAGGACTTCCTCAGACGTCCTCGGGGGCAGACCAGGGGGGTTTTGTAGGGCACCGGGGGGGACACAAGCCCACACAGAAATTTCACCCTCAGCGGCGCGGGGGCGGCCGGGTGCAGTGTTAGAACAAGCGTCGGGTTCGCAATGGAAGTCAATGAGAGATCAAGGGATCTCTTCAGCGCTGCAGGCAGGCAAGGGGGGGCTTCCTCGGGGAAACCTCCACTTGGGCAAGGGAGAGGGACTCCTGGGGGTCACTTCTGCAGTGAAAGTCCGGTCCTTCAGGTCCTGGGGGCTGCGGGTGCAGGGTCTTTTCCAGGCGTCGGGACTTAGGTTTCAGAGAGTCGCGGTCAGGGGAAGCCTCGGGATTCCCTCTGCAGGCGGCGCTGTGGGGGCTCAGGGGGGACAGGTTTTGGTACTCACAGTCGTAGAGTAGTCCGGGGGTCCTCCCTGAGGTGTTGGTTCTCCACCAGCCGAGTCGGGGTCGCCGGGTGCAGTGTTGCAAGTCTCACGCTTCTTGCGGGGAGATTGCATGGTTCTTTAAAGCTGCTCCTTTGGATAAAGTTGCAGTCTTTTTGGAGCAGGTCCGCTGTCCTCGGGAGTTTCTTGTCGTCGTCGAAGCAGGGCAGTCCTCAGAGGATGCAGAGGTCGCTGGTCCCTTTGGAAGGCGTAGCTGGAGCAGAGTTCTTTGGAAGGCAGGAGACAGGCCGGTGAGTTTCTGGAGCCAAGGCAGTTGTTGTCTTCTGGTCTTCCTCTGCAGGGGTTTTCAGCTAGGCAGTCCTTCTTCTTGTTGTTGCAGGAATCTAGTTTCTAGGTTCAGGGAGAGCCCTTAAATACTAAATTTAAGGGCGTGTTTAGGTCTGGGGGGTTAGTAGCCAATGGCTACTAGCCCTGAGGGTGAGTACACCCTCTTTGTGCCCCCTCCCAAGGGGAGGGGGTCACATCCCTAATCCTATTGGGGGAATCCTCCATCTGCAAGATGGAGGATTTCTAAAAGTTAGAGTCACCTCAGCTCAGGACACCTTAGGGGCTGTCCTGACTGGCCAGTGACTCCTCCTTGTTATTCTCATTATTTTCTCCGGCCTTGCCGCCAAAAGTGGGGGCCGGGGCCGGAGGGGGCGGGCAACTCCACTAGCTGGAGTGTCCTGCTGTGCTGTGACAAAGGGGTGAGCCTTTGAGGCTCACCGCCAGGTGTTACAGCTCCTGCCTGGGGGAGGTGTTAGCATCTCCACCCAGTGCAGGCTTTGTTACTGGCCTCAGAGTGACAAAGGCACTCTCCCCATGGGGCCAGCAACATGTCTCTAGTGTGGCAGGCTGCTAGAACCAGTCAGCCTACACAGATAGTCGGTTAAGTTTCAGGGGGCACCTCTAAGGTGCCCTCTGTGGTGTATTTTACAATAAAATGTACACTGGCATCAGTGTGCATTTATTGTGCTGAGAAGTTTGATACCAAACTTCCCAGTTTTCAGTGTAGCCATTATGGTGCTGTGGAGTTTGTGTAAAACAGACTCCCAGACCATATATTCTTATGGCTACCCTGCACTTACAATGTCTAAGGTTTTGCTTAGACACTGTAGGGGCACAGTGCTCATGCACTGGTACCCTCACCTATGGTATAGTGCACCCTGCCTTAGGGCTGTAAGGCCTGCTAGAGGGGTGTCTTACCTATACTGCATAGGCAGTGAGAGGCTGGCATGGCACCCTGAGGGGAGTGCCATGTCGACTTACTCATTTTGTTCTCAATAGCACACACAAGCTGGTAAGCAGTGTGTCTGTGCTGAGTGAGGGGTCTCTTAGGGTGGCATAATACATGCTGCAGCCCTTAGAGACCTTCCCTGGCATCAGGGCCCTTGGTACCAGAGGTACCAGTTACAAGGGACTTATCTGGATGCCAGGGTGTGCCAATTGTGGAATCAAAAGTACAGGTTAGGGAAAGAACACTGGTGCTGGGGCCTGGTTAGCAGGCCTCAGCACACTTTCAATTCAAAACATAGCATCAGCAAAGGCAAAAAGTCAGGGGGTAACCATGCCAAGGAGGCATTTCCTTACAGTGTTACACCCTCTCCCTTTGGAAAAAGGAGTCAGGGCTGGGGAGGAGTAGCCTCCCCCAGCCTCTGGAAATGCTTTGATGGGCACAGATGCTGCCCATCTCTGCATAAGCCAGTCTACACCGGTTCAGGGATCCCCCAGCCCTGCTCTGGCACGAAACTGGACAAAGGAAAGGGGAGTGACCACTCCCCTGACCTGCACCTCCCAGGGGAGGTGCCCAGAGCTCCTCCAGTGTGCTCCAGACCTCTGCCATCTTGGAAACAGAGGTGCTGCTGGCACACTGGACTGCTCTGAGTGGCCAGTGCCAGCAGGTGACGTCAGAGACCCCTTCTGATAGGCTCTTACCTGTGTTGCTAGCCTATCCTCCTTCCTAGGTAGCCAAACTTCCTTTTCTGGCTATTTAGGGTCTCTGCTTTGGGGCATTCTTTAGATAACGAATGCAAGAGCTCATCAGAGTTCCTCTGCATCTCTCTCTTCACCTTCTGCCAAGGAATCGACCGCTGACTGCTCAGGAAGCCTGCAAAACCGCAACAAAGTAGCAAAGACGACTACTGCAACCTTGTATCGCTGATCCTTCCGCCTTCTCAACTGTTTTCCTGGTGGTGCATGCTGTGGGGGTAGTCTGCCTCCTCTCTGTACTAGAAGCTCTGAAGAAATCTCCTGTGGGACGACGGAATCCTCCCCCTGCAACCGCAGGCACCAAAAGAACTGCATCACCTCTGGGTCCCCTCTCAGCCCGACGAGCGTGGTCCCTGGAACTCAGCAACTCTGTCCAAGTGACTCCCACAGTCCAGCGACTCTTCAGTCCAAGTTTGGTGGAGGTAAGTCCTTGCCTCCCCACGCTAGACTGCATTGCTGGGTACCGCGTGATTTGCAGCTGCTCCGGCTCCTGTGCACTCTTCCAGGATTTCCTTTGTGCACAGCCAAGCCTGGGTCCCCGACACTCTAACCTGCAGTGCACAACCTCCTGAGTTGTCCTCCGGTGTCGTGGGATCCCCTTTTGTGACTTCGGGTGAGCTCCGGTTCACTCTTCTTCGTAATGCCTGTTCCGGCACTTCTGCGGGTGCTGCCTGCTTCTGTGAGGGCTCCCTATCTTGCTGGGTGCCCCCTCTGTCTCCTCACGCAATTAGCGACATCCTGGTCCTTCCTGGGCCATAGCAGCATCCAAAAACCCTAACTGCAACCCTTGCAGCTAGCAAGGCTTGTTTACGGTCTTTCTGCGTGGGAACACCTCTGCAAGCTTCTTCACGACGTGGGACATCCATCCTCCAAAGGGGAAGTTCCTAGTCCTCTTCGTTCTTGCAGAATCCACAGCTTCTACCATCCGGTGGCAGCTTCTTTGCACCCTCAACTGGCATTTCCTGGGCATCTGCCCAATCTCGACTTTGTTGCGACTCTTGGACTTGGTCCCCTTGTTCCACAGGTACTCTCGTCTGGAAATCCATCGTTGTTGTATTGATGGTGTTGGTCTTCCTTGCAGAATTCCCCTATCACGACTTCTGTGCTCTCTGGGGAACTTAGGTGCACTTTACACCTACTTTTCACGGTCTTGGGGTGGGCTATGTTTCTAACCCTCACTGTTTTCTTACAGTCCCAGTGACCCTCTACAAGCTCACATAGGTTTGGGGTCCATTCGTGGTTCGCATTCCTCTTTTGGAGTATATGGTTTGTGTTGCCCCTATACCTAAGTGCTCTCATTGCAATCTATTGTGACTATACATTGCTTGCATTACTTCCTTTTGCTATTATTGCATATTTTTGGTATTGTGTACATATATCTTGTGTATATTTGCTATCCTCATACTGAGGGTACTCACTGAGATACTTTTGGCATATTGTCATAAAAATAAAGTACCTTTATTTTTAGTATATCTGTGTACTGTGTTTTCTTATGATATTGTGCATATGACACCAGTGGTATAGTAGGAGCTTTGCATGTCTCCTAGTTCAGCCTAAGCTGCTCTCCATAGCTACCTTTTATCAGCCTAAGCTGCTAGAAACACCTCTTCTCCACTAATAAGGGATAACTGGTCCTGGTACAGAGTGTAAGTACCCCTTGGTACCCACTACAAACCAGGCCAGCCTCCTACAGTATGACGGCCATGATTGGAGTGATGGCGCAATCTTGATCGTGCTCATGGTCTGGGAGCTGGATAGGTGCTAGGCACATGTGGCACTGAAGGAGGTAGAAGCACAGGTGCCGGAAGAACTGGGGGTGGAGGCTAAGTAGGAGGTGTTCCAGCCAGCGGGGATAGCTGGTGGGAGGAGGAGAAGGAGATGAGTGGACGACAAACAGCGATGGAGAAGCATCTCTGGAACACTGAGACTGATGAAGAGTAAATCCTCCTTCGTTTTGCAGATTTTATCCTTCTCAACGTCAAGGGATTCTTTGACCTCTCTCGTCTGCGTCTAGGCATTGACGTTGATTGGCTCCTCTACATCGATCTCTCACGTCGACGTTTCCATCACAACTATGGCGAGCCAGTATCCATCCACGTCAATGCACTCCTCGACGGCATGCGCCGATGAGCAGAACTCCTCAATGTTGTGCGCTGTCTTGATGTTCAGCGGCAATGCTTCTATGACGTCGAGCCAGCCTTTGACGGCGAACATGTCAGTGCCGAACCTCCTCTCGACGTCGATCTCCCTGATATCAAACAGGACCATAAGCGTTTGCTTCCTGACAAACGCTTCTCAGACCATCCAAGTCCACTGAGGGCTAAGGGAAGAGCTCCAGTGGAAGACTGACCTTGGCTTCTTGTTGGCATCATCTCTCTGCTCTCCCTTGAAGGCAAATCTTCTCCCTGTCACACAGGGTGCCTGGAGAATGTCTTCCAGATGGGACAGGAAGCAGGGAGGTGAGAGAAAGGCAGGTAGGTGATACAGACCTCATGGGAGTCTGCTTTGGCCTTTTTCTGCCACAGTGTGGACATCTGTCAAAAAGAGAAGTAATTTTTTCAAGAAAGAAATGTCTTAATTCCTGTCAGAAAAAGACAACATCCAACAGATGTCGAGTGAAGCTGTTGTCACTGATATTTATGGCCAATTTTGGAAGAAAAAAACTAAAAATGTCAAGTTCAATGCTCCAGGGTCCTGTCCGCAGGAGACGGAAAAAAGAACTGAGGCAATTGGCTCTCACTAGGCATGATGGGATGTTGGAGGTCCCAGTGTTCTCAAAGATAGTCTCCTTTTTCCTCCTTTTTAATGCCAGCCTATGGCTGCAGTGCCCTGCACTTCTTCATCCCTATTTTAGATTACAAGAGGGTTTGTCAAAGATTTTTTCTGTTATTTTTCAAATTATTCATGCTTTTGACTGCATGTCTCTTTGTTCTATTTCCCTTTTGTATCAAGAAGATGAAGAATTTTGGCCACTGTAGCTTAATCCTTTAGGCTGCATAATAACATTCTTAAGTGACTACGCAGAACTTCCTGAAGAAAGGAGAACATCAACACTTAAAAAGACATATTGGACAAAGTTTTCCGGGGTCCCGGCAGGCAGGTGGAACTATTCAGCACTTATGACTATACATGGAAATCCCCTACAAGAGAACCTGTGCTTGGTGTGAATTACAAAGTGCATTTGATACTTGAAAGTGATTCATTCTTGGGAACTGTACCTGCAACAAAGATGATTTTGGTTCTAGAAATAAAGTAACAAAGTATATTTTTTTATACATAAACTTTGGCCTGGACTTAGTCTTTGAGAATGTGCCTCATTTCTTGACGGTGTGTGTACAAAAAACGCTTAGCACTACCCTCTGATAAGCCTAACTGCTCGACCACACTACCACAAAGGAGAGCATTAGTATTATCTACTTTAGCCTTTGTAAAGCCTCTGGGGATCCACTGGACTCTGTACACACTATACCTCACTTTGGTATAGCATATACAGAGACAGCTTCCTACAACAGTGGTGAGAGGTGCAGGGTCCGTCTGCAGAGCGTGGAGGAGATGCAGCAATTGTTGTGGCGCCTGGGGTTGAAGGTCTGGAGCTCGGCGGCAGAGTATTGGTGAGTGGTCGGAGAGCTAGGGGTTGCTGCTGCTGGACACAGTCCAGACGTAGAAGGGTACAGACAAGCTTGCATTTAGGGGGGTGAGAGCCAGAGCTCCCAGCAGCAGAGGAGCGGCTATACTGGAAGTGGGAGCTGGCACAGGACCTGCATGATACCGAATATCGTGGGGATGCATGGTACCTGTCACACATATTGTCATTGTGTGGTACCTGAACCCCAAGTACTGTTACAATGCATGGTGCCTGACCCCCAAGTATTGTCACCATGTGTGGTAGCTGACCCCCAAGTACCGTGACAATGTGTTGTAGGAAAGTGCAATCTTTCTAGCATAATTATCCCCACTTTTGCCTGGTGTCAGTGTGTTTAGACTGTAGTTTGTTGGGATCCAGCTAATCAGGACCCTAGGGTCTGTGCTTTCTCCTCTAAATTTGGGTTGCTGGTTAACATTTTACACCCACAATTGTCATACTAGTTCACATATGTAAGTCCCTAGTATATGGTACTTAGGTAATCCGGGCATTGGCACACTTAGTCAGGGCACTGGTACACCAGGGGTCTCCCATGGGCCGCAGCATGTATTGTGCCACCCATGGGAGCCCATGGAAACTGTGTCTGCAGGTCTGCCATTGCAGCCTGCTTGAAATGGTGCATGCACCTTGGACATCAGATATTAGGCTTGCTTTATATCGTGGTCACTGCACTTAGACACTGTAAGTCACCCCTCTGGTAGGGCCTTCAGTTCAAGGGCAGGGTGCATGTCCCTAAATATGAGGGGACTCCTGCATGAGGAGGGTGCCTGTAGGAAGTTGGCTCTGTATGTACTATTTCAAAGTAAGAAATAGCATTCACAGAGTCTAAGGGTTCCCCTTAGAGGTAAGATAGTGGCAAAAAGAGATACTTCTAATGCTCTATTGTGTGGTAGTGTGGTCGAGCAGTAGGCTTATCAGAGGGTAGTGTTAAGCATTTGTTGTACACACAGGCAATACATGAGGAACACACACTCAAACAATTCCAGGCCAATAGGTTTTTATATAGAAAAATATATTTTCTTAGTTTATTTTAAGAACCACAGGTTCAAGATTTACAAGTAATACTTCAAATGAAAGATATTTCACTCAGGTATTTTAGGAACTTTGAATCAACACAATATCATGTACAGTTTTAGCAAAAATGGCACTAAGCTATTTTAAAATTTGACACTGCAAAATTCAACAGTTCCTGGGGGAGGTAAGTATTTGTTAGTTTTTCAGGTAAGTAAAGCACTTAAGGGTTCAAAGTTGGGTCCAAGGTAGCCCACCGTTGGGGGTTCAGGGAAACCCCAAAGTTACCACACCAGCAGCTCAGGGCCGGTCAGGTGCAGAGGTCAAAGTGGTGCCCAAAACGCATAGGCTTCAATGGAGAAGGGGGTGCCCTGGTTCCAGTCTGCCAGCAGGTAAGTACCTGCGACTTCGGAGGGCAGAATAGGGGGGTTTTGTAGGGCACCGTGGGAGACACAAGTCAGCACAAAAAGTACAACCTCAGCGGCACAGGGGTGGCCGGGTGCAGAGTGCAAACAGGCATCAGGTTTGCAATTGGTTTCAATGGGAGACCCAGGGGTCTCTTCAGTGAAGCAGGCAGGCAAGGGGGGGGGGGGGGGGGGGCTCCTCTGGGTAGCCACCACCTGGGCAAGGGAGAGGGCCACCTGGGGGTCGCTTCTGCACTGGAGGTTGGATCCTTCAGGTCCTGGGGGCTGAGGGTGCAGTGTCTTTACCAGACGTCGGGTTCTTTGAAGCAGGCAGTCGCGGTCAGGGGGAGCCTCTGGATTCCCTCTGCAGGCGTCCCTGTGGGGGCTCTGGGGGTTCAACTCTGGCTACTCACGGGCTCGCAGTCGCCGGGGAGTCCTCCGTGTAGTGTTGTTTCTCCGGAGGTCGAGCTGGGGGGGTCGGGTGAAAAGTGGAAAGTCTCACGCTTCCGGCAGGAAACGTGGAGTCCTTTAAAAGTTGTTTCTTTGTTGCAAGTTTCAGTCTTTGTGGAACAGGGCCGTTGTCCTCGGGAGTTCTTGGTCCTTTTAGATGCAGGGTAGTCGTCTGAGGCTTCAGAGGTCGCTGGACCCTGGGGGACGCGTCGCTGTTGCAGCTTTTCTTGAAGTGGGGAGACAGGCCGGTAGGGCTGGGGCCAAGGCAGTTGGTGTCTCCGTCTTCTCTGCAGGGCTTCAGGTCAGCAGTCCTTCTCCGTCTTCAGGTTGCAGAAATCCATCTTCCTAGGTTCTGGGGGCCGCTAAGTACTCAATTTAGGGGTGTGTTTAGGTCTGGGGGGTTAGTAGCCAATGGCTACTAGCCCTGAGGATGGCTACACCCTCTTTGTACCTCCTCCCTGAGGGGAGGGGGCACATCCCTAATCCTACTGGGGGAATCCTCCATCTGCAAGATGGAGGATTTCTAAAAGTCAGAGTCACCTCAGCTCAGGACACCTTAGGGGTTGTCCTGACTGGCCAGTGACTCCTCCTAGTTTTTCTCATTATCTCCTCCGGCCTTGCCGCCAAAAGTGGGGCCCTGGCCGGAGGGGGCGGGCATCTCCACTAGCTGGGATGCCCTGTGGCGCTGTAACAAAGGGGGTGAGCCTTTGAGGCTCACCGCCAGGTGTTACAGTTCCTGCAGAGGGAGGTGAGAAGCACCACCACCCAGTACAGGCTGTGTTACTAGCCACAGAGTGACAAAGGCACTCTCCCCATGTGGCCAGCAACATGTCTGGTGTGTGGCAGGCTGGCAAAACTAGTCAGCCCACACTGGAAGTCGGGTATGTTTTCAGGGGGCATCTCTAAGATGCCCTCTGGGGTGTATTTCACAATAAAATGTACACTGGCATCAGTGCACTTATTGTGCTGAGAAGTTTGATACCAAACTTCCCAGTTTTCAGTGTAGCCATTATGGTGCTGTGGAGTTCATGTATGACAGGCTCCCAGACCATATACTCTTATGGCTACCTTGCACTTACAATGTCTACGGTTTTGCTTAGACACTGTAGGGGCATAGTGCTCATGCACCTATGCCCTCACCTATGGTATAGTGCACCTTGCCTTAGGACTGTAAGGCCTGCTAGAGGGTGACTTATATATGCCATGGGCAGTGTGAGGTTGGCATGGCACCCTAAGGGGAGTGCCATGTCGACTTAGTCATTTTCTCCCCACCAGCACACACAAGCTGGCAAGCAGTGTGTCTGTGCTGAGTGAGGGGTCCCCAGGGTGGCATAAGACATGCTGCAGCCCTTAGAGACCTTTCCTGGCATCAAGGCCCTTGATACCAGGGGTACCAGTTACAAGGGACTTACCTGGATGCCAGGGTGTGCCAATTGTGGAGACAAAGGTACAGGTTAGGGAAAGGACACTGGTGCTAGGCCCTGGTTAGCAGGCCTCAGCACGCTTTCAAATCATAACTTGGCATCAGCAAAGTCAAAAAGTCAGGGGGTAACCATGCCAAGGAGGCATTTCCTTACAGTGCCTCTACAGACCCAGGCCCATTTCCTGGACTCTAAGTGTGGGGAAGCAATTTTAAGGAATTTAGTGGACACTGGTCAAATAAGAGTGGTCCAACTACATAACGTTTTTTTCCGAACCTAGGCATGTTTGGTATCAAACAGGTTGGAACCATGCAACTACACTGATTCCAGTGCTAGTTGCATGATGCCATGTACTCAGGGGGTTCCTTAGAAGATCCCCCAGTTCTGCCTGTGCAGCCTTATGGGGTCTAGCTGCCAGCCCATGCTCTTGATCTGCCCTCCTGCTTGCGAGTCTGGCTCAGGCCACAGACACAGAACAAAGGATTTCTTACAAGGGAGAGGTGTGACCTCCTCTCCCTGTGTATTGGGGGTCTATAGGCTGGGGTGGGGTGGCCTCTGAGTGCCACCAGACTGCTATGAAGGGCACATTTGGTGCCCTCCTTGCATAATCGTGTTTGTACCAGTTCAGGAACCCCAGTCCCCGCTCTGGCACAAAATTGCACAAAGGACAGAAGAGTGACCATCCCACTGTCCAGCTCCTCCCTTAGGGATGTGCACATAGCTCTGTCAAGTGGCCACTTGATTCTGCTATCTTGGAAACAAGATGGGCAGATGCCCCTGGGAGCATCTGACTGGTTACGCCAGGTAAATGACATCCCTGACCCCCTCTAATAGGTGGGTCACTTCAGAGAGTGACCAACCCCCTTTTAGGGTTACGTAAGGGCTCCCCCGTGGGTGGGTCCTCAGATTCGTCAAGCAAGACTCTGCACGGAACTCTCTGCAAGAAAGTTTCTGCTCCTGGCGTCTGGAACCGCTGCTGGTCTGCTTTGGAACCGAAACACGTCTGCCTCTTGTGGGAAGCCTCCCATTGCAACACTGTTTCTGCGGATCCTGCAAGAATTTGGAAACATCAGCCAGTCATTTTTTAGAGCGCGCTACTCACCTGCTAGGGTCTCAAGGCGCTGAGGGGTGTGGGGCGGGGAAGTTGCTACTGCTCGAACAGCCAGGTCTTGAGGCGTTTCCTGAAGCTCAGCAGGTCCTGGGTCTGTCGTATGTGGACGGAGAGGGAGTTCCAGGTCTTGGCGGCGATGTGGGAGAACGATCTGCTGCCAGCTGTAGTTCAGTGGATGCGAGGAACGGTGGTGAGTGCAAAGTTGGTGGAGCGGAGTTGACGGTTGGGAGCGTAGAAGGTGAGTCGCTCGTTGAGGTAGGCAGGGCCGGCATTGTGGAGTGTTTTGTGAGCGTGGATCAGGAGTTTAAAGGTGATCCTCTTGTTGACGGGGAGCCAGTGTAGATCTCTCAGGTGGGCTGAGATGTGGTTGCGGATGTCGAGGATGAGGCATGCGGAGGTGTTCTGTATACGTTGCAGTTGTTTATGGAGCTAGGCCGTAGTTCCCACATAGGGAGCGTTGCCGTAGTCCAGTCTGCTGCTGAGGGCCTGGGTGACAGTCCTGGTTTCGGTGGGGATCCACCTGAAGATCTTGCAGAGCATGCAGAGGGTGTTGAAGCAGAAAGATGAGACGGCGTTGACTTGCTGGGTCATGGTGAGCGATGAGTCTAGGATGAACCCTAAGTTGCGTGTGTGGTTGGTGGGTGTCGGTGCGGTTCATTGGGTGGCCGGCCAACAGGAGTCGTCCCATGCGGAACGGTTGGAGCCGAAGATGAGGCTCTCCGTCTTGTCTGAGTTCAGTTTCAGGCGGCTCCTCTTCATCCAGTTGGCGATGGCCTTTATTCCATCGTGGAGGTTGGTTTTGGCGGTGGCAGGGTCCTTGGTGAGTGAGAGGATCAGCTGGGTGTCATCGGCGTAGGAGATGATGCTGAGGTTGTGGGATTGGAAAATGTTAGCGAGCGGTGCCATGTAGATGTTAAAAAGGGTCGGGCTGAGTGAGGATCCTTGGGGAAATGCCGCAGATGGTCTTGGTGGCTTCAGAAAGGAAGGGAGGGAGGCAGACTCTCTGGGTTCTGCCGGAAAGCAAGGATGTGATCCAGTCCAGGGCTTTGTGGCAGATCCCTGCATCGTGGAGGCGGGTGCGAAGGGCGTGGTGGCAGACAGTATTGGAGGCAGCCGAGAGGTCTAGCAGGATTAGGGCTGCAATTTCGCCTTTGTCGAGCATGGTCCTGATGTCGTCAGTTGCGGCGATGAGGGCGGTCTTGGTGCTGTGATTGCTATGGAATCAGGATTGAGAGGTGTCCAGCGTGTTGTTGTCTTCCAGGAAGCGGGTCAGTTGGCCGTTGATGATATTCTCGATGACCTTTGCCGGGAAGGGGAGGAGGGAGATGGGCCAGTAGTTCTTGAGATCTCTAGGGGTCTGCTTTGGACCACCACCTGGAAGCCCGAAGTAATCTCCCTTGGAGTGATGAAGACACCCCCCTGCATTTGCAGGCACCTCAAAAAAACGTAGACCGCTGGTGAAGTCTGCTGTTCCACAGACATCGAAAGGCCCTGCTTCACAGGTGGTGGGTCTATGGCTTTATCTCTGGATCCTGCTTGCCTTCTGACCGACTTTGGAGACTGTGGGCCCCTGCTCCTGCCACTGGACTGGAAACCCTGCGGCTGTTGCTCTTGCCAAGGCTTGTTGACTCTTCCTCCAGGAGATCTTCAGGCAACAAGAAGCCACAGCCTCTGGCACTCTGCAACTCGTAGATCAGCCCCTGTCCTGCAACTCCTGTGACTTGGGACTTCTGTTTTGTTGTGCTGTTGAGACCTCCTTGTGACTACCTGTGTCCATCGCCAGTGGGTCACTCATGGGCCCTCCAACGACTTCTTCTGGCCTTCCTGAATGTTGAGGGCCAGCCCTGACTCCCCCTCATGGGTAGAGACCTGGACCTTGCTGCTCCCCAAAACTCTGCAAATACCTATTCAGCTCCTGCTTGCATTTTCCAGTGCTTGTTGATGACTTGGCTGGTCACTGACCCTCTTGCAATCCCGTGAACATCAAGAGACAGCTTGTTGGCGACTCCTGGTATCTTCTGCAGCTCAGGACCCCACAGCTGGACTTCTTCCTCCACAGACTTGCACAAACTTCACCTCTAGGAGGGTGGGCATTGCCACCTGCACCACCTGAGCACCTCTCCAAGGGTGATGGACTATGTCCCCTTCCATTTCAGGTCCTGCACATCTGGAATCCATCCCTGGGTTCCACCGGCCTAGTCCATGGGACAGCAGCTGCACAATCCAAGGCTTCCACTGACTTCAGTGAGAGTCCTTTCTCCCCTCTGCATCTGGGTCCCTGGTGTAGGTACTCCTGTCCTCTGGGTATCTTAGGGTAGGGGCACTCTCCAACCTTCCTCGTCTGTTTGGTTTCCAGGGGTCCACTGGGAAGTGTCCTGAATCGCACAAACTCCCTGTGTTAGCCTATGGTACGACTAGGTGGGTAACTACCTTGCACCTGGTTGCTGGGGACACTTACCCTACTAACCCCTGGGGTTTTAGTGTAACCCCAGCCCCTAGTGAACTACCACACTTACCATAGCTGGAGTCACTATTTTGCATCCCACTTACTTAGTATAAGGTTTGGAACTCCCTGACCCCTCCCCCCCACCCAAATGGGCCCTTTAAATTTTATGCTATTTCTGCTGGTTATTTTGTGTGTAGATATCACCAAAGGGAGATACACCAGTAGTTAATGCTGTAATAAAAATTCCTTCATTTTTGCAACACTTGTGTGGTTCTTTCTTGTGAGTGAGTTACTGTAGGAAAATGCCACTGTTGGAATGGTCACTCCCCACTTTTTGCCTTTTGTTGATGCCAGCTTTGACTGGAAGTGTGCTGGGACCCTGCTAACCAGGCCCCAGCACCAGTGTTCTTTCCCTAAAACTGTACCTTTTTTCCCACAATTGGCACAGCCCTGGCACACAGTTAAGTCCCTTGTAAAAGGTACGCCTGGTACCACGGTCCCTGTGACCAGGGAAGGTCCATAAGAGCTGCAGCACATACTATGTCAGGGATCACTCACTCAGCACATGCACACTGCCTCACAGCTTGTGTGTGCTAGTGGGAAGAAAGGACAAAGTTGAAATGGCACTTCCCTCAGAGTGCCATGTCCACAACTCACTGCCTGTAGCACAGGTAGGAAACCTCTCTAGCAGGCCTTAACTCCCTAAGGCAGGGTGCACTATAACACAGGTGAGGGCATAGCTGCATGAGCACTATGCCCCTACAGTGTCCAAGTTAATTCTTAGGCATTGTAAGTGCAGGGTAGCCATACTGAGTATATGGTCTGGGAGTATGTCATTACGAATTCCACAGCACCATAATTGCTACACTGAATACTGGGAAGTTTGGTATCAAACTTTCCAGCATAATGAACTCACACGGACGCCAGTGTGGGATTTATTGAAAAATGCACACAGAGGGCATCTTTGAGATGCCCCCTGTATGTCAGCCCAACTGTTAGTTCAAGGCTGACCGGTCTGTGCAAGTCTGCCACTTCCAGACGAGTTTCTGACCACATGGGGTGAGTACACTGTGTGGTCAGAAACAAAGCCTGTCCTGGGTGGAGGTGCTTCACACCTCCCCTGCAGGAACTGTAACACCTGGCAGTGAGCCTCAAAGGCTCAAATCTGGTGTTACAGTGCCCCAGGGCACTCCAGCTAGAGGATATGCCTGCCCCCCGGATGAGCCCCCACTTTTGGCGGCAAGTCCAGAGGGATAATGAGAAAAACAAGGAGGAGTCAGCCCCCTCAGCCAGGACCACCCCTAAGGTGTGCAGAGCCGAAGTGACTGCCTCCTTGAGAAATCCTCCATCACGCTTTGGAGGATTAGGCCCATTAGGGATAGGGATGTGCCCCCCCCTCCCCAGAGGGAGTGGGCACAAGGGGGGTGTAGCCACCCTCCGGGACAGTAGCCACTTGCTACTGCCTTCTGACACTAACACACCCCTAAATTTAGTATTTAGGGGTGACCCTGAACCCAGCTCTTCAGATTCCTGATGACCTCAAGAAAGAAAAAAGCTGAAAACCCTGCAGAGAAGAGAAGGAGACAACAAATGACTCGGCCCCAACCCTACCAGCCAGTCTCCCGTTTCTAAAAGCTGCAAGGAAAGAAGCAACATGTTCTACAGGACCAGCAACCCCTGAAAATCCTCCAGGGGACTGCCTGCATCACAGAGGACCAAGAAACTCCTGTGGACAGAGGACCTGTCCAAAAAGAAGACAAATAAACTACTTTAAAGGGACTCTCTTCTCACTCCAGAAGCGCGAGTCCAACTACTCTGCACCCAACGCCCCCGGCCCGTGTCCAGAGAAACCAACTAGCCAGACGGGATCCCCAGGCCACTCCAACGACGTGTCCACCCTGGGCTGACCTCTCTGCACCCCGACAACGCCTGCAGAGGGAATCCCGAATACCCCCCTGACTGCGACTGCCCGGGACGAACATATCCAACGCCTCGAGAAGCACTGTACCCACAGTCCCCGTGCCCAAGAGAAACCGACCACTGGTACAGCAACAACCAGGATGTTGCCACTTGGGGGAGGAGACAGAGAGGGCCCGCAGCAACATAGAGAGCCCACGCATAGGAAGGAAGCACCCGCAGAAGTCCTTGAATACAGGTTCAAGAAGTCTGAACACGGCGGTCGTCTCAACACTGCAAAAGGAGATCAACTCAGGGAGCTGAGCTGAGCAGGACAGAGTGCTTGGGACCTAGGCTCGGCTGTGCATGCAGGATTTCTTGGAAATGTGCACAGAAGCCCTTGTAGCTGCAGTTTACGCAGTGCACAGGATTACTCTCTGGAGAGGGGGGGCAAGGACTTACCTCCTCCAAATTTGGACAGTTGGACCACTGTACAGTCTGGGTCACTTGGGTCCACCACCTATGTTCCAGGGGCCACGCTCGTCAAGATGAGAGGGGACACAGAGTACCAGTGACAATGATGTTTGGTGCCTGCTGAAGCAGGGGGAAGATTCCGTCGACCCACAGGAGATTTCTTCGTGGCTTCCAGTGCAGGGTGAAAGAAGACAGCCCCCAGAGCATGCACCACCAGGAAACAGTTGAGAAAGCCAGCAAGATTAGGCTCTACAATGTCACTGGTAGTCTTCTTGCTACTTTGCTGCAGTTTTGCAGGCGTCCTGGAGCAGTCAGCAGTCGACCCTTGGCAGAAGTCGAAGAGAGACATGCAGAGGAACTCTGGTGAGCTCATGCATTCGTTATCTCAAGAGAAACCCACAGGAGAGACCCTAAATAGCCCTCAGAGGAGGATTGGCGACCTATTCCAGGTAAGCACCTATCAGGAGGGGTCTCTGACGTCACCTGCTGGCACTGGCCACTCAGAGGCCTCTACTGTGCCCTAACACCTCTGCATTCAAGATGGCAGAGGTCTGGGACACACTGGAGGAGCTCTGGGCACCACCCCTGGGGTGGTGATGGACAGGGGAGTGGTCACTCCCCTTTTCTTTGCCACGTTTCACGCCAGAGCAGGGGCTGGGGGATCCATGAACCGGTGTAGACTGGCTTATGCAAGGAGGGCACCATCTGTGCCCTTCAAAGCATTTCCAGAGGCTGGGAGAGGCTACCCCTCCCTAGCCTTTAAAACCTATTTCCAAAGGGAGAGGGTGTAACACCCTATCTGAGAGGAAATTCCTTGTTCTGCCTTCCTGGGACCAGGCTGCCCAGACCCCAGGACGGCAACACCCTATCTGTAGGGTGGGAGAAGCTGTAGCTGCAGAGAAAACCCCAGAGAGTTTGGCAGTACTGGGGGTCCATAGGTGGAGCCCCCAGGATGCATGGAATTGACTCCCCAATACCAAACTTGAATTGGGGGGGGGACATGATCTTAGACATGTTACATGGCCATATTCAGAGTTACCATTGTGAAGCTACATAGAGGTATTGACCTATATGTAGTGCACACATGTAATGGTGTCCCCGCACTAACAAAGTCCTGGGAATCGGCCCTGAACTATATGGGAGCACCTTTGCTAGTGGAAGGGTGCCCTCAAACTTAGTAACTTTGCACCTAACCTCCAGCAAGTGAAGGTTAGACATATAGGTGACTTATAAGTTACTTAAGTGCAGTGAAAATGGCTGTGAAATAACGTGGACGTTATTTCACTCAGGCTGCAATGGCAGTCCTGTGCAAAGGATTGTCTGAGCTCCCTATGGGTGGCAAAAGAAATGCTGCAGCCCATAGGGATCTCCTGGAACCCCAATAACCTGGGTACCTAGGTAGCATATACTAGGGAATTATAAGGGTGTTCCAGTGTGCCAAATGAAATTGGTAAAAGTGGTCACTAGCCTAAAGTGACATTTAAAGGCAGAGAGAGCATGAGCACTGAGGTTCTGATTAGCAGAGCCTTAGTGACACAGTTAGGTACTACACAGGTATACACATTCAGGCCACTATGAGCACTGAAGTCCTGGCTGGTAGGGTCCCATGAGACATATAAAACACACTGACAACATAGGGTTTTCACTATGAGCACTGGGCCCTGACTAGCAGGATCCCAGTGAGACAGTAAAACACCTTGACATATACTCACTAACAGGCCAAAAGTGGGGGTAACAAGGCTAGAAAGAGGCTACCTTCCGACAACAGCCCTCACCCTTGCCCAGTCGGTGGCTTGCCCGAGAGGCCCCTCTGTGCCCTGCCTACAGCACCTAAGTGACTCCTGGGTCCCTCCATAGACTTCTATTGAGAACTCAACGCCCTGTTGGCACACTGCAGCCGGATGCCCTCGTGCCGCTGAGGGTGTGGTTTTTGTTCCTACTTGGGGGCCCCTCCAGTACTCCTCCAGACCCCCCCTGATCTGCCCTCAGTCAACGCAGGTACTTACCTGCAAGCAGACCAGAACCGGAGTACACCCTGTCTCCATAGGGACCCACGTTATTTTTGCTCCTGTTTGACCTCTGCACCTAACTGGCCCTGTGCTGCGAGTGTGCAGTTATCTTGAACCCCCAACGGTGGGCTACCTACGCCCAGGAGACTGAACCCATCAGTTTGTTACTTACCTCAAAAACTGTACTTTACTTACCTCCCCACGAACTGTTGAAAATTGCAGTGTCCACTTTTAATATAGCCTTTTGCCAGAAAACGGTGTACATTGTTGATTCCTGTAAGGAAATGCCTCCTTGGCATGGTTACCCCCCTGACTTTTTGCCTTTTGATGATGCCAAGTTACGATTGAAAGTGTGCTGGGACCCTGCTAACCAGGCCCCAGCACCAGTGTTCTTTCCCTAAACTGTACCTTTGTTTCCACAATTGGCACAGCCCTGGCACTCAGGTAAGTCCCTCGTAAATGGTACCCCTGGTACCAAGGGCTCTGTGGCCAGGGAAGGTCTCTAAGGGCTGCAGCATGTCTTATGCCACCCTGGGGACCCCTCACTCAGCACATGCACACTGCTTCACAGCTTGTGTGTGCTGGTGGGAAGGAAATGACTAAGTCAACATGGCACTCCCCTCAGAGTGCCATGCCAACCTCACACTGCCTGTGGCATAGGTAAGTCACCCCTCTAGCAGGCATCACAGCCCTAAGGCAGGGTGCACTATACCACAGGTGAGGGCATATGTGCATGAGCACTATGCCCCTACAGTGTCTAAGGAAAACAGACATTGTAAGTGCAGGGTAGCCATAAGAGTATATTGTCTGGGAGTTTGTCAAACACAAACTCCACAGTTCCATAATGGCTACACTGAAATCTGGGAAGTTTGGGATCAAACATCTCAGCACAATATATCCACACTGATGCCAGTGTGGAATTTATTCTAAAATACACCCAGAGGGCATCTTAGAGATGCCCCCTGAATACCAATCCGACTTCTAGTGCTAGGCTGACCAGTTTCTGCCAGCCTGCCACAACCAGACAAGTTGCTGGCCACATGGGGAGAGTGCCATTGTCACTCCGTGGCCAGGAAGAAAGCCTGCTTCTCACCTCCCCCAGCAGGAACTGTAACACCTAGCGGTGAGCCTCAATGGCTTACCCCCTTTGTTACAGCGCCACAGGACATCCCAGATAGTGGAGATGCCCACCCCTCCGGCCGCTGCCCCCACTTTTGGTGGAAAGGCTGGAGGAGATAATGAGAAAAACAAGGAGGAGCCAACCACCAGTCAGGACAGCCCCTAAGGTGCCCTGACCTGAGGTGAACCCTGCCTTTAGAAATCCTCCATTTTAGTTTTGGAGGATTTCCCCAATAGGATTAGGGATGTGCCCCCCCTCCCCTCAGGGAGGCGGCACAAAGAGGGTGTAGCCACACTCCAGGACAGTAGCCATTGGCTACTGCCCCCAAGACCTAAACACCCCTAAATTTAGTATTTAGAAATCAGATTCCTGCAACCTGAACCAAGAAGAAGGACTGCTGACCTGAAAGCCCTGCAGAGACGACAGAGACAACAACTGCTTTGGCCCCAGCCCTACCAGCCTGTCTCCTGACTCGAAAAACTACAACAGTGACGCATCCAACAGGGACCAGCGACCTCTAAAACCACAGAGGACTGCCCTGAACCTAAGGACCAAGAAACCCCCGTGAGCAGCGGCTCTGCTCAACAACAGCAACAATATTGCAACTTTCTTGCAACTTCTAAGGACTTCACTCTTCCCACCGGAATCCTGAGACTTCATCCTCTGCACCCAACGCCCCCAGTTCAAGATCCAGAGAACCAACACCACAGGGAGGACTCCCCGGCGACTGCGACCTCGTGAGTATATACTATCTCAAAGTAAGAAATAGTGTGCACAGAGTCCAAGGGTCCCCCTTAGAGGTAAGATAGTGGCAAAATTAGATAATTCTATTGCTCTATTTTTTGGTAGTGTGGTCGAGCAGTAGGCTTATCAGAGGGTAGTGTTAAGCATTTGTTGTACACACACAGGCAATACATGAGGAACAGACACTCAAAGACTTAACTCCAGGCCAATAGTTTTTATATAGAAAAATATATTTTCTTAATTTATTTCTAGAACCACAAGTTCAAGATTTGAAGTAAATACATAAAATGCAAGGTACTCCACATGGGTAAGTTAGGAACTTTGAATTCGAGTAATAACATATACAGTTTTTGTTAAAATGGCAATAAGGTATTTTAAAAGTAGACAGTGCAAAAATCAACAGTTCCTGGGGGAGGTAAGTAATGGTTAGTTTGTGAGTTAAGTAAGGCATAGACAGCCCACCGTTGGGGGTTCAAGGCAACCCCAAAGTTACCCCACCAGTGGCTCACGGCCGGGCAGGTGCAGAGGTCAAAGAGGTGCCCAAAACACATAGGCGCCTATGGAGAACAGGGGTGCTCCGGTTCCGGTCCGCCAGCAGGTAAGTACCCGTGTCCTCGGAGGGCAGACCAGGGGGGGTTTGTAGAGCACTGGGGGGGACACAAGTAGGCACACAAAACACACCCTCAGCGGCACAGTTGCGGCCGGGTGCAGTGTGCAAAGCAGGCGTCGGGTCTTGTATAGAAGACATTGGAGGGACCCGGGGGTCACTCTTAGCGGTGCAGGCAGGGCACAGGGGGGCTTCCCGGCCCAGCCAACACCTAGGCTAGGCAGAGGGTCGCCTAGGGGTCACTCCTGCACTGAAGTTCGGTTCCTTCTGGTCCTGGGGGCTGCGGGTGCAGTGCTTGGTCCAGGCGTCGGGTCCCTTGTTACAGGCAGTCGCGGTCAGGGGGAGCCTCTGGATTCTCTAAGCAGGTGTCGCTGTGGGGGTCCAGGGGGGTTGTCTCGGGCTACACACAGTCTCGTAGTCGCCGGGGAGCCCTCCCTGAAGTGTTGTTTCTCCACAAGTCGAGCCGGGGGCGTCGGGTGCAGAGTGGAAAGTCTCACGCTTCCAGCGGGAAACGCAGTTGTCTTGAAGTTGCTTCTTTGGAAACAAAGTTGCAGTCTTGGGTGAACAGAGCCGCTGTCCTCGGGAGTTTCTTGGTCCTTCTAGAGCAGGGCAGTCCTCTGAGGATTCAGAGGTCGCTGGTCCTGGAAAAGCGTCGCTGGAGCAGTGTCTTTTAGAAGTGGGGAGACAGGCCGGTATAGCTGGGACCAAAGCAGTTGGTGTCTCCGTCTTCTCTGCCGGGTTTTTCAGCTTAGCAGTCCTCTTCTTCTTAGGTTTCAGGAATCTGAGTTCCTAGGTTCAGGGGAGCCCCTAAATACAGAATTGAGGGGTGTGTTTAGGTCAGGGAGGGCAGTAGCCAATGGCTACTAGGCCTGAGGGTGGCTACACCCTCTTTGTGCCTCCTCCCAAGGGGAGGGGGGTCACATTCCTATCCCTATTGGGGGAATCCTCCATCTGCACGATGGAGGATTTCTAAAAGTCAGAGTCACCTCAGCTCAGGTTGCCTTAGGGGCTGTCCTGACTGGCCAGTGACTCCTCCCTGTTTTTCTCATTATCTCCTCCGGCCTTGCCGCCAAAAGTGGGGCCGTGGCCGGAGGGGGCGGGCAACTCCACTAGCTGTAATGCCCTGGGGTGCTGTAACAAAGGGGGTGAGCCTTTGAGGCTCACCGCCAGGTGTTACAGTTCCTGCAAGGGGGAGGTGATAAGCATCTCCACCCAGTACAGGCTTTGTTACTAGCCACAGAGTGACAAAGGCACTCTCCCCATGTGGCCAGCAACATGTCTCGAGTGTGGCAGGCTGCTAAAACCAGTCAGCCTACACAGGTAGTTGGGTAAGGTTTCAGGGGGCATCTCTAAGGTGCCCTCTGGGGTGTACATTACAATAAAATGTACACTGGCATCAGTGTGCATTTATTGTGCTGAGAAGTTTGATACCAAACTTCCCAGTTTTCAGTGTAGACATTATGGTGCTGTGGGGTTCGTGCATGACAGACTCCCAGACCATATACTCTTATGGCTACCCTGCACTTACAATGTCTAAGGTTTTGCTTAGACACTGTAGGGGCATAGTGCTCATGCACTTATGCCCTCACCTATGGTATAGTGCACCCTGCCTTAGGGCTGTAAGGCCTGCTAGAGGGGTGACTTATCTATACTGCATAGGCAGTGTGAGGTTGGCATGGCACCCTGAGGGGAGTGCCATGTCGACTTACTCGTTTTGTCCTCACCAGCACACACAAGCTGGCAAGCAGTGTGTCTGTGCTGAGTGAGGGGTCCCCAGGGTGGCATAAGATATGCTGCAGCCCTTAGAGACCTTCCCTGGCATCAGGGCCCTTGGTACCAAGGGTACCAGTTACAAGGGACTTATCTGGATGCCAGGGTGTGCCAATTGTGGAAACAAAAGTACAGGTTAGGGAAAGAACACTGGTGCTGGGGCCTGGTTAGCAGGCCTCAGCACACTTTCAAATCAAAACTTAGCATCAGCAAAGGCAAAAAGTCAGGGGGTAACCATGCCAAGGAGGCATTTCCTTACAGTATGGTTTCTTACCTGTAACTCCAGTTCTCTCGTAGGGGTATTTCCATGATAGTCATAAGCGTAGAATAAATCCCCGCCCGCCTGCGGGGACCCTGGAGCACTTTTTCCAATATAACTTCTTAAGTGTCCCTTTTTTGCCTTACTTCAGGAAGGCTTGTCATGACACTTAAGAATGTTCCCAAGCAGCCTATAGGAAGGGCTACAGTGTTCAAGCTTCTTCCTTCAGAATGTCCTTGAAATAAAAACATTAAATGCTTGACAAACAAAGCCATTTTCCAGACCAACTACTTCCAAAAACTTCTTTTATTTCACAAAACCTCTAAGAAGGAGTGCAGAACAGTGTAGTCCATAGGCTGCCATTAGTAATGAAGAAAAAGGATACTGTGCCTTTAAGAGCAGCCACTCCTCCAGTATCCCATCATGCCTAGAGAGAGGCTGTTACCTCAGTTCTTTTTGCAGGTAGTCACTGGCTGACCATCGGAATAGACGTAATCATGACATCTAACTGCTCCCCCGGGGAGGAGGGAGGGTTGCTTATGACTATCATGGAAATACCCCTACGAGAGAACTGGAGTTACAGGTAAGAAACCATACCTTCTCTCGTAGGGGATTTCCATGTATAGTCATAAGCATAGAATAGAATACCAAGCCCATCCCAAAACCCGCAGAGGAGCAGTTAGAGTAATCTATGGATATGTTCTCAAGCAAAAAGGTTTCTAAGAGAAGCCTGGCCTACTTGAGCATTTGCTCTAGCGTCTGAATCTAGACAATAATGTTTAGTAAAGGTGTGAATTAATGTCCAAGTCGCAGCTTTACAAATTTCTGCTAAAGGAACATTACGCAATAGAGCAGTGGTAGCCGCTTTTCCTCTAGTGGAATGAGCTCTAGGCTTACCCTGTAAGGTTTTGTTAGCTAGTTGATAACACAATAAAATACAAGAAACTATCCACCTCGCTATGGATTGCTTGGAGGTGGCTAAACCAGTACGTACAGATCCGTAATCAACAAATAGTTGTGTAGTTCTCCGTAGAGAATTGTCTTATCTAGGTAAAATTTCAATACTCTCTTAACATCCAGAGAATGGAGAGCCCTCTCAGCTGGGGTGGAAGGGTTTGGAAAGAACGTCGTCAAGGAAATCGACTGGTTAATGTGGAAGTCGGATGTGACCTTAGGTAGAAACTTCGGATGTGTCCTTAAGACTACTTTGGAAGAATGAAATATTGTGTAAGGCTCGTGAACTCAGAGGGCATGGATTTCGCTGACCCTTCGTGCTGGAGTGATCGCTACCAGAAAGGCTGCCTTCCAAGTGAGGTATTGGAGGGATGCCTTGTGTATGGGTTCAAATGGGTGCTGCATTAAACGTGAAAGGACCACATTAAGTTCCCATGGTGGCAAAGGGCGTTTAATTGGAGGAAAGACCTTCTTTAACCCCTCTAGAAAATCTTTTATCACTGGGATTCTAAAGAAAGAGGTCTGTGAAGGAGTATTCCTATAAGCAGTTAAGGGTGCCAAATGCACTTTTATGGAAGACAAATGTAGGCCCGATCTTGCCAGATGCAACAAGTAAGGCAGAATGACATCTTCCTTGCAAGATATAGGATCTATCCCTTTAGAAGAACACCAGATGCAGAATCTCTTCCACTTGAAGGAGTACGCCGAACGAGTAGACGACCTCTGCGCCTCCTTTAAAATGTCCATACAATCCTGTGGCAGTTTGAGGTGACCATACTGGACTAGCTAAGGAGCCATGCCGCCAAATTCAATGATGAGAGATTGGGATGCCTCATTCGACCGCCGAACTTCGTCAGGAGGTCCGGTCTGCAGGGTAGCCTGAGATGGGGTTGGAGTGATCTCTGAAGAAGATCCGGAAACCACCAATGTCTCGGCCACTCTGGTGCAATGAGGATCATTGTGGCTGATGTCACCGACAGTTTGAGGAGGACTGCTGGGATCAGCGGAATCGGTGGAAAGGCGTACAGAAATTTGTTGGACAAGTCTATCCACAGAGCATTACCCTACGACTGTGGGTGATAAAACCTGGCGGCAAAGTCGCAGCATTTCCTGTTTTCTTCTGTGGCGAATAGGTCGATAGAAGGGGTGCCCCACAAACGGAAAATGTCTCGAGTGACGTCTTCGTTGAGCACCCACTTGTGGTTCTCTTCTAGAACTCTGCTGAGGGCATCCGCTTGACTGTTCTGAACTCTTGGTAGCTGGGTAGCCACTATGTTCAATTTCCTGGCTAGGAGCCAGTGCCATATTGTCTGGGATTCCTGAGACAGGATTCTGGATCTGGTGCCCCCCTGCTTGTTCAGATAGAACATAGTGGTGGTATTGTTGGTCTGCACCAACAAGTTGTCTGCTGTGATTGAGGGATGGAACGCCTTGAGCGCTAGGTGCACCGCTCGTAGTTCTAGGAGACTGATGTGGTATAACGATTCTTTCTGTGTCCATCGTCCTTGTATTTGCAGGTGACCCATATGAGCTCCCCATCCGAGGAGAGAGGCATCTGTCACAATAGTCTGTGCCGGAGGCTGTGCCTGGAATGGCATCCCCTTTAAGAAATTGGTTGGAGAGCACCACCAAGTTAGAGACCTGATTGCATGAGTGGAGAGGCGAATCCGATCTTCCCAGCTCCCCGACCACTGATTCCACTGGTCCTCCAGGCATTCCTGAAGCGGACGCATGTGGAGGCGAGCGTTGGGTGTCAGGTAAATGCAGGATGCCATGGATCCAAGAAATGAGGAGACTGTCCACACTGTTGGATGACGCATTGATCGGAGATCCCGACACTTCCGGACAATACACAAGCGTCGTTCCTCCAAAGGACACACTCTTGCCTGCAGTGAGTCTAAGGTAGCGCCTAAGTAATGTAACCTCTGGACAGGTACTGTTGTTGACTTTTGAAAGTTGATATGAAGACCTAATCGGTACAGAAGGTTGCAGGTCATCTGGAAATGCTGTTTCGCTTCTGCATAAGTGGACGCTTTGATTAACCAGTCGTCACGATACGAGTATATGAAGATTAGTTTCCTCCGAAGGTGAGCTGCCACTACCGCCATGCACTTGGAAAAGGTCCTGGGAGCAGACTTGAGACCGAATGGTAGGACTGTGTATTGGAAGTGATCTTGGCCTACCAGAAACCTCAGGAATTTCCGATGCTTCTTTGCGATGGGGATGTGGAAATACGCATTGTGTAGATCTACGGAGCAAAGCCAGTCTCCTTGCCGAATCTGAGGATATATCTGGTGTAAGGATAGCATCCTGAACTTCTCCTTTCGGATCCATTTGTTGGCCGTTTTGAGGTCTAGAATGGGTCTGAATTTGTTTTTGTCCTTTTTTGGGATGAGAAAGTATTTTGAGTAGATACCCTTCCCCTGTTGGCTGAGGGGAACCGATTCCACTGCTCTCTTTTCGAGGAGGATGGAAACTTCCGCCTTTAGGAGATCGAGGTGTGCAGTCATCTGCTTTGGCGGGATGGCCGGAGGTGGTGATGAAAATCGGGGACAATATCCATTCTGTACAATGCCTAAGACCCAAGTGTCTGTTGTAATCTTTTGCCACTCTACCAGGCAATTGGTGACGCTTCCCCCCCACCGGAGTGGTTAACGAAGTTGGGGGGAGGAAATTCTCAGGGCTTTGAGGCGGTAGGCTGTCGGGTGCTCTGAGTGGACTGATCGTCCCCTCTACGCCTTACGCTGGTGCTGGTAGGGCCGCTGGTTCTGCTGGTGGGGCCTCGTAGTGGCCCATTGAGGGGCTTGAAGCCTCTGCGTGGTGTAGCGGCGATGAAAAGGACAGAAGGACCTGTGTTGCTCTTTAGGTTTGTCCAATCCTACTGCCTTTAATGTGTCCACTTCCGCTTTCATTCTTGCCATTTTGTCATCTGCGTGCGATCCGAATAACGTGGATCCTGAAAATGGCAGATTCAAAAGTCTTTGCTGCACATCTGGTTTTAATGACGTGAGCCGCACTCAGGAGTGTCTCCTTAGCATCACGCCATGGCAGTACGCATGAGCTGCAAGCAGCGACGCATCTGCTGCCGCGCTGATTATTTGGTTGGAGACCATAGCGCCATCCTTAGCTACTTCTAAAAAGTCCTCTCTGTCGTCTCTTGGGAGATGTTCTGCAAACTGCAAGATGGAGTCCCACAAAGATCGATCGTACCTGCCCAAAAGGGCTGTGGCGCTCGCCGTTTTCATAGAGGACGCCGCCGAACCACAGACTTTACGACCTGTCGAGTCCAATTGCTTACTCTCCTTATCTGGAGGAGAGGTGGAGGATAGAGAAGTTGTGTGAGTCTTGCGTGCCGCCAAAATAACTACTGAGTCCGGTGGCGGATCAGAGCGCAATAAGAGCGGATCTTGCTCCGGAGGGCGATACTTTTTTTGCCTGGATGGTGCAGGTCTTGTCACTGCCGGTGTAAGGAAGACCTCCATAGCAGGCTCCAGGAGGCCCGGCACTAGGGGTAGCAAGGGTCTGGCAGCTGACCGCTGTTGAAGTGTTTCAAAAATGACCGATGGCGTAGGAGCAACCATCGGTATACTTAGTTTCGACGCACCTCGGACTAGAACCTCATGGAAGGTGTTAATGTCATCCACCGGTGAGGACCGAGGAGGAGGAGAGTCCAACAAAGTAGGAGAATAGTCTCTAGTGGAGGACCAAGAGTCTCTGTCACGCTCCCTTGAACTTGGTCTGCGCCTCGATCGGCGGTGTAATCTTGATCTGGAAGAGTCATGGCCATGGCGTGAAAGGTGGTGCGATGCTGAGCGCGGTCTAGACGGTATACTAACCGGTACTTGAGGTGCCGGGTTGTGGCACCTCTTGGGCCGTTGGCTGAGGCGGCGTTGCCGGAAGCTCTGGAGGAGGAGACCTAGGCGGAGACGGACGAGAAGGAGAGGAAGGCAGCATCACTACGGAGGAAGAGCGCTCTGATGAGGAATAAATTCTCTGCCTCCTGTGGCTCCTCGATGTCGACGCCCTCCTTGACGTCGATGGAGTCCACGACGTCGACCTCTCTCTCCGTCCCGACGTCGACGATGTGCGAGGCGACGAGCCATGACATCTACGTCGACCTCTCAACGATGACTCCGATGACGCTGATTTGCTCTTCGACGTCGTGCGCCTTGGGGTCTTCGAAGTCGTAAGGTGCCTCAAAAACGACTGGTGACTTCAGTACAACGTTGGACCGGACTTGGATGGCGAACATGTCGGCGCCGTACCTCCTCTCGACGTCGACCGTGACCGATGTCGTTTTCGCCCTGAAGAGCATCTCTCAGACCTCCCACGACCACTGGAGGCTGAGGTATGATCCCTGGTGGAAGACTGACCTTCCCCTCGCCCAGAGGTCCCACTGGTTCCTTGGCGTCTTCTCTCTGCTCTCCCTTCAAGTCGAATTTTCTCTCTGTCACGTAAAGTGCACCTGGAGAACGTCTTGCAGATGGTGCACGAGGCAGGAATGTGAGATGAGGGTAGACAAATAACACAGAGCTCATGAGGGTCTGTTTTAGCCTTTTTTCTGCCACATTTAGGGCACTTGTCAAACAAGGAAGGCATTTTGATGAAAAAAGCCTTAAACTTCTGTCAGAAAACTTCAAAATGTAATAGAGAAAGACAAAAGACGTCGAATGAAGCCTTTTTTCTGAAAGTTTCTCAAAATTTTTGAAGGAAAAAACCTAAAAAGGTCGAGTTCAGTGCTCCAGGGTCCTGACAGCAGGTGCCAGAAAAAAGAACTGAGGTAACAGCCTCTCTCTAGGCATGATAGGATACTGGAGGACTGGCTGCTCTTAAAGGCACAGTATCCTTTTTCTTCATTACTAATGGCAGCCTATGGACTACACTGTTCTGCACTCCTTATTAGAGGTTTTGTGAAATAAAAGAAGTTTTTGGAAGTAGTTGGTCTGGAAAATGGCTTTATATGTCAAGCATTTAATGTTTTTATTTCAAGGAAATTCTGAATGAAGAAGCTTGAACACTGTACCCCTTCCTATTGGCTGTTTGGGAACATTCTTAAGTGTCGTGACAAGCCTTCCTTAAGTAAGGCGAAAAGGGACACTTAAGAAGTGATATTGGAAAAAGTGCTCCAGGGTACCCGCAGGCGGGCGGGGAATTATTCTACGCTTATGGTTATACATGGAAATCCCCTACGAGAGAAGCTATTTTAAAAGTGGGACACTGCAAAAATCAACAGTTCCTGGGGGTGGTAAGTATTGGTTTAAAGCACTTATAAGTTCAGTCTCCGGGGCATAGGCACCCCACCGTTGGGTGTTCAAGTTAACCCCAAACACCCAGCAACACAGGGCCGGTCAGGTGCAGAGGTCCGAGTAGGTCACAAATAGCATAGGCGCCTATGGAGAATAGGGGTGCTCCGGTTCCAGTCTGCTAGCAGGTAATTACCTGCGTCCTCGGGGAGCAGACCAGGGGGGGTTTGTAGAGCACTGGGGGGGTAACAAACATGTACACAAAATACACCCTCAGCAGCACAGGGGCGGCCAGGTGCAGTGTGGGAAGTAGGTGTCGGGATTCAGATAAAAAGCAATGGAGAGACCAGGGGGTCACTCTGATGATGCAGGCAGGGCACAGGGGGGCTTCTGGGCCAGCCACCGACTGGGCACGGATGAGGGCCGCCTGCTGGTCACACCTGCACTGGTAGTTGGTTTCTCTCAGGCCTGGGGGCTGCGGGTGCAGTGCTTCTTCCAGGCGTCGGGTTCCTTTGTTACCGGGCAGTCACGGTCAGGGGAGCCTCTGGATCCTGTCTGCAGGCGTCGCTGGGAGGGGGGGGGGGGGGGTGCAGGGAGGTCATCTTAGGGTGTCCATGTTGTCGGAGAAGCCTTAGTCCTCTCTGCGGTGTTGGTTCCTCCGAACACGAGCCGGGGGCTTCGGGTGAAGAGTCTGGAGACTCATGCTTCCGGAGTGAGGCTGGAGTATCTTTAAAGATGGTTTCTTTGTTGCAGTTTTGGACAGAGCCGCTGTCCACAGGAGTTTCTTGGTCATTTAGGTGCAGGTCAGGCCTCTGAGTCCTCAGAGGTCACTGGTCCCACTGGATGCCTTCCTGTGCAGGTTCTCGGAGTCTGGAGACAGGCCGGTAAGGCTGGGGCCAAGTCAGTTGTTGTCTGTCATCTCTGCGGGGCTTTCAGGTCAGCAGTCCTTCTTCTTGTTTCAGGTTGCAGAGATCTGATTTCCTGGGTTCAGGGTCACCCCAAAAAACTAAATTTAGGGGTGTGTTTAGGTCTGGGGGGCAGCAGCCAATGGCTACTGTCCTGGAGGGTGACTACACCCTCTTTGTGCCTTCTCCCTGTGGGGAGGGGGGCAAATCCCTAATCCTATTGGGGGGAACCCTCCAAAACAAGATGGAGGATTTCCTAAGGCAGGGGTCACCACAGCTCACGACACCTTAGGGGCTTGTAGTGACTGGTGGGTGAATCCTTGTTTTTCTCATTATCTCCTTCGGACTTGCCGCCAAAAGTGGGGGCTGTGTCCGGAGAGGCGGGCATCTCCACTAGCTGGAGAGCCCTGGGGCGCTGTAACAGCAGGCTTGAGCCTTTGAGGCTCACCGCCAGGTGTTACAGTTCCGGGAGGAGGAGGTGTGAAGCACCTCCACCTAGTACAAGCTTTGTTCCTGGCCACAGAGTGACAAAGGAACTCACCCCACGTGGCCAGAAACCCGTCTGGATGTGGCAGGCTGGCAGAAACTGGTCAGCCTAGCACTAGTAGTTAGACTAGTATACAGGGGCATTTCTAAAATGCCCTCTGTGTGCATTTCTTAATAAATCCCACTCTGGCATCAGTGTGGATTTATTGTGCTGAGAAGTTTGATACCAAACTTCACAGTATTCAGTGTAGCCATTATGGAACTGTGGAGTTTGTGTTTGACGAACTCCCAGACCATATACTCTTTATGGATACCCTCCACTTACAATGTCTAAGGTTTGGCTTAGACACTGTAGGAGTATAGTGCTCATGCAACTATGCCCTCACCTGTGGTAAAGTGCACCCTGCTTCTGGGCTGTAAGGCCCGCTAGAGGGGTGACTTACCTATGCCACAGGCAGAGGGTTGTGGGCATGGCACTCTGTGGGGAGTGCCATGTTGACTTACTCATTTTCTCCCCACCAGCACACACAAGCTGTGAGGCAGGGTGCATGTGCAGAGTGAGGGCTCTCCAGGGTGGCTTAAGACATGCTGCAGACCTTAGAGACCTTCCCTGGCCACAGGGCCCTTGGTACCAGGGGTACCATTTACAAGGGACTTATGTGTGTGCCAGGGCTGTGCCAATAGTGGAGACAAAGGTACAGTTTAGGGAAAGAACACTGGTGCTGAGGCCTGGTTAGCAGGGTCCCAGCACACTTTTAATCATAACTAGCATCAACAAAAGGCAAAATGTTAGGGGTGGTCATGCCATCAGAGGCATTTTCCTACACAACCCCCCCCCCACCCGCTCCACCCCAAACGAAAGAGGATGAGACTAACCTTTCCCAAGAGAGTCTTCATTTTCTAAGTGGAAGAACCCGGAAAGGCCATCTGCATTGGCATGGGCAGTCCCAGGTCTGCGTTCCAATACAAAGTCCATTACCTGTAGGGATATGGACCACCTCAACAGTTTAGGGTTCTCTCCTATCATTTGCATAAGCCATCTGAGAGGTCTGTGGTCAGTTTGAAGTGTGAAGTGAGTACAAAACAGGTATGATCTCAACTTCTTCAGGGACCAAACCACAGCAAAGGCCTCCCTCTCAATGGCACTCCAACGCTGCTCCCTGCGGAGTAACATCCTGCTAATAAAAGCAACAGGCGGGTCAAGGCCATCATCATTGGTTTGGGATAGAACTGCTCCTATCCCATGCTCGGAGGCATCAGTCTGCACAATGAACTGCTTAGAATAGTCTGGAGCTTTTAAAAATGGTGCTGAGCACATAGCTTCTTTCAGGGTGTGAAAGGCCTTTTGACAGTCCAAGATCCAGTTAACTTTCCTGGGTATCTTCTTGGAGATACGTTTTGTGGGGGGTGGCACTATGGATCCATATCCCTTCACAAACCTCCTATAGTATCCAGTCAAGCCAAGGAATGCCCTGACTTGAATCTGGGTTTTTGGAGCTTCCCAGTCCAGAATAGTCTGGATCTTGGGTTGGAGTGGCTGTACTTGGCCTCCACCTACAAGGTGTCCCAAGTAAACCACTGTACCCTGCCCTATCTGACATCTGGATGCCTTGATAGAGAGGCATGCTGCTTGCAGGGCCTGCAAAACCTTCTTCAGGTGGACCAGGTGATCCTGCCAGTAGGAACTAAAGACAGCAATATCATCTAGATATGCTGTACTAGGGAACTCCAAGCCAGCAAGGACTTGATTCACCAACCTTTGGGAGGTGGCAGAGGCATTCTTTAAGCCAAAGGGCATAACCGTAAACTGATAATGCCCATCAGGTGTACAGAATGCTGTCTTTTCTTTTGCTTCAGGTGCCATTTTGATTTGCCAGTAACCTGCTGTCAAGTCAAAGGTACTTAAGAATTTGTCAGCAACTAATTTATCTATGAGCTCATCTGCCCCTGGGATGGGGTGAGCATCTGTCTTGGTGACAGAGGTGAGCCCTCTATAGTCCACACAAATCCTCATCTTTCTCTTTCCATCCTTGGTGTGAGGTTTGGGGACCAAGACCACTGGGTTAGTCCAGGGACTGTCTGAATGCTCTATCACTCTCAAGTCCAGCATCTTGTGGACTTCCACTTTGATGCTCTCCTTGACTTGGTCAGACTGTCTGAATATTTTATTCTTGACAGGTAAACTGTCTCCTGTGTCCACATCATGGGAACACAGGTGTGTCTGACCAGGGGTCAAGGAAAAGAGCTCAGAAAACTGCTGGAGGACTTCCCTGCAGTCAGTTTGCTGTTGGCCAGAGAGGGTGTCGGAGTAGGCAACTCCATCTACTGATGCATCCTTGGAGTCAGTTGAGAGGAGGTCAGGGAGAGGTTCACTCTCTGCTTCCTGATCCTCATCAGTAACCACCAGCATGGTTACATCTCACCTATCATTATAGAGCTTAAGACGGTTAAAATGGATCACCCTCTTGGGTGTCCTGCTAGTGCCCAGGTCCAGTAAGTAAGTGACCTGGCTCTTTTTCTCTAGCACTGGGTAAGGGCCACTCCATCTGTCTTGAAGTGTCCTGTGTGCTCAACTCAACCATAGCAGCCTTTTGGTCATACCACATCTTCTGGAGTTGTTGGCTGGCCTCAAGGTTTTTGCTAGCCTTTTCCATGTACTCTGCCATCCTTGAACATAGGCCTAGTACATAGTCCACCACATCTTGTTTAGGCTCATGGAGAGGTCTCTCCCAGCCTTTTTACAAGTGCCAGTGGTCCCCTTACAGGAAGGCCAAACAAAAGCCCAAGGGGGGGGGGAGGGGGAAGACTCTATTCCCTTCTGTGGCACCTCTCTGTAGGCGAAAAGCAGGCATGGCAAGAGGACATCCCATTTCTTTTTGAGTTTTTCAGGGAGCCCAATGATCATGCCCTTCAATGTCTTGTTACACCTTTCTACAAGACCATTGGTTTGTGGATGGTATGGTGTAGTGAATTAATACGTCATCCCACACTCACTACACATATGCTTTAGGTAAGCAGTCATAAAGTTGGTACCTCTGTCAGAAACCACCTCCTTAGGAAATCCCACTCTGGTAAAAATACCAATGAGTGCTTTGGCTACTGCAGGGGCAGTAGTAGACCTAAGGGGGATTGCTTCAGGGTACCTGGTAGTATGATCCACTACTACCAGTATATATTGGTTCCCTGATGCTGTGGGAGGTTCCAGTAGACCCACTATGTCCACTCCCACTATCTCAAAGGGGACCTCCACCATTGGAAGTGGAATGAGGGGGGCCTTTGGAGGGCCACCTGTCTTACCACTGGCTTGACAGGTGACACAGGAGGTGCAAAACTCCTTTACCTTCTGGGACATATTGGGCCAATATAAATGGTTGACTAATCTCTCTCAAGTCTTGGTTTGTCCCAAATGCCCAGCAAGGGGAATGTCATGGGCTAATGTCAGAATGAACTCCCTAAACTCCTGAGGCACTACCACTCTCCTAGTGGCACCAGGTCTGGGATCTCTTGCTTCAGTGTAAAGGAGTTCATCTTCACAATAGACCCTGTGGGTTCCACTGACAATTCCTTTTTCTTCATCAGCTGCTTGCTGTTTTGGGCCTTCAAGAGTGGGATAAGTCTTTTGTCCCTGACATAACTGTTCCCTTTAGTGTCCCTCTGGGCCCAAGAGCTCTACCTGATAAGGCACCTGTATCCCTCAGGCTTCTACTCTATTACCATTTATCAAGAGCTGCTGCCTGTATCTTTGCATATTAGGCGGCCAGGCAGCAAGTGTGTGTCAACACCAGAGCAGTACGCGCTCTATTGGCGACAAAAATGCAAAAACCCAGCACTCTCAAAACAACGTAATTTATGAATTGTGCTGATATGTTGTGGTTTAACCTTTTGCATTGCAGAGTTCAATCCTGAAAACGTATTTTTAATATGCTTACAAATACTGTTCCTTTGCAATGTATTGCTCAGGTTTTCAGAGTGTGTTAGGGTGTGGCCCCTTTCCAAGGCCTTCCAGAGACTTTCCCTGCAACATGCTTGGGCGTGGTTCTGGGCTGGGCCAAGACTTTATAAAAGAGAGCCAGCCCAACTCCCAGTGCTCACTATTCAGAAGTCCCGGTCCAGAGCAGCAGCTTCTTCCTGAGCTCCTATCCCGGCGGCCTATTTGGATCTTCCAGTCTTCTGCCCTCATCCTTCATTGGTGATCATTGTTCCAGGCGGTAAGACGGTGGTTGGACATTTCCCGACACCGTAATTGAGAATTTTCATATTCTTGGATTAATTCTTAAAAGAATAACAGATTAATAGCACGCTGCCATTTTTTGACATTTATATGGTGGTCTGTAAATAGGCAGGACGCGCAATTTATTCCATAAAGGTTTGACTTTGTTATTCGTTACGCGCTGCCATTTCTTGACATTTACGTGGTGGCTTAAGAATCGGCAAGATGCGAGATTCATTTTATGGTGTTTGGACATTGTTGTCCATTGCACGCTGCTATTTCTTGACATTTACATTATGTTTTATGAGTTGGCAAGACGCGCAACTCGTTTAATGAGCATTTAACTTTGTTGTTCATTGCGCGCCACCATTTCTTGACATTTACATGGTGGCTTAAGAATCGGCAAAAGAAGCGCGATTTGTTTCATTGTACTTTGATCTTGTTATTTATTGTGAGCTGTTATTCCTTAACATTTATATCGTGTTTTATGAATCGGCAAGACGCACGATTCGATTAATGAGGATTTGACTTTGATATTCATTGTATGTTACCATTTCTTGGTATTTTACATGGTAACATTCGAATTGGCAAGACGCACGATTCTCTCCTCAAGTTGAATTCATGTTGTTTATTGTATGCCACTATTCCAAGATATTTATTATGTAATATACGAGTTGACAAGTTATGTTATGTGTTTCCTGAATCCATATTGTGTTATTCATGGTGCACAATCCTTTTATGGTGTTTACTATATATATTTATATCTGCAATATTCACAATTTGTGTTGAAACATTTTAAGAGTACACAGAAGGCCAGAGTTTCTAGATGCAATATTGTATGGTCCTAGTATACATTCTCAAAACAGGGTTTATATGACTGGTTTAAAATTTAGTCAGAATGTTTTTTCTGATTCTCATGTAAAGGAAAGTACTTGAATAAGAAAGTTTTCATTTAATTCATCTTGATTCCCCTACAGGTATACGGCCATCTTGAAACTTAGTCATTTTAAACTTAACTCTTAGATTGTTCATGTTTTCAGAGTGACTAGGCTTAGAATCATAGTTTAGTATTGATTTCAGGAGATATAATTTTCATATTGTGTGTTCTAACCTTTTTTTTCCTACAGGTCTCCTTCCCAGCTGTTCCTTTCCTAATCCCCTCTTCCCCTCTTGGACTCTCTCAGTCTCTGTGATTTATCTAACAGAGTCTTTGAGCTGTTCAGTGGTGGACGTGTTGGGAACGTGCACAAACCCCGAGGATCTGGTGACTCCGACAGTGTGGCTAAATCCACCCTACCTTCTGAGACTAAAGTAGCTTCAGTGTGGACCCTGATTTGCTCAGGGCACACTGTTGATCCCACCTGGAGGCTGGCTATTCCAGTGCTAACTGAAGTAGTAGTTGTGGGACTTTTCTTAGGACAGGCCTTGTCTCCAGTTTGGTGTCCATGCTGTCTACAGTTGTGACACCAAGCCTTCTTTGAATCAAAGTTTTTACCCTTATACTCATTTGTGGACTGTGAAGAGGCTTGGGTCCACCCTCCTGAGCAGGCTGTTGGGGCCCTTTAGAAGATTCTTTGTTTTTCTCCTTGGATATCTCACCACCCTTCCCCTGGAGAGGCTTTGTGACCCCTTTCTTTTGGTCACCCCCTGTGGAAGATTTGGTCACCTTTGTCTTGACCCAGTGGTCTGCCTTCTTTCCCAATTCTTGGGGAGAAATAGGACCTAGGTCTACCAGATGTTGATGCAGTTTGTCATTGAAGCAATTACTTAACAGATGTTCTTTCATAAATAAATTATACAGCCCATCATAATCACTTACACCACTGCCAGTTATCCAACCATCTAGTGTTTTGACTGAGAAGTCAACAAAATCAACCCAGGTCTGGCTCAAGGATTTTTGAGTCCCCCATAACCTAATCCTGTACTCCTCAGTTAAGAATCCAAAGCTCTCAATCAGGGTAGCCTTCATGAGGTCATAGGATTCTGCATCTTTACCAGAGAGTGTGAGTAGTCTATCCCTACACTTTCCAGTGAGCATTTCCCAAAGGAGAGCACCCTACCCTAGTGAGTTCTGTTTACTTTCCTGGTTGCACAAGCCCTCTCAAAAGCTGTGAACCACTTGATGATGTCATCACCTTCTTCCTATTTAGTTACAATCCCTTTGGGGTTATTAGGATGTCAGTATTCTCTTTGACTCTATTTAAGTTGCTGTCTCCATTTATTGGAGTTAAACCCATTTATTTTCTTTCCTTTTCTATGGCTAGGAGCTGCTTCTCCAAAGTCAATCTCTTGGCCACCCTGGCTAACAGGATGTCCTTTTCATTGAGGCTACCCTAAATGCTTACAGAGGTACTGGTCTCCCCTGTGGAAGACCCAGGCTCTCTGACAAGGATTTGTGGGGACAGGGTTCTAGGAACCCTGCCCTTCCTATTTAGGACAGGAGTGGGGAGTTCCTCCTCCTGTTCACTAATTTCCCCATCTAAAGGGGGATCCTCCATATCAGAGGGGCAGTCCCTTGTGAACTCTGCCAAGAGCTCCTGGAGCTTTGCATTGATAGGGTTGGACCCAGTTTTTATATTTTTTGTCTTACAGAAAGACCTTAACTCTGACATTCCAAGTTGCAGGTAAGGGGCGAGGTTGAGTTCCATCACCATCTTGGCTGTTTGACTCATTATGACTGTAAAAGTTGGGATTACTTTTTAAGAAACTAAAAACTACTTCTAGAACTTAAATCCTAACTTTTACAAACTTTTAAACTTAAAAATAAATGCTAACAGGGACTTACAAAAGGCCTTAGCAGGACATTTACAAAATTCAGAAAAATAGTTAAAAATTAAAAAATCAGTTTCTATTGACACTTTTTGGAAGTTTGTTGTGTGATCAGGTATTGGCTGAGTAGATCAGCAAATGCAAAGTCTTAGACCCCACCGCTGATCCACCGATGTAGGAAGTTGGCTCTGTATATACTATCTCAAAGTGAGAGATTGTGTGCACTAAGTCCAAGGGTTCCCCTTAGAGGTTGATAGTGGAAAAAATAGCTAATACTAATGCTCTGTTTTGTGGTAGTCTGGTTGAGCAGTAGGCTTATCAGAGGGTAGTGTTAAGCATTTGTTGTACACACACAGGCAATAAATGAGAACACACACTCAAAGACTTAACTCTAGACCAATAGGTTTTTATATAGAAGAATATTATTTTCTTAATTTATTTTAGAACCACAAGATTCAGAGTTTAGGTAAGAACATAAATTGTAAGATAACTGACATACGTAATTATGTAACTTTGAATTAAAAACATTAATGTACACAGTTTTGGCAAAAATGGCAATAAGCTATTTTAAAAGTAGACCCTGCAAAAATCAACAGTTCCTGGGGGAGGTAAGTATTGTTTAGTTTTTGCGGGTAAGTAAAGCACTTACAAGTTCAGTCTCCGGGGCGTAGGCAGCCCACCATTGGGGGTTCAAGGCAACCACCAACACCTAGCACCAGCAACACGGGGCCGGTCAGGTGCAGAGGTCAGAGTAGGGCCCAAATTGTTACGTACTGCGCTGGACTTCTCACCTCTGGATACTGGGTTGGCGAATACACCAGGTCCTCTACAGGTTCTGGATACTACCAGATAAGGGCGACCCCTTCTAGTAGCCACGGTGCCGCTTGACAGGCTACGCCAAAGCAGACCGTACCCTCCAGAAGGAGTCCCAGGGGAAAAAAAAACCAACACTGGGGAAAAACCTCTAACAGGAACTCCTGAATAAAAACAAGAAAAAACAGGACTTGACAACAGGAGCAAAAATGGGCAAATCACCCAAGGCAAAAAGCAGGAACAAAGTACAGGCAAAATATCCTAGGGCAAAAAGCAGGAACAAAGAACAGGAGCGAACAGCACAACCAGAAGGAAGTGTTTGCAACGCAAGGTGTAACAAGACTGACTGACTTATATACTGAGAAAAGGGAAGTGACATCACAGGAAAAGGAAAGAACACCATCTTGAATTGGGAAGAGCCCATAGACCAGAATAGGAGAAAGAAAGTAGTATAAAAGAAAAACAGAGCATGCTGGGACAAAAACACGAAGAAGACAAGATGGACACAACATGGTCAGAGACAGGAAAAAAGACCAGACAAACTCACCACCAACAAAAAAGAAGAAAAAAGGGCTACAGGTAAGTGTAGCGAGACCGGGAGCGAAATATGTGCTTCCCAGGATATGCAATCAAAAAACACGGGGAACGGCGCTCCGAGTGTCGGTAGCGCGTTCCATCCGCGAGGACAAAAAGAGACGCCAAATAGCATAGATACCTATATGGGTGCTCAGGTTCCAGTCTGCTAGCAGGTAAGTACCTGCATCCTCGGGGAGCAGACCAGGGGGGTTTTGTAGAGTACTGGAGGGGTCACAAACAGGCACACAATATATACCCTCAGTGGCACAGGGGCGTCCGGGTGCAGTTTGGGAAGTAGGTGTCGGGATTCACATAGGAAACAATGGAGAGACCCAGGGGTCACTCTGGCGATGCAGGCAGGGCACAGGGGGGTCTTCTCGGGCCAGCCACTGACTGGGCACGGATGATGGCCGCCTGCTGGTCCCTCCTGCACCGGTAGCTGGTTTCTCTCGGGCCTGGGGGCTATGGGTGCAGTGCTTCTTCCAGGCATCGGGTTCCTTCGTTACCAGGCAGTCGTGGTCAGGGGGAGCCTCTGGATCCTCTCTACAGGCATCGCTGTGGGGGTACAGGGAGGTCATCTCAAGGCGTCCACGTCGTGGGAGTCGCCTGGGAGTCCTCTCTGTCGTGTTGGTTCCTCTGAACAGGAGCCGGGGGCGTCGGATGCAGAGTTTGGAGACTCAATGCCGTGTCCTCCGCCTGCTTCCTCACCCTCTGCATGCTCCGCAAGATCTTCCAAAGGATCCCCGCCGACACTAGAAAAACCGTGACAGCAAGTCAACGCCGTGTTCTCCGCCTGCTTCCTCACCCTCCGCATGATCTTCCGCTGGATCCCCACCGACACTAGAAAAACCGTGACCCACGCCCTCGTCACGAGCCGCCTGGACTACGGCAACACCCTCTATGCTGGGACCACCGCCAAACTCCAAAAATGCCTACAACGTATTCAAAACGCCTCGGCCCGCCTCATCCTCAACGTACCCCGCAACAGCCACATCTCCGCACACCTGAGACACCTGCATTGGCTCCCAGTCAGCAAAAGGATCACCTTCCGTCTTCTCACCCACGCACACAAAGCCCTCCACAACAAGGGACCGGAATACCTCAACCGTCGCCTCAGCTTCTACGCCCCCACCCGTCTCCTCCGTTCCTCTGGCCTCGCGCTCGCTGCCGTCCCTCGCATCCGCCGCTCCACGGCGGGTGGGAGGTCCTCCTCCTTCCTGGCAGCCAAGACCTGGAACACCCTCCCCGCCAGCCTCAGGACCACCCAGGACCACTCTGCATTCCGGAGACTCCTCAAAACCTGGCTTTTCGAGCAGCAGTAACACCCCCCCCCCTCCCTCTAGCGCCTTGAGACCCACACGGGTGAGTAGCGCGCTTTATAAATGTTAATGATTTGATTTGATTTGACACTTCCAGAGTGAGGCTGGAGTCTCTTTAAAGAGGATTTCTTTGGTGCAGTTTTGGACAGAGCCGCTGTCCATAGGAGTTTCTTGGTCCTTTAGGAGCAGGTCAGTCCTCTGAGTCCTCAGAGGTCGCTGGTGTCGCTGGTACCGCTGGATGGGTTGCTGTGCAGGTTCACTGAGTCTGGAGACAGGCCGGTAGGGCTGGGGCCAAGTCAGTTGTCGTCTCCATCGTCTCTGTGGGGCTTTGAGGTCAGCAGTCCTTGTTTCAGGTTGCAAAAATCTGATTTCCTGGGTTCAGGGTGGCCCCAAAATACTAAATTTAGGGGTGGTTTTAGGTCTGGGGGCAGTAGCCAATGGCTACTGTCCTGGAGGGTAGCTACACCCTCTTTGTGCCTCCTCCCTGTGGGGAGGGGGGGCACATCCCTAATCCTATTGGGGGGAATCCTCCAAAACAAGATGGAGGATTTCCTAAGGCAGGGGTCACCTCAGCTCAGGACACCTTAGGGGCTGTCCTGACTGATGGGTGACTCCTCCTTGTTTTTCTCATTATCTCCTCCCGACTTGCCGCCTAAAGTGAGGGCTGTGTCTGGAGGGGCGGGCATCTCCACTAGCTGGAGTGCCCTGGGGCGCTGTAGCACGAGGATAACCCTTTGAGGCTCACCGCCAGGTGTTACAGTTCCAGCAGGGGGAGGTGTGAAGCACCTCCACCCAGTACAGGCTTTGTTCCTGGCCACAGAGTGACAAAGGCATTCACCCCATGTGGCCAGAAACCCGTCTGGATGTGGCAAGCTGGCAGAAACTGGTCAGCCTAGCATTAGTAGTTGGGCTGGTATACACGGGGCATGTCTAAGATGCCCTCTGTGTGCATTTCTCAATCAATCCCACTTTGGCATCAGTGTGGATTTATTGTGCTGGGAAGTTTGATACCAAACTTCCCAGTATTCAGTGTAGCCATTATGGTGCTGTGGAGTTCGTTTTTGACAAACTCCCAGACCATATACTCTTATGGCTACTCTGCACTTACAATGTCTACAGGTTTGCTTAGACACTGTAGGGGCATAGTGCTCATGCACATATGCTCTCACCTGTGGTATAGTGCACCCTGCCTTAGGGCTGTAAGGCCTGCTAGAGGGGTGACTTACCTATGCCACAGGCAGTGTGAGGTTGGCATGGCACTCTGAGGGGAGTGCCATGTCGACTTAGTCATTTTCTCCCCACCAGCGCACACAAGCTGTGAGGCAGTGTGCAAGTGCTGAGTGAGGAGTCCCCAGGGTGGCATAATACATGTGCAGCCCTTAGAGACCTTCCCCGGAATCAGGGCCCTTGGTACCAGGGGTACCGTTTACAAGGGACTTATCTGTTGTGGAGACAAAGGTATAGTTTAGTGAAAGAACGCTGGTGCTAGGGCCTGGTTAGCAGGGTCCGAGCACACTTTCAATCATAACTAGCATCAACAAAAGGCAAAAAGTTAGTGGGTAACCATGCCATCAGAGGCATTTTCCTACAAAGTGCTTTACATTCCTCCTGGATAAGGTTCAGCTGCTCACCTTAGCTATCCCAGGAGAGTGTCTACTATCTGGACACCTATGCACTATCACTAAGGGTTGCCTGGACTTAGTGTGGGGTGCCACGCCATAGGTGTACACCATAAACTGATGTAGCCTCCTGCACGTGTGGTACCTGAGCACCATGTACTTTCACCATGCCTGGTACCTGACTCCCAAGTACTGTGACATGTGTGGAACCGTACCCCAGGTACTGTCACAATGTGTTGCATGTGGCCCCTGGTACCATAACTATGTGTGCATCTGACCCCAAAAAACATAGCTATGAATGGTACAAAGTATTGTGGGCATGCCTGGTACCTGCCCCCACATACTGTCAGTGTGTAGTACCTGACCCCAAACACGGTGTCCACATGTGGTACCTGATCCCAAGTATGGTCACTGTGTGTTACCTGACCCCCAAGTACTGTCACTATGCGTCGTACCTGATTACTCGTGTTCTGGATACTGGTGCATGAGCTGCGAATTGCAGCAAATTCTTTGGCAGAGAGGACAGCTTGGAGTTCTGCATCAATTTTAGCCAGGAGTTTGTGTTCCTCGGGCTCTGGCGTGTACCCCTCTCCTGGCATGACCCATCGAGACACCTCCACCTGCAAGAAACAACAACCTTCTGGTTAAGAAATATCTGCTGCTCTGAGCCACTGGCAGCCACAGAGAATGTTTAAAGTTAGACGCCCTCAGGGCCTACATAGGCAGTACTGGACACAGGGTCTGGAAGACAGGGGAGTACGATCAGAGCAGGACTGGCCTTACTGGACATAGAGCCTGGGATACAGGAGACTGTTGTAAGAGAAGGACTGACCTTACAGGATACAGATCCTGGTGGTCAGGGGCTGCGATCAGTAAGGACTGACCATAATGGACACAGAGCCTAGGAGACAGGGGGCTGACCTTGCTGGACACTGAGATGGGGAAACGGGGATACAATCACAGCAGGACTGACCTTACTGGACACAGAGCCTGGGAGACCGGGGGGCTACGATCAGTAAGGACTGACCATGATGGACACAGAGCCTGGGAGACAGGGGGCTGACCTTACTGGACACTGAGATGGGAAAACAGGGGATACAATCACAGCAGGACTGATCTTACTGGACACTCATCTTGGGAGACAGGGGGCTGCAATCAGTAAGGACTAACGATAATTAACACAGAGCCTGGGAGACAGTGGGCTGCGATCAGTAAGGACTGACCATAATGGACACAGAGCCTGGGAGACAGGGGGCTGACCTTACTGGACACTGAGATGGGGAAACGGGGATACAATCACAGCAGGACTGATCTTACTGGACACAGAGTTTGAGAGTCCGGGGTGCTACGATCAGTGAGGACTGACCATAATGGACACAGAGCCTGGGAGACAGGGGGCTGACCTTACTGGACACTGAGATGGGGGATACAATCACAGCAGGACTGACCTTACTGGACATAGAGCCTGAGAGACTGGGGGGCTGCGATCAGTGAAGACTGACTTTATTGGCACAGAGTCTGGGAGAGAGGGGGGCCTTAGTGTCCACTTTGTGGCCGAAGTGACGAGTGTAGCAGAAACCTCGGTGCCAGGACGGGGTGGGGGGGGGGGGGCACTCAGTGTACACACTTTGTCCGAAGTGATGAATGTAGCAGGAACCCCGGTGCCCGGAAGGGGGGACGACAACACTCAGTGTCCACTATGTGTCCGAAGTGATGAGTGTAGCAGGAACCCAGGGTTCGGAGGGGGGCTCAGTGTCCACTATGTGTCCGGAGTGATGGGTGTAGCAGGAACCCCGGTGTCGGGGGAGGGGGAAGTGATGAGTGTGCTGGTGTGAAGAACTGATACCATGAGGTACCAGAACGAACCTGACTGCAGCCAGACCTACAATGGACCGCAGGGCTTCCTTCGACATTAAGACCTGTTTTCATTGGACTGTAAGGTGTAAAGGGATCCGGTGCTCTTATGTTATGTTGCTACCAATGAGGTTGTTTGGCAGGGGGTGATCTACACAAGCCGCTGGTATGCGGTCGGGTAGAAACCCCTCTAAATGTTTGTCCTGTTGGTTGGCTCCTGACGTAAGGAGGCAAAGGAATAAAGGTTTTGGTCTTCGCGTCAAAGTTCAGTTCCCCACTGACCACTACTGCGTGCTGTGTAATTATTTCCTCGCTGACCCTCCCCCTTTCTAGGTTCCTGCTGATACCGGAACCCTAATAAACAATACAACAAAGTGGCAACGAGACCGGGAGACGGCCCTCGCACCCCCAATTATCGCCAGCCTTCACCCCAAGTGGCCCGCGTTACTGGCGTGACGGGCGGGGTGTGAAGCCGAGCGTGTACCTGAAGTCCGGCAACGTGGCGTCAACCTCAGCCGAGCAGGAGATGGTATCGGCGGCGGCCTCTGCGGCTTCGTAGTGTGAACCCCTGTGGTGAGTCTGCTAGGCGGTGGACTCCGTGGCTGGGCAGCAGCGAGGTGCCTGCCTCAGCTGTGGGAGTGCTGGTGTCGGCGGCGGTCTGAGCGGCAGGAGGAGTTGCCGTGTGTCCACTCGAGTCGAGCAGACGCCGGTTGTCGTGGCGGCCACACCCCCATCAGTCAGCGGCGCGTGAGGAGCGCTGGGGCAGTTAAAATGAAAAAAAAAACACACCAACAAACCACCGGGTGGTGTGAAGCCGAGGCAGCTGGATGCAACCATGCCCCATCGGGAGATTAGAGGAAAGTGCGTGGGGAGCGCTATCCACATCACCCAAGCAGGGTGCTGTATCCACTGGACTCCTGGTGAGTGACAGGAGCAGAGAAAAGGCATTACATACTGCTACAACACCCAAGGAAGGCAGTGCAGGTGGGGAAAGCAGAAGAAATCCATCTCAGCTGTTCCGTGGTGTGGCAGGAGGCCTGCACATTGTTGGGTCTATAAACAACTGTGTGCCTGCACAGCTAACACAGAGCACTCTGTACACCCTGGGCCACTGAGCGGACGTCAGCACAGTTTTCAAGTGGGGCCTATCGGCACGTACACCCTGTCAGCACCATGAATTTGTTCCCGGCGCTGGAACAGTTTCTAATTGATGGTCCTCCATCAGCACATGCCGCCAAATGGAAAACATGGGTGGAGCGTTTGGAAAACTATTTTGAGGCAGCAGCAATACACCCTGAAAGGAGAAGGCCGATGCTCTTGCATTTGGGTGGGCCTGCGGTCCACAAGGTCAGCAAGTCGGTGGTAGAAGATAGTCCCCCGTTCACATATCAAACTTTGAAACGTGCAATCACAGCCTATTTTGAGCCGTTGGCGAATCCCGACTATGAGCGCTTCTTTCTCAGGCAAGCCAGGCAACTCCCTGAAGAGTCGGTGGATGTGTTCTATGCTAGACTCAGGGACTTGGCGAGCACATGTACATTACCTGATACGGCTGACGAGATCCGTGCACAGTTCATTCAAGGCTGTCACTCTACCAAGTTGAGAGAACATATCTTACAGGTCCCAGGCATGTCAATGGCGGACATGCTAACAATGGGTCGTTCAAAGGAACTGTCTCGCGTGAGGGCGGCACATATGGAGTCGGCACTCGCAAAACCCATAAAGGCAGAACCTGTAAATGCAGTGGTGGTGGCGACACCCACGAAAAGAAAGGAAAAGAACAAATCAGAGGGAGCGGGTCGCACCTGCTACATGTGTGGAGGAGCTTATCCGCACCAAGGAAAATGTCCAGCGATGGGGACGCAATGCACAAACTGTCAACGTCTCAACCACTTCGTGAAAGTCTGCAGGTCGGCCTCGAAGCCCAAGTCAGGGGGACGGAAAGTTATACATGCGGCCCAAACCATCCAACAACAGAATGAGGTGCTGGACATGGATGATGACGACGAACCGGAAGGCACAGTGTATGTTATCCACACCACTCAACCAGGCAATGTGCGGGGGAAGAGAATTCCGAGGTGCACGGTGAAAATTGCCGGTCATCAAGTGCCCGCCCTCATTGACACTGGAGCTTCGATAAACATTCTTGCACAGTCGGTATTCTGGCAGCTTCCCACTCGCCCCCAACTTCGGCCCACCACCGTGCAGGTATATGTATTTGGATCAGCAACCCCAATTGCGCTGGCAGGTGTGTTCACGACAGATATCGTGCATGAGGACATTGCCACCAGAGCAAAGGTATATGTCACGAAAACTGGAACAGGGATGTTACTGAGCTGTCACACAGCCGAGGAACTGGAACTAGTCACTTTTGCTTTCAGTGTCCATGTCGGGGCTTTAGAAAGTCTGGAAGAAGAATACTTGGACATTTTCCAAGGCATTGGTTGTCTGAAAGAACGACAGGTGAAGCTTCACATCGACAAAACAATTGAACCCTTAGCACTGAAACATCGACGCATAGCATTTCACCTGAGGCCAAAGGTGGAAGAGGAGTTGGCCAAATTGGAAAGCGCTGGCATCATTGAGAAGGTTGAGGGGCCAACACCCTGGGTTTCGCCCATAGTCATCACCCGCAAGCCAAAACAACCAGGTGAGGTGTGCATATGTGTGGACATGAGGTTGCCGAATATGGCCATTCGGAGGGAGCGGCACCTCACACCAACGGTGGATGACATTGTGGCGGATGTCAGTGGGTCACGTTGGTTCTTTAAGATGGACATTCGGGCAGGATATCACCAACTGTTCCTCGCCCCCGAATCAAGGGCCATAACCACATTTTCAACTCATGTGGGGCTGAGGCGGTACAAGCGTCTCAGCAGCGGCATTGCCAGTCCCGCAGAGGTGTTTCAGGACACGATTCGTGGTGTGTTAGCTGGGCTTGAAGGGGTCATCAACGTGAGTGACGATATTCTTGTGCATACCCCCACTGTGGAAGGGCATCTTAAGAGACTCCGTGCTACCTTCCACAGGCTTCGACAAAACGGACTGACGCTACACAGGGAGAAATGCGAATTCCTGAAACAAGACATCGCATTCTTTGGCTACCATTTCTCGGCACAAGGGGTCCGGCCTGATCCAGAAAAGGTGGCCGATATCCAATTGGCATATCCTCCTACCTCCGTCACAGGCGTCCGTAGCTTTTTAGGAATGGTGACCTACTGTGGAAGATTCATTCCAAATCTGACATCTCTCACGGCACCGTTAAGGGAGCTCACAAAAACCCACACTCCGTGGGAGTGGACTGCTCTCCATGATGAGGCTTTTCAAGCAACTAAATGTTGTCGGCGGACACCACGTTGGTGTATTTTGACTCTTCTAAAGACACTGAGATATCCGTGGATGCCAGTCCTGTAGGTGTTGGAGCAGTTTTGTCTCAGAAGGGAACAGATGGTGAATGGGCCCCGGTAGCCTATGCAAGTAGGGCTTTGACGACCACGGAACAACGCTACTCCCACATAGAAAAAGAGGCGCTGGCGGTCCATTGGGGCTGTCGTCACTTTCATTTGTATATCTACGGCCATCCGTTCATAGTACATACAGATCACAAGCCTTTGATACCTCTGTTCAACAAATCCGCATCTCTACCCCCACCCAGAATAGAAAAGTGGATCCTCCAGCTCCAGGAGTATCAATTTGTGGTGTTGTATCGACCAGGAGCCCACAACCCGGCAGATTATCTGTCCAGACACACCAGACCCCTCACTAC